>NC_134415.1:86381924-87055049 GCF_030867145.1 Opisthocomus hoazin
CGTAAAAACAGAACGCACAACTTCCTGATAAGATTTTGTTAAAGGTCTTAGAACAGGGAAGAAGAAAGGAGAAAAAAGGAACAGTAAGCAAAATGTACAACTGTAGAAGGTTTTTCCAAATGTATCAGCAAGAGAGAAAGCTATCTCTTTACACAGTAAATGAATGGGACATGAATGCCACAGAATGCTGAGATAAATAAAAAACAAATAACTGAAATCAGAAAAAAAGCACTAGGAAATTAACATGTACTTTTATAATTGCAGAAGTACTGCTGGTTACAGTATGCATGGTATGTAAATGCTTGCCAAGGTTTTAACTCATAACAAGTCCTACTGAGTCACAAACACTTTCAGGGGTCTGTGGACAAATTTAAGATCAATGACAACTGTAAGAGGGGAAGACTTCAGTTGCATTAAAATAGCACAGGGCCTGCTAAAGATGCAGTTATCATTGCACTCCAGGGTTATCCAAGCTTGGGCTGTTACAGTCCTATCATGTCCTTTTTGCCCTAAACACATATATTCACATCCTTCCTCTTGTATGGAACATCTTTTAAAAGAAGCTATTCATCTTTGCTTAGAGCAGTTTGCTGACCTAGCTTACGACCCAGTTCACACAGGTACTAGCAGAGCCACAAAAGACAGGGAACATGAATATACACCAAGGGCTGTACAGAATACGGGACTGGTGAAACCCCAACATGGATCAGCATAAGGGGGTGGAAATACACCCGTGAACCTGAAAATACACTTGCTGACAAAGGACACAGAACCCTCTACTGCAAGGCAGAAGCATTATTTCTCATTATTGTGTCAGCATGGCTTTCTAATACATAAGCAAGCATGTAACACAAAGCTGTATAGAAAAAGAATATTGTGGCTCACCTCCATCTGCAAAACACTTTTTTCTAAGCAAGAAAACAGACTGGAGAGAAGATTCGTCTGAAGTGAATCACAAACTTTCTAACACCAGTTGAATTACTGAAATTACCTTATTAGGTGTTCAGCAAGTTCTGTAACAAGCTCTTCAGGGCAATCCTGCATGTGGGTCTTTAAAACATCCTGAATTTCTTCTGGTGACATGAAAGGGAATTCCGTCTGCTTATTCCTACCTGTAGCGGCCATGAGAAACATTCATTGAGAAAACATTATATTTAGTTTTGCTGCAGTTACCCTGTGGCATGAGACATTGAAATGCCTCGAAGTCCAACCATCCACATAAATTATGCATTACCAACAATGCAAAAAAAAGGGATGACTGCACATGACAGTTAAATTTTACACATAAGAAAACCTGACAATTTCTCTTTTAATCACTTAGAATTTATTTTCTCTAATAGACAACTGAAGTAGTACATGAGGACATGCATTTTTGGTGAGAGATTTTAAACTGCCTAGCCCATCCACTAGTTTAGAAATGATGACATCACCAAGACCAATGCTTTCACAAGGTTGTTAATTTTCTTTTTTAACCCCATTTAGTAAGGTACACAATTATGTAACAGAGTATCCTAAACTTGAGGTTACGGTAGAAAATTTGAGACAGGACAAATCAAGAATATTTAACCAGGCAAGAAGTTCCAGTAACAAAATCAACTTACATTCTGCTTGCAAATGCATACAAATTAGTGCAACTATATTTTGGTTTTGGACAAAATATGAAGTTTGTCTGCATGCTGTACAATTTAGTTTTCGCATATAAGAATGAGATCAGGATGGTGACTGGAAGAGGACAGGCATTCCATGTTCCGGATACAGCATAAAGCAGGTCTATTCTGCACGTAAGGGAACTGAATGAATGGAAATCAATGATGTTCCTAGTTGTGCCACAGTACCAATGAACAACATACAAGGCTACATGAACAGGTGGAAAGGGAGCTTAAATCAGGTTCTGGAAGGGTCTTATGTATATTTGAATGGTTACATCTGAATTTATCTTGGAATTTTGGTTCAATCTATTAATTATAATACAGTAACACAAGCAGCAACAATTGTAAAACATGAAAGGCTACACCAAAAAAAAGGTGATTTAACAGTTTTACTCAGTAACTGAGCACTTGACAAGTAAAAGTTTTATATGTGAATTACAGCAATCTATAGGAGTAGTGTCACACAAAATTAAGATGCTGTACTTCACAACTTCAAAAATCATGTTTAAAAGTATTTTTCAGTCAGTATTGGAAGTCTAGATACTATAAATAAGATGGAAGTACACATTTCTGGTACTCCATCAAATAAAAGAAACAACACATAATTATGATTGTTTCATTTGCAACCAATATTTCCTAGAAGTCTAACAATGTAGGCATTTACTTCTGAGGAAGCCATCCATGCCCCTTCTCCTAACAGTAAAGGCAGAGAAATGGGCACCAATAGGGAGCAGTTCAAACTCCTCCTGTAATATATATCTAAAACAAGCGAGACAGACTAGGCCTTCAAAGTACCTACTTTCCTCCATTACAAAGTCAATACTTATAAAGGTAGCTAGCTTTTACGCAGAAGTCTCAGTTAAGCAAGGTGAATATTATTACAAATATTAAAACTTTGTATATTTTATCCTTATGAGGAAAAACATCTTCAGTACTGTTTCATTGCTGTGATTTGTTAACTTAACCTAATTTACCTCTGGAACTGGATAAGAACTTCTCCCTTTATCATACATTATTCAGTAGGTGTTAAGAAACCAAGTATAATATTCATTGCAAAATCTAAGGCATTTCCTATATAAAATCAAATTAAAAAAAACAAAACACAACTCTCATTTCCTTGACAATTTCTTTTTTAAAAACTAATTTACACTTTTCAGTGAAAATGCTGCGTCCATTTCATTTAAACAGCAACAATATATCCAATGATACAATTCTACCTAAACAGTATTCTCATCTTCTTTGATAATTTACCTGACTTTATCAATACAGTGTGGAAAAACGGAGATGTGCAAAAACAAGTGATAAAAACTCGTCAGTATGAATAGACAGTGCCCAAAATAAAATGCCAAACCTGTGCTAGTTGCTTGCAACTCTTCATCGCTGTCAGCATCCTTTCTTCCCTTCTTCTTGGTTTTCTTAATCTTGATCTCTCTAGCATTACCTCCTCCTCCTCCTCTCACGCTTCCACTGCCCTCTGGTGGAAAATCATTTGCTTAGTACACAGTAAAGTTCCAGCACTTAAAAAGTTTGCAATATTATGGTAATTTATCTGCATCACTTGTTAATGCTGAATTAGGTGTATGGTCGACACACTGGAGGCAAGGGATGCCATCCAGAGGGACCTTGACAGGCTGGAGAGGTGGGCCCGTGCAAACCTCATGAAGGTCAACAAGGCCAAGTGCAAGGCCCTGCACATGGGTCAGGCCAATCCCAAGCACAGTTACAGGCTGGGTGGAAAATGGAGTGAGAGCAGCCCTGAAGAGAAGGACTTGAGGGTGTTGGTTGATGAGAAGCTCATCATGACCCAGCAATGTGTGCTCACAGCCCAGAAGGCCAACCGTATCCTGGGCTGCATCAAAAGCAGCGTGGCCAGCAGGGTGAGGGAGGTGATTCTGCCCCTCTGCTCTGCTCTGGTGAGACCCCGCCAGGAGTCCTGCATCCAGCTCTGGAGCCCTCAGCAAAGGGCAAACAACAAATTAGTTAGCTCATAGGTTCTGTAATCCATGTGTTCACACTGCAGACAGCATCTCCATTTGCAATACTGGCCCTTTCCACAAGGTAATCTGCTCTGTTGTTTGTTCCCTTTATCACACCTTGTTCCCTCCTTTTTTTCACTTGAAAGAAATTTAAACTCCAGAATAAGTGGTTCTATATATGCACTGAGTCTTGAGAAAGTAGTTAGCTTCCCATTTAAATAAAAGGTCTAAAATTTCAAGCAACCACGTTGTTACTACTACTATCACTTAAAAGGAAACATAAAGACAAGATGCAACTCCTCACAAAGCTAACTGGATCTGTTCTGTGCTATAGACAGATTTCTAAGCACTACTTTGCAGGAACAGCAAACTAGTTCACTTGCAGCTAGCAGCGGATGGTGTACTTGTGAGACCTTCTGAGTTTGTGATCTGTCCAACAACAACAAAAAAACCCTGGTGTTTTTCACAAGCTTATGTGAAATGCAACTGCATTCAGCTGAGCAGATGCAAGCTCTTCATCAGCTGTGCAATATACTACTTATTTTGGAAACAAACTCCCCTCGCTCTGTATTCCACTTTATAGCCATATAGAAAAAGTTGCAATCTGCAGTCAAGATCTTATCCACAGAGAGATGAAGCAGGAGAGATACCGCCAGAAAAGCCGTTATTTTATGACAATAGGATACATGGACTATAATGTACACAAAGGGTTACAAGAATACATGCCTCTACAGATACTTGTTTGTAACAGACTATTGCAAATGGTATTATAAATAGACAAAAGAGAATCTATCTTGAAAATTTTCATTAATCCAGTACACAGCAGAATCCATATTTGTAATGAATTGCATTAATATTATGCCAAGTCAGGTTACACTTAATCCTGTACACAGCAGAATCCATATTTGTAATGAACTGCATTAATATTATGCCAAGTCAGGTTACACTTAAGCAGTAGATACTGATATAGTCACATGCAGACCTTAAGGTAAGCAACGTGACATTGGCCATGTTTTCCTGTTACACAGTAACAACATCTAGTCCTTAAACCATGTTGTTGATCGTTTTAAGGTAATACACCTAACAGTCCATAAAAAAAACACTTCAGTGGGTGGATGGTGCAGCGTACGTTACCTGTGGATATGAATGTGTCTAGACACGTAGTACATGCTCAGTAGAGTCTCACTTCTCAGAGGGCTGGAAACTAAAGTCATTCTATTTATGACAGTTCAATTAAAGTTCAAGCTTCTCTGCTTCAGCTCTGGCCTAGAAAAATCTGCTGTCTCTTGTGGCAAGAACAAGTTTAGATGCCGTGCCAACTCAGTTATGGCCTTTTTAAGTGTAGAATGCAACGTTTTATTTTTCAGATGAGTATATTCAATCAAGCTAGATGCACCAGTGCTCTAATTCTCTTACTTTCAGTAGCACACAAAATTCTGCATGTGAGTTCAACACAGATCGCTCAGCTCTGCTGTAGCAACACAAGAGCCACATAAAGTTTTTGGGACTGAAAATAGAGTCTTTAGCCTGAAAAATGTTTTAAAAACCAGAAAGATTTGAAAGGGCTAAACCCACACATTTTTATTCTTTCTAAGATTAAGTTGTATTCTAAACAGCCAACACACAAATGGAGTAAGGCTTAGGATTAATTCAGCCCAGAATATATGTTAAACTGTGTGAATCTCCAAATAACTGTTATGCATGCAAACAGAAAATTGTCTGGCATGGGATTCTCAGAAAAGATGTACAATATTCTCCAAAAGCCCCCACCTTAATATCGCATTTCTCAGTTCAGACAGTGATTTGGAAGTAACTCCTCAAGACTATTAAGAAATTTTCCTGGATCCCTGAAAAGTGGAGAGTAAGAGTGTATCCATACTGTGTAATAAAAAATGGTACAGGAGTCCTCAAGCTAATACTGGTTTGGTCAATCCTCACTGCACAACTCAATCTTACGTGACCATACCATATACACTGATAAATGAACATGGATTCCTACCTTCTAAAGCAAGCTGCCGTGTGTTGGACTAAGTCAAAATATCTTTACGGTACTTCCTCTGCATTTCTAAATCTGAAAATAGTTATCATGGACATAGCTCAGACATATCTACACCTACAGTGTAATGGTGAGAAGTGGCTGGATTATTTCTTAAATATCTTCAGCAATGGACTGTAGGCAACTAATGAACTGCAAAATATAGTAACATTGTATTTGAGTATTTCTAAGCCTAAACAAATCTTTTTTTGCTTTTCTTTAACCTAAATATTGATGCTTTACCTGTTGCTTTCTTTCTTCTTTCATCCTTCTTGTCTTTCTTATTAGCATATGAATTCTCTAAACCAGAAGCCTGTTTTAAATCTTCTTCAGTGATTAAATTAACAGGGTTATTTTTCATTTCCTAAAATGAAGAACATGCACTTAACAGCAAAAAGATACACACAGCAACAAAAGATACATAAGGACACATTTAATCCATTTAGCCATTTTTAAGTCCACTAATCTAACACCATGTTTTCCAAGGGCAACACATGAAAAGACTTTTATTCCTCTCTTCAAAATTCAGCATCTGATTGTACTGTTAGTGTGATGGTGTTCCCTGAGTGCAACTGAATATACATTAAATTACACTGATTACATATACAAACCTTTTCTTCATTTTTGCTCTTCTTCTCAAGTTATATTTCAGATGACATGCAAAGAGATTGTAACAGCAAATAGAAAGTTATGTAAACTATACTCCAACACTCAACATATACTGCACCTTGACCAATTAAAAAAAACCCTGTACCTTTTCAGCTTTCTGTTGCATCATATCAGAAAACAGGTCAGCACAGCTGCTCAGAAATTTCTCACTGACCACAATGGTGTCACTGAAGACTACACCTGAAGAATTTTTGTTTAAAGATCTCATCACATGCTGAAGCAAAATCCCAACATCTTCTACTGACAATGAACTTGGCAGAAGAGTCTAGGGTAAAGAAAATCAAGATCACTTACGTACAATAATCTCTCATGGAATGGACAGACTTACTTGTATGTGGACAAATACAATCCGCAGACACCCCATGTGACATCTGTTAACTATTTAGAATATATTGTACTTTCAAAATTAAATTGGTGATTTAAAAGCAAACAGTATATTAAATCTTCTAACATCCCAAATCAACGTTGCTCTAGAATATGTCTTACATCTGGAAAAATGCATGACAACATCTTCAAAATGCAGCTCAACAGATGCAGAGTAACAACAAACACAAAACAACAGTAGGCCTCCTTACAAGTCACAAAGTAGTGCTGTAAGGCCTAAAACTAGGATTTAGCCAGGACAAAATGGCTAATATCCCTGTGCTTACCAAAACTGTCATAAGAGTCTAGTTTAAACTTTTTTTCCAACTCCCCCCCCCCCGAAATATATTGCTCTCCATCAGAATACATTAGCACTAATTTTGAAACGAAAGTTAGTCTTAGCTATCTATCAACTGAATACTGACATGCCCTTCTCCTGTTTCTGTTCAGACCAACTTAAAGGCAAACAACGCCTTTTTACTTGCTATCTTAAACAGAATATTCTTCTTGACAATATGGAATTTTCGTTATATGTATGTGGAGTTTCAATGAAGTATCATTTGACACAAAAATAAGATGAAATAAATAAATTTAACAACAGCAACGGAAAGGATTGCTTACTGCTACATCTATCCAGTTTCTAGAGCTCATGGCTTCTTCTACAGAGGCTTCAACTTGATCCACAATTTCTTGACCAACACAAGCTGCTCTCAGAAATAAGAGTTGTGTGGATTTGTATCTTTTTTTAATGTAGCCTGCTGGGTCGGGGATGCCAAGTCTGTACAATGCATCAAATTCTATAAAAGAGTTAGGTGTCTGTTACATTTAAGTACCTTCATATACTTACAGGATCTTATGTGGTAATCTTTTTTTGAAAGCAGGAAACAAAGAATTACATATAGTTTTCACACAAGTAAATGCAGCCTCAAGCTGATACTGACCTAAAACTTCGTTCAGTACAAGCCACACCTAAAGCTAAAGTTCATAGAAATTTGAAGATTAAATCATGGACATGACTTTAGTCTGAGTTTTGGAAAAAAAATGTTTTTTTTCAGATTCTTACAACATTAAGTTTATCTTTGCAATTATATCCTTCCAAATTATTCTAATGTAACATGAACAATATTTATAATCTATATAATATAAAATATTTCGTCTTCAAAAGTTACTCTAATACACTCGTAGAATCATCCAATGCCTCACCAGGAAAGCATTTCAACTATTTGGCAGTTTATACTTATACATTCTAAAAACATTCAAAGACTTTGACAGATACTCTATCGGTCAAGCAATATTACAGAAACACTTAATACTACTACAGTAAATTATGCTGAACCTTTTCAAACCACAAGACTAACTGTTATTTAGGGACTGGCCCTTTGGGACCATAAGGGTACATTCCTCTGTTCACGTCCACATTTTCCCATAGCTCCTGTTTTAAAATGCCATCATCCAGCATTGCTCAGCTTTAAGTTAGACAGACTTGTCTGGATTCAGATCAGGACACTAGTGCTACTCACTCCAGCTCTACAAATCTTGTTTTGGAAAAGGTTCTTCCTGCGCACTGCACGCTTGGCTACCTGGAATATTAACAGCCAAAGTTTGATTGTAATTTGGACACCTGGACTGAAACTCCAAACACGTGGGTCAAAAATGACCATCTGAGAAGTGTACAATGAGCATTCTAAGCAATGTTTTCAGAACAGCAATCAAAGTAGCATTTGTAACTCTGTGAGAAATAAAGTTACTGTTTAGCACAATGGCTCTCTGCTGAAATATGGTTCTTTATATATAAGCAAGACGGTATTTTACCAAATGAGTATCAACTACTGTATTGATTTCCACTTACTCTTGTGAGGCTACACTCTTGACACAAGCTATACTAGGGTAAGATCAATTACCTAAACTAGTTTTGGAAAGATATTTTATCTACAAAAATAAAGATTAATTACCTAAGTAACCATTCTGCTTGAAAAAGGAATCCACCCAGTTGCTCTGCGTTCTGGCATAGATGTCTGGAACAAACACAGCCTTATCCTGTCTCCCACCAACCACGGTGCCTTTTAGACGACCACTGTTAACAAGTTCTTCTAGCACAGCTACAAGAAAAAAATACATGAAGCGACATTTTCCACTTCAATATACCCATTAATGAAAACATAGCAATTCTTTTCCATGTTTTGTTTCTTCCTCTTTTCTACCCATTAGTTGTTTTTCTTTTTACTATTAATTGAAAAAAAACAAAGACCAAACTGCAAGTGCTTGTTCTAGTGAAGCATTTCCGAGTTCTATCAATTATTTTCAAGACTTCTATGAATGTCTTGAGAAAAGCTCTGGAAATCATATAATGTTTCAAAACAGTGAGTCACAATGGCAGGATCAAAACACTTTTTACTGAACATATAACTACACATTTTCAGCTTTTAATTTAGAAAATGTAGTCATAAAAGAATCCTTCTCTGGCCAGACAATAAAATATACGAGCACTTTATTAATAATGTTCTCTTCAAATTCACCACTTGCATGATAACCAAGGTGGAAAAAAGAGAGATCTGAACACACTAAAATTACATGAAAAATTGCTACCTAAAGTGCATAAAAGTGAGCACCTCCTACTGGTGACCATCTTCACTGTTTATAATGTTCACACTGTTGTTGCCAATAACAACCTCCTGGTAACGCACAAATATCGGTGACAAAGAACATACTGGTAACTGGCAGTACCAAAGTACTAAGCCTATCTCGATGCTAAATAAGGTATTTTCAAACCATTAAAGGTGCACAGTAATATCTGATTTGCCTTCTATGTTCTGCTTTTGTCTTTTCGTAAATCACTAGGTATATTAAAAAAAATCAGTGACGTCAACTGCCAAGCTCTGCTGATTTCTAGAGCTTTGCTAGATGGCCTTTTTACCTTCAGTTTGTGTTGATTTCGATTTCATTAAAAGACAGATTTTACCCTGGAACAGAACATTAAATGGTGTCACATGGTACGGCTCCTTCCTCATTAAATATGAGTCGCAGCCAGCATTTCAACATGCTTAGTACAGCATATGGAGGCTTAACTCACCTACACAGGAAAACCTGGTTCCAGAAGAAACACTACATTTTAAACCATGATTTTTAAAGTCAGACACGCCATTAGCGCAGATAAACCTCTATAAGCTAGCAGCTATTGAACATGACTGTCACTTACAAAGTTGAACAGTAGTTACACTGAAAAAATGTAGAAGAAAGTGAACCAGATTTAAACAAGATAGTTTTATACAGTCTAAGACAAGAGCTAGAAATCATGTTCTTCCATGGATCAGTTACCTTGTGTAATATGGAGCTTACAAGACAGATTCTGAAAATGAAATCAGATTGTTGGACTTACTAATAGATTAGTTACCCTAGAAAATAAGACTCAATGTGCCTATTCTTAAAAAAATTGTCAGACAACACACTTTGCAATCTCATCTTGTTCTCATTGAAAGTTTTTGGGATAAAGAGTAAGACTTATATAGGTATTTCAAATCATTTTGTGGAGCACTAGCAATAAACCAGAGTCTTTACAGCGAAAGGGGAAGAAAAGAAGATGCCAATTAATTTTTGCATTATTTCAAGTGCCAGTTCTAAAACTCCAGGGCAGAGAAGGTGCTTTCGTAGGAGGTTTCACAGCCCCTACTACAATTAAGTCCAGATAATCCTTTGTTTTAAAACAGAACAACAGGACCTTTGCAGAACCGCTGTAATCTCGCACATATTTTTAAAGGTGATTGAGTCGTTTGTAGCATCCTGTTAGGTCTCTGTCAAAGTCTGGCAAAGACAACAAGCACCCCTCCACGCCTGTCCTACGTCAGCAATACAATATTCAGAAATGAAGAACATCTGTGCTTTCATTATGCTTTGTAATTAGTGTTTTAACTTCAACAGCTTCTAATTTCTAAAATTATTTCTTTTCTATTGTAACTTCATGTCAGCTTAACATGAATAGCAGCACAGCTATGTGACAGAACCAAAGACTATTGTTTATCTTGTCTAACACTAAGTGTCGATTAAATAATTAGCTGTTTGTAAATTACACAAACAGTACACTGAAATTACCTTTTTTTTTTAATGCAAGCGGCACAACACTGAGAAAGAGCACTTTAAAACACATTGAATCATAGAATCATAGGTTGGAAAAGACCTCTAACATAATTCAAAAGATATTTTTCAAGTTTCCAGCATTTGTGGAATTGAAATGCTATCTCAAAAAGTGAATAGAATAAAATCAAATGCGCCCTGGCAGTGAGTAAAAAGCTCTTTGAAACTGACGAAACTCCAGAGGAAATAAAATACAGTAAGAAAAACAAAAGAAAAAGATGAACAAACGCACAAAAAAAAAAAAACAAACAGAAGAAGAAAGTACTAGAAATACACTTAGCCATTGCAACAATTACTGGTGACAGGAAAACACTAGAACTTCAATTCACATTAACACTGTACTTGAGCAATACACGATCAGGTACTTGTTCATGACCTGCTCGAAACACTGAAACAGCATACTGTAACACTACTGTAACACAGTTTAGTAAATTTTCCTTTTAATCTATGAATACCTAGCTGGCACATTCCAAAAAAAGAGGAAAACTTCAACTGATTATGTGAAAGTAGAGTGTTTACATAATTTTATTTAAATGCTAAGATTTTCGTTTTTAATGAATAAGCTTGTCGCAAAGAACAAGATGGTAAGCAGAGAGGTATTACAGTGGAGCTAAAGTGTGCAATGCCCCGAAGGTAAAAAGACACAACCAAACAGAAGAGAAATATTGACTTTCATGAGAAAAGATAGAAAACCATTAAAGGATTCTGAAGACCAGCAGCACTTGGTCAGCCAGCACACAAGACTAATGATGCTTGAAGCAGCATTTTGGACAGAGGGAAGGGGATTCCTGGTAGTCAAAGAAAAGCTGCAACATTAGAAGTGAGAAACAATGAAATACTCCCTTAAAAGTTTCTGCAGTTGGATAGGAATTTTTTATTAATTTCGAATTTAAAAAGGAACTGCGGAAAATAAAAGCAAACAGTTTAAGGATATGCTTTATCTCTCAGCACATAAAGACTTTTAACTAAGAGCGTTACAAAAGCTCTGCCTCCACTATCACAGAGAAAAGTCAACAAATAAAATCCAGAGCGGCTAATGCCATTTGGCTTCATAAAATCTGTCCTCTTTTGTGTGCTTCACTGATAAAACTGCCAGTAGCTAAGGGCAAATAATGAAACGGATGACAAACTGAGTACTGTACTTGCATCATTCTGCCCCCATAGGCATTTCATCAACATATGCTCTCCTTGCTTTAGATAGAGAGAACTTCAGTTATGGATACCACAACAGGTTTAGCACTCTTTACATTAGAGAGAAAGATACTGCTGACTATTCCAGAATTAAGGCAATGTACTAAAATGCTTCTATGAAAGCATACTTCTAGTAGTGAAGAATCTATGAATTAGCTAACAAAAATACAAAACAGTCTGAATGAAACTCACAATAAAGTAAATGTTCTTGAAATCCATACCGAGTGATCAAGTTACTTACAGGTGTAGGCCTTGGAGAAAAGAAAAACAAAACAATATAATGACCTGAAATTGATGTAGAGAATCTAGAAATAAGAGGTTACTCCAGACGGACAAAACTACATAATATCTTAACCCCAGTGTGCTACTGTTTAACACAGTTCACAAGGTTTTAATTTTGAATTACTATGAAGTTATATAACAAAGCTATGATAATTTCTGTAAGGAAACTTTTTCAGTCCCAAGTTTTTCTCTCCATATAAACTGACACAGAAGATTATTGATTTAATAAGAAAAAATTATCTGTAATCACATATAGTGGGTAGACATCAATATGTAATTGACTGGGAGTGGAATGACAGTGATGACAGAGACTGTCCAAACAAACAAAAGAACTAGTGATTAACATTTTCTTTAGCCAAAAAACTTAAGTATGTTGCATATTGTATATTGTTATACTTTCCTTTTGCTCCTTTCAAAAGGAGGTCCCCATTTCAAAAAAGTGAGTCCAATATAACTAAATATTTCACCCCAGGAACTGAATTACGCTTAAAGAAATCTGTCTATAGGCCTTTATTTCCTTTTCTTTTTCAATCACAAGTGAATTTGGTCCAAAAGACCCATGGTAAAAATATTCTAATACGTGGTTGCAGGTGTTGCACTTTACCGAGTAATCGCAGTGAAGAGACCACGAATGCGCGCTCGATGCCGGGACACAAAGGCTTCTGTAAAAAACACCCCACGGTTTTCCTGGTCTAGTTGTCCATGAATAATTCTACCCAAACGCCTGGACAATGCCTGTAAATAGAAGCTGGGATGACTGCTAAAATTGCACTTTAATGATGTTAAAAATTAATCAAAAAATTTGTATTAACAAATCATCAAATTAATTTTGCTAAGACAGACAAAATATTCAGTAATGAGGACTACAAGTGGAAATTATTATTTAGATATACTGAGAATGTGTCTACTTGTAAGTTGACGACATTACAGCCCACACTCCAAACTTCAGGGAATTCAGCTTTCCTAATAATGACCTCTTCTATCAGATATATGTGTATCTAATGATGAAAGAAAATTTTGCAAAAAAAAAAAAAAGTATGGTTCAGACACGGACAATGAAAACTAAGATTTAACCTTTGTATTAATTTTGTACAAACCACTGGCAGACGACTTCACTATCCAGTTTTTCTAACAGTCCAGACAAAATTAGCAACAATAAACACAAAAGAACAGGTGCAAACAGTATATAAATGTGCATCCTTGTAAAGTGAACTAGCCCCAGGAAATACTGCCCAGGAAACAAAGAGAAACCATGTAGTAACTTTTGCATGTTAGAAATGTTTTTGTAGAAGCTGATCATGCAACAAATACTAGAGGAAATCCATGGATAAACTGAGAGTCAACAAGGTCCTCTGTGGCACCCCATATGACTGTTCACCTAACATATGCCACAGGATTACCCTTTGAAAAAAATACCTTCCGAACAAAATCCAGCCTTGACTGAAAGTTAACAATGGTAAGAGAATTCTCCCTAATCCTTTTAAACACTACAACACTCCTTAACAAAGGTAAAATTTTTTTGTTTGTACTCTGAATGTCTGGCTTCAGCTTCTAGAAATGAAAGTTCATTTTACCTTTTCTGAACAAACTGAAAGGTCTCTACCATTGTATTTCTGCTTCCTGGGTAGCTAATGAGACAGATTAAATTAACCCTACATCTTGTCTCTAATACTTTAAAGAAAGAAATTTTCAGATCTTCCACTAATCTAAATTGTTCCTAACATTCCTAATCCTAACCTATTCCCAACAGTCATAAAGACTCTGAAGAAATTTTGCCAAAACAGTGAAAAGGTAAACATCAACCTTGACCTGTGAATAGCTGTTACACTGCAACCTTTATGTATCTAAAACTTTTCTGCTTAGAATGACAAGCAGCTCATCACAATTAAAGCTATGGGTAGTGCAAAGACGACAAAAGAAGGTGAACACATTCTATTCCACATTTGCAAGGTTGGTGGCTTGCATCACCTGTGTCAGGAAGTCTCCCGGAAGGTCGTATGCCTTGCAGAGCTCCGATATTGTCACTTGGCCAGTTTCCTGTAGTTTATCATTTATTTCTTCTGCTAATTGATCCAAGTAACTCCTTATTTAAAAACAAGAAAAACAATCCCAACACATTAAGTGTGAGATTCAAGATTAACATATTATCCATGTGCTGAATTATTAATTGACTTGGCACTATAACTCTTTCTGTAGCATCTTTCCCAAAACAAACTGGAAATTATTTTAAATTAATAAAGGAGAACGATATCTGTGAAAATGTGGGTTTTCTTCAAAAGCCTGCTAACCAGGCAGCTAGTATTGAAATTGGTCATTTACCTACTTGTATGAAACTGTCAAAAAGCAGGAACAGGAAAACATTGTATGTCCACGAGACTTACAAAAGGGTTTTAGTGAGCAAGATAGGTCTTAATTATTTCAAGAGAGCCAGCAATGTCACATTCTTTGCCAAGAACAATTCCCGCAGCACAATCAATAATAGAGACAACCCCGTAAGACTATTACTTCAGTGGCTGTTAGTATGCTGAATGCTTGCTAATACATCTTAGGCTTAAGAGGTACAGCAAGAAGTGGGAAAAAATGTCAACAGGTGAGGCAGATAGCAAAGCCACAAAGCAAAGGAGATCTGGCTGCTGTACACAAAGACACTGGGTAAGAAATGAAGCCTCTTAAGTGCAGGATATTGGCAGAGACATTCAGCAAGGCCTTTGCTCCATGGATTCACTGGATGGTCTCCTAACACAGGTCTCACTTGGCATTTGGAAAAGAAGCACTGATCACCATCAAGCAGCCCTAGCAGCAGTCAAGAAAAATGTATTTCACTTCAGAAGTAACAAAGGCTGGCCATCACTTTTAGTATGCATTTTAAAAAACAACTGATGTGAATTATACATGTTGCTCCTGAAAGTACTCACTCATTTATAAGCTGTCCCAGTACAAGCTGAATAGTTTTTTCTGATTTAACGATGTCATTAGCCCTGTTTTCAATGTGCAGAAGGTCCACATTTATTACCTAAAAAAAACCCCAACAAAACCTCTTATCAGGACTTTCAATTGAAATTGACTCTCAAACATTGAGACATTCTACTTACACATTTCTATCTCTTGAGGAAAGCTGTTTATTTTCTACTATTGCATACATATGCAGTTCATCTGTGATTTGCAATAAAGCGTCAATGCTTTAGGGGAGAAAAGCTCTCTTTGCAACTATGACAAGGTTAAAAGAAACTTATATAATAAACAATTCCAGAAAGCTATGAACAACAAATATTAAATTGTCTTTCAGAAAGGTTTTCTGATTCCAAGTAATTTTACTCAAGCCAGAAGGGAAAATTAGTCACAGAGGAAGACTACTGGAGGATAAAATTAGTGGAGAAAAGCGATTAATGAAGGAAAAGGGAAGATCCAGAGGGGCATGCAAAGTTAATTATGCATGCTCCTGCAGCTTTAAATTTAAATGGGAAACATATTTCTTTTCTGTTTGTCACTCTAAGTTTACAAAGGAAGAGTTCATAAAGTAAATCCTATATTTTAGTGGCGATTTCAGAGGTCCTAGATTATGGCTCAGCAGAGAGAAGCTTTCAATAAAGCAATAAATGGACTGAAAAAGTAATGTGCAGCACTCTGACATGAGCTACCAGCTCTTCATAAAATCTGTTCTCTATTAAAAAAATAACTTAGCTGGAGCATACCTGATGAACTCCATATTTACAATATACATGGTGAAGAAAAGAAAGAAGTATATAGTTTTTTATTACTAAAAAGTTACCTGTTGTAAGTCAACAATGTTTACTCGACCTTCAAAAAAAAGTACAAATAAACTTTTAGTATATAAAACATGTTTGAACAGATTTAGAATATAGCATAGTCCATCGTGTACAAAACATATCTTCATGAATTTTTTGTAGACCAATTAAACCAACTTTAGGTTTATATATCATCAAATCATAGAAATCACAGGTGGTCAGTGCAAGATCTCCCATGCTGCTCTATCCTATGGCCTTGCTGAAAATCAATACAGAAACTGCAGAGGTAATCATCACTGTTCAAACTCCCTCCCAATTAGTTACTGCCTTGACGCTGATCTGGATTCTACCACTAGTCCATAAGTATCAAAATGGAGACTGCCCAAACTTTCTACCTTTGCATGATGCTACTAACAAAAAGCAGCAACTTTAAATTCAGTTCAAGCTATCATACTGATATGATACACAATGGAGTAACACAAACTGAGGTATACTTGTGGTAATTGTAAGAAAGTGACTAATCTGTATGAACATAATACGGAAATTAATTTTCCAAACACACGATGCTGTGAAATTCACCCTTAAATATAGCTACAAGTACAATAAACTGTCTTCTCATTAAAACCATTGACAAAAAGCAATTTGAAGCGTATTTGCCTCCTTATATATCTAAGTCAGATCTTACAAAGCAGATGTCTCTTCACACTGGTAAAATAGAACACCTATCAACGACAATCTAAAAATACTATTATTAGTAATGATGTGAAAGGACAATGATTTTGAAAATCTGAGTCAAGGCCAAACATCTGGGCCAGGCACCCTACTAAAATACCAAATTTCCCTCAAATGGGTTCTTAGACCACTTCTACCTCAGAAATTCTGCATGGGTGAAAATGAACCAAGTAGCATATTTTGATATGCTTACCTAAAAGCTTAATACAGGTCTTAAGTAAAAATAAAAAAACACTAGGTGAATCCACGTGTAGATAAAGCAATAGGAAGCAAGTTCACTTTTTTCTGCAAGATTAAGGGTACTGAACAAAACATTCAAATTCTTTCTCTAGTCTTCAAAATTAACTTCCAAATCCAGGGAATAAAGTAAATGCCACACTTACCACCACAAACGTGAAGCTCATCCCGGATCTCCCTACTAATCTGTGCTGGAGTGACATACTCTTTCCCATCAAGTGTGTGCACTACTTCCAACTGCTTTTCCGCAATCAGTTTAGTGACAATTTCTATACAGTTCCGTTCTGACAATCTATGAACAGCATGAAGAATAATCAGTTATTCTAAGTACCTGCTAAAATTATCTTTAAACTGATGTTTCAGAAATACTGAACACAGGAAACACAATGAAGATTACCTGCCGTTCTGCGCACTTTTTATGACCAAAAACTAATCCCCCGAAACATCAATATGGCTTCGCTTACTTGGGTCACCTCTCTAAAACGACTTTCCTGAACAGCTGTCAGCAACTTTTGCTGTAAGAACCCACGTGCCCATGAATTTAGGAATGGCTGTGCTTACAGAATTTGTGTCTTTGATCCTTCTGTACCTTATTTTAGGGTTTTTTTGTTATTGTTCTCATTTAGGATTTTTTTTTCTTTAATAAAAAACAAGTTTTGGGCAGCAACCTCAACTACCCAACAACGCATAAGAAACCGAGCACTAGAGCCGTGACGACGTTTAGCAGCTCGAACTTAACGTCGATTACGTAGCCAAGCACTTCCCCGGACCTGCACGTACCCTGAGGAGTTCCTGGATTCCCCCCCGGGGCTCACCAGCACCGACAGGTCGGTGGGACTGGTTTTAATTTTTTAAACAATGAGGGACTGCAGAGAGGCAGCGCCTGGCTGAATCCCCCGGGCCCCCGCCGCGTGTCAGGACCGGGGGCCGCGGCACAGAACTCCCCGGGGCCGTACGGGCCGAGGGCGGGAGCGGAGGGCCGCCGGCGCGGGGAGGGGGTCGCCGGCAGGCGGTTGGCGGCGGGCCCCGGAGGGCGCAGCGGGGGCCGCCGCCCTGCTCACCTGTGAGCCACCTCAGCAAACTGCGCCCGCTGGAAATCGGCCGCCAAGCGCCGAATCTCCTCCCAGGCGGCCGCCATCGCCGCCGCGCCGCTACACGTCAGCCCCGCCGGGCGGGCTACGGGCGGTGAGAGGGGACAAACCTCCTCGGCGCGCCCGCCGTCCGCAGCGCCACCTGTCGGGCGGGAGCCGCCCCTGCTCTGCCCGGCCTCGCCGCAGCCGCGCTCATTATTAAAAAAACAAAAGACGAAGAAAAAAGCAGAGTTTCCCCACGCAGGCCCGACGCCAGCAGCTGGAGCCCGGTGGACGTAGCCGCGAGAGCAGGCGAAGCCATGGTGTCAGCAGTGAGGCTGTCCCGAGCGCGGGCCACGGCAGGGTGCTTCACCCGCTGCCGCTGCCGGCGTGAGGGTGGCTTCTGGGCCAGGGCCAGGGCCAACACTTGGACTGAAATGTACGCCGACCGTTAGGCATGTTCGTGGGAAGAAGAGCAACGTCAGAAGCTGAAGTTACTGAAGTGAAGCTTGGTCAGAGTAGAAGCGGGGTGTGAGGTACGCAGGGTCACTGTTTAACGGCACCGCTACTACGTGGCGAGGGGTGCGCCGGATTTACTTAGCTGTCGGGTCAGAGGTCGGCCCCACAGTTTTAAAGGCCTTTTCGGCTGTCACAGAATCACAGAACATTAGGGGTTGAAAGGGACCTCTGTGGGTCATCTAGTCCAACCCCCCTGCCAAAGCAGGGTCACCTACAGCAGGCTGCACAGGACCTTGTCCAGGTGGGTCTCGAATATCTCCAGAGAGGGAGACTCCACAACCTCCCTGGGCAGCCTGTTCCAGTGCTCCGTCACCCTCAGAGGGAAGAAATTCTTCCTCATGTTCAGACGGAACTTCCTGTGCTTCAGTTTGTGCCCATTGCCCCTCGTCCTGTCGCTGGGCTCCACTGAAAAGAGTTTGGCCCCATGCTCCTGACACCCACCCTATAAGGTCCCCTCTCAGCCTTCTCTTCTTCAGGCTGAACAAGCCCAGCTCCTTCAGCAGCTGTCGGGCGAGGTTGACTTGTGGTAAGGACTGGGAGTACGGCACATGGGAGTGCTCCCGCCCCAGGGCGAGCAGAGGGCATGTCGGCCATCACAGCCCGCTGATGCTGCAGCAGGAGGCTGAGCTGCCCAATGCGGGGAAGGTGGTCCGTGCTGCCGAGGCTGTGTCATTGCCCTTCAGGTATTTCTTGCTGGTGATATTCTCTGTGCGGACGTGGATCCCGTGTAGCCGCTGTTTTCTCTGACGCTGTTTTATCTGCATGCCAGAAGTTACACAAAAATGTGTCTGGCATAGTTTGTGTCATGCTGGGTGCAGTTTAAATAGTGTGAACAAATACTTTGCAAGATACTGGCATAATAAATTATAACAGCATGTTTGTAATGGGAGAAGTATGTGGCTTTGGTTTTACTGGTCATTTTCTTTGCGACAAGAAAATAGGGGCAGAATTCATTCAACTTAGGCACTGAAGTTAGCTATTGAGGTCCACTCTTGGAGCCCTTCATAGGCAGTGAGACAGGCTCCTCAAATTGTTGTCTGGCTCTTCCTAAAATATGCATCTGAGAAAAGTTAAATACTCACTGGAGGTCTCTGCTTTTCCATTGTCAAAGACGACAGCAAGGAAGATTCCTTTGCTAGGCTCTTGATTTAGACATCAGTATTTAAGTGGAATGAATAGTCTATTGGAAGGCTAGGGAGAAATGTGATAGCAATTATGGGGGCAACTTTTATGAAGATTACATAGAAACAGACTATCATAGGGAACATCAGGAAAAAGTACTAAGAACTTGTAACTGTGTTCCCCCTACCTAACCTTAAGTGTATCGGAAGTGCTTTAAGTATGAATATAGTCTACAGACTGTGAAGAATCCCACCTAAAATCTGAATCTCTGTTTGGGCTGGCCAAATTGCGCATCGTAGTTAAGATCCAAAACTGAAGTGTCATGGATTTGAACTTCACTTGTGTGTATATGACTTGAATTCAAGCCACAGTTGCAAGATCTGTGGAAACAGTCATCAGTAAATAGAGCTGGGTTGTTGGTTTGGTTTTTTTTTAAGTTTGGAGTTGTGTTTTACTAGCATGTATAGATGGGACAGATGAATCATATAAAGACACAACAGTTATAAGCATATTGATATTTCTAAATTGCAGGTTATGTTTTGAGTCTGCAATCAAAGAGATTTTATAAGGATCTTTTTCTTTCGAGATGTATGCATAATACTTGTGTTAATATTTTCTATACCTAATTGTTATTGAAGTAACATTTCAGATTTTTTTTGCTGAAGAAATCAATGTTTTCTTTAGGCAGTTTGTGGATTAAGTTAAATCTGCTGTTAAAAATATAGTATCTGATTCATTTTACTGTACATGCACAAACCTCTTGAAAGCATAGTATATTTTCCTGGTATAAACAGGGGAATAAAGCATAAAGATGTGATTATTATTTTGTAGACTGGACTGTGCACAGACTGTATGTTTTTGGTATGGGGCATTTTGTTCAGATACCTGCAAAGAGAAGAAAGAACAGTGTAACCACCATAATGATGAAAAAGTAGAAATTATGCAAGTGGAAATGAGTAAATACTTGTCCAAAAGGATGTCTAATTTGTAGACTGGATGAAATGGAGTATGAATTAGAATTTTATTAAATGGTTCTTTGATTTCACACGTCATGAAATTATCTTCATCACTTGATGGTCATCTTTTCCTACCATACAGCTGAGTTTGTGGATTTAAAAGGTTTCACTATCAGATTTTGCTCATTCATGTGCTTACTTTGATTTTAGGAACTGAAAAGGTCACATATCATTTGGTTTTCATTCTGCTGGTATACAAAATTTAAGTAACAGTTTTGATGTGGTGATTCAGAGGGATTACTCTGATAGAGAAACAGGTGCCTAACGATCTGTTCCTTTATCAGAGAGAGCTGGCAAGATAAAGCACGAGCTTTTTTAAAAATGATTGCTGGATACTGGACATGCATTAGAGGGAAAGGGTTTTCATCCTGGCTGTGTGTGCCATGGGGAGCTTTGGCTTTTTTCATTTTCACAGTCCTTCTTTAATGCACAGTTATAAATAACATAATGTTTTGCTTTTCACCATACTCTTTTGTTTTTTCCTATCCTGTTACACAGTGGCTGTGCTGTAGGCTAATGGCAGGGTGCTTAGTTCAACCTCAGACAGCCTTTTCTGCATAATTGGTTTAGTTATGAAACACCATACTTTCAATTAATTAGTGTGATTACCTACCTATCTGTAGATAGGAGAAATTTGGTATTCATTTGGTTTTTCCTTTGCAGTGAATGCCCATAACAGTAATAAAGCCTTCCCTGAGTAAAATATTTGTAGCCGTACAGGGCATGAAACAGCACATGCATTTGGAAAAATTTCACAAGAAAAACTGAATACTAGATGAAGCAGCAGCTGTCTTGTTCATACACTTCATGCACGTGGTTCAGACATGAATTCAGAAAATTATATAGATACCAGTTTGGGGTTTTTTTACTGTTTTAGGTAACTTTTCTTTTTGTTGGTGTATGTAGAGAGCTAATGAAATTTTCTCAGCTTCAAACTATGAAGTCCAGTTTATATCCTTGTCTGGCAAGGTTATTTTCTCTATTTGGATTAGAAGACTAAATGTACTGAAGGCTTTAAATGAGCAAATTCCCACACTGTGTTTGATAAACCCCCCTTTGATCTTTTTTGAGGAATGATTAAACATAATATACAGATCTTAGAGTAACCATTTGTTTCACCTGATCTTTGAACATAATACAGTATATTTAGGGGAAGAGAGACATATTTCTGCAGGTTTTTAGCCATATGCCCAGTTAAAAATCAAATATACTGCTATATTTGTAGAACAAATTGAAAAGAACAAAAGCCACTGTAGATGCCCATATTTTGCCATTCTACTGAGTATTTTGATTAATGCTAAACAGAAGACCAATTTGTCAGTAATAGCATAGCATGTCATAGTGAGATACTGCAAACATCAAGTATATCTTACTGTGATATATGAGCTGTGACGGAACAGAGCACTGAAGTAGTATATAAAATTTTTATTCATAGTAAACCAGGAGCACTTGTAAAATATTGCAAACAATATAAAATATATGCTGTTGCATAAATAAATAAACATTTGTACTATCAAAGGCAACAGAGAAAGGGTTTTTTTAAGGGGTCTGTCAACAGGAATTCTCAAAAGCCAATGCCAAGCGAAGGCTTGAGTAGCAATTAAGACCAGAGAAATAAAATAAAGGCACTTAAAGATAGAAGGGAAGTACAGATTTATTTTTAATATAATTTGAAAATACAATATTAACAAACATGCAAATAAAAAGAAACTGAGATACTTTTATCCCCAGAATGCTTTTTTTCACAGTGATATATTTTCAAATAGCTTTTCATGATACTTCCTCTGTATGAAGTTTATGTTGCAGTTGAGGTGTCATCGATCCCATCCTAAAGCAGCTGAAGTTTTGCATATTCTTGGCAGCCACTGAAGCATCAGCAGAGGTGCTAGCTCAGGGCACAGTGTGGGTTCAAACATTAAAGGTGCTCGAAGTCCATTGCTGTAAAATGGAAGAGTACTTCGTACAAGTACAGCGTTCTGTATTTCACATGGAGGAGGGGAAGAATTTTAGTGGGAAAGGAAAAAACAGATTTCAAGCCAGCCTGCCTCTCTGTCACCTCCTGACCTCTGAAATTGTCCCTTTGAACCATGCAGTTTCCATCACTTTACAAGAGAGATGGCTTTTGATTGCAGTTTCTGTTTCTCTCCCATCCTTCTTGGGCTGCTTTCAGAATAGGGACCTTGGATCACCGGTTTGCCTTCTCTCATATCGCTTCACAAGTGACCACATTATGTTTCTCATTTCAAAGTACAAACAGTAAATGAGTTGTTCCCTCATGCTCTCCTCCCTCTGGGAAGCTGTTTTGGAGTCAGTCTATCTAGATAATTAGAAATCATCTAGCTTCCAGAATGAATTAATTAATGAGCATTAGTGTTTTAGTCACCATAGCGCTTTAGTTGAATTAGTCAATCACAGAATCGGTGTGGCCTAAAAATGTGTAATACTTGTGAGGAGGATCAGTATGATGCAAGGGGGCTTGAGGTAAGATATTTCTGGTAGATGGGAGTGTTCATGCCACAGTGAAACACAGTGGTTATCTGAATCATGTACAGTTCTAAGTGTGCAAGTTAAAAAGAAAAGAAAGCTCGTAAGATCTGTAGGTACAATTTGTGAGGACGGGGGAATGAAGAGTCTCTTATACAAGAGGAATCTGTCTTGTCTAATTTAAAAAGGCTGAAATATGGTTGAGCCTTTAATCAGAAGGCAAACAACTGATATATAGGGAAAAGATATAATTAAGTTAGAGACAAAATTGGCACAAAACCCCAGAGCAATAAGGTTCTGGACTTACCTCAAGATGTGGGTTACGAGGCCAACAAATGAACTGGTTTTCAACTGGATTTTTCTAAGGGAGGGTTATGAGACTCAGTTGTCTAAAATATCCAGGGTCTGGATCACTGTAGGAGATCCTCTCTTTTATATGTGGTCTTGTGTGCAGTTAAGTGGTTTTGTAGGAAAAATGAATCACAAGTAATTCAGAGTTTATATGATTCAGAGATCTGATAATTTTGTAAATGTGAGTAAAGGAAGCTCAAGGTGATCAACACATTTCAAGATCTGGTCTAATATGATTATTTGAAATGTACTGTGACTCTGGATTCTATAGTAAATCAATCTTATGATATTAGTAAGTTACATAGCTTCATGCTATATTTAAATCAGGTTCTGTGAGTCAGTCAAAAGGCAAGATAATACAGTCAAAAGGTGTGATAATATCTGTGGATGAATGTGGTCCTACTCTCTCCAACTGAAAGAAAGTAAACTTAGGGTTGGAACAACTGTACCTTATGTTGCAATTGGAACAGGGTAGGAGCTTGCAGTGGTCAATCATCACATCTCAGCTAATGTGTGGTAACTTGCCAAGTTGCAGTAGCCCAAATGCTTCTAACTGCATTCTCGCATACTTGCTAATCCATTTCCTCACTGCTCTTAACAAAATTTCATTTACAGTTGTAAGTTAAATAAACAATCCTACACTTTTGTTTTGCTTTTATGAACTGAACAATAAAGATCTTTGAATAAAGTTAATTTTAACATCATTCTAGAAAACTAGTTAAACGGACTCAAAAAAGTAAAAATATTTGTGGAGAAAGCATTCAAAGGGTTAATGTGAATATTGCATGGGTTTTTTTTGCTTCAACTCAGTCCTGCACCAAGCCTCAGAAATTATAGGCATGCTCAAGCAGAACAACTGTGTTCTATTTTAGCTCAACATATTAATCCATTCCATTCTGTATCATTTTGTTAGAGAGTGCATTCATGTTGCACACACTGCAAATAGCACAGATGTGCTAGGATAAAAAATTTCCAGTATCTTTCAGATGGATCTTTATGAAATGCCAATGCATGCTGAGAAGCAAATTCATCCTTCTATTAGAAACAAACATAGCAAAAAAAGAAATAAAAATAAATCCCAAACCTTCTTCCACTAAATTTGCATCTGCAAATATTAGATTTGAGAAGAAAAATTCTTCCTAAGTGCTCAGATGAGAACGACTGAAGGTAGAGTCAGATATTTAGGTGGGAAAAATATCCCTTAGATTCTGGTCTTCTGGACAATATATTTATTATCGCACTGCTTTTTTTTAGAACTGAAGTAAACTTAAAGTCTCAGAAAATGAATTTGTAGGGAATTTCCATTTCTGTTTTCTCCACATGTCACATCCTCTCTGTATTTTGGATATTACATAATTAACTCTTTCCTTACAGAAGTCACCCTCTTTTAATATAGTGTCAGTCTAATGAAAGAGCACAGAGGAAACTGCTGCTGGAGGGTGACAGGAGGGTTAAAAGCCAAAAAGCAAAAATAGAAAACAAGCATAGAATTCATGAGCTCATCTTACTTATCCTTTTTTACTGGAGTGGGAAATCATGTCAAGAGTAGTGGGTTTTCTGATACAAACTGGGTAAAATCTAGGTTTTTTTAAAAATCTGTTTAACTCTATGGCTTTATATCTGAGATAGTTTTTTAAAAATTTATTCTAAAATTAGGAAGAACTTTTAGATCAGTTTAGAAATTAAGAACTCATAGAAATTATGTTTTCTTGTTTTCTTAGATTGTCAGTATACAGAAGGCACGTGATGTAAAGCTGTGTCGGGGTTTCACTGTGCTTCCTCTATGTGCCAGCCAGTCTGCATCTGCTATCTCCTGTCTCATTAACAGATTGCAAGTTCCTAAGGCCGAGGCTTGTCCTTTTGTTTGCTTTATATATCACATAATAAAATGGAGGCTTAGTTTGGGAAAAGAGTACCTAATAGCTGTGACAGTGCAAAGTAGCAAAACAATGTCACTCAGTTTTTAGAAATGGAGGAATGCACACTTGTCTAAGGAAAAGCAAACAATTACATCTATGTGCAACTGAAGCTCTGTGCATAACATTGGCTCCCATAACACAAGTACAAATTTCACTCTTCTTTCTGGTAACAGCGTAGCATTCTTGTGTAATGCCCTCAAATGAAAGTCCTCGAGCATTTCATGTTTTTATTTTTGTTTTTTTTTTTTCTCTGCTAACAGCCTTTGAGGCAGTTAATTTTATGTATTAGATGAGGGACCTTGCATGAGATTCAGTTTGAGGTTAAAGTACCTAAATTTGTTGTCTGTGTGTAGGTACCCGTAGGTATGCTATATGACTAAGCTACTTCTGTAGTCAATGAAGAGCTAGGGCTTGATTCAGCTGCCTAAATAAAGGGAAGAGCCGCATTTGAAATGCTATAAAGCATCCAGAATATTTGCATGGATCTGGTAAGTATGACAAAAGGCCTAAGGGAGGCTTTAGCATTTCTGGAAGTCACATGGAAGACTTTTAGACACCTCAAATGGTATTAGGTTCTTATGCTTAGGCAACTAAAATGATCATCTAGTCAATATAGTCGGTGGAGCCCAGAGCAAGCTTCAGGTGACCAGCCATGAGGGGTGGTTGCACAGATATTTAGTGCTATTCGAGATACTAAAGAGCTATCCTGCTGTCCTCCAGCCACCACTCCAGAAGGAAACTGATCTTCCTCAAATTCTGTCTCACATTTGGCAGCCATGAGTCTTAAATACCTTATGACATCTGAAAGAATACTAGGTGTCTACAGATGGGCAACTAAATCAAGCTGTCAATATCTACTCAGTGAGATGATGCTTACTAGGCTCCTTTGATTATGCTGATTAGATCTTTATTAGTTGCAATGACAGCTTAAGGAAACAGTATGCTTGTAGGCACCTACCTTTTGGAAAGGTTCAGTTGCATGTGTGTAGATCCCTAGTGTCATTCAGGCTCTGTGGGACATTTCCTCTGCTCTCTCGCTGCTGCTGTAGAAAAAGTATCTCAAGCATTGTGTCGTATTTACCAGCTCTATGCAGACGTTTTGAATAGATGAAAGCATTGTATATGTACTAGATGTTTGCACTTGGGCAACTAAATTACTCTCCAGCTTTCTGAACCTCAAGATGAATCCCAGCCATTTTCTCCATTTTATACACAAGGACAAGAAGGAAAACGTTTCCTAAGACGCCTCAAAATGTTGCAGTCAGAAGTAAATTTCTAATTGCTGTCAGTCTGCAGTGACAAAAAGACTGGGGTGGACGGTCCACCTTTTAACAAGAAGAATAACACCAGTTAATTTAACAGAACAAGTTAACAACTTCGGTCTGAGGTGTTCATGAGCCAACTCCCTAACTATTTCCGTAATACCTTTGTGCTCTTTCATTTTTTAAATGCTTGTTCCTTCTCTCATGACACATGCTTATGGTAGCAGTACTTTTGGCATTTGGTGTATAAGAAAACTGGAAAATTACCTTGTCTTACCTTGTACCTGCAGAATTCCAAGTATGATGATACTAAAATGAATATGAATTTATGAATGAATTTATTACTAAAATAAATTTACATTTAAACAGTAAAATCACAAATAAATTGGGTGCTCTAAATTTAGAGTTTGTGCTTTGTTTAGTTTCTCTAACTGTTGTAGCCTTGTCGACAGCTCCTCTCCTTGGAAATTTATGTTTGCTCATTTTGTAGTGTCTGAAACAGGACATTTGAAAAGTCCATTAGCAGAATTCTGGAAATTTGTGCTTTTTTACTGCAGGCTCATATGTATTTTGTAGCACTATATAATGTCCTCAGATACTAGTAACTACTGGCTGTATAATAACTGTGCTGAATTATTAAAGAATTGCACCCAGAACCTGCTTGTCACTATAGAACCTGCTTTTGTACGTGTTTCTGGACATGTATTCCCAAAGAAAACCCGTATATAGATGTCTGATATAACAGAGTTCAGATAATAGGTGTTTTCTACAACCTTTATCCTACCTGACTTATAATCCTGGAAGTTGTCTAAGTTTAAACTCTGAGTTTTGTAGTCAATGAAATGAATCAAGTGTCTGCAGGGCGAGATTCATCTTGTCTAAAACACCAGATTTAGAATGAGATGAATTACCCTCTGGAGGTGTCTCATTCATTCCCTTGATACATATAGGGCTTAAGGTTACTTGTTTTGAAGTAGTCAACTAACTTGCAGGTGACTGAAGTTGATGATATTAATCTTCCCTTTTGTAATTGGAATGTGCACAGCTGAGAGTGCGCTAACAAGCTCTCGGGCTTTTTGTCAAAGCTGCACTGACACTGAACGTTCAGATTCAGCTTACGGATGGTAGATGTTTCTGCTGGTCTTTTGGTATTGCCTCCAAAGCAGTATCACAGGAAATTATTCAAGTTTGTCCATTAGTCAGCCGTAAGAATCCATATCAAAGCTGCTTAGAACAGCTTAAATGCATTCTGGAAAAAGAAAATGTATATTGCATTTGATTATTCAGCACTCACTGAGACTATCACACCAGGTAAAATTGAGAAGTGTCCATTTAATTTGTAACTGATGTCTCTGTTCCTTTGAAATTCCTTATTATTTTACTTGAGTTTGCTGTGAGGTCAGCATGGGAAGAAGGAGCATGTGGTGGCAACGGTGTTCATGATCTAAATGAGCTATGGTCAGGAGACACGTGGAGGGCATGTTTTGTTTAACAAGAAGGAAACTGCTGAGAGGAGGTCTTGCACAGGAGTGGGAGATGCCCGTGCCTGGCTTCTGTTTGCTCTTTAACTGGCATTTCAGGAGTGCAGTGACCTGGAGTGCTGCAAACAGAAGCCACAAACAGACTCGGCAGTTAGCTTCCTTGGCAACTGGGTGAGAAATAGTGGTGTCTAATGTTCAGCAAGACCTGAGCCTAGCCCCCAAAATACAAGTTTTAACTTTCTATCTGTATTTTTCACTTTTTCATTAAGGGAATGTTTTTGAGTTCTGTATGTGCCTTGTTTTACAGTCTTTTTGGTTCACTCCTTATGTTTTCTTGGAAGCTATGGAGCTTGGAGCTATTGGAGACTGATATTCTTCCAAGAATAAAAATTTAAACTCATGCAATTAAGGTCTAATTAGGATGCCAGTTTTCACAGAATTAATGGTTCTGGGCTGCAAAACCAGAAGCAGCAGAGGAACTTCAGACTGCTTTTTAAAGACAGATTCCTCCATCTCAGTGGCAGGTGTCCTCACAGAATCACAGAATGGTTGAGGTTGCAAGAGACCTCTTGAGATCATCTAGTTCAGCGACTCTTGGAGTGAAAAGATTTTTCTTTTGTTTAAATGGAATCAGTTGTACTCCAATTTATCCTGTCAGTGGGCACCACTGAGAAGAACCAGGCTGCCTCTTCTTCATGCCCTCCCTTCTGGTATTTACACGCACTGATTAGATCCTCTCTGAGCCTTCCTGAGGCTGATCAACCCCAGCTCTCTCAGCGTTTCCTCATATTTCAGTTGCTCTGGTCCCTTTGTCATCGTCATGGCCCTTCAGTTGACTCACTCCAGTAGCTCCGTATCTTTTTCACTGGGGAGTACAGAACAGGACACAGTACATCAGGTGTGGCCTCAACAAGGTTGAGCAGAGGGGATCTCCATCAGCCTGCTGGCAGCACTCTTCCTAATGCAGCCAGGATGCTCTTGGCTTTTTTTGACACGAGGGTGCATTAGTGGCTCATGGATGATTTGTTGTCCACCAGGACCCCAAAATCCTTCTCTGCAGAGGAATTTTACAGCCATTCAGCCTCCAGCATCTACTGGTGCCTGTGATTATTCCTGCCTAGAGGCAAGACTGCATTTCCCGATGTTGAGCTTCATGACGCTTCTCTCAGTCCCATCTTCCAGGCTCACAAGGTCCTTCTGGATGGCAGCACAACCATCTGGTGCAGCAGCCACTCCTCTCAGTTTTGTGTCATTTGCAAACTTGCTGCAATGCACTTTGTCCTGTCCTCCAGGTCATTAATGATGATGTTGAACAGTAATGGCTCCAGTATGAACCCCTGGGATACGCCACTAGCAATTTGCCTCCAACTGCAGTTTGTGCTCAAATCACAACCGTCTGGGTCCAGCTCTTCAGCCAGTTTGCAATGCACCTCACTGTGCACTTATCTAATCAGTACTTCATCAGTTTGTCTATAGGGATGTTACGGGAGACTAAAGTCATGATGAACAATATCCACTGCTCTCCCCTTGTCCACCAACCCAGTCACTTCGTTTTAGAAGGTTACCAGGTTGATTAAGCATGATTTCACTTTTGTAAAGGTGTGCTGACGACTCCTGATCACCTTCATGTCCTTTGTGTGTTTGGAACTGTTTTCCCGGATTACTGTCTCCACCACCTACCCAGGGATTGAGGTGAGGCTGACTAGCCTGAAATTCCTCAGATCTTCCTTCTTTCCCTGCTTGAAGATAGGAGGGGCATTTGTGGCATTTTACAGTTGTCTTACACAAGACAAATCTAGAATAGGCCATCCTGGGTGAAGAGGGGGAGCAAGGCCTTAACTGTTTGTTTTTTATGTTCTATTCTTTATCCTCAGCTGCCTCACCATGTAGTAATAGGAAGAGCTTGGCTTCTTTAAAACATTTTTTCATCTCCTTGTAACAAAGTTTATTTAAATAAGTCAGGGACCCACACATTTTTAAGGCAGATGCTCTATTTCCATGTAGTAAAAGCCCTCATGGCATGAAGTATGAAATACCAAATGAAGGAAAATATGTGTGCCAATGGATTAAATATGCTTTTATAAAACTCCGATTATTCTGCAGTGGGCCATGACATGTGTAGGTTACATGACAAGAATGCAGCTTGCGGGTAACCGAGGCAATAATCTTTTAAAAGACTGTGCACAGAAATCAAAGGCATGGTTTATAACCATCCAACTGATAGCAGGCTGGATGGTTTATAAATAAGTTCTGCTATTTTACTTCTGGATTTTGCATGGAAGAAAGCTGTAACTTAAATGCCAAGGAATTTGAGTAGCTGCAACTACTAATACAGCTGTTCATCCCCAAACCTTTCAGAAATTCAAATATCTGTATTATAGAAAATAAATTCACAATGGAGAAGACTGCTTAAAAATAGAGGAAAACTGACACATTTGTACATTTATAAGCTCATTCTGAAATCAAAAGAGTTATCCACTTAAACACATTTGCTTTTCTGCATGAAGTAACATCTGCAAATTGGAGCCAAAGCTTGGATACTCACATTCTATGAATCTAAATTGCATAGCTAATTTATGTAAAATTAAATATCCCTGAGGTAGTGAACATGTTCCCTCTGGGGTTTTTGTTTTCTGTTTTTATTTTTCTTATGTTTTCCATGGCAAACCAGCTGTCTTAGTAGAATGACTTTGGAAGTGAGTCATATGACTGCCAAATCAAATGGACTGGCATTGTGTAAGAGGAATAGAAAGGGAAATCTGAATCCACAGAGATTGGGCAAAATCATACATTAATAAGATGGAAAGATTTATATCCCCAGACAACATATGAAAATTTTCTTAGAACTTTTAAAATGTGAGACCTGTCGTAGAAGTTCCTTTGAATCAGAAGTTAGAATCTCTATTCCCTGCAGTGGTGTATTCTGTCCGTGCTTCCCAGTGGGAAAGAATTGATCTGGATCATGCAGTCTACAGATACCCAAGATGTGGAAGAGATGTTCCATATGCAAGTGCTGTTTGTCTCCTGTTAGTACTGCATTGTCAGCAGTAGTAAAGCTGTGAGTGTTGAACAGGCACAGCTGACCTAGAGGAGAAAGTCGGTCATCTTTCTTTATGTATGTCAGTTCTTGACAGAGTGCTTATCAGGAGTATTATACTGATCATCTCAGTTCCCCTTATGGCCAATCCAAAAGGCATTAATATTTTCCTATTTTTCTGTAGTTCTCTGTTGAATAAAGAATCAAAATAATGATGAATATGAAGAAAGTAAAAGCGTGCTAAAATATTGTAACCTTTGCTAGTGGCTGGCATGTGAGGTAAAGAGCAATTAAAATGCTTTGATAAGGACATGTTTAGAAAACAGCCCTTTTTGTGGTCAGTTTAAATATACACGTGCATGCCCACATTAAGTACAGACTTATGGGTGCAGACTTGCTCTGGGTAGTTAATGGCTCTGTAAATCCAGAATAGGATTTGCATCTGCTTTTCTAGCCACGTGGCCAATGAAGCCCTTTTCTTGAGAGTAGGGCTTTCCCAGAGGGAGTGTATGTCAATGAAATGTCCTCACTCATGTAACATGTTAATTATTGTTCTGAAGAAAACAAAGCAATGTTTTCTCTTGTATGCCTACAATCCCCCTGAAATTGCCTTCCAATCCTATGAATAATGCTCTCTGCTTCACCCTGTTAGCTGAAAGTCACGTGTCTTTCAGCTTTATTGAATCAAGGGTAAGTTCCAAAGGCTAACTGCTGAAAAACCCCAGCCATGCATCCAGGCAAAAAAACCACAGTGGCCGTTGGTTTAGCAGATTTCATCTGCTAGTGAAAAAACACAGGAACAGCAACGGCTTTTAACAACACAAGAAATTATAGATCAAAATTGTTGTCTAGAACAGCACAAAAAATAATGCGCTGAAATAAATATGGGCCATCTGAGTTTCTAAAGAACTTCACTATACTGCCACATGGAATACAGTGGCACTGGCATTGCTCAGTGGAAGCACAGAGGAGTTACTGGGATACTCTCTTCTCTGATCCTGTAAGTTGAAGGAAAAGGAATGTTCCTTCCAGTATTCAATCTTAGAAATACCTTCTATTTTTTCTAAACTAACAAACAAAAACAACCACAGAAAAAAACCCAAACCCCTCCACCTAAAACTTAAATGTACCCCATTAAATCAGTTATTAAAGATTGTCTGCATGTTGTGAAAAGAATTTACCACTGCTCATGACTGCTGGCATTTAGTTCTCCCAGGCGTGTTAATCCCATCACTGCATGAATCCCATATATTTATACTTCCCTGTTTCTTAGTTTTAACTGGAGAAAAGGATTGAATACAGAGCATCTGTAATAAATAGTATTGAATATAAATTAAAGTCTTAGGAAAGTGCTAAATAGGAAATACGAGTCTGAAGGGCTGATGAGATGATGGAGAGCAAGGAAAGTGTAAGAGTGGTCCCTTTCAAAACTGTTCGATTGGCTCCACTGCCTCTCATCTTTCCCTGATGGTGTGTCAGTGCTAAGGCAGACAGCTTAGTTTATTGAATGGAAGAATCACGCAGGCCATTTAAGGCATTCACTGTCAGTCTGGTGGTTGCTTGAGTTGCTCTGTACTTATTGGCTACCCTACACACCAGACACTCAGGCTTGCTTCTGATCTGTGAATCTTTGACATCCTTCTCCTGGAGGGTTTCCGTGAGTGGTCAGTAGGACGCAGAGAGGGCTAGAAGGAGGTTAGGAAGTTGGGCAGAATGAAGCATCTGCAGGTCAGTTTTCAGTTTCGGACATAAGGGAAATACCCTCTGAAGGAAATGCCTTCAGTGGCATCATCTGGTCTAATAATCTCAACATTTAACTAAAGCTTGTTTTGTTCCTCTGACAATCATGTCTAAAATATCTCTGACATCATGTGCTTTATGATCCTGGAAAATGGAATACAGGTGGGTGCTTTTCAGAAACATACTTATATTTCTTAAAATTTATTTCCCTTATGGACTGATTTTCAGAATAAATTAATCTCATGTCACTGCAATTCATCAGCCCTTTGTCCTCCCATTCTCTAATTTGCTGAAGTAATCAGAGATGTGTCTGGGATATAGTTAGTTCCCTCCTGCCACAGTTAATGATAATTTCTCATGTGAAACTGCTGTGAGGCTTTGGAAGTGTTAGCTGTATGTCTCACTTTCTCTCATCCTTCTTTCCTCAGCTGGCTTTCCATTTCTCTATTTGTACTCCAAACTCTGATTTTTTTCCCAACATTTTTCTGTACATTTCAAAGAGTGAAATGTACATTTGGACTAGGACTCCATCAAAGAAAGGATTAGCAAGAGACTAGGTGATCATCCCAGGCTGAGTGACTGCATACTTTTATACTATTCTTCTAGAAAAGCGGTTTGATCTTAGTAGTCTGCACAATTCCATGGTTTGGTAATAGCTATCCAGAACATTGTTGCAAAGATGCACTAGATCTCCCCTTACTCCCTTACTCTGCAGGACATAAATAAAATAGTGATGAACATACTGTTACTAGTGAACAGAAATATGTGAATGGAATGAATGGGCAGAATTTGTCATATTTCTTTCTAGATTCATCTGGCCTGGAAGACTGCTTTCCTTTGCAGAAGAGAAAGCTGGCCTGAATATTATGGCAGATGCAACAAAATTGCCAATCCATTGCCCCATTTGGCAAAAATATAATTAGTGCATTGCCTCTGAATCATTTCCATACTGTTTGCGCCAGTGTATTGGCAGTGTATGCAAACTGAGTTTTCCAGTACAGTGCAAACTGATGCAGACTGGTTCTGTAGGTTGGAATAGAGTCTGAGCATGTGCAGTCCACTGGCTGATTGTGCCGTGACCAGGCCAGGTCTATATAATAATAAATATCACCAACCACTGCAATGATACAGGGGGAAAAAAGGTAATTCTACCCGGATATGCGCATTAATCACTGCCCAGTCAAACTTGGTTTTATTCGCGTTGTCTCCTCTCCATGCTCTGGGGTGCCTATTATTTAAAATGAAAAGTGTGCTATAGTAGGACTCTTTGCCATGTCCTTTAAAGTTCCTTGTGGGCATATATACATTTTGTAAGGAAGTGAATTATACAGTTAGCTGATCACCATCAGGTAGTGAGGAGAAGAGTGGTTCAGGTAAGTGACCTAACTGAGCAGACACATCTGTTGTGCTTTATATCCCTCAAAGTAGGATGTGACTCTCTGAAATGGCAGTGGCAATATTGGTTTTGTCAGAAGTATAAGCATATGTATACATTTTTATGTGTCAGCCTGTATGATTTCTTACATTTAGTAGTTTTAAGGAGCTTAGTTTTTCAAGATATTAACAGGAATGGAAAAAGATAAAGGAATAGCTGCTATCTCTGACATCCTGTCTTCACCCAGGTCCCATAAGGAATATATCAAGTAAATTGTTGACAATTTATTAACATAAACACCTACCCTCCTTGTCCCATTCTTAGCAACCCCTAGAGGATATTGGATGGGACTGAATGGATCTCATAGAATCATAGAAAGGTTTGGATTGGAAAGTACTTTTAGACCATCTAGTTCCAACCCCTCTGCCGTGGTCAGGGACACCATCCACTAGACCAGGTTCCTCAAAGCCCCATCCAACCTGGCCTTGAATACTTCAAGGGAAGGGGCAGCCACAACTTCTCTGGGCAACCTGTGCCACTGTCATCACCTTCATTGTAAAGAATTTATTTCTTATGTCCACTCTAAATCTACCATCTTTGAGTTTAAAGCCATTACCCTTTGTCCTATTACTACATGCTCTCCCGCTTTCTTGTAGGCCCCTTCAGGTACTGGAATGCTGCTATAAGATCTCACTGCAGCCTTCTCTTCTCAAGACTGAACATCCCCAACTCTGTTAGCCTGTCCTCATAGGAGAGGTGTTCCATCCCTCTGATCATTTTTGTGGCCCTCCTCTGCACTCAATTCCAACAGCTCCTTGTCTTTCCTGTGCTGAGGGCTCCAGAGCTGGACGCGGGACTCCAGGTGGGGTCTCACCAGAGCAGAGTAGAGGGGCAGAATCACCTCCCTCAGCCTGCTGGCCACACTTCTTTTGATGCAGCCCAGGGTATGGTTGGCTCTCTAGGCTGCAAGCATACATTTCTGGGCCATGTTGAGCTTCTCGTCAACCAATGCCCCCAAGGCCTTCTCCTCGGGGCTTCCTGACAGCATGGCTGTTAAACATATGTTAGAAACTTATTCTCTTGCCTGTCAGGAGTGATTATTTGTATTGGTAAGTGTTATTTACAAAGCCCCTAGAAGGAAATAGGCAGAATAATCTGCTTTGCCTGGTTCTCACCTTTTCCATTCAGTGTTTCTATTTTTTCACAGGAGGAATCAGGGCACTTAAAACACTGTTAGCAAATGATATTTCTTACCAAAGGACCAGCATCCTATTCAGAAACAGTTGTATACCTAGTTTTACCACTGTATTAAGTTCCTACTTTCTGAGGACAGAAAAACTGCTAAAGAACAGGGCATGGATCCAAGCAAAGTCCAACGCTGTTAACACTCTAGTATGATTTTGGCCCATGTCAGGTAATAGTTTCTCAGACTTCCCAGATATGGTCTGGAGAGCAATACAGGCCAAGGAGTGTTTCCATTTTGAATGAGGGCATCCTGTTTGGTGGAAAGCAATTTTAGCTGCATGGTTGCAAGCTGTACTTTGGCACATGCCTCTGTGACAGTAGTGTCTCTCTAGTGCAGGCAGCAGACGTTTGAGTCCACTGAGAAGAGAACTGATTACAATCCCTGCTGTAAACCCTCAGTTTTACACTAAGGGGCCAAACCAGTTCAAGCTCTAAAGCTGCCTGGAGAAGACAGAATCCGAGTGTGCGTAGTTCTGCAAAATGGCTCTTTTAGGTGCAGTTTAACAGAGTAGATATGAGTGAGGCTTAATCACCTGTTGAGCACTAAGCTTTGGGAGTTGGCTCTTCTTCAGCTACCACCAGCTGTGAGGATCATGGGGCTCAGTGAACAGACACTTTCTTCTCAAGCCTGTTCATTACCTTGCAGTGTAGACAGAAACCCAGGTAAGGGAGTGGTGGCTAGTTCAGTCAAGCAGTACCCTAGCATGGAAACAGCCAACAAACAATTGGCTTAACCCTCCTGGGTCAGCAGTCAAATATAGTAAAGATCTAGTTGCTGTCATTCACTAGTAGGCAGAAGAGTTGCAGGTTAGCCTGTTATGGGAGGTACGGCCGTGTTCAGAGCTCAGGGGAAGTAGAAGCCATCGATTTGACAATAGACCAGCAAAGGGAAAGGAAAGAAGGACAAGGTTATGTTGGAAAAAAAGCAATACTTGAGAGTGAAGAAGCAGTAGCAATGTTGTGGAGGGGAGAAAGAAACGGGAGACTTTGCCATCATATTCCTATTTCTTGCCCCAATTCAGCTTGTTAAAACATGCATGAAAAAATATTACTTTGTAATGATTGTTGCTTACTCCTAATTGAAATCTATAATCCCACTACAAATGCATCCGGACACATTTAATCAAACTATATCCTGTTGCACAAATTGAGATCCAAGTTCATAGCTCATTTCTAAACAAATTACACACAGTATGAGAGTCCATGCACTGAATTAGGCATCTTGTAGCAAATGCTGCCAGCTCCTTCAGGTTAACTGAGAAACTGGGTTGCTGCTGTTTGCAATTTCTAAAGCATAGCAGGATAACTCATTTTCCAGGCTGCCTTGGATTTCCAGTTAGGCTACCTCATGGGTATATTTTGTCTGCTGAAATATACTACTGGTGGAGGAATAGAAGCTTAAATATGCTTTCTTTAAGACTTTCTTGAAAAGAAAACTGAAGACAAGCCTGCTCAGCTAGAACATCTTTAAGTTTGCTGACCATTATTTTGCAGACCTGGAAACAGAACTGGAGATAAATATGTTTTTGAAGTATTCTGATAAATGTGCAGAATAGCAGCTCTGACTTGCTTTCCTGTGCGAAGTTCCACCATTCCACTTTTCAGTGTAAGATCTGAATTTGTCCTTTACAGATTTTGTAAGGAAGACACATACAAAATTTGAGTTTAAGATTACCTGCTGCCTGCTTGTCTGCTCTTTCACCTTTTTTCTGCCTCATACTCCCCTGAATATGAACACCTCCATCTTCCCCTGCTTCTTAAAATAACCGCAGAAATACAATAATTTTTCTTGAAAGATGGTCTATTAGCCATGTTTTCATAATGTAACAGTGTTGGACTCTAGGTGGCAGCATATGTGAGTGAATATTAGGTGTTTGTGCTAAACTACTGATCTTAAACATGTCTCAATTGATAACCATTGTAGACTAGTCTTCCTTAAAAGGATTTATTCTTTGCTCCTCTTAGTGTTTGTTTTCATCCTGTAAAACTTATTAATGTATTTGATATACAAGTGTTGAAAGAGTCCAGATCAGCGTGTTGACAGAGCTTTCATGATGGCTCAGAGCAGACTCCTGTTCTTTCCTGTAGCTTGAGGCACAGGTGAGGGAGAGCAGCACAGGGCACTCAGCCATCCTAGTCTGGAAATGAATGGACAACACTTGGGTAGAAAATGTGCATTTTTACTCCTGTCATAGAAGGTAAGGTGCATCTCTTGCCTTGTCTCTTCAGTAGCTGCTTATGCAGTAATAGGCAATGCCTTGTCAGGGTTATAGAAGGCTGGAGGCATACCTATGCCAGACTTTTCCGCCACATACTAATACTCAGGGGCTTTTCTAGCCGTCACTGTTTAAGTGTACTGGAAGTTAAGGAGGGTTAGAGAATGTCTGTGGACTATTTTTTGCACAATGTAAGCCACGGTTACGTCCTGATATCAGATTGGGCAGGTGGATATTGATCTCCTCTGAGAAAGAGCCTTAGGGAATATATAAAGGATTAAGATGATTGGCACTGCAGAAACAGGGATCTCATTCCATGCTCATTCTTTCCTCCTAGTAAGTAAAGCTTTTTCTGGGATAGGAAGAAAGTCTCAATTTCTTCTTAGCTCTCATCGAGTATCTGGCTAATCTGATGTAGAACTGGGTCTGATTAGTGAACAGAACTGAGCACAAACATACCTACAGCATAATTCAGGCGAGGATCTTAACTGCAGTTTCTGAACCTATGGGCATTGGTGGAGGTCAAAGCGATTAAAACCTCTTGATGCACTGAGGGCCATGGCAATTAATTATCTAATTCAGACTGTTAGACTACTAAAACTTAAATTGGAATGAAAATACATTCGTAGGTTCATTTATATGGTGTGTTCCCTTTTGCCCATAACAAGACTTTGAGTGTAACAGCATCTCTTTTAATCTGGCAACTACAGTTGTAATTATAGCCCTCTTGCCGTAGGGCAAATAACATGGACAAGCCTGTGCCCCGATATAGGATAAACATGAGCACTCTCGCTACCTGGGTAAATGTCTTTTCGGCTGTTTCCAGTGATACTGTTTGGTGATTAAATCGCCTATTTAGAGCGTTTGTACGGATATTGCCTTAGGTCTGGACAATTGGATCCCTGAGTGCAATGAGCACAGCCCCAAAATATTTTTTTATGTAGCAATCTGGTGTTAGAATACCACACACCACTACTGACACTCAGGAAAAAAAAACGGAAAAAGTGTGTAGATAGGACACTAGTCCAAACCCTTATTCACACCTGTACACACACACATGCAACCACATAAACTAAAACAGATGATTAAATTTTCTTGCTTGATGTTCCGGATCAGGCATTGAGAAGAGGGTGAGCTTGATATGTGAGTAAAGTCTGTTAAACTTTGATTACCCTCAGCCAACACTCCTGATCACCTACCTCCACATCTATGTAAATAGAAAGTTACTCTCTGTAACCTATAAAATATGAAATATAGCATCTGTTGAAATTCATATTTTTCTTTAAAAATTTCATTTGTCTCAGGAGATATTTCTGCTTCTCATTAATACGAAAGAGGCAAGGACTTGAAAATGGCGCAGATAATTTGTTCCAGCTGTTAACATCTCTGTAGACTTTCCATTGTGATACTCTTGCTTCTGTGATTAGCACATGGCTCGGTATGCATAGATTTTCAGACTAGAATCCTCAGGATTCCTATACAGGAAGAGCAACAAAATATACCACATACCTATGTTTGCCTCAGTCTTATACTCTAGGCAATAAGCAAACAGTCTGAGGAACTTTTCAATATCATCTAGCTGAATGCTGCGGTAGCATGTTTTCTTGTTCTGTAAAGTCTTCATTGTTATCATTAGTGATATGCCCAGTGATGCTGTGCCACTTTATAGGATTTATTTTGTACATGGAGCACAGTGCATATACATTATGCTTTCATTTGAATATATACAGTGTTGAATATAAGGATTTAAAAAGTTTTGTATACACATATACATATATTTAAATAATAGTGAAAGGAGGTTAAATGCGGATGTCAAAAACAGTCGGTTCTTGGGAAGTAACGAGCTCATATACTTTACTCAAAATATTGCTTTCAGGGTCTAAAGATTGTCATGAAGAAGGTGGAGGTTGATTTCAAGTGGTGCCTGATGCAGAATACAAAACAGTGGTCTGAATTCTGACTTGATAAATGGATGCTATGCTCCAGGAAGCAGTAAGCAACATAGGCATAAACTGGGTCAGCTTCGTGGGAAGAAGTTAGTCCAAAGAAGCAAACCAAATACGAACTGTCAGTGTAATAATGTTAGGATTATTCCCATAACAATTACTGCCATAACCATCCTTATTTATGTCAGAGCATTTCAGAGAGGCTCCTTACTTCGCTTACACTGATTTGCTCATACCTAGACAAGAAAGTGAGACAGGTCTCAATCAAGTCCTAATATGAATGCCTTAAACGTTTTGCTTATATTTGGATGTGGATATCTGTTGCTCTTAATGAACCAAACTGAAAAACAGAATCTGAGCTCCCTCAAGTTATGAAAATTAGATTCTGGTTCTTGCTGAGGAGAGCCTAAGGCATAAGCCTCTCCCTGAGAAAGGAGGTTTTATTATAAAAGACCTCCTAAATAGACACGCTCAGGCTAACATTGCTCAGTCATCCACATTTTGTTGCAGCCAGAAGCAACAAAAAAGTTATGTTTATTTTCTCTCAGATATAAGCTATATGTCGTGTGTGCTAGATTTACAGTCGTAAAGCTGTTGGTTTGATGCTTTGCTATAGCATATAGCATGCATAAACACATAGATATTGTGATGATGAACATGAGTGAAATGATACAATTAAATAATTACATAGTATAATTATATAGTGTTTATTTATTTCCTTGAAAGTCAATGAAAACATATTCAATTGCTTCTAACCACTGGTGGTGGTTCTAAGGCTTTTGCGTTGTTACAAATCTCAACAGAAAATTCTGGAGCAGACTTGTGTGTGTGTGAGCATGCATATAATGCAACAGAGGGTCAAGAAAAGTGTCATATAAAACAAGAACATGTAGGTTTTTCATTGTCAAAATACTACTAAAAAGATGCAAGTATTTGCTGCTGCATGTTGGAAAAAGGAAAAAAAAAAGTCCATTCTTTTACAGAGGACCTTGTAACTTTCTCTCCCACATTTTTTCCACTTAGCCTAAGTGACTATATGACTACTCTGTGAGTTTGTGGTTAGCACAAGGAATCCTTACTGATGGTACCATGCAAGCACATGAATATATCATCGCTCTGCAAGTTATTTAAGGTTAGTAAAAATGTATGCATGGAAACACCTTACATGTTCAAACAAATTATTATGTTTCTTTCAACACAAAGCCTAATGCAAGGTGAGCCTCAGAAAAAAGCATGCCAGCCTAGTCATGAAAAAAGTTCCTCAGGAGAGTCTTTGAATTTGTTTTGGCAGTCCATTCCCAGTCCCCCTGCAAGTGCCGTTCAGAAATTTCTTTCTCTCAGCCTTAGGCACTAACTCTAGCTTGATCTAGAAGACAGGGCTAACACTCCAACCAAAAAGAATAAATATTCCTAAGAAAAGAATTTTCATGTTAGTCTTTACTTAACTTTCGAAGATTGCCTCCAAAGTGTCATTATAGGATTTCTCTTTCTCACAACAGTAACCAAAGCCCTAACATCAAATCCTATACCTCAGCTGAGTGTCACAGAAGGCCAGATGGACTTCATCTATACTGAAAATCGGTCAGAAGAATTCTTTTTTGGAACTCCCAGTTCTCTTGGCAACCCCTTTCCAGACCTCATCCCCCTGAAGCTCTGGGCTTCTTCTTTTCCTCAACAAACCTAATCTTAATTGTATACCCTAAGCCTACCCTGGGCCATAGAGGAGGAAACCTTCTCCATTCAGAAATATGCTTTGATAAATATGATGCAATTCTCCAGTTGTAGCATCAGCTCTTACTTAACAGTGGAGAGTATGTTGCAGCCCCACTACAAGTTCATCTCAGGGTTCCCTTTGTCTCTAAACCTGCTCTAGCTCTAACACAAATGCCTGGCTGATGCATATGCCAAAGATGGTGCTCTGTGCAAAGATTCAGTGTTCTTCCAAGGAGGATATTAGAGTATGCCCATGGGTTTCTTTGTCAGCTGCTGTCCAGATGCAATCAAACTTAGCTGTGAACTTTCAGTCAAAAATAACCTGAACTCAAACCCCAAAAATGAACCTTAGGAAAAACATGCCAGTGAAGATGAAAAAGTCCTAAGGAAACAATTATTTCTGCACCACTCAGTTCTTTTAACAGCTCTCTAATGACTGAGAGAAAGAGCCTAGAGCTACAGCTTGAGTGGTGCAGGAGAAGGGCTGTGTGAAAAAAAATCCTGTAGGCTAAATTTCCCCCTTGAGTAAATCTTTTTCTGGGTAAGATGGAGCAAGGCGGTATCTAGGCTTATTTTATGGTTGGGATTGTGTTTAGGAATAAAATTACAGTTAAGAAAAATAGATAAGCTGTGGGATAACTGTGTTTAGGAGTCTGGAAAATCCTCCAAGAAAAGGAACAGCTGATGCTTGAATTTTCCTCTTAGGAATGTGGAGTCTCTGATAGGAGCTGGAGCTAGGGGCAGGGCAGTCAGCCTATAACTTGGGGTTCTTAGGGTTCAGGAAAAAATAACCATAGAAATCCAGTCGGAGTGGAGCTGCAAAGGGACTGCCACAAGAAAGATGCAGAAAGACTTGTCCCTTGGAAAACTTTTTTGCTTTGGGCCATGGCACTGGTTCTCGGGGTGGGGCTCAGCCAAGACAAAGGCCAAGGCCACTGGTTCGGAAAGAGAGAAGGCTACAATTGGGGTGCAGCTGCAAAGGGGCTGCCCAAGGAAGGTGTAGGCTGCAAGCAGAACTGTCCTCTGGGAACCTGTTCACCTAAACCCTAGCTCAGTGTGTTGGAATAGGATCCAGGCAGGGCCAAGGTCAAGATTAAACCCTAGGATTATTGCTAGGAAAGAGAGAAAGCCTAGAGCTGTGGTTGGAGTGGTGCAGAGGGACTGCCAAAGGAAGGTGTAGGCTGGAAAAAGAGTCGTCCCAGAGAACTTTTTCATCTGGGGGATCTTTGGCAAAGGCTCAGCTGATACTAGGATTAGGGCTAGAAAAGAGACAAACCATAAAACTAAACTATCCAAATTAAGATGAACCCTATGACTGGACCCAGCGCCATGACCCAGATGAACAAGTTCTCTAGGGAGAATTTTTTATGCAACATACACCTGCAGAACCCCTGCAAGTGCAGCTTAAGGCTTTTTCTCTCTCTAACCCTAACCCTAGGCGTTGGCCCCATGACCCACAACAACAAGGTGTGAGGGAACAATTCCTTCTGCAACCTATGCATTCCGGGGCAGCCCCTTTGCAGCCCCACTCCAGCTCCGGCTGTAGGACTTGTCTCTTTCCTCACCATAACCCTCTGCCTTGGCCTAGGCCTTGTCCTTGGCTGAATCCTAGCTCAACACCCAGTGCCACTGCAGGGAGAAACAAGTCCTGAGGGGACAATTCTTTCAGCAGCCTTGTTTTGTGAACGCTCTGCAGCCTCTAAGCACAGCTGTGGGCTTTGTCCCTTTCCTAACCAGTACCCTAAACCCTGACACTGGTCTTAGCCTCAGATGAGCCTTTGTCCGAGACCCAGTGCCCTAGCCCAGGTGAACGAGTTCTTCAAGAACAATTCTTGTTACAACTTTCCCCTTACTTTTTCAGCCTGTTTGCAGACCCAGTCCAGCTGGAGCTCTAGGCTTTGTCCTTCCCCTACCCCTAAGGGAATCCTACTCCAAAATCCTAACCTAGGCACATGGTGTACTTTATATCCCTGTTTGCAGACAAGGCCAAGCTGAGAAAATTTTCAGGGAATTTACTAAATCTTTTACCCACCCTTTGCCACCTCCCTGGCCCTCTTTTTATTTTGGCTTTACTTTGTAGCCCTGGTACAACCAGAGCTCTAGTTTTTCTGTCTTTCTTAGACCTCACCCCTAACCACTACACTTGGTGGTGCTATCAGCTTTCTCACAAGTCATAACCTTCTGACCTTTTTCCCACTGTTTTCCACTCCCATCCCAGACTCAACTATTTTCATACCAGAATTCTCACATCAACCTGTCCTTTTTAGTTTGCTGGAACTTTTTCAGAGCCCTTAAAGCTGTGCATCTGGGGTTTTCCTTTCTCTCTTTCCTTACTTTTATGGACAGAGACACCAGTCCCATCACAGGTACTCTACTCATGTGAGAACCGTTCTGTCTGTTCAGCCTCAGCTCTTACTTTCCATTGTAGGATCTTTTTCTTACCAGTGTAGCTGTGAGTTTTCTCTTTGTCTCAAGTCCAGTGATAACCCTAAGAATAAAGGGAGCTTATGACAAGGAAATTCAACCCTTGCCCAGACAAAATTTTCTCAGTACAGAGATCTTTTGGCAGATCACACTTTTCTTTGTCAGGCCCTTTCCAGACCCCTTCCACTGAAACTCTATATTTTATATTTTTCTTTTGTGTGTACCAGTTTGTTAATCTACTCTGCCAACTAGCCAGTGTGTGTGCTCTGTCCCAGTGTGCAGTGTTCGGAGATAAGAATTCTATGTGTTCACAATTTCTTTCTCCATCCTTATTGTCCTACAGTTTTATCTCTAGGTGTTATTTCTTTCTTTTAACATGTTACTTCCATTTTAAATGCTACCTCTGTTGCACTATAACAGCGTTGTATGTCATTAATAAAACAGAACGATAAAGAAACATTTGAGGGAGAAGCATAGATTTCTGTTTGGATTTGGCATCTTTGCCCCTAGGGAAAAACGGTCTTTGAATTCCATTTTAGCCTGCACTCTGTAAAAGAGAATATCATACATGTGGGATCTTTGGGAGCCCTGAACACCTCCAGAGAGGTCCTTAAATCAGTCAGTTGTAAGGCCAGCATGCTGCAGTACTCAGATATAAGGACCATCTTTGAGATGTGGAAAGTGGTGCTGTTTTTTGGGCAATATTAATACTACTTGCTGCCTTGATATATGGGTAGAGAAGTATACAAAATCCTTTTTCTTGCAATAAAAAGCCTGTTATTTTCTTTTTGGTTCTTTTGTTATCTGCTTATGAGTGTTTTCCCATTGCTAAATTACTGGTTAATAGCACTTTTCAGTTAAATCCCAGCATGTTACATTCAGATCTGTAGGAAAGTCCAGACCCGTAGGGCTGTCAGTACAGAACAAAACTAAGTATCCGTAAATTTGAATCTATGATATTTTCAATTTGACTTGAGGGGATGAATTTTTGATGGAGTAAAAAATGACACAAATACCTTTTTTTTCCTTCTGAATTGTATAGAAATAATATACAAGGCACTTTTCTCTGGTTAGGCACCTCATTGATAGTATTTGCATTTTATTTTTATTCTTTTTCTACATAACTAAGTAGAATGTGATATTTTGTTTAAATGGCTTGACAATGTTGAAACTTAGAAGAGAATTACGGGTTGGACTGTGGCTGTTGGCAGTGCTAGATGGCATATTCGAAGAAGCTTTCCCTTGAACCATTAGATAAAGACAGTGTCAGGAGTAAAGTTCTGTTAAAAGTTTACTGAAGGAAAGGTATAGTTTTATGTGTGTTTGAATTTTCAGTAGTGCCAGTAGGAGTATTGTTCAAAACTCCTAAGAGAATATAGCTAATTAAACAAAGAAGTTTTTCCCTTTTCCTGCCGCCCTTCCCCATCTCTTCCATATCCCTTCAGATTCCTTCAAAATACAGTCTTCCTATCTGGAAGTGCAGTAGTCAACTGCCGTAGTTGTAAGGGAGGCAGCATTTCAGCAACAGAGAGATGACTTCTAAGGGGTAAATTAGTTGTCATTTCACCCGTAGCTAAGCTTGCGTAACTTGTTCAGATGCCTGCATATTTTCGTGCATGTTTTTCCTCCCAGATGATGTTAGCTTACTGGCAAAGGAGATTATTTTGAGCAAGCAGGTGATTTTTCTGAATTATGTAGGTCCTTGCAAGTACTATACACAGTGTGGAGTTTCTCAACTATGATGAGACACAGTTGATTTTTCCTTGGTACCAAGTGCATGAAAATATGGAAAGATTTCAGTGTTTATCTGAAGAAAGCTAGTTTAAGGAAGACAAAAGAAGCCTAAACTTTTGTCATTGTGTATCTTTCCTCTGTGTTACATTTCCACATCATCTTATTTAAGAATTCTCAAATGAAAATCAAGTCTAACTTAACATAAACCACCTATAGCTATAGCCTTTATTTTCTCAATGATTACATTTCTTTATAAGCTGGATCAAGCACTTGAGAAACACGTAGGACAATCTGAAGCTTTCACCAAGAGAACTTCTGTTGTGATACTTTTAATATTAGTTGTGATTTCATCACAAAATAGATATAACTCAATACTTGCTGTGTATTGAATCACTGCTCAGGGAAGCAAACTGCAACTGTAAATTGTTTCCCCTTATAAAATGTTTCAACATTTTAATAAAAGTTCCATATCACCGTGGCACATTCATTCACTTGATATCAAAGATTTACACTGTGAATTTTATGCAGTGTCTAGAGGTGAAAACTTAAGCTGCTTTTGATTAGCAAGGGTTGCACTAAGGAAAACTTGCTTTTTACATGGATTACTATTATAATTTTAAGTAACGTGGCAAAAGGGGATTTCAGCTTTGTCTACATTCCATTTTGATCCTCAACTTTTCCCAAAGATCAATACAACTTTATACATTTGAATTACCTGTATTCAGCAACTTTGGTTAATACAAAAGCGTGAGTCACCAAAATTGATGTAGATTCGTAATTTCTAGCATAATATGGAGATTATTATTGCACTAATTATGTTCATATAGTGATATATACTGTGCTGTTCATTTCTCATGGCCTGAAATATTAATTAGATCTTATTTTCAGAATCACTGTTCAAATATAAGGTGACTCAAATTCTTAAATGGTTTCAGATAATAGATGTCCAACAAAACCTCTGTGTCTATTAAAAATATACTTCTCCTTCAAGGCTACATTTGCAAAGAGTGTATGTAGAATTTTTTTTGCCACAAGGCTTTGGTGTAAATTCATATTTCCTGTTACACAGGAATTACGTATTGTATGTGTGTATGACATATGAACATACATTTGAGCAACAATGATGTCTTTTTTATTACTTGTCAGGTTATTTCATAGGAAGAGCTCATGATTTACTTCTGTTACTAAAACTGACCGGAGAACTGTCCTAAGACAGGACCTAGCATGAGCACGTGGGAGCACTGTCTCTTAATGGTGTTAAATTCTGCATGTAATTCTCCTAGATTATGTTACTCTCCTAGAACATGAAAGAATGGCCACTACTGCCCATTAGACCCAAACTTGTCAAAGGTCTTTACAGTTTTCTGTTTCCACAGCAACATACCTTATGCTCTTTAAATCTTTAATTTCAAATGCTCTTGCTTTTCTATGAACTTCTTCAAGTTTGTCAGCATCTCTTTTAGTAAAGCCCTGGGAGATAAGTGTGGAGTACGCCATGTGCTATCAAAATCCTGTGCCTTGTTGTTCCATAATGTGCTGCATTTGCGAATACAACCTTAAATTGTATAAATCTGTTTTGCAGCCGCATAACATCGCCAACCCCTGTCTCATTCACTTTCAGCTTTCACCCTTGGGACTTCTATATCATTAATCTTACCCAGACCTCTCCACCAGCCTGAGTATTTTTGTATCAGTTTTTAATTGGATTTCCCCAGGTACATTAGGTTGTATTTTTTTCGGAAGAGGAAACTCATTTTGCTCCTTTTGGCACAGATTTCTAATCTCGGTAGGTCTCTTTGTGTCATGTCATCTGACTCATTGCTTTTCACAGCTCTGTTCAACAGGACCATTTTCAAATTACTGTCCTGTTCACTCTACCTACCTGATCATCCCTGAAGAGCTAACTGAAACCAGAACTAACTGATCTCCAAAGCCAATCAGTAGGCCATTACCTTTCACTCCTGTTTAGGATCTCTTGAACCATATGATAACCATTTTTGTGTTGCCCAATTTGAATGATTCCTCAAAGCATTTTCTGTTTAATTTTTCCCCCCCCATATTCTTTCTCATCTTCAAGTGTGAATGAAGTCATTTGTTATCTGTCTGCTGAAATCAGCAGCATGCCTCTAAGTCAGGCTTCCAACATGGGCTGTGGATGGTATGGAGTACATTTCAGTTTCATCACCGAGAGTTTCACGTGTGCTCTGGCTTCCATACCTAGTTTGCAAATATGTATCTGAAAGACAGTAAGAGAAGTACAATAATTGAAACCAACAATGGAAGTTAGCAATCATGAGTTTATTATCTTCATTATGAGTTTATGACCGCAAGTGATGATGAAATTGCTGTGTTTTGCAGTACTAAATTGTCTTCTGTGTCTAGAGTATCCAGTATGCTATACGTTTGTAGTTATTCCTGGATGATTAAAATATAAATGGGAAGGAAATAATCTGATTTGCATAATAACAGGAATGACTGATTGTTGTTTTTTGTATATCTGTGAACAGTAATGGTTTTTTATTTATTATTAAAAATTAATTTTTTCTTGACATTTAAGTGAGACAAAGGTTGAATGCAAATGATTCTTGTACTCTTCAGCTGGAACATCTACAATATAAAGAACTTATTAGAACGAGGAAAATTGTGGAAGATTTATTTGATTGAATAATTCAAATCTTTTATTAATATTAATTGCTCTTATTATTTTAATTGGATCCCTAGAAAGAGGTGAATAAAATCAGGTGAGATTTGAACTAATAAAAGGTACGTGTCCTGTAAAGTAAAATTTTAATTATTCTGTTAGTGTACCAAACTTTTCATGATAGTATTCTGCAGCTTTGGAGTTATTAGTTTTAGCCAAAAATCATATCGACTGTTTTTCATCTGTAAGTGCTCCAAATCTGAAACACCTCACTTGGTACTAGCATTCTCCAGTTTAATTCCTGCGCTGGAATGAACAGCCACAAAATGTCCCATTGTGCTATACAATAATGTGGAAATGATATCAGATGCTATAAGCAATTTCTTTTTTTTTTTTTTTTTCATCTTTAGAGGCATGGTTTGGGTTCTGACTTGCTGTAAGGCAGTGTGATGCCTTGTTGCCATGCAGACAGTGATTATAGTGAAGGTGGGCTGCAGTTACATTTGAACTAGACTGCCCATATTCCCTTTTGGTTATTATCTGCATGTGGAGTGTTTTCGTTAACTATGTGCTGGAAACATCCTGACTGAAATAAGCATCTTCTGCTATTTGATTTGTGCCTATGTATGTGTGTAATGGTTACTGTGGTACTTAGAGGAATGCCAGAATAGCATGCAGTCAAATGTGAAATTCACTTCAGGGAAATTATATATTGTCAAAGAATTCAGCTTCTACAAAACCTTTTAATTGCCAAGTAGTCAGAAAGAAACCATCAAAACATCCATAGCAGCCACTCTCAGGGTGGCTGACCAAGTGAAAAAGTCTGCCGTGAGCTCTGTTACTATAAATATATATGAAATACATGCAAGAGGTCTTAGTTAAGTTTAATTTCTTATGAATTCCAGACCTTTGGCATGTTGCTTATAGCCAAAATGGAGAGTCAGATCTTTGATTACTGCATCTCTCTTATTCATCAGCTGCACAAAGCCAACAAAAGTGCACTGAAGAGGAGTAGCTGACAATTCCCAGGGAGAAGGGATTTCTCCGTTAGGACATGTTTTGGAAAGATATGGAAAGGAAAAAGAAGAAAATCAAAGGTGTGTAATAGGCAGAAGCAGAGTGAGACCTCAGTTGAAAGTAAAAAATGGATAGCTGTATGGCATTGCTGAAGGATTGAGACATGTGTCTCCCTTGAACACTGTACAATTGTACTCTTAACAGCTGTGTGGTACTATACCTGAGAGCACTTTTCAGGTGCATACCATGTACGGAGCAGAACGCTGGTCTGCTTTTGATGCCAAGAGGCTTATAAACACTGAAGAATCTGTCCTTTGGGAACTGAATTCACTAAGAAGTCCTCCTACAACCAGCTGCCTGCTGCAAATAACCTTATATAGGTCTCTCAGCTCTGTAGGATATGGAGACTCATAATTTTTACACCGTACTGTACCGATACATCAGGCTTTTGTGTTATGAGGTGGCTGGAAAATACTGCTTGTATTAATGATTTATATTTTATCATCTCTGAGTTCAATATGTGAAACACTAATGCATTAGCAATATTTATGGATGGTAATAAAGAAGATTAATTCACTTGTAAGAACCACTGATGAGCTGTTTTTCCTTAATGCTTCCTTTTTTATAAGAAGATTTAAGTACCCAACACTTTGTATTCCATGGGGAAAACACAAGGACTTTCACAGAATCACAGAATCACAGAATGTTAGGGGTTGGAAGGGACCTCTGTGGGCTAGTCCACGCCCCATGCTGAAGCAGTGTCACCTACAGCAAGCTGCACAGGACCTTGTCCAGGCGGGTCTTGAATATCTCCAGAGAAGGAGACTCCACAATCTCCCTGGGCAGCCTGTTCCAGTGCTCCGTCACCCTCAGAGGGAAGTTCTTCCTCATGTTCAGATGGAACTTCCTATGCTTCAGTTTGTGCCCCTTGCCCCTTGTCCTGTCACTGGGTAACACTGAAAAGAGTTTGAGCCCATCCTCCTGACATCCACCCTTGAGATATTTATAAACATTTATTAGGTCCCCTCATAGCCTTCTCTTCTTCAGGCTGAACAATCCCAGCTCTCTCAGCCTCTCCTCGTAGGGGAGATGTTCCAGCCCCCTCATCATCTTTGTAGCCCTCCGCTGGACTCTCTCCAGTAGCTCCTCATCTTTCTTGAACTGGGGAGCCCAGAACTGGACAGAACCTCCCTTGACCTACTGGCCACACTCCTCTTAATGCACCCCAGAATGCCATTGGCCTTCTTGGCAGCCAGGGCACACTGCTGGCTCATGGTCAACGTCTCGTCCACCAGCACACCCAGGTCCCTCTCCGCAGAGATGCTCTCCAGCAGGTCCATCCCAAGCCTGTACTGGTATATGGGGTTGTTCCTCCCCAGGTGCAGGACCCTGCACTTGCCCTTGTTGAATTTCATCAGGTTCCTCTCTGCCCAGCTTTCCAGCCTGTCCAGGTCTCGCCGAATGGCAGCACAGCCTGCTAGTGTATCCACCACTCCTCCCAATTTTGTGTCATCAGCAAACTTGCTGAGGGTACATTCGACTCTTCATCCAGGTCGTTGATGAAGAAGTTAAACAAGACTGGGCCGAGTACTGACCCCTGAGGGACACCACTAGTTACAGGCCTCCAACTAGACTCAGTGCTGCTGATGACAACCCTCTGAGCTCTGCCATTCAGCCAGTTCTCAATCCACATCACCGACCACTCATCCAGTCCACACTTCCTGAGCTTCCCTAGGAGGATGCTATGGGAGACTGTGTCAAAAGCCTTGCTGAAATCTAGGTAGACAACATCCATGGCTCTCCCCTCATCTACCCAGATAGTCATGCCATCATAGAAAGCTATCAGATTGGTCAAGCATGACTTCCCCTTGGTGAATCCATGCTGACTACTCCTCATAACCTTCTTTTCCTCCACTTGCTTGATGATGACCTCTAGAATGAGCTGCTCCATCATCTTTCCCAGGATAGAAGTGAGGCTGACCGGCCTGTAGTTCCCTGGGCCCTTTTTCTTGCCCTTTTTGAAGATTGGAGTGACACTGGCTTTTCTCTAGTCCTTGGGCACCTCTCCTGTCCTCCAGGACCCCTCAAAAATGATGGAGAGTGGCTCAGCAAAGACGTCCGCCAGCTCCCTCAGCACTCGTGGGTGCCTTCCATCGGGGCCCATGGATTTGTGGGCGTCCACATTGCTTAAGCGATCCCTCACACAGTCCTCCTCGACCAAGGGAAGGTCATCCTCTCTGTAGGCTTCTTCGCTTACCTCCGGGGCCTGGGATTCCTGAGGGCCTGCCTTGGCACTGAAGACTGAAGCAAAGAAGGCATTCAGTAACTCTGCCTTCTCTGCATCCTCACCAGGACACCCGCCTCATTCAGCAGCGGCCCCACATTGTCCCTAGCCTTCCGTTTGCTGCTGATATAGTTGAAGAAGCCCTTCTTGTTGTCTTTGACATCCCTTGCCAGCTTCAATTCCAGGTGGGCCTTGACCTTCCTCGTTGCATGCCTGCATGCTCTGATAGCATTCCTGTATTCTTCCCAAGTGGCCTGTCCCTCTTTCCGCATTCCATGGACCTTTCTCTTCCACCTGATCTCCTCTAGAAGCTCCTTGTTCAACCATGCAGGTCTCCTGCCTACTTTGCTAGATTTCTTTCTCAGGGGGATGCACCGCTTCTGAGCATGGAGGAAGTGACATTTAAACAGCGACCAGCCCTCTTGGACCCCCCTGCCTTCGAGAACCCTGACCCACTGGATTCTTCCAAGTAGCTCCTTGAAGAGGCCAAAGTTAGCCCTCCTGAGGTCCAAGGTTTTCATCCTTCTTATCGACCTGCTTCATCCATGCAGGATCCTTAAGTTCACCATTTTATTGTCGCTGCAGCCGAGTCTGCTTCCAACCTTCACTTCCTCAACCGGTCCCTCCTTGTTTGTTAGTAGAAGGTCCAGCAGAGCGCCTTTCCTTGTTGGTTCCTCCAACTTTATTCCTGTCTTGTATTATTCAGTATTGACATGAAAGAAGCCTCATGGCATCCTGCGCTGCAGTAGGCAGAGCATTGCCAGCAGGTTGAGGGAGGTGATCCTTCCCCTCTGCTCAGCACTGGTGAGGCCACATCTGGAGTACTGTATCCAGTTGTGGGCTTTGTAGTACAAGAGAGACATGGACATACTGGAGAAAGTCCAGTGGTAGGCTATGAAGATGAGTATGGGACTGGAGCATCTATCATGAGAGGAAAGCCTGAGAGAGCAGGGACTCTTTAGCCTGGAGGAGAGACAGCTTGGGGGATCTCATCAATGTATAGAAATATATGAAGAGAGGATGCATAGAGGACAGAGCCAGGCTCTTTTCAGTGGTGCCAAGTGGCAGGACCAGAGGCAATGGCCACAAACTGAAACACAGGAGGTTGCCTCTGAACACCAGAAACACTTTTTTTCCACTGTGAGGATGACCAAGCACTTGCAGAGGTTGCCCAGAGAGGTTGCGGATTCTCCATCCTTAGCGATATTCAGAAACCGTCTGAACATGCCACTGGACAACCTGCTCCAGGTGGTGCTGCATGAGCAGAGGGGTTGGACAGGATGACCTCTGGAGGTTCCTTTCAACCTCAGCTGTTCTATGAGTCTGTGGTTAAGCTAGAGTGGTCTTGGTGAGAGTGGCATTTCAGAAGAATTACAACAGACCTCTATCCAGAAACTATAAACATACATGCTGAAATTCATCTAATGGAACATAGTATATAGCTTCTGCTCCTCTAAAAAAAAGTCACAAATTCTTCAAAGAATAAAATATTAGGTGTAGTTTTGTTTGTTAGGTACTTACAAGAAATGAGGAATTTCCAGTATGTGTGAAAAGTCTTACAGATCCCACTAATTTAATGAATTTCACCACAAGTGTTCATTTATGCTATGTCCTCTCATTAATTGAAACTCTTCTGTTTACTTTCTTCTGTTTCACCAACCAAGGAATGAAAGATAAAAATCCCAACAACAGGTCACCTTCTTTCTATTAAAAACAGATTCAACCACCCATTATGTCCACCTGATGGAAGTGGCACTGTTCTATTAAGATTTCCCACTTGTGTCTCTTCCTTCATAAATCCTGCCCAGAACATTCATATAGTAGTCAGTAACCAGACCAAGAGCTTTATCACTGTTTGTATGTTGAAAGCTTTAAGAAGCTGAAAGGATGCCCAAGGATAGGGGTAGCTCACAATGAGAGTGCATATAGTGGCCCAAACAAAGGACCAGTTGGCTGCAGTCCTGTTTCTGCTATCCAGTAGTGTATGACTAAAGAAAAAAATTATTAGAGATGGTTCCTTCTTCATGCCTTCTCCCAGTCAGTAGTGCTACAAGCTTCCTGAGCTGCAGATTCCATCCAATTCAATGACTTTAACAGCTGCAGTGAGTCAAATATCCTTTAAACTCAGTATGTTGTAAAAGAAACTGCTTTGCTGAGAGCCCTTGCAGAAAATTACTTGTCCAACTACTACAGATTATTTGATAACCAAAAATATGGCTGGATTCCTGATCTTCTTTGTATCAGTTGGAGCACAAGACCAGTAAATAAAAATTTGTACTCCTGCCTCACTTGCACCACATTTATATTTTATATTGCTAAATGAATGCATGCAAAATGCCTGCTTGATCATAAGGGTTCAGCATACTCCACACAGGTGTATGTGGTGGTAACGAAACTGGCCTTTGATGAGTTACTGACATTGCAGAAGACAGCCAACTGTGTAGTGCTCCTTGCTAATCTGCCCTGAGAAACCTGGAGAGGCATATAATTTAGTAAAGGTTACTAACTCATTTAAAGGTAACTCTAGATCTGAAGGGTGCTACCTATTATATTTCGGTACAAAGCCCTCTCAATTCAGACAGAAGAAAGAGTCTCCTTGAGACTTCAGGTTTCTAAGGATAAAGATGCAGGTTCTGACAACCTGAATTCCACTTCAGTCACATTGTACAGTGCTTCCTATTAGACACGATGCAGGTTCTGACAACCTGAATTCCACTTCAGTCACATTGTACAGTGCTTCCTATTAGACACTCATCTCTGAGAACCTGCTAGCTGGGAACCGAAAATGCTGGGCAGGAGGATTTGAATTTAATTTATGCCACCAGAATATGTGCTCATGCAAAACTTGTAATGCCTACTGTAAGTTTTTAGAAGTCCTAAATGACATAAAAACCAAAGTCAACAAAGTGGAAAATCGGTCATGGGAGAGGTGAATGATAGGATAAGACTGTCTCAGAATAAATACATATCACACTTGTTAAAAGATCATTTCTCTTGGAGAGAAAATAGCAGACAAAAAGTTTACTTCTGAGAGGAAGAAAGGAAGACAGAAACATAATTTGCAGTCTATGATTTTGATTTGTGGGTTGCTGGAGGCAAGAAGCAATATTTTAAGGAAAGACATATGATGTGACAATTTTATCATAAAAAATGGAGTGAAGAGAAACAGAACAAACAATACATCTTGACTTTTTTCTAAAACCTACATCTCAGGCTCTGTTTCTGTTACCAGTGCTAATAAGTTTGGTGGTCCTTGTTGAACAAAGGTCATTGTTGTGGTTTCACTCACAGAACAAAAAATAATTAATTGTTGAGCAAACCTAAAGAGAACAAAGACAGAAAGAAAAGAGATAGGGCAAGGTCTTGCCACTCCCTGTGCATTGCCCATCTGCAAACTGAAGCGTGTAAAGTTGAGGTATGGAAAATAAGCCCAATGTTTTTTAACTTCTGGACATGAAAGAGTTTCAGGGCTTCCAGCCACTAGTTTGAAAACGGGATCTCAGAGAAGGACCCAGCTGAGGAGCTGACTTACTGCATTACTGTTCTCGAGGTTTGGTGAACAATTTAAAGATGTGTATTGCTGTCTCACAGCTGTGCACCCAAATGGGCAGCATCAGCTTGAGAAAGGGTACTGAGGTGCTGAAGCAGTGGTCTGCACGTACGACTGCTTGTTGCATTCTGTGAAACATCTTTTGCCAATGGGACCTCCACTTTCCTCCTAACCGTGAGTACAATTTTATGAGCTCAAGTTAGATCCTACCTTTGAAAAAACCAATGCTGTTCCTTGGCAGTTCTTAGTATTTTATCTTCTTCCACTCCCCTCTGGTACTATTGTGGTTTTGTATTACTAATCATTAGTGCTTACTGTTTATTTTCTTCAGGTATCTGAGATATACTTTGTTTTGTCAGTTTGAGACAGGGACTAAGAAAGTATTGAAGATACTTTGCATTTATTTATAGTGCCTTGAGGTACTTCGCAATTATTAGTTAACACTACAAATAATAAAGGCTCAAAGTGTTGGCAGTTTCAGTCGTATGAATTTCAAACACTCATACAATAATTAATTACCTTACACATAACAACCTCACAAGTGTTTGCTGTAATCATAAGTCGTTATATTCTCGTGTCTTCTTCTAGTTTTGCAGTTCAGAGTTGTTTTATGAATCAGTCCATATTAACTGCATCCCAAACGCAGAGATAGCAACAGAAATTTTAGATCCACTAAATGATATTGAGAGACTGATTTATGGTAGACCCTCACATCATAAATTTAATGGATGTCTTATTTTGAAGATTCACCATTCCAAATGAGTTTGTGACATTTTCAGGAAGGTTCAATGAAATTTTTCCTACCAGCTGCTATTCAGCTGCTGCTACAGAGGGGAAGTCATGTACTGGTAATGTGCAGGGGATTGCTATATTGTTGGTCTATAAGGAGAATCAAAGCTACTGAACATTGGCAACAATACTACTTACTTGTTTGCCCTCTGGTAAACTTTGCATTAATTAAAAATTTTGGAAAATTCTTAGAGAAGGAAACCATCCAGCTTGCAGAAGCAAGCTAATGAAAGGGAGACTGAGAAGCCAACATGTGGCTAGATTGCTGCCTACAGCTGCAGAATATCTCCAAGTCTTAATTAACAGTCAACGGGCCATCAGAAAAAAAGAAACTTCTGCTGCATTACTTAACATGTGATGCAAGAAAAAGAGTAGCAATATTCAATTTTGCAATATTCATGCTGAGGAAAAGATTGTGATTAACAGCTGAATGCTACAGTCCTGAGAAAAAAATGAAACAACTTCAGGCTGAACCACCAAATATCTATGCATAAAAGCAACGGATGCAAGAATTCAGCCTGTATACAGAGCTCTCCCTGATAAAGATTAAAAAAAAAGAAGATATAATATCTTTTAAATATTTTGTTGAGACAAAAAAGAAAGCAAATAAATGGAACTGCATTTGTAGAAATAGTGTGTGAATACAGGAGAAAGCAATTTGATGAGTTCTGAGACAAAAACCGCAGATCAAAAGAAGTTCCAAAAACTTGCACAGATAAGAATTTTTCCATTCCCATGTGATTTCAGAGAAAGGAATCCCTAATCAAAGGCTGAATCTATTGTGGAGTATGTGAATCCAGCTTACTAGGGAGAGTTATAAGAGGAGCAGCTTTATCTCTATAAAGATGTCTTCTATTGAATTTCAGGGACAGCACTGAATCAAAATAGCCATCAGTTTGGAGCAAGTGTATCAAACTAAAGGAAGACAAGAAACAAGACAGAGACAGAATAATGGATAAAATAACCCTCATAGGTTAGCATGCTGGAAAAAGAAAAAAAAAATTCAGGAGGGAAAATGACTACCCTCTGGGCTATCACACAGAGGAGGAAGGGAAACAAATCCAAGTCAAATCCTAAACTGAAGGTAGCTGAAGGATAAAAAATTCGCTGTTTATGCTAACTGAAAATGTGAAGCTTTATAACGCACATCTAGCAGATCTATGTGTTCTCAGTGCACAGACTTTGCTGCCAGCAATTCTGCTGACATATTTAAGACCAGTCTGGTGGTCAGTTAAGATTCTTGCTGGATAGTTCAGCTAGCTGTAACATCATCTCAGTGATAAAGGTAAGTGGTAATGTTAGCTTACAAAAATGTGACGAAGTGGAGTTGATATTTATAAAGCAGTATTCTCTGGACAAATAAAGATATCAATAAGAATTTCATGTAATAAAAAAAGATTTTGCTAGGCTTTGGGAAAACCTTTTCATTCAGATTTCCTTACAACAGAAATTTGTTCAAAAAATTTGTATGCCAGCTACCTTAAAATATGGTGAAGCTTTGCTTTTAGAGACAAAAGTAAAAGAGAAATTAAATACCAAACATTTTGTGTTCAATATGCTTTCTGCGGAAGAAAGACTTGGCGTCATACAGTACATGCATGTTTGTGTGCTAATACGGCCTTTGGAGTTCTTCTCTGATAATTTTTTGTACAGTTGATGATGACTAGCATCAACTGAAGACTCATAAAGTGTTTATCTTTTCAATGCTAGCAAAGAAATGCTCTTAAAGCAGCTGGTTAAATTCCCTGTAGAGTTAAGGCAGAAGAGTAGGTGCCTTTAGAGATCTCTGTGAGGAGATATCTTGATGACCATACTTTAATAATGAAAGTTAGTTGGACAATAAGTGCTTCTAAAAGCCTTCAGAATCACCTACTTCTTTCCATTTAGTGATTATTGTGCTAAAGCACACAAACAGCATCACTAGGTACCTAAAACTGAGGTGCAAATGACAGGCTTGAATTTGCTTGACTAGACTCCAGGCTAGTTCTCCAGTTTCATGAAAATATGTGAAGAAGTGAAGGAAAAGTACTTTGCATATACAATACCTCAAGCAAAAGCTCCTGTGGGAACTCACCCAGTGGAGCCACTGGACAATCCTTCTGGAAAGGAGATTGAATTTCCAGCTGGAGTTAGCTTTTTTTTTACATAGCAAAGTCTACGAAGTATGTTAAAAGTTCATGGGAAGCCAGGCTTCCTCAGTGATGAAGCCTGTGGAACTAAATGCTTGTTTGGAGTGATATTTCACTTTGACTGATGCATAATGTAGTTGACACCGATGATGGAGTGTGGCAGAGTTACACGTATCATTAATGGGAAAGTACTTATCTTGTGAAGCATCTTGAGGTACTATATTTGTCACTTGATCTGACTGCTGGAGAACATGATATACTTGAAATGTCTGATACACTTCAAAGAACTGAACCTCATCAAACCTTCTGTATTTTACAAACTAATACATTTTATTTTGCTGGAAATGTTGAATGCTAATAACTTGGTTTTAGCTATGTCAGTGGTTCCGAGGCTACAGGATTGCAATCTAAGATGAAATCATGAACACAGAAGCAATGTTACCTAAGCAACTTTGGAAGTTGTTGGACTGAAACATTATTTCTCTTGAAGACATCAAGTCTTCACATAAGGAGAGTGAGGGAAGATGAATTCACCATTTCCCTGGTTCTTAGATTCTGCAAGACTTTTTCCGATTTGAATGTGACAGGCCTTTCTGTTAGATTTGAGATATCTTTAGTAATCAGTCTCATTCAGAAACACACATACACCCTGAAATGGTCATCTGCCTTCTGAACAAGGTCTACATTCACCCTTTACTCCATCAGCTGACTCAGACAGTGGGAATGCTAAGCCATGTTCACAGCTGCTGTGCCCACAAAGTAATCCCTCCTTCTGTACTGTATGTATTGTACCTCCTACACGTTTTAGTGTAACATATCCTGCCTGAATGAACTCAGTTTACTGAGCAATTTACCAAGTGCAATGGTGTTTCTTCATCATTATTTAGCATTCCACTTATCTTTGCATCATTTGATATGATTTTACGAGCAGTGGTTTTATGTTATTTCCATACCACTGAAGAAGATACCGATTAGTGTCAGCTGTATTGTCAGACCCTGCAGAATTTCCATAGAAAATAGGCCTAGGCTGGTATCTTTAAAGGTCTTTTTTACTGGATTATATCAGTATGTTTGAATTAATAATCCTTCATAGATCATGCTGGTTTCAATGAGAATTTTATAGAGACATTTCTCAGATTCAGGAATGTGTAATGAAAACTAAAGGTAACAGAATTCCCTTCCAGAATAAAGAGAAATACACCTCTTAGGAATCTGGAAAGTCCAAGTGGGGGTTTCTCTTTTTCTTGCTTCAGCCTAAGGATTGGATTTCAACCCAGATTACCCATGTCCCAAATGAAATCTCTCACCATACTGTAGTCATTCCAAGAAGGGTGTCCATACCGCTTCTTTGTTTTATATGTTATCATGGTTTAAGCCAGCAGCCCGCAACTAAGACAGCCTCTCACTCACTGCTGCACTTCCCCCCCACTGGGATGGGGAGAAGAATGGACAAAAGGCGAAGCTTGTGGGATGAGATAAAGACGGTTTAATAAGACAACAAAAGAAATACTACTACTACTGAGTATGCAAAGTAAGCTATACACAGTACAATTTTTCTCACCACCTGACAGCCAGTTGTGTATCCAGTCCTCAAGCTGTGACAGCGGAACTTGCAGATTTCCTGGAGCTTGCGGATTTCATGGATTTCACTGAACTCCTGAAAAAGTTCAAACTCACGGAAAAAAAAAGAGGATTCTTGGCCCCCAGCCAACTCCCATTCATAAATTGAGCATGAAGTCTATGGTATGGAATATTTCCATTGGCCAGCTTGGGCTAGCTGCCTGGCCGTACTCCCTCCCAGCTCCTGCTCACCTGCTCATTAGCTGAATATGGGAAACCGGAAAAAGTCCTTGATTTGTTGGAAACAACTGAAAAGATAGGTGCTATCAACATTCTTCTTGTAGTAAATCCAGAACATAGCAACTACTGGGAGGAAAATTAACTCTCTCTCAGCTGAAACCAGGACATATATATAGTTAAATATTCATTGGGTGAAAGGGGCAAAGTCCTCTCTAGTGAGAAGTTCTGTCTAATTTTGTTACAGTTTCTACCACAAAATGCTCATGCTTTTTACATAGCAATTTTCAGAGATGGGAAAGCCTTTTCTAGTTTGTTCCAGTAGAACCACTAAGTGATGATCTCCACTGACTTTTGGGGTTTTGTCAGTTGAATGATTCTTAAGTCATTGATCATACAGATGAGTAATTTTTAAATCAGAATTTTAGACAACAAAACTTGGACTAGATGACCCATAGAGGTCCCTTCCAGCCCCGAACATTCTGTGATTCTGTGAACTACACTTCTGCAGTTATCTTCATCAGTCAAACCTGTGATCTCAGCTAAAATGAAATCTTACTTGTATGACAAGAGCTATTTTCCTTCTAGCCACACCAAGTGACATACATTACATGTATTCCAACCTTTTCATAACAGCAAAGGCAAGGGGCATGGTTAAAGAATTATGACTTACTTTATTATATCTAATAGGAAACATGATACTCTAGAGGATGAAATTGCTAAGAACAGAATGCAGTGTAATGCAAGAGACATGACTCTTTTATGTTCTCCTCCACATATTCCAAAATGAAAGCAAAAAAAAAACTCAAAATAACCACGAGCAAGAAAAATATACTGTAAAGTATATTTTTTTATAATTAGAGCATCGCTGACAGTTTTCCCGGAGTCATCTTGTTTTCGAGGAAGAACTCTGGTGTTGAAAAAGCAAATGCATAGGAAGTGTATCAAAGAGCACAAAAGACCTCTCATCTCATCTCTAATTTTCATACTGGACTGATTAGAAGATTATCTTTCTTTGCCTTTTTAGTTAAGCAGAGATAAAGCATAAAGCAGTACCTCAGTGACCCCTGGCTCTCAACATGCCCTCATATTTATTATTCTTTTGTAGGTAATAGTTCTTTGCTGATGTGATTCCGTGTAGCTCAGATAAATTGATTGCTTAGATGAATTAGCTGCTTTGAATTGGTTAGTAATCTAGCCTGAAATTGTTTATTCCAGTTACAGAGCTATCAAGAATCAGAATACTCCAGCCATGTTGCCTTACATCTTGCCATCTGACTTTTTTTAATAGTCCAGCTATTAATGCCCCTCCCACCTTTCTGAGGCAGCACCACTTGTAGAGACTCTACACAATTATTTCCTGATAGAATGAAAGGGAACAAGTTCTTTCATTCTTTATAACTATCTCCCATTCTCCTGCATAGTCTAAAATCATCGACTTGCATCACACCAAGAGATGGCCAGGAAATTTTTGTTTTATTTCTTTTAGGTAGAGCAGACCAACTTCTACACAACATAAATTTTCTATAAAACCATGTTATTATGTTGATGATTAAAAAAAAAATCCATTAGGAATACTTAAACACTCTTATTTGCCAAATTTGAAATGTTAGCTTCAGTTCAGCATTAACCTGGATCTCCTCATGTCACTGAAATTTCAGAAGATCTGTAGATTAGGTAGTTAGAGTCCTGCCTCTAGACAGTCTGTAATCTACGTTCCCCAGATGGATTATAACTCTCCTGATGCCATACAGTAGACTTTTGATTGAAACATGTGAAGATTTGTGTCAGTGTATTGCGAAAGATGAAGTCCTGACACTGAGCACTGCTTATGAAGTAGGTTATGAGCTGGTGATGATACAGCTCCTGTGAGACTGTGTGGGATGGCAGATAATCCAATTTAATGTCAAACTGACTCATAACACAATATTTAGCTATTTCTGAAATGGAGTTTTTCTGAACTTTTTGATGAGAAAAAAACCTCAATATTTTGACATTGATTTGAAATGAGAAGATGCTTTTCGAAAACACTAGAAATTCAAACTTTTGCTTATATTATTTTTGCAGTATAATGTGATACTCCAAGGGCTACAAAATCGTACTGAAAGGGCAACCTGACTCACAGACTCCCTTAGATCATCTTATTCCTTCCTTCTCCATCATCCCACTAAATCTTTTTTTTTTTAATCCACTGTCTTCCTCCTACCACTTAAGTGATGAATTTTACAGGCGTTAGGAGTCACGCCTTTCTTCCTTTCCTTCTTCCCTTTACAAAAAAAGCTTTGGTCAGTGAAAGTAACATGGCCACATTTGAAACACTGTTAAGGCAAACTACCAGTCTAGATGGAGGATATATTTTTTTTTTCCTATTTGAAAGATATGACTGACAAAACTTTGTTCAAATCTATTAATTCCCTTTCGCTTCCTAGCCAGTAACTCTTAGTGGGAAACTGGCCTTCTGTGGTAATTCCCAATTGAAATGATAAATGAGCTACTGCAAAGAGAAAAAATTTAGTACAACATAATCACAGAGAAAGGGTCCAAAAAGGTCTGAAGAGCCTTGCTGCAGGATAATGACTGTCAAATAGTGATAACTCTTGCTGTCAACAAATAACATTAACAGCTCCTGTTTAATGAATAGTAACATGAGCTAGAGTGTGACACTGCAGAGATTAAAATGCCTAACACTTGTGCAGTTTACAGTTCTGTTTTTATAACTGGGCTGCAATTTGCAGTTTTGACTGCTGGATCAGGCCTTAAGTTAAAAGCCTAAAGGTTTCTAACAACAGTAGTTTTCAATGGTTTAGGTTAAGAAAGGGAAAAAATCCCCTTTAACATGAACCCGCCATTGTGGCTTCACTCCAAATTTTCAGGCATCATATAAAATAAATTGTATTTTCATATGGAAATTGGAGCATTTGGATTTTTTCCTAATGCTAATACAAAAAATAGATTAGTTAATTCCATCTTCTAGTATATGTAAAGCTTTAGATTTCCTGAGAGTAACAAGTATTTTTAGATGCTTCTACCCAGATTGCATACAGAAATGCATAGAGCTCAGCTGCTGTTGGCCTCCCCCACAAAAAAAATTGTGATCTCTGTGGCCAACTTTAACTAAATTTGTCAGACAGATAGAGGTCTGAAACATAATTGTTTTGTATAAATGCAATGAAATAGAAAGATAAGAAGAAAGTGAACCAGAGTAGTTCTTCACTAAAGGAAGGGGTGAAGCCAAAAATGAACTTTATTAAACACATCAGAGAATCTGCATGGGAGAAGGAGGTAGAAATTGACTGCAGAAAAAGTTTTTACCAAAATTCATGCTTTCAGTACATGTAGACTCATCCAAGGACAGGGCATAGACCCACGGGAAACCACGGTACTCAGAAGTACCCATTCTGGCTTCAGGTTGGTCATGGCGTGGAAAGAGCTGGAAAAGTTTTACTCAGGCTTCTGGGACAGCACTTAAGGGATTTGCTGTATAAAGTTATCCTACTTTGTTTTGCAGTTCTCCGAGGGTGAGGAGGAGGTCAGGAAGCATTTTGCAGCATGTCCTTGTCGGTGGCTGGGTGTTGCTGGGGGAAGGAGGAAGGGAGGGAAGGAGTGAGTCTTCACGGCAAGAGCACCACACTGCAAGGGGTCCCCATGGTTACGAACAACTTTCTCATGCCTGTCATTTTTAAAAGGCAGATTAAACCTGAGACCTTTCACACTAGCTGCCAGAGAGGATGACAGTTGCTCAGCAGCTGCGATCTCAGGTGCCGAGAGCTGAGTTTCCAAGGACAATCGTAAAATCAACATAAAAGTCAAGAGCCTTCAAGGTGTTTTATCCCATCTGTAATATCTTATCTATTGTCTTTGCACACTACACCTCTGTGTGGCACCGAGATGTTGATATATCATTCCTAAATCAAGCACCACAGATGGAAATAGAGTTGAAATTAAAAATCCCACCAAAAAAAACCCCCCTGCAACTGCCTGCAGATATCCATAAGGAGTGGGAGTACATATCCATGTTTCAAAAAAAACCCCACCACATGAATTCCTGTCGATCATCACGTTCTTCCAGTCTCGTGACTGTGCCTTCCCATAGGGAAAGCAAGGTGTGTTAGGCTTCTATCTCTGGTATTTTATGTAAAACAATTGGGACTCCATCTAGTAAGAAGCTTGTTTTAGCAGGGGTTGAGAGCATTCACCATCTCAGTGAATCAGGTCTTTGGTTCTGCTTCTACCTTTCACTCTGGGAGTGTGCAACAGGAAAATTATTTAAAAATCTTTTCATTTAGCTCTGTTAAAAGGGAAGTTTTGGAAATTGAAACTATCAAGAAATCATCTTTTTTTTAAAAAAAAAATTTGCACCTATTCTCACATTTTTCACCTGTGTAACTAAACTGCTGTTTTGTCACACAGTACTGTTTTTCTTTCTTTTTTTTCTTCTTCTTTTTTTTCCCCCCACCACTTCAGGTGTACATTCAGGAAGCAATAGAGCTCAGACTGGACAGGCAGTATATTACCAATTTCTTCTGATTTCTTCTCCTAGGCATTTTCTCTAAGAGGTGAGAAGTCATGTCATGTAAAGAAACTTAAATTTATACTTTTTTAACAGTATGAAAATTATCTGCACATGGTCAGACAGCATCTGTGCTCTCAAGTACTTAATATTCTGAGACTCATAATCCAGCCTTACGAGTGATTTCCATGTCTAATATTCTTTGACATGGTAATGCTTTGGTGGGAAATTCGAAGTCCTGCACCTGAGGAGGAACAACCTCCTGCCCCAGTATATGCTGGAGGCCAGCCAGCTGGAAAGCAGCTCTGCAGAGAAGGACCCGGGGGCCCTGGTGCACAGCAGCTTGAACATGAGAGAGCAGCCTGCCCTGGCAGCAAAGAGAGCCAACAGCCCCTGCATTGCCAGCAGGTCGAGGGAGACACTCCTTGCCCTCTACACAGCACCGGTGAAACTCCTCTGGACTGCTGGGTCCGGGTGTGGACTCCCCATTATATGGGACAGGCAGGAGACTTTTTTATTCAGACCTTGTTACTACACAGATAGAGCACAAAGGAATTATTAGCGATTGCAGGGGTTTCTTAGGGAAGGAGCTCAGTTGTACAACCAGGAGCAGGGCCAAGTTAATGACAGGAAAAAAATAAGACACCCTTGAAAAAAAATCTGTGATGGAAAGCAATTATTCTCCGAGCATGATCAGCGGACATGAACACAGCTTAGCATAAATGCTTGTGTACCTAGTATTGCGCTTGCATGTTGTAAATTCTTTTCCTCTGTTGCGTTCAGCTGCGTTGGAACAAGCTCTCAGGAAGTGCTTCCAGCAAAATCTAAACTGGTCATAGTACAGATGCCAGGGTCCCATCTTCTACCTGCAGTCCTGTAGTTCCCATGTTCCCCTCTGGTGCTACCAGCACTTGGGAAGCTATGGGGAAAACTGGCTATACAGTTGATTTTCCCCAATATAAACCTGTATAAACACAGGCTGAGTTAGAGCAGCTCACTGATTTGGCGTCTTGCAGTGTAAGGGTTGGGGATACGACAGGTTGGGGAATCAGGGCTACTTCAACTCCCGGATTTACATCAGCTGGAACTGCACTTGAGTACAATGCCCTAACCCTTTAAAGTCATGTTCAGTTGTCTGTCGGTCTGAACAATAAGATTTTGACATCAATAAAGACTGAGCAGGCAGGAAAGTTGACACAGGATGTAAAGCCAGTCACGGTCCTTCTTGCAAACTGTCATTGCATGCTGGTATGGGGAATGAACCAAATCTCATTTTTCTTCAGCTGCCTCTGACCTCTCCCTGCCTTTATGCTGAGGCTTTTTCCAGCCCACAGGTTTCTCGCAGGACCTGTACACTCCATAGCTAAGCCATTACTTGTGTATATATAAAAATGAACTGTAATGCAATGCAATATACAATTTTATTGCTATTTTCTAAAATACATTATTCACAAACATGGGGTTTTTGCATTGTTTGATTAGTACTAGCCAGGACGTGTTAGCTCTTGAAGCAATAAGCGGTGAGCTCACATGCCACTTTATTATGTATCTTCTGTATCTTCATAAAACAAAATCCTGCCTACTCTAAAGCAGGCTGGACTTGAATTCTACAGTAGAGTCCTTGGTTTTTGCAGAATTCATGCTCTGTAATTCCTGTTGCAGAGGCTGGCAAATATAAACAATGATTTTATTACCATGAAGAGAAAGGCTGTAATCTCTCATATCTCTTTTGTTATGTACTCAGTGCTAATTGTCACAGCCCCTGCTCCAAAGCAAAGAAAATTATTTCTCTTTTGCTGGTGACAGAAGCTTCCCTTGTGAGATCAGAGTCAGGAGTTCCTGTGGATTGGTTTCTTTGTTTTGACATCTAATAAGGGGTGAACTTCCCTGCAATGAAGACACAAATGGAAGATGCCTCCTCTACTTGACTTGTCCTCAGCCGCGCCCCCAAGAATGTCAGGAGTATCTCTGAGATTTTACCACTTTGTCAAGTTTGGTAGAAACTGGCCTCTGAGTTCAAATACTTTCAAGGGTAGGTACCTAAACCAACACAAAGATGCAAGATCACATAATCCTCTTTTCCTCTGAAAATGAAGCTGAAAAATGGATGAATATTGGTGCAAAGGAAAAGCCCACTCTTAAATACTAATCATTAGGACTGGAATAATCCTAATAGCAAGGTGATGATTATCATGAGAGCTTTGACAGGAAGAAACTTATAGTACCTGCCTAAAGAAGATAAATCTGAGGATGGGCTAGTCCAGGTTGCAAAGCATGCTGCAAGAAAAAGGCAAATGAGAAATGGGTGAAAGTACAATTTCCTTCATTCTTTGGTAGACTTTCAGAGAAAAACAAAGCATAGTGAGAAAGACTTCTGAGGATGGATCTCTCTCATTCTTTCTTTCCTGGGAAGAAAGTGAAAATGCCACGTTCTCTGTTTACAGTCTTCTTAAACCACTTCAGATTTCCTATGTGTGTGTGTTTGGGGCTGAGAGATACCTGCCCACGCATGCTGATGTATGCATATGCACAGACTTACATACAAGCGTGTGGTATGTTTTTCTATGCCAAATATTGCCAGTGACAGATTGCCATTAAAGACTGATGAGGCAAAATGATGATTAACAGCAACAAAGAATATGTTGACTCATTCTGTTTTAAGCTGAAGTATTTGATACTTTGCAAATTTTCAGCTTGTCTTTTTATTGAAATTTTTCATTGCTAGTAACACTAAATTTAATATGATTTTCAGATATGTATTTAATAAGATATCCTAGTGATATTCTCACTACAATGTCAAACATGATATGAACTAAAGAACCTTGTTTTTTAAGGGACGTCCAACCATGTGGAATTATCACTGAAGAGCCAAATCTGATTTGCCATTCATTATCAGAGGAAGCAGAATAGTGAGATGAATCCTTATTCCTAATATATTCTTACAGAGTTATACGCCTTCATTTGGATTCTGTTTAAGTTTTCTTGAAAACAGCTTTCCAGATGTTTAAACAGATGAGTATCTGTAACTCCAGGGACAGAAAAGTCAAATTTTTAGAGCTTCATAATGTGATAGTTTAATATAAACTAGAAAGATGTACTTAACATTTTCCATACAAGGTTAGCACACATTGTTCTTCACATGGAATCATTAGCACTACTGGGAGACTGTCTCACTCTCTCTGTCTGTTTCCTTTCTTTCTTTGTTTTTTCCCTTGGACAGTAAGATCATTCCTCCTTGGCATCTAATTCAGTCTCTCTTCTTTTCTGTTCTGACCCACAAACTATGCTTTATTGCCAGATTATGGGTTTAGTGTGATGCTGGCCTCTTGTATTTGTGGTAAACAGTTGAAAAAAGAGCCAATTCAAGGTAAGAATGAGGTGGAAATTTTTTGATGTTACATGCTGGTTTGGTGAAATTTAAATATTTCTCAAAAATAGTTCATTTTATTGAAGTTCTAATGAAACTATGGGATAGATCTAATGAGCCCTTCTTCCTTCTTGACAGACAGCCTTCAGCTGGGAATTTGCCAGTGTTTTGCCAGTTTACTCACCTGATGGCCTCCAGCTCTCAGGCTCCTCAGCTCTGGAGTACAATTCCTCCAAAATAATAGACTACTGTGAAGCTGAGGATCTATTCCTCCTTGCAGAAATTGTGAATTTTCGTTTCCAAGGGGGGGAAAAAAGCATCATTTGAAATACGTTTAAATCCCCTTTTGTGCTCTGTGAGTCCTCAGACTGATGCCAACTTGTGTCTTTAAACTTAGAAGTCCCTGTTTCTGACAATCAATAAATAAACCCAAAGTAAATGTTTATATAAAAAGAAGGAATGCATACATAAACTGCTGTTTTGTCTTGTTTTGTCAGGGTGTAGTGAGAGACAGCTGCTCCCTAAAGAACAGCGAGCTAAGGCTGACCGAAGTGCTGAGCACCGATGGGGCTCTGTCTCACAGGGTCTGAGCATGGTGGGCCAGGGCTGGGTGCTGGCAACAGGGTCCATTGAGAGTCCCTGGCATGGCAAGCGCTGAACCAGGTCCAGAATCCAGCCAGGAAGTCCAATCAGGAACAGAAGGAGACAGAGATAGACCTCCCCTGGTTCTATGTTAGAAGACGGTGCAGCCTGTTAGGATCAGATCTACAGAGCTGATGCCCAGAACCCAATGTCCAAACTCTTTATGTACCAGGGGATTTCACGTCAGAGTAGGTGTGGTCTGGTTGTGTGGGCTGACTGTGCTTTAGTGGCTAGAGCATGGGTCCTGCATTTGTGGAGCTCATCTCTCTATTTAATGTCATCTGCAAGAAGTCCTGTTCCTGTATTTTGAGTTGTCTTTGCCTTGTGATTCGTAGCATGGTAACTGGGGACAATCTGGAGATTTTGCTTCAAACATACACTCTTCATAAAATGCTGAAGTAGACCGCCCAAAATCCTGCTTTAGCTTTCTCCCACCAGAGTTTTATCTCTGGTAATTTCCTCAAGAAGCAGAACAGATAAGGCTTTGAGCAGATGCTCTACCTTCTCTTATCTCCAGTTACCTCTACTATTCAAACTTCAGAAATACACCCAGAAAACTGATGCTTAAATCATATTAATGCAATCTCTGAGACATCTTGTGCTGCCCAGACAACGCTAGGCTGAAAAGCAGTTCCCTTCGGTGTAAATATCTCCAACAGGCAGACCAATTAGAAACCACAGAAGGAAGCAGAATTACTTAACAACCATGCAATCAGGTAATGGCAGGGAGAGGCAGAAGTGGTGTCTGTTCCTTGCCAAAGGTCGGGCCTGCTGCCACCTTTGAACCTTTTAGCTCAGACTTAAAACTTAAAAAGTGAAAAGATGCACACAATGGCCCTCAGAGGGCTTTAAATTCTGTGGGTCTCCTGAAGATCATGCCGAACTTCACAGGTGGAGGTCAGGTGTCTTTCCGCTTACTTGGCATGTGTCTGCCAGACCTGCAATCCGACAGTGATCCAGCCGGTGGGTTGTTCTGCAGGCAGAGTGAGTAACTTATCTTTTCCATCCCCGTGTAATTTATCTGAGTCAGACTGAACTTTATGCGTTTGGCCCAGAAACAAGGCAAAGATTTGGGCCAGCTTCTTCTACTGCGGGGAGTGGCTCACCTCTACTCATTTGCAACCTATGAATTTATTAATGGATCCAAATATAGCCAGTGACCTTCTGTGACAGATGGTGAATCATGTCTTACTTCCAGTGCATAAATTAACATTTTAAAAGGCTTTTAAAAACACTGTTGACTTTAGCGAGTGAAACATAACAACAAGGATTTGCTGAAGTCTGATGCTCTAAGTTCGGATACATTGAAAATTCATTATCTGAGGCAAAATCTAGTATTAGTGTGCCATTAACAAGGACATTGGAGCTGCCATTTGTTTTAGAATGATGTATGGTTTATGATGCTGAAGCTGCCATCACAGACAAGTCACGATGATTTGCCTTGAAGATGATTTATGAATCATGGCTCTAGAGGAAATAATTTCTCTCGCATAGCTTGTTGAAAGTCAGTTCTTTGGGCATTTTCTTTCATCAGGAAGTGTATCTCATAGCCCTCAAAATTTTGACTTAGAACCTCCTAAATCCCAGCCCTGTGATTTAATAAAAAAATACTTTTCCCATTGATTTGGACATAAAGGGGTTAGTTACGATTTCTTTTAACCGATTTTTTTTCATACCATGTTTAAGCAATATTACCAAAACAGGTTAACTCACAATGACCTAGATAAGATGTAGATAACTGAGAGCAGCTCAAGTTACATATCTGAGCGTGAGTGTGAAGTAGATGACGCAGTAAACAAATATAAATGTAAATGCCTTGCAGCATTCTGAAAAAAATTGCATTTGCACAATAAGAACAATACACACAGACTGATCCCTAAGCAACTATTCAAACCACATGGCACAAGAGTTATATACAGCTACTATAGTTTTATTATTTCTTTTCTCCATTTATATAATATGTGGGATAATGCCCATCATTGTCAACTCTCATACTGGAACAGCAGCCTGCTAATTTTGAACGCCAGCGAGAACAGAGAACAAACATACGCACATTCTTGCCCTTCTCTCAGTCCTCTTCCAGCTGCAGGTGGGAGGATCTTTCTCTTGGATACGGAGATGTTGCCTGATGAGATGTGGATTCTTTTTCTTCAACTTAACTGCTTCTTTGCCTGAGTCACTGAGATACTTTCATGGACTGCTGATATTTGAAGCCTGGAGGAAGCACAGAGGACATTAATACTTGTTCTAGTCAAATAGAAGCAACTCAGACAAAAAATGTGTTTGGATGGATGCGAAATTATTCAGCCCCTCTTTTCATCCTACATCCAAAATTAGAAAATTCAAATTCTGACAATGAGCTTGGAGATCTAATTATATTGCAGAGCCAAGAAATCCCAGTAGAACCAGAGTACATTGTACATTGTACATAAGATGTGGAGCGTCTGAGAATTCCTTATAAATTCCTGCAAACCTTTTGCTCTGTAAAATTAATGCACCTATGCCAAAGTATCATGATGCTGAAGAGGAAAGGACAAGATCTGACCTAAGGCAGTTTGGTGCTGTTATTAGTAAACACGAAGTAATGACAGAATATGTACAGACTTTTGTGGGTTACAGTGTAATTACACTAAGCAGATCTAAAAGTAATTAACTAGTAAGCTGCAGTGCCATTTAGAAGACAGAAAAGTCATATATTCATCTCATAATCACATGGATACCACATGAAAACTAATTACCATGTAATTATATGATCAGTATTTACCATATTCAAATATTATTTGTGCCCCTTTAGTTTGAAGTGCCACTTTCATTTTAAAATATTAAATCACTAAACCTCCTGTGACTGTGATCTAAATCTAGAGTAGTAATCAATCTGTGTTGTAAAGCATGTAAGAAAAAAGTCTCTGAATGCTGAATGACCCAGTTCACTTTCTACATGCATAAGGAAAAAAAAATTCTAGCTGATGGAATTTCACTGAGTGTCCCTCTTTTGGATTATTTTTTCGTGTGCTCTTTAGAATATTTCTGTTTTGACAGACCTAGAGGTTTAATCTAGCCTAGTTCAAGACAGCAATTAAGCATATGCTCAAACCCAGTTAATCTGCTTGAAGACAAGAGGTTTAGAATAGACTTGAAGGTCAGGGCAGGCTTCAGTGCTGTGTTGCACAGGAGTAAATCATTGCTTTGTGCTTATGTTTTCTCAGAGGTAGCACAGCAATTTTCAGCAGTGCTGGTAAAATTTAATATGCTGCTCTAAAAAGGCAGTTTGTATTTTGACTGACTGTGGGTTACTCCTGCCAGAGGAACGGGAAGAACAAAAGAAAGGGGACAGAGATGGGTGAGGAGCTAAGGGAGAAACCCTCATGAAACTGGCTTGATGTTTTAGCTGAGAGAAGAGGCATGGCAATGGCAGAGCACAGGGTTTGAAGCTTTTATGGGGGTCAGAGCACCAAGCAGCATCCTCCACCTTTCAGTCTCTCCTGGATGACAGCAGCAAAGCAAGCTTATTTTTCAGGGCTTTGAAATAGTGATTGTGAGGAGCGAACCATATCCAGCTCATCCTCCTCAGCAGTGTCCTGACCAGGGCATCTGCCTGCTTTGCCTGCGCCTTGGGTCTGCTCTGCTTTCTTGAAGTGAGAAGTATTTTTGCATCACATTGGTACAGTACAGTTGCTTTGTACATGAGATCTTGGATGGTGGCCTGTTACCCTGTCTTGGCTTTGGGAAGCAGAGGTTGCTTTCGAGGTTGAGAGGAAAAACTAGTCTCTGCTGTTTTCAGTTGTCACTGAAACTTTACTGGTGTGGAATTTGTCTATGATATAAACTGCCCTGTAGTAATTTCTCTGAGACCACCAGCTATCACTGATATTTGCAAGGTGATAATATCCAATCATTCATCAACACTTTGGTTGATAGCCCAGAAAGACTTTGCCTGTCTTGAAAAAACCTTGAAAATTAATACGATAGCTGCGCAGAGCAAATCATTGACTTGGATCAAGATAAAACTAATGAATTAAAGTGGAAAAGTCTGTACCACAGTGTCTGAAACTTTGTAAGACTTCCTCCCACTTGCTGACTGGTTTTTAATACCCAGTTACAAGTGGTATGTTCCATCAGTGCTTTGCATATATGGACACTTGCATAATGCTCCACACAGGTGGAATTTGGATGACTGCACCCAATGCAAGGCAGCAGAGAATGGGGAGGATGCTTCTCCAGAATCCTGAAGCAGAAATGCAAAGATCTTCATCACTGATTGTTCCTCTAAGGCAACATATTGTTGCTGACTGCTCTGTGAAAACTACATCATCCAGAGCTACTGGAGGGAAAGTATGAGATGTAGATAAATCCAAACCTAGATCTGTGTGATATGGCTGGCTGCTCCTAAACTCTCTTGATCTTTGGGAACTGAAACTCCAGGTCATGATCTGAAATCTTCTGCTTTCAATAACTGCAAAATCAAAAGCTGGAGAGGACTGTCATTTTTTGTGATTTTCCAGAACCATCTAGAAGTCATATCATTCCTGAAGCTCCACCTTAGTACAGTTCACTTCATATTTTGCTGGTTTTAATTTGTATTTTTCTTAATTGTATCTTTTTCTTGGGTGCATCTTTTGAGCATTTTTTCAAGTTTGGTGGTAGTATACAGAAGTAGCTATGTGAGTGGTATTATTCATTATCCTTTGAGTAGCTTATGAAGACATCTATTCAAACACATGGGTAGGTCATCATTTTTGTGCTGACAGCATGAAAGGAGGTACAGTGCTGGGCAAGAAAGCTAAACTTTGTATGGATATTCATAGTTTCATATTTTTTTTAAAAAAAGAAAGAATGAAAGACACCCCTCCCCAGTAATTCTGAATGCATGAATACAATGTCTTTCATGCCTGACTTTTTCAACTCAGTCTTGCAATCTCCACATTCAACGCTGCCCTGTCAAATGAGATTAATTTTTCATGCTGTCAGCTAATGAGCATGGTGGATCAAACCCGTATATAAACTCAAGTTAGACCAAAATTAATTGATTTTACTTACTGCTTGTGGCCCCAAACTCTCCTAGCTCTCGGTGGGGGATTTGTTTAAATAAGGCTTCTTGCGTGCCCTCTCCTTTGCCTTTCATTGTTTTAATTATTGTCTGCCCTGAAAATCTAAGTTATGAAGCCAGTAATTTCTCCTGCCTTTCTGCATCGGAATAAAGAAAGTTACATTTAAAAAACCCAAATGCCACTTGTTAATCATCAATAGAGTGAGAAAATGGCTTGCAATTACCTCTAAACATAAGCAATGAGTGGGATAGAAAGAATTCTTTGAAATCACATTGTGACTTTTAAATATAAACATATGTTTACTCAAAAAGTAGGAGTCCATGCACTTGGGAAATGATTTGTTCACTTTGTTCTATTTATCACAACATGATCAAGGGATAGAAGCTGTCCACAGTTTTGTTTTCTGGGTGAAGTTTTGGAGGACTATGTCATATATTCAGTTAGGGTGGCCATAGTTGTCCTTTGGTTGCACTAATACAAATCCAAAGGGACTGATGATTGCGGAGTTGTGGTAGATTTACAGCAGTACAAAGAGCAGAACTGAGGGTGGGATGGTGCATCTGTATTTGTATGTCTGGGAGAAGGCATTTATCAAATGGTGTACAGTATGAACTGGCATATTCACACACTGATAATGAACTAACAGATGTGGAGCTCTTGCTAGTTTTAAGTCTTTTGCTGTTTATCACAGCTCAGGTCAGTTGCTCATCTTTGAATATTGCAAAAAAATTTGAAAGGTATATCACATTTTCAAATTATCATTTAAAAAATGAAATTTGGTTAAGCATTTAGGTTGGGACAAGTTAAAAATGAAGACAGGTGTATATTTTGATGTTCCTGATTGACTAAATGCATACTTGTGAAGGTGAAAACATCTGATGTGATCTGTTGTTCACACACTAAAAAGACCACGCTATATGGAATTGATGTAGGATGCTAAAAACACTTGCTGGAACCCAGCCTTATAAAAAGTGAGCAGCAGGAAGTGATGTGTTTTTTTAGGCTCTGATACAGCGTCTTGTGCAGTAGCACACAACACTTATCCCCTTCAAGTTCTTTTGCCTGTGTTCCTAATATTTGCTAAGGCATCTATGTAAACTGGCAGGATTTCCAGATGGAGCTGGACTTTAAGGGCAACTGCGATTGCTGAGTATCTCTGAAAACCTAATATGAAGATTGAAAAACTTTGGTTGCAGTCTTCTGGAATTCTTCAGATTGAGAATTATGTTCCCAGTTTTGCTTGGTTTCTGTTTTCTCATGTGGGCTTCCTGAACATAGAAACTGCGGGTCATAAAAATACCATCTGCTGGGACAAAGAGACAGCCTACATAATTCCTGAGAACATGAAGCAGCTACTGCCGGTACTGCAACTGTGTCTTACACTGTGTAATGTGTTGCAATTAAAGATACGTGCTTGAAAATGCTATATAGCCTTCTGGTGGCTTTTCCACAGACACGGTAAAAGGTAGCTTTTGCATACAATCACAGAAAGTTTTTCACTAAAGTGGTTTTGGAGATTTCTGTTTCTGGAGCTGAAAGACATCAGAATAACGTTCATTTTATGTTCTTGACACTGATATTGTGTACCCTTATTTTAGTGCTTCTTAAAAATTTTAAACAAAGGCGCAGCAACAGAATTAAATCACGCAGGAAGGTAATATTCGTCCTAGGGAAAAATATGTATGTGATGAGACTCAGGGTGATATTGCCAAAGGTTATGTTCTCATTTGTAACAGCAGCATCACACACTTGTTAGCATAATAAGAATATTAAGGACTGCAATGCAGAGCACTTTGACACTCAAGGCTTTGTCTGTGTGGGACATACTTCTCCACAAAAAGAAAATGTAAAGCACTTTCATGGCATAGTAGAAGGAGTCAACGTGAGACAGCACCTTTCATGTCTAAAGCACTTCATAAACAATAACAGACACTGTAAATATCACTATCCTCATTTCTATAGATGAGGAGAATGTAATTTATTTTCACACTGTCGTGAGTCATTCTGAGCAATTTCAGGACTGCTCAGTTTCAATTTCTGTGCTCTTGACAAAAATAACATAGCAACGAAGAGACTAATATTACAGCCTCTCAAACGTAATTATTTCAAGTTACAGTCTACTTACACTGGACAATGTGAGTTATGTCTATACAAAAAAATTAGAAGGTAATGCAGCACATATAGTATGTGATATTCATGCACATGTAAAACTGAGGGAGAATGAATTAGGAGTGTAAATTATTGGTTCTTTATCAGGAGCTTTAAATTTCAGACTCACAATGTTAGTTATTTAATCCAGATGTTTAGTGCTATGGTTATACAAACAGTTACATTTACCTTCACATTTATTTAGACGCTTATAATTAAAAATAATCATATGAGGCATACAGAATTTTTAATGTAGTACCAATATATTACTGCCCTAATAAAAATACACAGATTATATCAAAGCAGAAAAACTGATTTCTACAAAAGAGGTTAATAGCTAGCTTTATTATTTATTGACACATTTATGCATGATCTTTAACCTCATTGTCTTTCCAGAACATGGTCAATATATCCTGCACTTCCACAAACATTTTATGTTAAAAAGCTGGAAAATCAGGAGCATACTTATGCAATCATTTTGTATGGTAATTATTTCAGGTTTTCTAATAATGAATTATACAAGCACTTTTAGTTGAATAGAGAATATTAGTAAATCTAATATTAGATGAACTCATTGAGTTAGCCAAACACGTAACAACTAGATTAAAATGTTTGATACGATAAAATATGTTACTTTTCAGATCAGCGGAAATCACAGCAATGTAGAGTTCTTCTTGAAAAATCTGTGACTTTACTTGCTTTATTCCAGGTCACTTCCATGCTGTTATTCATAGGTAATTTCCAAAAGTTGAGTTAAATCTGTGCTGAAAGCAGGGATGCTCTGCTTTATCTGGAATTATTACAATTAAACTACATTCTTTTTAGAATTTTGGTTGATTTCAGGAGAACGTTTACTGCAATAACAAGTTGACTGTGTATTTTGAATGGAAAGACAAATGGCTGAAAAAGCCTGTAAGACCTGTTGAGCATAGTGAAATATTTTGCTAGATGAGTGAACTGCTTATGAAGCAGGAGAGGCTGGGGTGATTTCATTTGGCCACATTTAGAATTCATGACAGGTTCATTTTAAAAGACCAGATCTCTGCTGGCAGTTCTGGCTTCATTCTCGGTCTCCATTCCCTTTTAACAAAGGCACAATACCTGTCGTGGCTTGATGCGGAAAGGAACAAGTTTTAACAACATGACCACTTGACCAGGCTACAAATGATGGGATGTTTTATTCTTTGAAAGGTTTTTTCATACATCTAGATCAGAACAAAGTGTGTAAGGACACTACACCACAGCATCATGAGGTCTAAAGGTTTTAGCAACATTAGTGTTGGAAGCCCACATAAATAATCAAACTGAAAATCAGTCATTCAGGTCACACTTTGTTTTGATACACCAGACAAAAAAATAAATCTTCAAAGATTTTTAGAAGTTTTAAGAAAACTTATGGGTGCCATTTTTATAGCTATCTTCACATTCAAGCCATCCAAACTAATCACTCAAAAAGAAGCTGCACAAAAAAAGAGAAAAATTATCAAAAGCAGCACTTATGCTCTCAGACATAGAATAACCTTGCATGTTTCATCAATGAAGTTTTAATGTTTGTTTTTTTTTTAAATATTCTTGCATACTTATGTTAGAGAGCGAGAGCAAGCAAAAGAGCCAGGCAATGCGATTCACTGTAACCAGTGAAGAATTCTCTGAATATTTAGATGTAGAAGTTATTGTAAGTCTGTTTCTTCTGTCTTCCTACCAGTTGCTTTCATATGAGTAGAAAGCTTTAAAGGTTATATTATAAAGGACTATATATTATAAAGTTCCACTAAAATTTTGAACCATATCACAAATATGTGCATGTGTTATGTATAAAATAGTCCATTAATACTGCAGCAGATTGCTTTCTATACAGGTTTTTGTATATTTATAGAAGCTTCATAGTAAGCATAATTAATATATAGCAAGTTATAAGAAAGTCTGCAGTAGCCCTTCAGTCTTTCAGTCTGGATGTATCGTAGTGAATTAGAAATACCTGGTAAGAATGCAGGATCTACAGGTTAGTCTACAGTAGAACATAGACTCTGACATAGCTGTCCGTCTACCCGATCCATTGGCCTGTGTCAATGGAGTCTACAGCTGCAAAGTCCGTGCAGATATTAAATAAGTCTGTGCCACATTTTGGAAATTCTCCTGCCTCCTGAGATATCTCCCACAAAACCACTGCAAAAATACTCCTGTAGGCAAGGAATATGGATGAATGCAAATGTGGCCATCAGCCTGGCAATATAGAGACAGGCATTGTACTCAGACAGAATACATACTAAGAAGACACCGATTTTGTTTTTGTTTTTGTGGGGAATCTTGCCTGCAACATAAGTTCTGCATTTGTGTGAGTAAGGCTCCATATGACAGCTGTAGCCCTAAACTTGAAACCCAGGTAGGATTTTAAAATATCGGTAAGAGCCTGCAGCCTGACATCCTGGTTTATGGTGTTCGACTATAAATATTTCTACACATACTTTTACAGATGTATTTTTATACTTTTGCAGACACTTGTTCGACCTGTGCTTTAAGCTAGCAGGATACCAGCCAGCTTTAAACTGAAGGCACCGTGTTTGGAGTAATATTGTAAGCCTTACTCAGAGCCAAGTGCTGCCTAATGAAGCTATGTGGTCTCAGGGTGACACCTTGCTTGCATCCAGCCAGCTCTGAGTACAAGCGGTGGAACAATCTTAGGGCTGTCTGCAAAAGGTCCAGCAGATCCAGAAATGAGACAGATTACGAGCTCTTCACCGAAAATTTGAATAATGGCTAACTCTCCAGTTTTGAGAGCAAGAGTAAGACCATACAGTGTTTGAGAAACAGTAACCTTACGCCAATATTTTCACATAATTGCGAAGTGCTTGTATGTAGGTCCAGTGCTGCATCCTACTGTGTGAACTGAGCATAGATAGAATTGAGGGAGATGAACAGACTTTGGTTTAACAAACATAGTTTTTTAATTATTTTAAAGTTTTTTAGACATCCCAATTGTTTTAATGTGGAAAGTCTTTTTGGGCAGCAATATGCAATCAATAAATATGTGTCTTTGTGTGCACGCGTAATGCATCCATGTATTTGTACTTCTTTGTGTCTATATTTATTCTTATTCATAGTTGCTCCAGCAGAAAAATAATCAATGCATTAGAATAAGAGAGGGGAAGTTAACATAGACACTGGAGGCAGAAGGCAGAATGCTTTTAAGAGTGCCAGGAGAAGGTAAAGCTAATTTCCTGAAGTAAATTCTGATGAATAGTCCATCATTTGTTTTTCAGTGTCCATACTTGCATCATTCATCAGATATTCTCTTACTGCAAGCAGAAACCATGTGGGAAGAAATCCTGAAATGCTTATGCTTTAGCCAAGCAAAACTGTCATAGAGATCAATTATTCCTGAGTGGATTTAGACCAGCAAAACAGGCTTGTTATCTGTTGTTTTCCACAAATTCCATAGGATGTTAAGATGCAGATTTCAGGCACAATTATGTCTTGCTGTGCAGAGAAGTGCAGCAGAGGGGATTAGACTCTTCGATGCCCAAGGCCTCATCTTCTCACGCCTCTCTCCTCTCCACGCTGCGCCGGCGTAGGGCAGCTGATGGCAGGGGAAGGGAGAGTCTCTGCAACTAACGTTTTCTCACAAAACAGGGCAACCACCAAGGACTGAATTCTCATTCTCTGAATCTCAAGATTCAGGCTGCTGCGCTCCTGGGGCAGTACAACTACATGCTGATGGCTTTTCAGGGCTTGCCGTAAGTCAACAGTGTTGCCCTTGAAAAATCCTGTGTTTTTTTAAAGTGAGAAAAATACTGTTGGAGAGAAGAGGGATACATTTCAAAGTGCTGTAAATAGCATAGCTCTGTTAAACTTGGTGGATTTGACTGCTAGCATCAGTTCAGGGTTTTGATAATATTTGGCAGAAATGAGCCTTGAGGTTCAGCCATAGTGAGTACATTGTTGCTGTTATTTTCTCTCTAGGTTTCACAGCAGGGAGAAATGAAATGAGTGTGAAATCTTGTTAGCTATCTGAAGACCGTCTGTATTTTCTTAATGAATGCTGCACTCCTCTTGGAACCATGAAATATGCAATATAGTATGTTGATTCTAAAACAAATTGTGCGGAATTTAAATTTTACATATACACTGAACCTTCCTTTATTTAGCAGATTCTCCTGTGAAATCTACCAATGTGATATTAATCTTTTAGCAGCTGCTACAAGAAAGAGCTCTTAGAAGGCTTGGCTTAATGTCTTGCATTGGAGTAATTACTTAGTGGCTATAGGCACTTGATTCTATCCAGTCAGGAATTCTGAATTCTAGCTCATTACTTTTTATGATGACTATGTCCTTTAGTGTAAACCTTTCATTGGTTGTCAGCAGCCCATCCATACTACAACTATAAAACACAAGGATGGAGGAGGAAGAATTATACGTGCAGCCTACCAGAACTCCTTTGAAATCCTTTGAGGAAACCTTCAAATTGTACCAAATGTTAATGCAGAATAGCAGTAAAATATTCAGCTGAGTTTCACAAATGAAGATGGGTATTTCATAACAGTCCCAGAAGACCCATGAAATGTCAAAGCTTATAAGCCATTAAGTATTAGGCTGCTTAGATTCTGAATTCAGAATTGGCGTGGTTTAATTTTTGCATTATCATTAGCACAAAGATGCAATACATTGAGGTTTCACAGAACCTTTTGAAAACCAGGACAGCATGAAATGTTGTTGAGAGATAAGAGACAGGCTATGCCAGAGAATCTCTACTGCTCTCACTTACCAAAATAACTGACACTTTATTATGTGAATATTGTTGGATCTGGGACAGGTTCATAACTCCTAAGAGCAGATGCACATCCGAGCCACAACCTCCCTGCTGGAAAAGCAGACAGCATGAATCACCCTTATACCGCTGCCCAACTCTGGTTTCCATGAAAAGAGAGTTTATACTACTGAGTGGAAGAAGACCCCTGGTGCACTTTCCCCCAGTTTGGACAATGAGGGGTCAGGGCTGAGAAAGGTGCCACAAAACATACCTGCACTGTGAGTTAGGTGGCCAGGGAGGCAAAGAACTTTTTGGTAAGTCCAATTAAATTCTTTGCTGCATGTACCTAACATTTGCTTGACCTAGTCCACTCATTACTTGAAGAAATAGGATAGAACAGTTTGCCTTTATAATCTATAAATTGCTGGCTTTATAAGAAACCACCAGCTATAAATGATGTATGGGAAGGAAAAACTTATATAAAATAAGGATTATAATAAAAACTGTCAGGGACCATTAACTTGAGGCATTGTTACTGCTCTGTGAATATTGCAATTAAGCATCTGCTTAACTTTGAAACATTAAGTGGTCCCAAATTAGGTGAACTAACTGCTTATATTTGCAGTTGTGAAGGTAGACAGCTGCTTTTGATTATAACTTTTTCTTAACGTGATTAAGCGAAACTTTTCTGATTCATTTGCATTCCTCGACACGGGACCATGCCTTGCAGGAGCTGCCACATCTGCATTTACGTAAGTGGAAGGTGTGGAGATTAGGGCATCCTACAACACCTCTGCATAACAAAATGTTTAATTCTTATAGAGACCTTACCATTTGATCCTTAAGAAGGAAGCTTCACAGTGGTGTTCCTATATTAAAGCATCATAGAGAATGAAAAAGGAATGGAGACAGGGGTTCCCTGCTTAGCTGTTTGACACTGATAATCAACAAAGCAGTAAATAAAACTGTGGCAAAAAATAAACAGTGTGTGCTTACCCTTATTTGCCTTTGTTGTCGTAGTCCCTTGTCTTTGTGGAACTAAGCACTGTTTCTGACCATAACAGTGTTGGTCTGAGAATTTTATTGTAATGGCAAACAAAAATTAGATGCACATAAGGATTTTTGCAGTGAGATAGATTTTGAGGACTCCAAAACTTTCTATTTTTCAAGAGAAAACTTTACATGTGCTTGCACAATAAAGGATCTGTTAAATATTCACTTGTGCGATACATGTGTTCCACAAAGAAAGCTGATGTGTTTTGGAAATGTAGGTGGAGACTTTGTATATGTTCAAATAAACTGCTATGTTTTTTAATTCCAACTGTTGAACTCTCTGCTTGGGCTGTATGAATAACTGATTTTTTTAATTCAGTAGCCAAAAAGAAAAATGAAATGTTAGAAAATATGAATATGGAGAAAAAGAAGATGCATGCAGATTTAACTGAAATGAGTGTATTTTCATGTTTCTCCCTGAAAACAAAGCCAGTGTAAAGTTTGCATTTGATGCCAAATGAGATATTTAGTTTCCTAGTGAGGTCATATTTGGCAAATACAAATCAGTGGAAATGTCAGGTAAAAATTAGCTACCAGATAAAAGCCCTGCTCGATATGGAGACGTTCCTTTTATTGAATACAGCAATCTTCTGTTGTTCTTGTTCTCATGCTTGATCTCTTCATTGTGATCAAATGGGACTGGGAATTGGGAGGGGGAAAAGCAGCATCTTGTATTTGAGTGTGCCTGGCAGCCTCCTTTTCCTTCTCCTTTGCTCTGTTTGGCCTTGAAATTCTCCAGCACAGAAGTCCCACACTGAGAAAAGGAGTGCATGAAAATCAGATAGAAACCCTGAGGTCCCCTGCCACACAGGACAAGCGGGGGAAATGTGTCGTGGGATGTTGTTTAGACTATACATTCATTTCTTGTAATATATGCATTGTTATATTCAATAATATTAGGTGCTTGAGGGTAGACAGGATTAGTTGCAGGTTCTGTTTTTGCATGCAGCAGGAAGCTACTTAAGATGCATGTGTGTGGGCACTGAAAGTGAAATGAAAAGCAACAGCTGGCAGTGACAGTAGTTCACACTGAACCAGAAAATAATATCAAGTGAGGCCTTGCTGAGTTTTTTTTTTTTATTAGCCTTTCTTTTTCAAAGTCTGGACCTTCCCATGGGGTTTGGGAGTATTGGTGCAGACCTGATGGCCTCTGCGTGACCATCCAAGGGGCCCCTGTGAAGTGCAGCATTGTACCTCATATCGACTCCATATTCTTTCTGTAGAGTTCAGAAATCCTGAGCCTTCAGTACACCTTATTGCAACCTGCACCTTTCCCCACCCCCACAGGCACACATGTAGCAGAGTGATGGAGAGATTTATTTCCACATTCTAGCAAGGATTTCATCTTGTGAGCTGTTGGATGTCTATATCTCATCTTGAAGTCAGTCAAAGCTGAGGGCACTCAGGCTTCTCCAAGATCAAATAAATAGAAACCACAATGTGTTCCTGCCTTCCAGGAAGGGAAAAAAGAAGAAACTCTGTATTAGCCCTAATTCTGCTCTGTTTCTAGGGTTAGTAATACTTCTGAAAGAGCACTGGTGCTTTTTTTTGTAATTTCTAATTTACAGAAACTTGGTATTGCTTGCTGTCCTCACCATCCATTTGTAACTGCTCCTACTAACAATTCACAATTTTGATATGAAATGGAACCACGGAAAGCTGCTCTACTTTAAACTGAAAGCTAGAAATTAAATTAGGCCAGTTCAAAACTACTGATGTTGTTCTCAAGGCTACCCCTACAGTTAAGGTGATTCAGATGTTAAACCAGCTGTAATGCTTCTGTCCATAAAACATCAGGCGAAATTCTAACATACTGATTAACTTGTTATTTTTGCTCTCCATTCACAACACCACAAAGCCAGGCTGTATTTAGAAGTCCGATGTTTTATTCATAAATCCAACTTTAAAACAACAATAAATTTTAAATGCTGCTGAAGTAAAAATCATTTACGTTAGAAGGAACTAAGGCTACTTCCTTTCAACTGAAAGAATAAAACAGGGATTATACTATTATTTATTTTAATGCAGTTAGAATTATCTTTTCCCATATATACACTTTCCCCATTGATTACCTCTATTTTAAGTTAAAGAGCAAACAAGAAGAAAAAATAAAAGTCAAGTGCCCGTCAGACAGCATAGCTTTGCATAGTCTGCAGAGCACAGAGAATGAAATGGAAACCATCTTTGCTGGAAGAGTGCTTCACAATTTCAAAGTGAAGTATACAAAAATCAACTGCTATGTGTTTACTGCCTCATATGCCATATGAAAGATGTTATCTCTCATACTTTTTAAATAGCTCTTCAAAATGGACTTGTTCTGTATGGTTTGCAGCTGTTTGCATTTTTGTAAGTCTGGAGGAGATGTACAAGTTGTGGATGGATTTGTACCCATTCGGCTTTATATCTCAAATATTTTTTAGCGATAAGGCCAATATGAAAACAATTCAGCAAGGATAGACTTGACTTTGCCTCACAGAAATGGTACAGCAAGACAGCTAGGCTTCCTTTTCATCACCATTAATTTATCTGAATTTAGGTTCTAAAAACTCCATTGTTATTGGCAAGAACATAAACACAGAAGTTGGATAATAACATTAGGTTGGCTTTTATCACTGATGACATAGGAAAGGGAGAAGTCCGTGCTCTAAACATCAGTGCAGGTCCTGGAAAAGGTACTTAACTGGCTTCAAACACCAGAAGCAGTGCACTTTAGTTAGCACAATTCCTTTCTGCAGCTATTATAGTATGCATTGTAATAGTACACTTTGACTTCCAAATCCCATGCTGCATTTGCCAGTCTGAGATCCAAAGTGAAACTCCAGCCCCATTTGACTTAGACAGTGTCAAGTTGAAAATAACCTGAAATGCTTTTTGAAATACCTTCTCAGACTGCAGCCTCATATTAAACATTACAATGATAACTGTGGATTCTGTTAGTTTCCAAATAGGCCTCAGGTATAACTACTCATTTCACTTTTATCCTTCAAAACTATCAAGCAGAAAGCTGTTTGCATCTTTATTCTACCCCTTGCTCCAGAAAATTGACATTCTCACAGAAAATCTTCCTTTCCAATTTACTCTATGTTTTACTCACATCATAATCCCTTTCCCTCCCCTTCCTCTCATTAATCCTCTCTGCACACTAGAACATTTCTTTGATCATTCACCACTGAAAAGTCTGTGCAAATCAAAATGATGGTATTTCATGATGGACTTCTAATGCAGGATTTTCTTCGTCTAATTTAACCACCCAGAATTTATATATTTGGACTTTCAGCCATTCATCTAAACTTCATTTACAGTCAGTGGAGAGAGATGGGCGTATTCAAGTATATATTCATCCTACATATCTAAAATGCATATCTTATTAATCATTCCTTGGCAGTATTTGAAAGGAGAAAGCCTAGGTGACAGGACCTACATGTAAAGCTGTATGCCCAGCCTTTAGACAGTCAAATTTAAGTGAGATGAAACAACTTCACCAAAAATGTAGTTGGGTCCTAACTACTCATTCCAGTTGGGAAGCCACTGTTTCCTATAAATTTCCAAATTACTTCCTCCTTTTTTTTTTTTCTTCCAAGTCAAATCGGTTTGTGTAATTGTACTTCCAGCCAACTTTGTTGCTTAGTATTCAGATGAAAGGCAGTCAAATTCACATCAGATAACATAACTGAAGATGGGCTAGAACAGTTACCTTCTTGCTGTGGATAGCAGGAAAGTTGTAACACTTTCAGAAAAAGTGATGTCTTCAGGGTTGCTCAGATCTATGCAGCAGTTGAGTGCTTACATTGCTTATGACCTAGAATTTTTTTAAGATCTTTGATTTTTAGTAATAGTTGATCTTTAAATACCCTTAGAAATTTTGAGTGCAGAAAAGAAGACAGGAAATAGCACAGGTATTGACCCTATATTATTTATTCCTTTAAAAAAAAGGGAAATATTTTCATAAAAGCAAGACTTCTATTTGGACAGCACAATACAAACCACTATTTTTATTCTTGAAACATGTCTTTTTTTACTTCCTTTTTTTTCCTAGCGGAACTGATAATTTGAACATAGCAATTTTTATGGATCACAAATTGCCCTTTCTAAAAAAGGTTTTAGTTGTTTTACAGTTCCATGTTAGATGCTTCTATTTGAAGCTGTCCAGGTTCTGTAACTTTTAATCATTTTCACTCCTGTCTTTTACACCATTAATACCAATTGATTCCCCAGTCTTGCTTCCTTCTGCTTCTAGTCCTCCTAAACCAGCAATGAGAAGCCCATAAACTGTCCTGTCTCATGTTTCGCTGCTATGATACTGTGATTTGTGTGCTCCCAGTCCATAGCCGTGCCTCTGTTCCCGTGTGAGAGACAGGGAGCTGGTGATGAGCTGCGCTGCTGCAGGAAGAGGCGTCTCCTCTCCAGCTACAGCTGGGCGTTATAACCCCACAAGGCTGAGCGAGGATGTGGTAGGTGGAAGCGTTCCCTTGCCACATGGTGGGACATTAGGAAAGATAACTTGATGCTGCTTTACATAGTTGCAGCTATCAAACCTTGTTCACATTTCTGCACAAGGTATCCTTTTGAAAACTGCGTGGCTTTTGGGTTTAGGCCCATGCACTTCCTCAGCTGGAATGCTCCCTTTCCTGGAGCAAACTGACAAGTGGTAGGTGACAATTGTGTTTCACTCCTCCCACCACACAGAGTTACTAAACAGCCCATCTCCCGGGCTGAATCAGAGCCAGAATAGTCATCATCTCATAGGACAGATCCTTTGATGATTGTACTGATGAATACAGCATCCAGTCCAGCTCATTGTATTATCACAAAAATAACTTCAAAGAGAAAGTCACGAGAGTAGTTTCCCAGTTTCAACTGCGCTTGAATTTTATCAGTGAAAATCTGCTGAATTTAATAACACAGCTATAAATAATAATGTCACAAAAAAAGGGGCCAGATTGCATTAATTTTTGTCTGTCCTAGCTGCTAAGTTTTGTGGAACAGCCTGTTAATTTCACGCTGTGATGCAATGCATATTTAATTGTCAAGCCTTCACCACATCAAGTGATATAGAAACATAACACGGAGAATGGGAATTTTAGTCTGGGAGGACAGTTCAGGTTCGGTTCCTCAGCCTTTTTCTGATGCTGTTGTGATATCCTCATTGATGATCTGGGTAACAGAATAAAGAATAAGCTTATTAAAATTTTAGATAGTGCCAGGCTGGATGGTTTAAAAGCACTTTGGAAGAATCGGAAAGACCAGAATTCAAAGGTTCTTGATAAATCAAAGAAATAATCTGGAACTGAGGGACACAATTCCCTAAACACAAGTGTATATGTCAACATTTAGGAAGGCAAAACCAAAGGTGTGAGTACAAAATGAGTAATAACTGAGTTGTCAGAGATACTACAGTGAAGGCTGTGAGAGTTGTAGCAGATCACAAATGAAACATGAATCCCTGCTGGGATGTCACAACATAAAAAAACTATATGTCATTCTGTTATATATTAGCAAGAATAGTGTATAAAGAAACAATTGTTTCCTCTGTTAAATGCAAGTGAAAAACTGGAATCTGCAACACATTTAAAAAGGATCTACAAAAAAACTAGAGAAAGACCATTGAAATGAAAGAAAAAAGCACTTCTGAAGCAGTTGGACTTATTTAATCTAGAAAAGAGAACAGATGGGAACACGGCAGCAGGCTGTGGCTACTAAAATGTTAGTATAAGGATATTCTCCATAGTTATCAGAGGCAAGAAAAAAGTTACTTTGCGGCAAGGAAGACTCCAGGCAACTTACTCAGGGGGAGAAATAGGTTTGTCCCCACTTTGGAGCACCGGAAGGTCCTTCTTGAGTGGTTTCTGGCTTTCCATTTGGCAGAGATAATGTAGTTAAAATCAGTTTACCTCCAGATCCCACGATGAGTTCTTAAGTTCCCTCTCTGACATGAATGCTTTCAATTCTATAACATAAACTGTGAAAACAGTCAGCCCTTTAGAACAGTGGACATTTTATTTATTTACTGTGAAAAAAGATTTAAAAGAGGGGAATATAGATCATCCTAACTTGAGAGACACTGCAAGTACAAACAGGAATACATGGAAGCTTATTTATTCTACTCATAATTTACCGTGGGATCTTGCCAAAGTGAATTACTTCCTTCCAATATATTTAGTTAAAGGCTGAAACAGATGGGCAGGGATTTTTTCTTGCTATGTGTCTATTAATTTATAAGCTATGCCTACCAAACTATGCGCTTTGTGTGACAGGGGACCCATACGTATGCAGATTCAGTTCTACTCATAGATTGTAAGCTTAATAGATAAGTGGGTGGATAACAATTGAAAATCAACACAGAAGAACTTAGAAAACAAAAGCTAAGACCAAAAAATATGCTGACACAATTTTAGAACAAAATTCAGTGAAATTAGCTTTATATAATTTTGGAACCAAAATGGATTTTCTCCAGTAGACTTTGTTTAAGCCATGTGGATCCTGTGCTACTGCAGTATAGTCTAGTGTGTGGTAACAATATGGCCTACTAGCGATGTTCCTCAGTGAATTAATGTGGTATTCACCTAAAAAGGCTGCTTGGCCACAATACCTTGGATAAAGAATTCTGTCTGAAGGTATTGCTAGTGGGTTCAGAGGTGTACTATACCTGGAAACTGAACAAATACAATAAGAAGGATCTTTCAGAGTTTTTTCCTTGAAGAATTCGAGATAAATTAAGTAGTAAGCAAGCTGAATAACAATAAGCAATTATCCTCCAATCTTTCTTACAGTTGTATGCAGGTTTAATATTATGCAGAGGTATAATTCTGCTGCAGTCACATAAGGTCCATTCAGGAGAAAAGGTAAGTGAATATGTCCCTATACTCAGCATCACCTCCAAGTTTATGAGTAGTGTGAGCACAACTGAATGTTGCCATCCCAAGAATTAAATAGAAGGCCTTTGTCATCATATTGTGGTTTCTGCCAGAAAAGGGAGGAGAAAGATGGGATCTGCTGCAGAGACAAAAAGTAGCTTAAATAAAAGTCTCAGAATATACACTTTTCATTCACACTGCACTAGATATCAGACAGTATCATCTGGTTGACATGAGGCTGATTCAGAACAGCTTGGAATACTGGACGTAAATTCAGCTCAGTATAACCTGATTCTTCTGTAAAAGCCATTGTTCTTCTAGATGGCTCCAACCAACTCTCATATTTATGTGGAAGCTATGTTGTGGTGCAGGTTTCTTTTACTGAGTTTTGATGATAAAGTCATAACCTGTTATGACTTTAGAGAAGAATGTTGTGCCAGTGAAAAGTTTTGGATGGATGATTTTTTTTTTGGTACTGTGAAAATTAGAACATAAGGAAACAGTAGTGGGGTCATAAACACTCTAGCACTGCTTTTTATTGTTTGAGCAATTTTTAGATCTGCTAGGTTTCACGTTCCTTACCCAAAACTGCAGACAAGACAATGTGTGTTACACTCTTACAATGCTATTGTAATCTGTAGTTTTCAGGATTTTTGTCTAAAGTTATAACATTTTTGAAGCACCTCTACCTGCTAATGAATTAATTTCCTAACTTCGTTTTTAAAAGTGAAGTGCAGTATGTGAAATAATAGGTGAATTTGGAAGGACTCTGAACTTCCATTCAATTATGTTTGCAAACACGCAAATGTTCATTTGATTCATTAAAATCCTTTCATGCAGGGCATATGACCTGCCATGGTGCATCCTTCCCCTATACTTCTATAAACATTTTCTCATTTGACTCGTTGAAAAACGTGTCCCCGGATTCAAGGAATTTCAGCAGATGCTTATCAGAAGAGTAGAATTTCTTCCACTCGCTTTTGTTATTTCTCTTGACTATCATTTCCAGTTCTATGCAGCCTGTAATTTGAAATATGAACAGAATCTTGCCTTCTATTTCAATTACATGGAAACTATCCTTTTAGCGGAGGAAAATTTCTATCCCTGAATAGATATTGTGTGGTGGGGTATAATGAATGAACTCTTTAATCAAGAGCTATCTATTCTCCAAATATCTGAATAAGATTGAATTTGTTCTTATATGATTGAATTCTGCAGGAGGACTTTCATAGTAATCAAGGGAGGGAAGGTGATGAAACAGGACAAAATTTAGACATAAATTAGGTTCACATTTTATGTAACACTGGTTGTAAAATTTTGTTTTCATTAGAAGAAATTGCCACTAAAAAGGGGGTAAATTCACAGTAAAAATGGGAGTGTGAATTGTCAGAATGCTGCCAAATTGATCATGCACTGAACTATAACAGCAAAAGATTTTTCCTAAATGAGTTTATAGCTCTTTGAGCATAACATGATTACTATCCCCAGAGAATATGACAATGCCTTTTTGCAGGTGGTGGGATGTGATACTGTGATACTATGATACTATTTTAATTCATGGAAAAGACTTGATTCAAGAATTTAAATAAGTACATGGTATTAAATGCTTAAATCTGTACTTACCTTTAACCGCATTTTACTAGTGAAATCTGCCCATGACCATTCTCTGAGACTAATCAGTGTACACACTAGTCAAGTCTATCCTCCAGAACAGAATTGTCTCATATTAAGTGCCTCTCGGCATGAGACGACTGCTGAAATGTGCTCGGGAGGTACTGGGAGCGCAGCAGCAGGTGTGAGGCATGAAAGGTACCAGCGATCACTCTAACAATGTAATAGCATACATCAGATTACAAAGCCTGGGACATGACAGAAAATGTGACCCTATATATCTAATTCCCAATGCCTGTATCTACCTTTGAAGTTTTGGCCTGTACTTTCACTAAAGGCAGATTTCAAAGAGGTATGAGCATTCCCGAGTGACTTTAAGGGCAAATAAGGAAAGCATTTCTCTGTGGCTGAAAGTGGTGGCAGTGCATGCACCCAGCAAGGACAAGAGTTCTGATGTTCACGAGTGAGGACTGATGGATCTGTATCTTTCACTCATCTGTGGCTCCCAGAGGCTAATGCTAGCTCTGGAATTAGTTAAAGGAAACAGGTCAATATTTTACACAGAAATATGGTACCAAAAATCTCCTTGTGATTCCACATACAATGTAGTGATGCTGACAGTAGTAATGAGCTAGCTCTGTCCACACGCTGCTGCCTCTGAGGTGTGTAGTTGTCTTGTGTGTCCCCGGCAGCATGTTGTTTAGCACATCTGTGGGCTGATGCAGGTACAGCCAGATAAGCTTTCAATTAACTCACACAACAGACTTGCTTTGAGAGAAACGACGCCATTAGACAGCCTGCCACCTGCTGCCATATCTGAGGTTGACTGAAAGAGTTGCGTGCTGCTGGGGTTGCCTGGAGAGTGCACACAGGCTGTTAGGTGTCCAAGAAAGGGATCTGAGAAGCTGGCCAGTGAAGTGAGGCTGCCATTGGTCTCCAGGAATGAAAAGCTCTGGCACCTGCGAGTAAGTTTTCTGATGTTGTCATGGCAAGCTCACCATAACACATCTGTGTGAGGACATATGCAGGATCACACCGAGTTAGACTGGGAGTCAATCTAGCCCGGTGGTCTGTCTCCAAGAGCAGACACAAGCAGATGCCCAAATGTGCAGTATCATAGGCTGCCTAAAAATTGTTTTTTAATGGCTGTTTGGCTTCATGCTTATTTGTGAGCAGCTTGTGTTTGAGTGAACAGTTGGGGAATGGTTGTTCTTAGGAAAAGCTCTTAGCTGTCTTTCTCGTGTTTAAAAAATTTTATCTGGACACTTGGGGAATATAGTCTTTGTAGGTGAAACAAGAAGGAAAACATTGCATGGAAGGAATTTAATGCTATTCTCACAAAATCAAGGCAGTCTGAGGAAGAAAGAAGAGGTTTGAAATGGAATTAAAAGTGAAGCAGCAGTTGTTCCAGCACAGAGGCTATCTTTGTGTGCCATATTTGTCCATGGAAGACATATGGTTGAACTTGTGTTTCTCTAAATGTGTGCAAATGGTGCATATTTATATTGCTGCGTGGTGAAAGTAGATATGTATCAGAATTAGATTTTTTAGACATTTTCTAAGGATATAAGTCTTAAGTGATTACTTTCCTTCTCTGTCTGTCTCTACCTGTGTTTCCCTTTTTGACTGTCTTTTCCACACTTCATAACTTCTCAGCATATGAGCCAATTTCAGAGTGTTAGCAGATCCAAAGATAATATGTTCACCTGTTCATCAAAATGGGCAACTAGATAGTTCGAATAGACCTGTAAGTCTCCCTTCCGAAAGAAAGCCTGACTTAGGAGTGCAACCCTCCAGAGACTTCAGGGAATCCACAAGGAAAAGCTATTAGGAGTGTCCTGATTGTGAGAAAAGCTTTAATCAGACACCACACCTAATTATATGCTAGAGAACCCAACTACAAGACCTGAATTCATAAAACTTGGCGTCAATGCTTCCTCTACTAAAGGATCTTAAAAGATATAAACGTCTATTAAGAGGATGCAGCAGGTGACGAGCTTTGCTGAAAAACTGCTGCGGAGAGGCATTAGTTTAGTAAATAGAGTGAGAAAGAGCAACATGCTCTTTAGGTAAAAAATGGTGGTGGAGAGGGTTGTTTTGAGAAACTTTTTAAAACTAGAATGCATTGTGAAGCAAAAGCCACAGAAGTAATTATCTTCAGAGGAGATAACAAAGCTTATTAAGCATGTATTCTTCTGTCTAGGGGGGTGTAGTATCATACAATGGAGATATTACTGCAAGTATTAGAGCAATGCAATCAACAATGCCTTGAAATTAATGTTTCTGGACTTCATGAGCAATTTCAATTATATTATGCTAATATATTAAATTAGGAAAACAAAAGTTATGTAAGGCTTCTAGATAACATCAGGGTGCTGAGCTGTTAAATGAATGCAGGGAATTCTCCCGTAGAGGGAATATGGGACTGAGAAACAGTTAAAAGAAGGTAATTGCGAAATGCCCTCAGACTGAAGCAACTGGCTATCAGGAGAACAATGAGAAATCAGTGTAAGACCAGAGATATCACCAATAAAAGTCTCTTTGGGAAGGAAGACTGAAAAGAGATAAATTATTTTAGAAAAGTACTATTGAAGCTGCTACTACCAAGTATCTCAAATACTGTCTAGCTGTCTGGTCACTCAGATTCAGGAAGGATAAATTCCTCTTGACAGCTGAGAATATCAGGGCACAGCAAACCCATGATGTGAGAAGCAAATGGAAGAGCGAACTAAAAATGGAGAAGAGATGCAATGCTATGAAAACATGTCATGAAGGCAGGCTTAAAGGAGGGAGAAAAGAATTTCTTCCCTCTGAAGAGCAGTGCTGTCACAAGATGAGATGGTCTTCCATTAAAAGGAATAGTTTAACTACTGAGACACTGAGATTCCAGAGCAGCAAAACAGCTTTGTAAGTAATTTTCAGTATGAAGACCACACTCAGGTTTGCTGAGAATTACTAGTTCTGGGTGTTCTTTCCTAGAATGTGTCCTTTCCAGTTACCTTAAATCTTAGCTATCAGATTGTCAGCAACCGTTCAAAAAAGACAGAAGGCTACAGAGCAGAAAAACAATTGGTAGGGAGAAGAGAGCTACCTCTTCAGTTAGGATATTAGCATTAAATGTTTTCCAAAACATCAAAAGTTCCACTGAAGACAAGATGCAGTTGCCTTAAAATCATTGTCCTGAGAGTTTAAGAGAAGAACCTCTGAGAGGTCTTTATTAACAATGTGGTCATCTGTAAAGTCAGCTTCTTTGTAAGGGTATGCATCAATACCCACCACAACAAGATGCTTCCAGATAACTTAGTCACAGGTTTCATTATGGGATTAAGAAATTTAGAACACCATGTAAGGCCTGTTTTCTGATAAACTTTCAGGAAGGATTCTAGAGAATTCCTGAGTGGAAAGGTTTAGCAGCTCACTTGCAGAAGTGCAATGGCTGGATGCGAGCAAGCTCAGGTGCTGGAACAGTGGATGCAGGTGCTTATATTGCTATACAGTTATGCTGTACAACAGTTGAGCTAGTTCATTCTGCTCATGACTGCACTGGGTAGTGCAGACAGCCCAACTAGCTAAAGAATAGCGTGTCATTCATAAACAATGCCTCAGTTCTTCAGCCTGGAAGATGAAAACAGGAGTGTTTAAGCAAGGCACAAGTTTGTCTGGAAAGTAAAGGCCCTAATTCTGCAAACATTTGTGCAGATGCTTTACTTAAGTGTGGAAGAAGTCTCAAAACCATTTAAGTCTGCTATTTGCATCACCAAGGAAAAACATTTTTATGAATGCTGAAGGGTCAGATTTATTTCACTAACTCTTTGATCTCCGTGGTTGAATGGGGTTGGGAGCAGTGAGAATTATTATCATTGTGGTGCACATTCCTGCATATTTTTGCTGATAAGATAGAGCTCATGAACTGTGTTTTGATTTGTAAATACATATTTGAGCCTTACAAAAATGGTAAATGATCTCTCTCTTGCTACACAGTATGTTTATCTGTGAAAAGCATTCGCCTTGAACACAAATGAAAATGTAATGCATCAGAGATGTAAAATCACTACAAAGACTGAGGTTTTGGTTCTGTAATTTTTGTAAGAGGTTTTGAGTGATAATATCAAGTGCCATTGCATTCAGAGTTAGTGGGAAAGAGGATGCTTTTTAATATCAAACAAATGGAAGATAAAAGAATTTTTCAGACGTCCAACATGAAAGACATGAAAAAAGACAGAGACAAAGAAAGCTGCACTTTTGAACACATTCTTCTGTTGACCTAGATCTCGTATGGCCAGCGGGTGACCTACAGGCTCAGTTCTGCTTGGCAGGCAGTGCTATCCATCTCTCAGGAATTCTTGGAGATGCATCTGTACTTATTATTGCTGGGCAGCTTGTCCAGGGTGCTGGAGAGCTCTGTGGGTCCGTATGGTGCTCTGTGCTAGCCAGAAGCTGGGATGCTGGGTGCAGGCTCAAAGGCTGTGCTGAGACAGAGCTGATAAATGCTGCTGGACAAGAGCCGAGCCTGTGCAGGCAGATATTGATGTAGTAAATTATATGGTATGTCTAGCTGTATCTGGGTTTTTTCCTATTAATCAGGGGATCTTGGATAACAACTGACTAAATTGTTACCCTGTGCTGTTGGCCTGTCCCCTCAGTATCGCTTGCTGTCTTTGAGCTCAAGACTGGGTCTGGTATGGTATAACTGCATGACAGCCTGGAGCTATATTAGAAAAAAAGGTTTCAAGGCTAAAAACACCACTCTGGATGTAATTGACACATCTAGTTGATTGCATTACAATAGACTTGGTTGACAAGTAGAACTAATTAAAAAGCACCTGATTGCCCATGTACCTCATTACATTTAATTTCAGTGTACTTATCAGTGAATTAAACCTAATCTACTGACAGTGAAGGGGCAGTGGTGTAAGGGTGTAGGGCTCACTTGTTCCAGGTTACAGAGGCTTGAACCATTCTAGCTGGAATAGAGTTGGTGTAGGAGACAGCATGATATGCCAGAGGAAACCAAGTGGACAGAAGGTGGAGACAATGTCAACAAATGCCAGAAACTGTAATGGTGCTGATAACAAGACTGAACAGCTTAAAAAACAAAGTGAACTTCATAACTTGAGAGTATGTGTCTGAAAGATGGCAATCAGCTAACAGATGATTGCTCCCATTGCAGGAATAACATGATTGTGGTATAGCAGCACGTCTGCGACTATATAGAAATTATTTTGAAACCTTTCACAACAACTCTTCCGTTTTGATTAACCGCATGCCACAGAGTATGTGTTCTTCACACATGACAGAATTCAGATGACAGAAGCCAAGAGAAGAACGAAAATGTAGTTGATGACATTTTCCTCATTCAAGAATCCTGTCACTGAAAAAGTAGCCTCCTTTGGGAAAAAGAAACATCTCATAAAAAGTGTTAAAATTAATATGCAGTTTCCCAAATTAGTCTTAATATTATTTTAGCTGTTACTGAAATCTAAAGTTTTTGATTAAAGGCAAAAAAATTTTGAGAGTGATTTTGATCTTTCATAAAAGTATCAACTAGAACATCACAAACAACAAATTTTGTCTGAAAATGAAACCTGATAATTTTTCACCTTTCAACACAAGCAGCTTCATTTTCTTTTGTTTTCTGATTTGTTGTACATAAAAAATCAATTGTAATAACATCTGTCATTGAACTGCTAGTTACTATGTTATTTTTTAATGTGATCTTAGGCAGGATTAAAGGTGAAGACACCCTGAGTAGGTGAGCTGAGTTGCTGTCACACTCCATTTACTGTTTTGAACTTGTGACTCCTTTACAGGTAGTGGGAACTTAGAAATTCATTGCATCTCTGTACACCTATATGTAGACATCTGCTCTGAGATATCTTAAGTTACAGCCAGGTCTTTTGCCTAAAGGCCTGTTCTCCTTTCCAAAGACTTTATTAGAATTAAAATACATGTTGAGACAATATATTTATTGAAAGGGAGCTGCTGTTTTAGCCAGTGTGAGAGTTGAAATGAAGTATCTTGTGGTGTGGCAAACCAGGATGCAACCAGCTAATGAGCCCAGAAGTAGCATAACTGTTTTTCTGTCTTACCTTCTCAATTAGCCTTGCTCAGGGGTGCTGGCCTGCTCTGAGACTCACACTGACTGCACGTTCAGTTCAATGAACTGGTTTATGCTGAAGGACCAGCCTGTGGAAGGCTTACGTGGGGCTTATTGCTTGTTTCACTGCATGAGGAAGTTGTGCCCACAGCAGCCTTATCACCCACAGATGTCATTGCAGCATCTGTAACAGCCCCCTGTAGCTGGCAGTGTTACAACCCCGCACACCTTCTATGCATGACCATTTTTTTTAGGTTGAACTTCAGTACTGTGCTTTCAGAAGCAGATCATTAGGTCAGCTGCTTCTGACATTTAGGGGTAGAGACCTGGCTTTCCAAATGCACAAGGCTTTGTGTCCACTAGGTTGGTGTATCCTGGAGGAGTTTGTAAGTGAGAGGAAGAAGAAATGGATCATTTCAGAAAAAAAAATCTCTTTTAAAGGGAGAAAGTTGTATGTTCTGTCCTAGAATGAATTTTGATGTGGTATTTGAGTGCAAGAAGGAGAAATGAGAGGGGGTGAGTGAATAAAATGTGGCAGGGACTGCTTTCCCGTGTACTACCCAAAAATCAGTCTGTCTCTGTACTTGTCAAGGATGAGTTCAAGATGACGATAAGTTTCATCTGAGTAAATGGCCTAAATTTGATAATTTTTTAAAGAATGTATCCAAATTAGCAAAGTTTTATTAGCTCAGGAGGAAAGCAAATCTGCCTGTCTGATAGAAAGGAAAAAGAGTTTTGAAAACTCCAACACATTCTTCAAGTTGTGCAGTAGCCAAACGTAATACTTTGCCTTGGATAAACTTTGCGATCATTGGGACCAAACGCTCTGGTCTACTGGGAATACTGCATTATTTATTACATTTATTTCAGGGGCAGCTATTTCAATTTTTTGCATCTATCTTTAAAAATAAAACTGGCACCATTATGTTAACAATTTGCTATTTTAGATACTCCTCATTTCTGCAAGTGTAGGTTACTTGTACAGTAGATAAAGCAATAGAATGTGAGCATGTAAATTACTGGTAATATTACATAGACCTAATAAAGCCCATTTTCCACTAGCAAATATCTTGTAAATTCAGAAAAATCAAATGATTGCTCAAAGAGTGCTATGTAATTGCATTGTTAAAAGCAAGGTAAAGTAGTCTCAGTTGTAACACCATACTGATTCAGCTGTGTTACTTGCTGTACACAGCAAATTCTTGTGACAGTCCATAAGAATTCAGCCTGACCCTGAACACTTGCAAGATTTTAATGTGTAACAGCTTAAAAATAACTAAAATTCTGTTTGTGAGATCTCAGCCAGAAGTCATGGGAATGACTATCCACAATCGTTAGATCAGGCTCTTGATAAGAACTACTGCAAGAAGAAAAAGAATGACATGAGACCTGTGAAATAATGATCAAAGACTATAATACACTTAGAATGTTCTCTTTTTATTTTAAATATACCTATTACAATAATTTGTTAGGCTTATATAGAGCACTATTATTTACATAATTCAGTGTTTATCCTTTGGGGAGAATTCCAGTGCTCAATAAATAAGAGTCTGTGAGCTGCTTGTTAACAATCTTGGAATCAGAGTTCTGAAATATTAATTTCACATAAATGATGAAAGTCCTTGAAACGGTTAGTTACCTGTAGTTTCATACGGTAGGTATCTTCTGACTGCAGTCAGATTGTGTTGAAAACTCTCAACATAGCTATAGGTAATCAGAAGAAAGTTAAACAACAACATCAAATTAAAAAAATACTGAAAAACATCAGTGGTTGAACCTCTACATTTTTCAGATGCATCTCAGGGTGATGATATTGTTCAAAGGGAACAAAGGAACAGCTTGGTAGAATCCCTGTTACAAAATGTCTAGATCATGGGGCAAAATATACAATCACTAATAAATAAAAAATGTAGCTTTTAACAAGATCTCCTTTTAACGTGGCATCTTAAAATGTGCCTGTAGGTAAGAATGTTTTTCATTATTTTTATTAAAATTCACTTTTCCAGGGTTACTATTTCTTACACATTAATTTATGCATTATATATATACTATGTAAAACACATAAAAGATTAAGTTGTCGGTACAGGGAAGATCATTAGCTAAGAACGTGAAGCAAGGGTTCATATCAGATCCCACTCAGTGGTATGTGTGTAAGCTCAAATACACAAGAAAGGGACTTTAGTCCTGATCTTGCACTAAGAGTGTAAATGTGGTGCCATGTTTCCACATACAGAACTTATATCTTTACTGAGATCGCACCAGTCTTACTTGAATCAATTATGCCATTTTCACATGACCCACCACAGAAAGTGGGTTGGAATCAGGATGAGCAGCTTGACTGTTTTCCTCCTAGTGCGTATCAATATATTTTGGAGGTGAAGTCCATGGCACATTATGTGAGTGGCTGAATATCTATAATATTCAGCGATGGCACCCAGTTTTGTTTCCCTGACATACAGAAAGACAGAATGGAAATGCAGCTCATAATTACCAGGCATTTATCCTAGCAAATGTAACATTATCATCATTATCATGGAATAGAAACTGTCATTTATTGACAGTGTTTCTGCTTGTTCAACAAAATGTCTTCGATTTCAGTAGCATTGCAGTTTGGCAAAGAATAGTTTCTGAATTATCTTTGTTACCGTTTTGAATTGCTGGCACATTTAAGACACCCACCCACCCACCCATTCAAATAATATTTCAAAGCAAAATTAATGTTTGATATAAAATAACAGTTGTGCCGTAAATGTGGAAAAATAGCCTACAAAAAATAAGTATAAAAGTGATCTCAGATTTATGAATATGTTTCATATAAACAAGTCCAGGTGACTAATCTGTGTGTTAGAAATGGCCCTTGGTAGGCTGTGTAACAACAGTACATCACATTTTTCACAGTTTACAATAACACAGATTCACAATGTGATGACATCTTATATAAGAAAAATAGTATTTTACAAACTATACATTTGGCATCTATTTTTAGATTATTTTCTATTTCTTTTTCAGTTCCTTTTTTCTTTTTCCTTTTTTCTTTTCTTACAAAATAGTGCAAAATTACAGTGCGTTAATAGAAGATTTTGCAAATCCTAATAAAAAGTCAGTATTTTTAACTGTTTTGTTCATTCACTGGAAACAGTTTGGCACGTTAGGATTTTGTATAGATGGAAAAACTTCTCACTTTCTTCTCTTCAGTATATCCACTGAATCTTTAAAACATTAAATTGCACCAAGGGAGTTAGTTTTCCAAACTTTTAAATCTCATTTCTTAGAGCATGTGTGTTACAAAACAAAACAGCAAAGGAAAATGCAGATTTTATGGTTAATTTATTTGCCTAACAGCATTTATCAGACTGGCTTTTCCTGTCATGATGTAAAGAAAAGGACTGAAGGGAACATTTTTTGTCTAGTGACTGCTGAAGTGTTAGGTACAGCTTCAAGGCTCTATGGAAATTTTATCACAAATTTGTATGTATTAATGTTGGTTTACCACATATCTTTCAAATTTTGGTATCATGCATGTCCCTTTATCTGGATCCAAACAGGCTGTATCAAGTCAGGGGGATAAGATTTCTTCAAAGCCTGTATTTCACTGGAATGATTCATATAAAGAATAAAACCAAGTGCTTTTAATGCCAATTTGCAATGATTAAATCATTTTCCTAATAATTATTTAGTGAAGAATATTAATGAAAAGTTCCCCCAAGAATAAATACTTCATTTGTACAGACTGGCACTATATTTCAAAAAAATGCCAATATTCTTGTTACTTGGAATGCCTAAGTATTCTGCGTAATCGTAAACAGACATGGTACAGGCTGCAGGAGCGAGAGCATCCTCAGCCACCCCGTGAGTGTGCCGAGAAATGCACAGAAGATGTCAGACAAGTCTCGGTTCAGTTCTTTGCCTCCTTGGCTGAAATCAGGAGTGAGAAACCTGACTGAGGTCACCGAGTCATCTGCTAGAGGTTGCCATGCAGCGCTCTGTACCAACCTGCTCATAATTCAGGCTATTTACCTGGCGGTGAAAGGCTTTCTGCCACGTGAGCGAATCTTTGAACTATTTATTCACTGCACAGAGACTGTTGGTTTCAGTTAATTGCATTGACAATATGGTGACATAAAAGATTCCCAATTAATTACCTTTCCAATAGAGTAATGAAGTGACTTTTTCCAATATGAAAACTGCAGGGTGATGTCTCTAGGCCTAATTATTTCTCATGAGTTTGTGGTTTTATCATCTGTATCATTCTGTGGCAGTTGTGCCGTGAATTAAAATTACTACTGCATGGTTTATTTAATCAATTTCTTGACATTTCTGTACCTTTTATGAACATATGTAACTGTATGAATTTTACACTGATTGTCTAAAGGTAGGCTTGGTTACAGCACTAGAACTGGTTATTCAAATATTAGAAGGGAAACATCTATGAATAAGAAGTTTGTTTTTCACCCCAGCTCCTGCCCTACTGATACAAGAATCTCCCAAATCACCTGCTGACTCCAATGGAAGATTTGCCTGAGCAAGGAGTGAAAGATGAAGCTGAAATAACTATTTTGTATGAATCATATTGATGGATTTCTAACATATAAAAATCACTTATATTAAAAACAAACAAACAAAACAGAACTGTCAGCCAATATTAATGAATAAGCCCACCAACTAGTAGATAAATAAATACTGTCTTCTGAACTCTCTTCTGAATAATGCACTAGTTTTTACCAAGGAAACACTTCAGTATTTGATTAACTTTCACCATTAGGTTTAATTAGGTCAGAAGCCTCCTTGTCAGCCTGCACAGGCACACTGTTTGTTCTCACTTTGCACGTGCAATTGTTCACTCGCAGAGTCTCATGTGGGCTCAAACAAATATTTTCCTCCAAGGGAAAAATCAGGTATGGCTGAGATGGACCGTCTCTAGGACACATTCAGTCCAGATTAAAAGGATGTACTCATGACTAGATTTTATGCTTTCTTCCTAGGACAGTCCTCAAAAAACTATCTATCTCAGCAAGCCTCAGCTTCTCTCAGCTCCTCTCAGCTCCTCATACGATGTGCGAGTTCGCTCACCCGGCCCAGCACAGGCCGGCTGTAAGGTGGAGTGCCGTGCTGAGTAGATAGCAGGAGGCGATGGTGGCACACACAGTACGCTGAAGCAGAAGACAAGGGCCAAGGTATATTGGATGGACACTAAGCGAGAATTAGTCCGCATGATTTTCAGTGTGGAGTAGCCGGTCCACTCGCAGGATGGACACACATGATGCAAAGGAGGCCACACAAATTGGCCTCTGTTGGCTATGGACTGTGCTGTCAGGCACAATTCCCAAAGGCAATAAAAACATGCTGTTTGAATCCCCAATGAATTAAAGAGTTTAAGATGCTCTTAAATTTAAGCACGCGCTTTAGTCTCGTGGTCATATTCATGTGCTTAAGGTCTTTCTTGAATAAAGTTCAGAAAGTATTGTTGTATGAGGACATGAAAGACTACTTCAAAATCAAAAAAGAAAAGGAAATAAGAATAAGGATTCTTGAAGTCAGATAAGAAATACGATTATCGTACTGACAGACTACACTCTTCCCCCGGAATGTTCTTTTTCATCTAATAAAAGAGATAACACAAGGCCGACAGGAGTCCCTTGCTTGAATAATCAGCAAAAGTTATTGGTTATTTACCTGAAGCTTGCTTGATTAGAGATGGGAGAAAATTATGTCTTTTTTATGTTTTTTAAAGCCCTGTTTGAGAAGCAAACATGAGTAGCTAGAAACAGTAAGTAGCTGTTTATTGCCCTCAGCAGTGCCAATTTCCCGTACCTTGCTCAGCTTGCACGAACTCTACAAATCCCCACATTCATGCTCGCTCAGTCCAACTTTCATTTGATTTGATATGTTTCTTAAAAGACAAAGATGTTGCTGGCTGTGTCTCGCACATTCTGTGGGCCTCGCTCAGGCTGCTTGTTCACTGTGAGCACAGCCATCTCGGATGGCAAGAGGTATTCAAAGCATCTGGCAACCAGGATTCGTTAAGGAACGGAGATCTCACACTGAGCAAGAGCTGCTGTGGACATTGAGTGTCTGTGAAATGAAAGGAAAACTCTGCTTTAGAAGGATCTGCCGCATCAGAACATCTGATGTCTGTTCACATTCAGTGGGTTAGCAATGCATCTGCAGTTAGTATTTCATCTGTTTTGGGTCTGATTTTCCACGCTGAGAAAGGCAGTAATGTTCATAGCTCAGTGCACGAGAGAGAGCCTAAAAAGATCCAAGAGCAGCCATTGTAAAAGAAAGAATAATGATTATTCTCTGTCTTCAGTGACTGCCAAGTTAACTTGTGACAAGCGAATATGCAACATTATTGTGGGCTGGCAAATAAATAAACTGAATGCCTGAAATAAAATTGTTCAGAAAATAGTAAGAATCGGTGTGATTTCTCATCTTTCATTTCTGTTTTCTTGTGCGACTATCTTCTTTTGCCAGTGGTACCAAGGCATAAATAATACCTTGTCCTCTATTTTAACCGATTCCATGTAGTTTACCCTTCCATAATTAATTGGTTTTGCCCATTTTCCTTCACAGTGATTTACTATATGAGTCTATTTATACTGGCTGTTCACGTAGGATAGTTCACCGAAGGAGCACAGACATAACAACGCTTAATATTATACATAGACTGGAATCAGTCTTCTGTGAGTTATGTGTGTAGGTCTAGGTAGACTGCCTTTATGCATGCATGGAGTCCAGATGTTTTACATCCATTGCTTTACATCATTTACCACCTAGGCTGGACATGCCTGAAGATGCTTCATCTTCTATCAGCAAAGCTTTTTATGTCCAGAACTTCTTAAGGCTGGATACCTGTAGATCACCTTCAGATCTTCATAATATTGCTGGCTCACTTATGTTCCAGTCCACACTCTTCAAGAATGTCAAGATGAGGCATTAGGGTCATGTCTTTTGTTTAGGATTTGATCATGATTCTTGGTCATTTCAATCAGGATTAGATTTCTCTCCTGTTTTATTAATTTTTGAAACAATTTTGTCAATGCATCCTGAATGCAAAGTATGCAAGCCTTGTGTGGATTTTATGTGAAGAGAACAACTCTCTTTCCAGTTCCAGCAAAAGACTTTCACATTTCTTAAAATTCAGCACAAGATTAGACATGCTGACTGGATCTAGTGCTCACAGAGGTAATGACATTACTTACAGGCTTAAAATTTAGCATACATTTCAAAACTTTCCTGTGTATGCACCAATTGATATTTGTAGTAACAAGTCATGTATCTTATTATTGTGCTTACTTGTTATTAGTAGAAGAATTTATCAGTTGAATCCTGATGCCAAGAAACAAGTCTGATTTGACATAAGTCCTTGTAACACACAGCACAACTCCCATTATCTGAAATGAGGAATGAAATAAGGGACTGTGCATGTTCATCAAGGGGTGAATGTATTTCCACGGAGATCAATGCAAAGAACTTCCAAATTCCAGCATCAAGGGAATCAGATTATCCAGCCAAAGCAGTGACATATTCAGTGGCTGAGTATTTCACAGCCCTCCTGAAAACAAAAGGTATGATGTCCTGTAAGACAAACTGCAGGTGATAGCAGCTTGCCTTCAAAATGATACAAATACTACTCACATTACAGCCATGTCAGTGCTTTGTTTTTAGAAGGCTGGGTTTCATTATATTGCATTAGTATGCAAGGTAAACTTATCTTGTTTCACACTGGAATGCTGGTGAGTTTAGGAGGTTTACTGTGTATTGCAAGCTAGTTTTCAAAGACAGCAATGAATAGTATAAATAAATATCTGGATCAGAAAACAGCTTCGAAAGCCATAGGGAGAGCACAAATTTTTCTATAACCTTTCTGTGAAGTTTCCTGTTTTAGAAATGTAACGACATTACTCTTACAACCTTCTGTGTTTCTATTCCATCCTGGGGTAAAAAAAGTATCTGACAAATCACCTTATCTTTTGCTAAATGTTTATCACTGTTTATTCCTTATTCTGTGACTTCAGCAACACTGTTGTCTGCAAATTTAATCTTGAGTACTTGATCAACTGCTTTGCTTGATCAAGGTCTTATACATCACTTAACCTGAAGTTTTTCCAGTTAAACTTTTTTTTTTTTTTAATAGAAGGTGTGATTTGTAACATTTTGACCTGAAAAAACAAACTTATTGGCTTTCACTTGATACCAAAACTTATCCATACATCTATGTCATTAAACCAACATTGTACATGTGAATATACATAACAATCAGATATTTAAGTCTTAGTTGAAAGAAAAAGGTAATAAAATCAAATGATGCATGTTAAAAACAGAAATTTTAAACAATCATGACAATCATCACATTTTCACATGTGCTATCAGAGCAAATATTCCAATTTAATAGCAACTGCTGCTCTTAAGACTCCGTTTGTTTATACCTGTGGCATAAAATATTTTCAAAAACCAAAACTCATTAGCTTTATAACTTGAATGGTTGAATATGTCAGCCTGATAACTTATTTACTGAATTTCAATATATTTATTTCATAAAATAAAATGTTTGGTCATTTTTTTCCACATTCGTGAGACACAACAGCAAGTTGTCCAGGTACAATTAAAGTTCAACAGATCTTTATAGAATTGGGGAAAAATTCACAGTTATTCAAGAAATTACATGAGAGAAATTGCTGAAATTTCTCAACAAGCTATTTCTAAAAATCCATTATTACCAACTGAATTCAGTTGAGGAGGCTGATGTCACCAAATCTGTGTGTTAAAATCTGTTTAGCTATCTCTGTATCAGTATAACACCATTTACAGCCCTGGTTTGGGTAAACAGTACTTGAGACACGATGACACTTAAGGACATGCTACATTTAAATACACTAAAAAATTGGGTGAGTCTGGGCTTTGGTCACTAAGGTTGTCCATCTTCTCTATATCTGACTCCTTTATTGTTTGGAGGATAAGAAAAGACATATTCTTAAAGTAACTTAATGGAGCTGTCTGTTAGGAAACATTTTTAGAAAAAAAGACTATCTACTATTGTAACACCTTTTAAAACTCTGTTTTTAAGTTCATTGCCTTTAAAAATGGGTGCAATTGATCACACTGGAATAACGGTAGGTGTTGAACTTTACTGTGTTCTTAAAATGTAACATGAACCATAAAAGAACTTGTACCTTTTAAATATTACACACATTTCAGACTGGAACAGCAATTTATGTTCTTAAAATTCTCTCTGGCATTTAAAAGTTGTGTCCTCATTTTCCAAATAGGTTAAACAGCAAATGAAATGTTAAAAATAAAAAAGAAGTGTTAAAAATGACTACTTTAAGTGTACAAATGGGACATATTTCACAGAAAATGTGGAAAATCTTTTTTAAAAATTATAGTAAACAATCAAATATTCTTCAGTGCACATAATTAGTATGCACATTATAATTTAAAACTGAGTATTGATGACTGCTGCTGCTGCTGATCTTTTAAAATCTCTTACAAAATATAAATAGGATAGCCAAAACAGGATAGCTGATAAACCATGACATAAGGTTCTCTTTTCCTTCTTTTATAACTTTTGCTTTCCTCTCCACTTGGACTGATGTTTCTTCTGGCTTCTTCAAAAAAGTGCAAACACACACACAAACAAGTTAATTCCAAAACCATTTTTCTAAATTTCCAATGGACTTGTATTCCTGGTGTCTTTTCACATGATCACAAGCAAGACATGCGTGTGATTCCCAGAACCTAGGAAGATGCACAGAGAAATCTTTCTTCCAGTTGAAATAACTAAGGTACATCTTGTTGTTTTTGTCGAGCATCAGAAGATATTCTGCCAGCTCTCTTGGGGAAAGAAAATCTTCCACATGTATGAAAGAGTCTGCTGGAATGTAATTCTCGTAGTTTTCTCTTGAAGGGCCCAGTACGACTGGTACTGATCCGGCCAGAAGAGCATTGTAAAGTTTCTCAGTAATGTAATCTTTGTGGACTGAATTTTCAAAGGAAAGGTAGAATTTGCAAGTGGAGATTGTTGGAATCAAGTTTTTATCATTGACGTAGTCTCCAAAGGCTTGTCCGTAGGTATGGATTTCAATGTATTTGCTAAGCTCATTGTAATACTTGACTCTAGCGTGCTCAGGGTTCCAGTTACTTACAACCCAACAGACCAAGTTTTCCTTACTTGGCACTTCAAATGTGAAGGAACTTGTACCGACCATCATGAAGCCATAAGGCACCTGAATATCTGAATCACGCCGGTAAGTCAGGGTCAGGTTGAATAGGTGTTCAATGCCACTCTTTTGTGGAGTATGAGTGGGAGACTCCAAGTTCATCCAAATCCATTTCTGGAATGGTGGCCTGGCTTGCTGAGGTAAATTAGTCAGATCCCAGCTAATGTCCCTGTGATGAATGAGAACAGCATGGGATTTGTTATATAGCGAGCGGTCAATAGTCAGATGGCACCCATGGATATTGAACATTGTTTGGCAGGATGTTAGATCGAATGTCTGACCAAACGGCCAAACCCAGATCAAAATAGTAGTCTCATTAAGATTATCAGTTTTGGAAGAAAAGAAGCTCTTCATTTTCAAAACTGAGCTGGCTGATTCTATAGGGCCAGAGATCCAGCTATTTGTTGGTTTAATATAAATTAGTATAAATGCCATGAAACAACCAAGGACAATGAAGATAATAAAAAATGGCCGGAAAATTCCTTTAGAAGTCGATGTCATAATTTGTTCTGAAGAAAAAGAGAGGAAGAGAAAGAGAGAAAATAACATCAGGTATTAAATTACATATATATGTCCTATTAAAGCAAGACAACATCAGACATCAAAATGGGTAGCACTTCAATATCACTGAGCTGTAACCGCAGAAATTTCCTTTGAGTGGAGAGAGTGTGGATTCCTTCTTGCTATTCTTGACAAATTATTGGATAATGCTGTATTTCTTCTCTTCACATTAGAAAATAATTGACATAAATCAAAAGCAGGATTTTAATCCATCTCGTACTTGATATAAATCAGTATGTATCTTGAAAAGTCTTTTTGCTTAAAACCTAGGCCAAGAGTTTGAGAGACACACAAGACAGACAAAATCACCCTTTTATTCTGTTCTTTTGTCTGCGTAAGGGAAAACATGCTGCAGATTTGGTCTGTGCATATTTGTGTGTATATACGTATGGAAGAGATAGGATTAGAGGACTGAAAAAGGAAGGTACTGTAACTTTTAATTCTGTAATCAATAAGACTGTTAGAAAACTACTTCATGTCTGATGGCTACACAGGGATGAACATTCATAGGGATGAACACTCTCACTTCTCCAGAGGGCTCCTAAAATAGCTAGAGAAGGAAAGCAGCAATAGAGGTTCTCAGCTCTTCTGCTCCCATATGCAGCCTCACATAGTTCCCATGTAAAGATAAATGAGTAAAAAGATGTCCTTAAATATTTGATTATGTTTTTATGCCACAGCCCTGTGTTAAAAATTAGGAAAAGTAGAGAGATGCTGCATATTTGTGAGGTACCATTTTTTCCATGGGGAAAAAGGGATGAGGAGTTCATGTAGCCTCCTTTGTCCTCTTTCTCATTGTCTCTTCATAAGAGCAGTAATAAATCTCTTTCCAGAACTTCTTGTCTGTATGGTTCTCATGAAACCTAGCAAAGTTAGAAGTTGCTTATTGCTAACCTTTGCTCCTGAACATAGCCCTAGAACTCAGAAGTGTCCTAATAATAAAAACAGTTAACCACGTAAATAGCAATGTGACATACAAGGAAAAAAGAGTGGAAGTCAGTTACCGAAAAGAAATGCTCTGAATATACTGGCCTATTGTTGAAAGGGAATTCTGCAGTGCATTTCAATGGTGATATAAGTTGGCTGGCTTTCCTTTTCTGCATATTTTTCAGTTATTTGTGGTTTGGTTATCTTTACTAGCTAGCTCCACAAAAATTTTTGTAGAAATCCCACCCCTAAATACATAGATAAAGTATATAATATGTAAAAATCAACCAGATAAATAATTCAAAATCACAGAAAGCAGAAAGAGATTTTCAGGCCTTTTAAGCCAGTTTCATAGCATATCTCCTCTAACCTGTGAAATAAGTGTTTAAATTCAGAACGAAGACATAGTGTAATGTGATTCAGAGGTCCATCACTGCAACGTAACTTTGCTGCTTTGTGAGCATTAAAAACTGATGTGTGAGTGTAGCACTACAGTTACAACAAAAATGTTTTCACATTCATCGTTGAAGAAAGGAAAAAGGAGGGAACATCATGCTTAGCTTTACTCTAACATTACATCCTGAGAAAAAGGGAATTTGCCATGTCTCCCCTCTTTTGGGAAGGCAGATGGTCTTAATTCTGGTTTTAGTTATTGTGGTAAGTTAACTGTGGCTGCCTGTCAGACACCAACCCAGCTGATTTCTCACTCCTCCTCCTCAGCATGACAGGGGGAGAAAATAAGACTAAAATCTCATGGGTCGAGGTAAGGGCAAGGAGATCACTCACCAATTACTGTCACAGACAAAACAGACTCACTTAGGGGAAAATTAATGTAATTTATTGCCAATTAAAATAGATTTGGATAGTGAGAAACAAAGACAAAAGTTAAAATAATACCTCCCCCCCAAACTTCTTCCCAGGCTCAACTTTCTCCTTCATTCCTGACTCCTCTACCTCCTCCCTGGCCCTGAACAGTGCAGAGGGATGGGGAATGGAGGCTTGCACTTAGTCCACAGAGGATCCCCTCGGCCGCTCCTTCCTCCTCACACTTCTCCCCTGCTCCAACATGGGTCCTTCCCATGGGATACAGTCCCTTCAGGGAAAAAACCTCTGCTGCTACGTGGGCTCTCCATGGGCTGCCGTTCCTTCGGGACATATCCCCCTGCTCTGGCATGGGGAACATCTCAGGCTGCAGTGTGGATACCTCTTCCACCATGGTCCCCTGTGGGCTGCAGGGGAATCTCTGCTCCACTGCCTGGAGCAACTCCTCCTTCTCTGACCTTGGGGCTCACAGGGTTGTTTCTCAAATTTTTTCCTTTTGTTCCTCACTGCTTGTCCCTTTCTCACACACGCTTTCCCAGAGGAGCCACCGTCTTGGCTGCTGGGCTCAGCCGTGCCCTGCGGTGGGGTTGGCTGGATCCGGCTGGAACCGGCCATGTCCAGCATGGGGCATCCCCGGCCTCTCCAGAGCACGGATACTCAATATGTTTATACAAAATATAGTAGCGAGTTGACTCTGACTCTGTTGTCTTGGCCTCTTTCTTTTGGACATACTTTAGCAGGTCCTCTCTGCTTTCAGCAAAATGGTCCTGAAAGGAGTAAAGGGGAGGAACTGTTGTGTTCCTGCATCATCACATGGCAATTCTTGCTACATAGGAAATGGACAGATATTACTTATTCAGTTCTCTGCTTGAAATTCTAGTGTGTCCACGGTGTTGCATTTGTGTAGGAAGCTTTTGAATTGTAATGCCAATGTGAGGATAAACACATGCTGCCTAGAATACCAATATTAACATCTCACAATACTAAACAGGTGACTTTACCTATTTAATCCCTTCCAGATCTGTTTCCTCACATTGGTTTGCTGTCCTCTGAACTCATGTGTCCCCTACTGATGTGGGAACATGGAGCTTAGATTTTGCCTTTTGCCGAAACACTAGCCTGCAGCCAGCATAGATTTTTTTAGTTTTCCATCCTGTGGATTCAGAGAACTGACTATTCATTATACAGACTCATATATCCATTAAGAGAAGCATAGGCATCACCAGCATGCTTCACTTTGAAGCTCTTGCTAACGGGATGGTGAAAAAGGGTTGTAAAAGCAAGACCCATTAAAACCTGGAATGAGAGGCTTGCAAGGAAGCAGCAGACCTGAGCAGACTTCTAAAAATACCACTTACCTATACCCCGAGGAACCGGACAGGGTTTTGCCATGAAATCCTATCTTTCTATTCCATTTTGTGGTAACTCCAGTAATAACGATTAAGACATGCACTGAGAATAGCAGTAATTTTTCATGATGAAGTGCTAACCTCAGAAGCAATAACTTCTGTGCTCCATAAAGCAGATTGAGGAACCTGTGGAATGGACCAGAAAACTCTGCCTTCGTGGCTTTTGGGACTGAGTCCTGTATGCAGTCAGGCGGTAGCATAAGGAAGGAATATGGTAAGCACCTATTGACAAATTCTATTTTCTTGAGACGTACCTTGTCCGTACTGCTCGGAAGTATATGTTGTATTTTTTTGTTTATCCACTAGAATTCATGCAATATTTTTTTCTTAATATTCTCCAAAGCATGGGTCTTTTCCATATTTATTTATTTCCTTTCATGTCCAATATAACCATCAATCTCCTGCTGTGATTCTCACTATAAAGGTGGCGCTAGGGGACGTTTGTTACAAGACATCCAGACAAGTAACCTTAGCTGACCCTTCCTCTTTCATGGCTTTCCTTCCACCACAGAAGCACAAATTTCCTTTTTGCAGATCCCCTCCCCCATGAAACTCTGGCATGCCAGGTTCTGAAAAGAAAACTTTGTCAAAGAAATGTGTTTACTGAGACTTTTGCCAAGTGGAGAAATTCGGTGTTTTTGATAGTTTTGTTATAAAGCACATTTCAGAGTGTTGTGGCATAGCAAGTATTTTCTAGTTGCTTTTTTTCCAGGTTGAAAGCGTAGTATTTCATCAGTACAAGACTATTTTTCTCAGTACAAAACTTAGCAAGGCTCCTTTTTAAGTGCAAAAGTTGGCATTCCATCAGTAAGCAACTCCATTTAGCGGCAACACAAACAGGGAGATAGTAACAGGGTACCAGTAGCGTTAACCCCAAGCACACCAGGCAAGACTTGCAAAAATCTATCTGTTCTGTGAATGCACCACGCTCACTAAGAAATAAAATGGAGTTTTATGGGAATTGTTTGGCTTCATTACAACAGTGACTTCTCAGTCATTTCATTCATTTTCTGGTTATGCAACACTGCAGGAGGGAGAAGATATAACCTTTTTGGTCAATGATACCAACGCCTGTTTCCCTGGTATATTTTTACACACCAGTTTTTCTGGTATACCCTCAAAGTTTTGCCAGTAGCCCAAAATATATCACTTCCTGCAGAGGTATAATTTTCATTACTCGTCTAGTACTGAGACTTTCCAAAGGTCAAGGACAGTATTTTAAAATGAAGTTGGAGCAAAGATTTTTGAATTCATGGACACTGAATAATAAATAAAAAATCCCATTTGTTATGTTTCTCACCTTAGAATTCTTAATTGTTTAGGGCTCTTCATCATCACTAGGTCTCAGGATAAATCAAGACGAAATACTTAACAACCTCACGATAGTCTCTGAGGATCACTCCTGGGATCAAACTGTGCATTTCTGGCACAGAGGACTAAGCAAGATTGAGGAGCAGGACACGGAGGCAAACAGAGGTGTCAGAGGTAGACCCATTTAGAAGCAGACATCTAGCTAGGTAGATACTCCAGGACTATTAAAAGGACAGACGAGTGCAGTGGGATCTGGTAGGAATCACAAGCAAACAACTGCTATTGTTAGAAAGAAGGCTCATCTGAAATGGCTCTTCCTGCCCTCTGGCATCTTTCATCAGCCTAGGCCATGGCATGTCTGCATTTATGCTAAGAGCTGTGTTTGCTTAGACCACACTTCGAATTAGCTGGAGCTTTTTCACCTGCAGTATTACAAGAAAACTGATTGCCTCAGGATAGTCTGAGTGTGACTTCTTATCTCCAAGACACTGCTGTGTGGTCATGACCCAAACTACTTTAGCTGTCTGAGACTGAAGAATGCTTCTTTTTACTGGAATTAACTCTCACCGCTCCCACTTATGCCTTCTCTGTAGCAAATGGAATGGTGTTTTTCCCCCCCCCAACTATCCAAACATGGGCTTGCTTCCATGCCTTTCCACGCCTGTCCCACAGATTTTTGAAAGCAGCCCAGTATGAAAGAGCTCAACAGAACTGCGTACAGTTAAAGGCTGAAAGCTGAATGAGCTGTTAATCTCAGACTGCATATTTTTATTCTATTGTTCGCAACATTCTGTTTCTTCCCCTCTCCACCTCCTTTATTTTCGGGTTATTTGTTCAATTCCTCAGATTCCGTTTTCATGTATTTGTACTTTGAGAACAGTATAGTCTCATTTTATTTGACAGTGGTAATTTTTATTTTGAACAGTTTTAGAAAAATTATCTAAGAGCACCCTGAGGACAGGTAGCCATTAAGATGGATTGCTTAGGGATGGAGCTGAACCTGTCACTGGAGACTGTTAAGAACAGGTTAGACAAGCACCAGTAAGCAAGGAGAGATCAGATTCTGCCCCCAGGTCCTAGAGCTGGGCTAGATGACCTCACACGAATCCTTCCAGCCTTGTGATCAGTGATAATATTAAACTGAGATTCTTGTAAATTGCACCTGATAAAAATGCAAGCCATCAGTTTAAAACTGCAAAGAATTGCTGAATAAATGAGTAAAATTCCCCCATTTTGAAACTTGCCTTGAAAACTGTGAAATAACCATACTCTACACAGTGAAAATGTGAAGGAAACTGAAAAATTGCATGGACAACAGCAACAACAACAAAGTCCCTATTTTCAAAGGCAAACTGTAAAGCTTTCTGTCAATTGCTAGCTGGAGTACTGCTGCTTTTTTGAGAATCTCTGAATCTTGTCCCCTCAGGCCTTGCTAAGGAAAACCCTATTCTCAGCTCCCTTCTCCCAACTGCTGTGCAACACACAGTGTGCTGTTACGGCTCGGCAGCCCCCAGCCCTCCCCTGTGACTGTCATCTGTCCTCTCCTTCTCCCCACGGCAGTCGCACACTGTCACTCTCCAGCTGCTTAGGCAACAGCTCAGTGGTTCCTTTCTGCGATCCAACTGTACAGCAAAAGGCATCAGCCAGGGACACAGAGCCTCTCAGAATAACCGAGAGAAATGCCTACAGCACTGCTGTCCATACCAGAGTGACCGTATCCCCACCCCTACTGCCTCACATGAAAAAAAGAAAAAAAAAAAGTGGAATTATCCAAAAATTCTATCAGCAAGGAACTTTTCCAGACAATCTGGCATTAGTGTCAGGACACTCCACACTGCAGCTGTGTTGCTTTTTAATTATGAGCTTTTAGGTTTGTCTCAGAGGGAACATGAGTACTCTCCATTCCCTCCCTGGCACAACTGGAAAATACATGCATGCAAAGCGTCAGAAACCTCAGCAGCATTGCCAGACTTGGTAACATGCAGAGACAGGACCTTTCTTACCTTAACTTCCACGTTGGCTTGTCCACATCACAGCTAGTTTATGACCGATAGCGTTCTGTGAAAGGGGTGGTGGCTTTTCGTACTGTGCTGGCTACAGAAAAGGGAGTTTTTCACCGCAGTAGCTTTGTAGCAAACTTTATCTGCCTTGCTAGGAAAGTGCTTTTTATCTTCCTGAAGATAAAGTTCATCCTGGCTATGCAGCACAAGCCAGTCCACACTTCTTTCAAAAGCCCTGAAAAGGCTCTGCACCAAATGAAGCTGATCAAAGAAAAGCTGCTCCAGAAGCAAACCGTCTCTTTCTCCCTTCTTTCCATGTGGTCTGGGGACAGCAAACTGCTGTTCTCTCTGATTCTGCCAGAACTGCAGAAAAAGCTCTTCAGTAGCTTTGTGGCTGGCTTGTAAAACTGCAGCTGACCAGCTGAAATCCGAATAACATACCTGCACAAGCTATGTATTTGTGATGGCCACCAGCCCACCAGAAAGCCTTAGTTCACTCACAGTAGCTGTAAAAATGGTGTGAGCTAAGCCAGAGATGGAGCATGAAGTGGCAGAAGAAGAATCACGGGCTTTATGGTGCATATATGCTAAACTCCACATCCCAGAATCACAGAATCACAGAATCACAGAATCACAGAATAGTAGGGGTTGGAAGGGACCTCTGTGGGTCATCTAGTCCAACCCCCCTGCCGAAGCAGGGTCACCTACAGTAGGCTGCACAGGATCTTGTCCAGGCGGGTCTTGAATATCTCCAGAGAAGGAGACTCCACAGCCTCCCTGGGCAGCCTGTTCCAGTGCTCCGTCACCCTCAGAGGGAAGAAGTTCTTCCTCATGTTCAGACGGAACTTCCTGTGCTTCAGTTTGTGCCCATTGCCCCTTGTCCTGTCACTGGGCACCACTGAAAAGAGCTTGGCCCCATCCTCCTGACACCCACCCTTCAGATATTTGTAGGCATTTATAAGGTCCCCTCGCAGCCTTCTCTTCTTCAGGCTGAACAAGCCCAGTTCCCTCAACCTCTCCTCGTAGGGGAGATGCTCCAGTCCCCTCACCATCCTTGTAACCCTCCGCTGGACTCTCTCCAGTAGCTCTTCATCTTTCTTGAACTGGGGAGCCCAGAACTGGACACAGTACTCCAGATGAGGCCTCACTAGGGCAGTGTAGAGGGGAAGGAGAACCTCCCTCGTCCTGCTGGCCACACTCTTCTTGATGCACCCCAGGATCCCATTGGCTTTCTTGGCAGCCAGGGCACACTGCTGGCTCATGGTTAACCTGTCGTCCACCAGGACACCCAGGTCGCTCTCCGCAACAATCACAGTTGCTTCTGGCTGATTTCCTAGTGTGCATTTCCCTAGTACAATGGAAAAACATTTCCCTGTGCAAAGCAGGCCGATCGGAATCAGGAAAGAGCAGAGGATGCCTGCTTATAATAGTGAACACTTACTGTGGGGGACATTACTTCTGTAGCCAAGGAAGACTTTCTGAGCTGTAAGCACCAGCTGTTTGTGGAGATACGGTAGAGGCTGTGTATAGTAGTTACACTGCTGAATCTTGCTGCATGGGTAAGCTTGAAAATTTTAATTGGGATTTAATGCTGCCTTTTTTGCAGATACAACAGCATAGATCTGGAGGATTCTGCCAGTGGCAGCATAACTCCTGAGATAGCTCTGTAGCCTAGAAAGAAAGCCTGAGAGACCTCTAAAAAATACCGTAAAATCCTCATGATCTGATCTCTACTTAACATTTCACTTCTCTGCCTGCCTGGAAGCTTTTGCTTAAGAAACTTATTATACCTCTGGTTTGGGACCCGTAATGATGTAACTGTTTTTTCAGGATGCAGGTCAATTTGCTTGCTTTAATTTGCAAAGTCGGAAGTGCTATGGGTACTAGTTGCCAGAGAGACAACAACTGCCTTAGAGAGAAAAGAAAGAAACTGCAGTGCTCAAATCAGTTGCAATCTGCTCTATGGCTGAAAGGGAGAATGGCATTTACTAATACAGCCAGAAGGAAAGTGAAGAAAAGAGGTGATGATTTATAGGCCTGTTTTTTTGAAATACGTCCATATTCTTTGCAAATAAGACTTTTTTTTTTTTTCTACCTCTCACAGGGTGGAAGGATGGACATTTGTTTCAGAAATCCAGCCAACTGAATTGGATTTCTTGACTATTCTGAACAAAGATGTAACTAAGTGTTGGTCAACAGGACTCATGATGGCTGAGAGTCCTTATCCAGGTTCTGCTAGTTGTTGTCTAAATGACTTGAGCAGAGCTCCTCACTGCTCTCACTTTCATAAAAAAGCAGCAGTGACTCAAAGCTTCAGGTTAGAGTCTGTGTATCGAGAATACAAATCCTTCACATCATAAAATACTGAGTACCAAAAATTATGGTTGCTTATTTTCCGTCTGGGAAAAGTGAAATTCAAGTAAATGATGTAATGTAGAGCACTTGTGAGTGTAAGGACATCAGCACTAAATTCATGGACAACTGGAAATATGGAAGAATAGCACCAATCATTTTCCCATTGTGCACCAACAGCTATGTTTTCAAGATGACTTGTGTTGATAGTGCTAAACATTTTAAAGAAACAGGCTGGTAGTTGTAAGATAGAAGGTGATTATAAAACAAGTCCCTTAAATGAAGTGCTTTGTCTTGCTGGGCCAAACAGATGAGTAAGTCGCTATGAAAATTAGCCAAGTTTGGACACTGAAAATAAGAACAGAAGACTTTTAAGAGTCCAAGTGGCTTCTTACTCATGCACAGAGAGAAAGAGCAAGATCAGTACAAAGTAAACTCAGAATAATTTCTAATAATATTATGAAGTCTAAACATATGCACACACACAGAAACAAAAATGTACACACCCAAAACCTAAAACATTAAATAGCAAGACTGAAAGCATATTTTAAATAGAATATATATTTTAGATAGTAGATGTTGTAAACCAGCAAAAGTAACAATCCCTAAATCTCTCAAACCACACAGTCCTCTGAGAAAACAAAACAGCAGTTGAGAGAAACCAATGGTTAATTTCTTGGAGTATCTCTTTGTGTGCATAACAAAAGGAGAAGCAGAGAGCTGGAACTACTAGTATAACAAGCTGAGAAATACAAAGCTTAACAAAAAGTCACTGAAAAGACTTTTTCAGTAGAAGAGGAAAAAAAGAAATCCTTCACTCAAGAAGCAGCAAATATGTAAAGCGAACACGTTGAAGGAACAATAGTCTGAAAAACTGCTCCAGTAGTTACAAACATCTACGTGTTCCAAGATGATGTTTTGTTGTTACCACTTACTGTCCAGGTTAACATATGCACTGATGCCTCTTAGAGCAACTCTTAAGCTTAGAATATGGGAATGCAGAATATTCTGCAGAGGCTGTTGACAGTACAGTGTACAAAGCAGATCAATGGTTAGTGGAGAGATTGTACTTCATTTGAAAGGACTCAAGCTACTTGTTATTTCTTAGCTTACTGTCTTCCTTTTATGCTTGTTAAGAAGATATGTTAAATATTTGCATTGTAAGTTAAAGCAGTTCATTCTGATGTTCAATTATTGGATTTTACTGTCATACATTATTCTACTCTTAATAGTGCAAAAATTCCATAGTGAGTTAACAAAGTTTTTACCACTACAGTAACAAGTTAATATAAAATTATTTTCTATACCTTGGAAGTACAATTTGCCAAGCAGTCTTTTTCCCATCTTAAGGTTTGCAGGCCATGATCCTTCTCTGGTACAACCCTGCTGTATGCATTAAAAAGAGTTGTTAAAACAGGGGAAAGAAAGAGTTTTCATTGGTGCCTACTACATGAGGAAGACTTTATATAGCCATCTTACTTAGAAAATAACTTTCTAAAGAAAGTCAGCAGAGATAACTAGGAGGAAATACAAGGAGAAAGAGAGCAAGAAAGGGAAATAAATTGGAAAAGGGTAAAAAAAGGAGCTAGATATGAGGTCAGTAACACTCTATTTAATTCTGTATTCCTCTGCTTTGAGGGCATTGGTGTAAAGAAAAATGATGGCAGGCAGTTACCTTTGCAAACAGTCTGTGAATCGCTCCAGTTAAGACAGCTTAGCAAAGGTGGGTATGACTAATTTGATGACAAGAATGATGAGAGTAATAAACCCGTGGTTGATTAGGCTATCCTTAGTCCTAAGGAGCCCCGAACTAGAAACAGGCACTGCTAGCAGGGCTCAGGGGAAACGTTGGTAGATGATTCCAAAACAGCAATCCTGAAAACCTCTGATCATTCGTCTTTTAATGCTGGTCATGTTTAAACTCTCCCTGGCCCTCTGTTTTTCAGGCTCTTGCGCACTTAGCAGCCTGGTGCCAGCACATCCCCAGAAGGGGCTCATTCTTCACAGGGAAGAGCCGTTCAAAATAGATAAACTACCTATTTCCCCAGCTCTCAGCCCTGAGGATGTAGATGTGCCTACAAGCACAGACTCTGTCTTAAAAGCAGTGGTAGCAGCTACTTTTCGTTTGTCTGATTTTAAAGAGCAGGCATAAGACGAAGTCACTTTATGCAGCAACTGAAGCTATGACCTAGTAGATATGAATCCTACTTCAGCCTGAAGTGATACAGACCCAGATATCTTGCTTTCTTTAAAGATGTCCTAGCTCCTAGGAGATGATGGCTGTTGATTTTACATATATGCGTAGCTTTAGCCGTAGTGGAGAAGAATCCTTTCTTCCTTATTGGTGCCCTAGCTGCTAATAGAGATGCTACTATTTTCTGTTGACCTCCTTCTGTCTCTTGCCTATTGACTCCCAAATGATTTATGCCATGGGGCACATCTGCGGCAGTAGAGAGTGGAGTCAGCTTCCATCCCTGTGCAGTTTTCAACCTTGTAAAGGGAAGGTGGCAGAGCTGGTTTGGATTTCCTTTGTTGGAAAGATCACAAAAATCAGTCTGTATTCCGTAAAAGGTGTAATTCCGTAATTTCTTCATAAAAGAAAGGGGCTAGCTCCCTGATCTCAAGAGAAGACTCCCAGCTCTGAATCCCAGGAAGGACCCACTGCTTCAGAGCACTGGATGTGCCTTGGTGAGCAATGGAGGAAGACACAACCCCGTTCTATTCTGGGCAACCTCTTCCAACTCTTGTGCTGTGTGTGTCCATCCTAACTAATTTCCTGCATTAGACAGGTGGTCTGGGCACCCTAACAAGACTTGGGGCTCAAGACTCACACTTGAGGCACAAACTGGTTTTTGAGTGCAGCCTTTTATCTGTGTGATCAGGTATGGTCAGGTGCCACACAAAACAAAAAACTAAAATACCAAAAAGTCTCCCTCCCAGTCAAATTAAATTGGATTTCTGCTACAATATATAGAATCATAGAATAAGAGAATAGTTTGGGTTGGAAGGGACCTGCAAAGGTCATCTAGTCCAACCCACTTGCAAAAAGTGGTTTGGACTAGTGACATCTTCAACTAGATCAGGTTGCTCAGAGCCCTGTCCAACCTGGCCTTGAATGTTTCCAGGGATGGGCCATCTACCACCTTTCTGCGAAACCTGTTCCAGTGTTTCACCACCCTTATTGCGAAAAGATTCTTCCTTATGTCTAGTCTAAATCTACCTTCTTTTCGTTTAAAACCATTACTCATCCTATCAGAGCAGGCTCTACTAAAAAGTTTGTCCCATCTTTCTTACAAACCCCCTTTAAGTACTGAAAGGCCGCAATAAAATCTCCACTCTCCATGGGCCCTTCTCTTCTCTAGCCTGAACTCTCTCAGCCTGTCCTCATAGGAGAGGTGCTCCATCCCCCTGATCATTTTTGTGGCCCTCCTTTGGACCCACTCCAACAGGTCCATGTCTTTCTTGTGCTGAGGGCTCCAGAGCTGGATGGAGGACTACAGGTGGGGTCTCACCAGAGCAGAGTAGAGGGGCAGAATCACCTCCCGCGACCTGCTGGCCACGCTTCTTTTGATGCAGTCCAGGATACAGTTGGCCTTCTGGGCTGCGAGCACACATTGGTGGCTCACATCCAGCTTTTCACCCACCAGTTCCCCCAAGTCGTTCTCGGCAGGGCTGCTCTCAATCCCTTCATCTCCCAGCCTGTATTGATATCGGGGGTTGCCTTGACCTAGGTTCAGGACTCTGCACTTTGCCTTGTTCAGCCTCATGAGGTTCACACAGGCCCACTTCTCGAGCTTGCCTAGGTCCATAATATATGTGATATATAGATATATCTCTCATAAGTCTTCATAAAGGGAGTGAAGTCAAAAGCAATAATAATAATATTAGGAAATCTTGATCTTACAGAGCAGCATCTTGGTCTGATGATGGACAGCACAGTTTTGCCATGATAATTGGAATCTACTGGTGCCTGACAAGTCTCGTATATGATCAGAGAACAAAGTGGCAGAAGGACTTCCTGGATGTTCTGTCAGTTTGAGTTCAGTTGAGTTGAATTTCATTTGTGTTAATTTAAATGTTAATCACTTTCTGTCTAATTTTTGACACCTGTAGCATGAGACTAATGACATTTTCACTTCTTTAATAAAATACTTTTAAATCTACGAATTAGAAGTACCATACAAGCAAAATAAAATGCTGCTCTAGTAATAATAATACTCCCACTTCTGAAATGCCTTAAAGAATCTTTTGGACTTTTACAAGTATTAATTAAGTTTTAATCACAGCACAGTCAGAAAATTATTACTGAAACTGCTATATGGGGACTAAAGGAGGGGTGGAAACAAAGTCCCAGAAAGATGAAGTGATTTCCACAATATCATAAAGATACTAACAGATATATGACAATGATGACTTTAATTTATATCAAAAGAATTGAGCCTGTGGGATAGAATATTTTCTGTCAAACAAATGTCACCAGAGACTAATCATATTATGTTTATTCAGATCAGATATCTCTGGCATGTATCTTTTTTTAAATCTCTGAAAACACATCCTAATCTTCTTGATTGTAATAGGTTAGTAAAGCGAAATGGAAGATTTAATCAGATTTAAGTCAGTGACCCCTTGATCTGTACAATAAGAAAAACCACAACCCTTTTTCAGAACTATAGTCGAAACTGTCAGCAAAGCTGGATTTGCTGGAAGACAAGAAGTATCAGAGATGAAATCTTGCTCACAGTAACAGTAGGAAACTTTCTATTAATTTCAGTACAGTTAGGGTTTTGTTCTTTCAGTTGATTGCATCAAGACGTAAAGAGTGAGGAAAAGAGCTCAAAAGCTATTCTTTTGTGATTAAAGTTAACTTAGAAACGAAAAACCTAAGCCAACTCAGGAGACGGTAAGACAGATGTAAGACAGAGATCAGGGAATTGAAATGCTGAAACAAGCTACAAATAATAAACACTCTCCCATATACACACATACACACAGACACAAACTGTCTGTAACCTTAGGAAAGATTTAATCACACTTTGAAAGTGTGCCTGAGTTTTCACACCTGCAACAGTTTATAAATATAAATACATATTTACACACACACACATATATAAATATAAATACACACAATTTATGTGTTATTTCTAACACACTTCATTTCTTAGATTCCCTGAAACATGTCTTATCAGTTCTGATTTATATCTTTTTGTATCCATACCCTTTCATATATCTGTATGTATGTAAGTATATACACATACACATGTATGCTTATGGATGCATAGGAAACTGCTGCCCAACCTGCTGGGTGTGGGCATAATGAGGTTTGCTATTGCTTCGCGATCTGACAGCCAGCAGGTGCAGAAGGCAATGGAGTGGCTGCTGCTGCCATAGTGGCAAACAGGAGGGAGAGAAACAGAGCATTGAATTCACTGAGGCACTGAGCTGGGGAGGGGTGGATGGGAAGAGGAGGCGGAAAGTGGAGATGAGGATTATTGTAATTATATGAGAAATAAAATCTTTTTCTTTCTTATATATCTTAACCCTTTTATCATAGAGGACATGAAAGAAAACATTGCTCTCAAACAGTTCCTTCAGCAAGAAGGACAGCAGCAGGCTGAATCCCACAACCCTGAAGATTATTTAAAGCATGAGATGAATAAGACCTCTGCATACACATCTGGAGATGAGAATTCTGCCTTTAGGCTTTTGGAAAAACTCTAACAAGGAGGAAAAGGCAGTCGTTCAGACTAGGATGCTGATGAAATATGTTGTGGGGGAATGGGGTGGATTTACTCGAGAATCTTTCCTAATAAGCGAACAAGCATGTTTATAGACATAGTTGATATGAATAGAAAGCTTTAAAGGTAAAAGATTCTTAAAATCCAACATATTTTTCATTTGTATTCTGTCTCTTTTTGCATTTTCAGTATCAGCAATGATTATCAGCTTCATTGTTATTATCAGTCAGTTTCTTTCAAGTATTTTTGTTTTCAGGTTTTGAGTCATGAATATGACAAATATGATAATTGTTTTTAACCAGCTGTTCCTAGCTGATTAATTTTAACTGCCAATACAAAAGTCTAAGATTTATGCGGGTGTCTAAAAAAAAAAAAAGAATTCTAGGGGCAGTTTAGAATAAACTCTTTCAAATGTTTTTTCCATATATCTTCTGTTTATTTTCTGAGTTATTCTGTTCAGGTTCCTATGTCATTCCCGACACCTTATCATCTGGTTTTGTTATTTATTGTTGTGAAATTGTGCTCTGCAATGCCAAAAGGGAAGATTAAAATGTAAGTTAAATACTTTGGAATTTATTCTATTTTAAATATTCTGTACTCACAAAGGTGGTTGTTTTGCTCTGTTCTGCATATGAGAATGAGAGGAGGATGACCTGAGTGCACACATACTGTTTCCTTCCTTAACACTGCGGAGACTAGCTGGCTGGCTGGGAAAATCTATCTTCAGCAGAACTCGGCTTCTGTGTAGCATCGGTCTCTTGCGGAGCTTTATTCATTCTAGATTTACCACTAAAGAAAGTTTGGAGAAGTCAGAACAAGGAAGGCATTGTACAAATATATATGAAGACGGGAGGAGATTTTGTAAATCAGTCTTTGGTGTTCAGTTATGGGATAATCAGCAGGTGGCAGCTAGTGCGTGTTTATGTAATAGATAAGTACACCATATCTAATATATGTACTAACTGAATGTGTTTTGCTTCCTTTAAAACAACTAGAACAACAACAACAACAAATCCTTGTTTCAAATTGTTCCAAGCTAGAAATATTCATTAGAAACCAGAGATGGAAAACTAGCTGTGAGTTGTTTCTGCCTTATGTCAATCTGATCAAGCACATATTTGAAGTGAATTCATGATTTCATTTCTTGGATGGTGAAGGAGAGGCAAAGAGAAGGTGTAGTTCCTGGTGGCGGCTGGCAGTGGAGAGGAAAACTTACACAGCATGTTATAAACTGGATGGGCCTTTATAAAGTGTGAGAACCATTTCAGGCTGCCATAGGAGCTCTGGTTGTTTTGGCAGACCTTTTGCTGAATACAGGTAGGGTTCATGCTGTGGGACCCCAGAGTGGTCCAGCCCTCACCTTGGTTTGGAGCTGAGTATCCTCATGAAGCTCTGGAGCAGTTTTGAAAGAAAGCCCTTGATTACTTGTTGGAAAGGAAAATAGTTTGTGCACATCTAAATCTCTTTAAGGACTGAACTAACAGAGAGTGAGGGGAAGCAGTCAGGGAATGTGTTTCAGAATTGCGCTGTGGCTCCAAAGCAGATCACTAACGCAGACAATGTCCACTGTAACAAAGTCACAAAGTCACATTAACCATGCTTGATTCTTTTTTTTTTGCTATATCTCAACAGTAAGAAATGCCAAGACCTGGTGTGTTTGCCAAAGGAACAGAAATAACCTGACATACAAGCTGTATGCCTAAAGATATGTTAGCATAGTTAGTGTATCTACGAGGAGTACTTCTAAAAATAGAGTAACTTCGAATTTTTAGAGGTGTAACTACATGCAGAGTACTGCTTCTGGATTTCATATAATGTAATATTAACTGGAAAATATAGTTTTCCAGGTACTCGTGAAATATTTAGAAAATTCCTTACAGTTTAAAGGAAGTCTTCCTGCTTTAAGCTGTTTGTTTGAATGCCAAGTAAGCATTTATTCAATGTCTATGGTATAAGCATTTAAACAGAAAGTAAAAGATTACTGAGTACAACTTGTGTGCGATTGACAGATACTGGAATTTGACTGCAATTCTGTGTTATTTAAGATGGTAACAAATGAAATGTGTGCATCTGGAAAAGCTGGGTTTGGATGGATGACCTTTACTTCATGAAAGTAAGATGAAATAAATTACATTTCAGCCTCTCTCAGACTGGTGTATAATGCTGAACTTGACTACAAGTATTTCACTAGGACACTTCTAATAGGTTTTTAAATATTTTTACATTTCTTTTTTTGAAACAGACAATAAATTACGATAATCTCCCAGGAGACTTCTGGAAAGATACTTTAAGTTGTCATTTTGTGCAAGGAAGCAAGACACAGTTTTGCAGAGCTGATGTGTTGATAGTACAATTGCTTTAGCTAGATTTATTTTTCCATTGGGATTTTACATCACTGTTTTGTTTATCTGCCACACGTAAGGGAAATTGCATAAAAGGGATAGTGTTCAGGCAAATGTGGCACAGAATTTAGCTTTGGAATACCTTGATTTACAAAACCTAAGAGCAATAGAAATGTTTCCACTGCTGCTGTTGTTTGAAATACACCAGAAAGATTTTTTATTTCTTTTACAAATTCCTCCAGTGTATAAGCTGTTGTTCTCTGCTAGTGGAGGACTAACTCCGATTTACTGGATGGTAACTACAAACTGTGGTGGAAATGTCTTTCTCGTTTTCATAGGACAAGGTGAATTAAGTGCCCTTATAGTTTCCTATTGTCTCTCCATACTTTGGTTCTCAAATTATTTTGGATTCTCATGCATTGGGCATAAAACTGTATTTTGATCTATGAAAGTTCACAGAGACTTGAGTGCAATTTTTTTTTTAATCTGTTATCAGTTTGTCAAAACAGAAACTTACCTGAAGAATGCTGAGTACGTTAATATTTTCTCAGGGATATTTTTTTTTCAGATTTTGAACAAAAATTCAGCGAAGCCCACAGCTGCTTTAATACTAGCAGACCTCATTAGGGAGGGAATGGTTTGAAAGATTTCAGTTTTGCCCTGATAAAAATGAGAACATTTTCAACATCACAAAAACTTACAGAGGACGGGAAATCATTCCAGCTATCAAATTATGATACCCTTAATGGCTGGAAGATTTCTCATCCTCTGTCAAGACTGGAGGGCAGGTACACGCTGTCACAAGCTGTCAGGATGGAATACGACAACAGCATCATGTCTTTCTCCTGAGCCGTACAACTGGATTACCTTCTAACGGAAAGGAACAGTGGAACAAACACATCTCATCTTGATACAGACATATTCTGAGTAATCAGTAGTTTACATCAGGAGACAATCCAGCAACCGTTGCTCTAGCAGCAATCACCCAGAGGAGTGCCATGCTTCCCAGTGTCCCCTAAGCTTTTAGGTAAAGGTACCTTGAAGGATCTGCTTAAAGAGCTTGTACCTGTAACACGCACATGTACAATGCTTCTGAGATACCTTGTGAAAATTTCAGTCTCCTCACTAGTCCTACACTAGTCACCTCTAAACCAGCGTGATTCTGGTGAGAGCTTCATGGTCTCATTCTCAGACATCACGATTCCTGCTAAGAACAGCCTCAACCCACTGAACTGCGCCTCACTTCTTTTTCTCCCTTCTACTTCTACTGCTCCCTTTTCTTCATCCTCTGACCCTATTTTCATCTTTACTTCATTCCTTTTTGGGGCAATGTCACACTCTTTCCGTTTCTCAGATTTAGCAACATAGCTGGCAACTCCAGCAACATCCTAACAAGTAACCAATTAATACTGCCAGTGTCGCTTTTCCTGCTCTTTGTCCTCATTTAGATTTTGCTATTTTCTATGCATTTGCCTATTTTAGTGCCGATCAACAGAACTTGGAGTGTTCTTGATAGGGCCCAGCACGTTAATCCATTTATTATGTAAATGGAAATTGCTGAATAAAAGGCCATGAGCAAACTGGGAGAAAAGCACCTGGAAGGAGTGCATTTTTTCTGCTGGTACTCTGTTCCTCTAAGAGAAGAACCATGGCTTTACCATGTTATTTGAAATGCAGAATTAATTTCCATGCCTACAAGTGTATACTTGACTTAGAGTTCTACAGTTACCTTCACAGAGACATGGTACAGCATGTATTACATCCCTGACATTTACTGAAGACTTCTTTCTTAATCTTACGTGCATTTCATAGAAGCCTCATTCTGCTCATTATCCATTACTAGAGTTATTCCTTTTTCCCCCTGCAGCAGACACTCCGAATTAAAAATATCTGCAGGATCCAGATCACTGATGCTTTCAGGTGAAACCTTCATCCAGTTAATGAGCATGAATTAAATTCCTGTGAGTTTGTATATATTTTCTGGACCTACAATTGCAAGTTTTGTGTAGATTACTATGTAAATGCCTCATTTGAAACAAAAGTCATTATGTTCTTCCAACTGTGTTCATCTCTCTCTGCTTCCAACCCCAGTTCGCTCCCTGCCCTGCTTCTCAAGTCTTCTGGAAAACACTAGATACAGGTGACAACAGTGCCACCAAATGATGCTGTTCTGAGCCACCAAGTCCCACGTTCCTCGGTATATCCATTCCAGAGCCCTGCTTTGGCCACAACATCCAGCCAACACAGGTCCTGCTCTGATGTTTAGTAGGGCTCCATGCTGGGCCTCACTTTTAACATGTTTTTGACTTTATCAGTTGGGAATCACTGTTCTTGAAGTTTCCCTGATTGTTGGCCATAATATAAATGCAGTTCGAGGGAGGTGATTCTGCCCCTTTAGTCCGCTCTCGTGAGACCCCACCTGGAGTCCTGGGGCCACGAAGATGATCAGAGGGCTGGAGTACCTCTCCTATGAGGACAGGCTCAGAGAGTTGGTGCTGTTCAGCCTGGAGAAGAGAAGGCTCCGGGGTGACCTTACAGCAGCCTTCCAGTACCTGAAGGGGGCCTACAGGAAGGATGGAGAGGGGCTTTTCACAGGGGTGTGTAGTGATAGGACAAGGTGGAATGGTTCTAAACTAAAAGAGGGCAGATTTAGATTAAATATTAGGAAGAAATTCTTCACCATGAGGGTGGTGGAACACTGGAACAGGTTGCCCAGAGAAGCTGTGGCTGCCCCCTCTGTGGAAGTGTTCAAGGCCAGGCTGGATGGAGCTCTGAGCAACCTGGTCTAGTGGAAGATGTCCCTGCTCATGGCAGGGGGGGTGGAACTAGATGATCTTTAAGGTCCCTTCCAACCCTTATCATTCTATGATTCTATGATTCTAAATATGACCACTAACCTACCAAGATATCTATACTCCAAACTGGTTATGCTATAATGCTATGGCATTATAGCACATATAACCTATATAGCATATATAACTTATATAGCATATAGCATAGAAAGCATCATAATAAACAAAGCCACAGAATTATATAGAGAATAATGAATACTAATACTAAACTGAATACTGCACACTGAAGTCATTCCTGCTGTAGCTGCTGAGGAGAAAAATCACTTAGATAAAGCAAAGCAAGGGAGGCCTGGAAAATAAATGATACAGTGAAGGCAGTTTTTAGCCCTCTGTCTTTTGACTTTAATGGAAAAGCCTACTAAGCAGAATAATTCCAAATGGAGGGTTGAGGAGGGGTAACAGAAGGACATTCTTCTAAGGGCAAAAGGATATGGGCACATATCCCACAAATGTGGGCTTTCCTGTTCCTCAGGCATCAGCATTTTGCCTTTTGCTTTGCAGCTTTGAAAGCTGTTGTTACTCCCTAAATAGTAAGTCCTATTTTCTCTGCAATAATGGTGGCAGATGTTTGCTACAGTGCATCATAAGTCTGAAGGTATATACACATTTATGTTGTAAATACAGAGCATGAAACCCAGTATTTGAATGTCATTCCCACAGCTCAACTAACACTCTGTCACTGTCATTTTAGCGTCCTAATTACATCAACATTGTCCTTTGTGACTCATACTGCAGATTTCCAATCAAAATGTCTCTGATGAGGGAAGTAGCATTATGGCAATCAAACAGCAGAACAACATCTCTAAATAACCCTAGCTTGTTCAACATCCCAACTGCACTGTAGAATATACATCTAACAGCTAAACATGGCAGGAAGGTACACGTCACTGTGAACTGTGGTGGCTTAGATAGCTATTGAGGAGCAATTAGGTATGGATGAGAATTACCAAACTTCAGTGCACCTCACCCCTAGAACCCCAACACATTGAATGGTAGTAAAGAAACAGCAAAACAACATAATCTATGTTGTATCTTCCCTGGATGCTTGCACACGTGTGTATGAGTTCACACAAAAAAAATTCCCACACCATAGGCTTATTAGAAATGTTTTCACCAGTTGTTTTTTATTCAATTGAGTGACAACCCTAAACCCAGGAAGCCTTCACCACAGCACTGTGAATGCACACAGCTTCCATTTTCCCAACTTCTAGGAATCACAGCTGGAGAGCAAAGCTTGAAAAAGTAACCTGGTGTACCACAAAAATGAAGATGAAAAAAATACAGTACGGATTATAAGAAATCCTGTTATGGGACTGTGGGAAAGCAGCTCCTGAGCTTCACTCTTTAGTGCTTCCAATACAGTTTAGAGAACTCACTTCTTGTTCTCTCAAGACAGAGACTTTTAATGTGGAAGGTTTGAAATAGTCTCAAACAAATGCACTTTTTTTTTTACTTCTTTTTTCCTTGATGCTATATGGATCCGAACCATGACTGTGGACTACATTATGTCTGGAGCAAAATTATGCTGAATATACATGACTGCAATGCTTCATTAGGAACTGGTTTAGCGATGGAGTAAGCCCACAGTAGAAAAAATGTGTGGGTGATATTCCCTGTATTTTGGAACTCATCAGCAATGTGGAATGAATTTGGTCTGAACTGCTCTAGCTCTTTTACTGTCACAGGACAACTGCTATAATTTAGAGAAATTTGCCATTCATCAGATGCTCCCGTGCTGTTTTACGGCATATTAGGGCTATGCTAGTTAGCATGTGCTGTGAAGTAATTTCTGCATAGGTTTTGGGTTTTTTTGTTTTTCTCCTAAAATGATCCCTGAACTTTAGTAGTGGAGAGTCCCATCCACTGTTGAGTACTCCAGGACTAGGGCACTGGTAAAAAAAAGATTCCTGCTTAGGCTTTTCTCTTCCCTGAGAATGGTATATCACTGCTGTCTACATAGGATTGCCATTTGGCAAAGAAAGCAAAGGCTGTGGTTTGCTAGCAACTCTAAAATCACCATCCTCACTTCTAAAACACGAAGAAGGATGAAGATTGGGTTTATTTTGTGATAGTGCAAAAATACATAGAACTTTTATTCTGCTGTGGAAAGGTACTCTGAAATAAAAAATATGTTTCAGAACTACTTATGCTATAAATAGCCAAAAGTGTCCCTTTTCTTATTTCATTCAAAAAAAGAAGTCAGGGTGTTTACAGAGCTGTCAGATCTGGGATCTGTTCTTGGGCAAGAACCTCACGCTCAACCATCAGAATTGCCTGTTTCGAATAGGGCTTTGATCTGCAGCAAGTCTTCCGAAGTGCACATCTACTCCCCATTCACATTCCAGTCTCTTCCACAGATTTTCCTTCGATTCTCAATCTTAATACTTAATCAAGGTATCAGTTCTTAACATTGCTCCCAAAGGACTGCTGACTGTTGCAGCATGGTTTTGGAAATGCCGGTGTCTCTAAGGTATAGTTAGACAGAGCTGTTGCCTGCTAAGCGAGCCTGTTTTCCAGAATAAGTGTGGAAAGCATAATGACTGGGCTGGTATTAAATTTTGCTATGAATGAAAGATTGATCTTAAATAAATGAAATCTCCCTCTAGACCAACAGGGAGAGGTTTATCTCAGTGTAAACTCATTTACACATATAAAATATCATTTAATCCCTTTACATAGACAAGAACACTTCAGATGACCATAAAAGAGAAGCTATGGTAGTAATTTTGACAGAGATTGGAAATGAGAGCAGCCTGTTAGGAGGATACTCAGAGTTTCACTGTGCATGACAGTGCATCCGGTTTGCTTGAGTGGTGGGACAGGTGACGGTGACACTGGCAAGTCAGATCTTATGCCAGATTTAATTTCCTCACACATAAAATGGAGTTAAAGAGACTCACCTTCTTTGTACAGTATTCTGGAACTATGTACATAAATTATCATATAACTAAGACTGGTTTCCTTGTACTGACTGAATCCTCTGTTAAGTGAGTAATTGGTATCTGTGACGACTTTGGGCTTACAAATCAGCACAGATGAGGTCCAGCAGACTGGAAAAATAAAAAGCAAAAAGTGATCTATCAGATTACTTCCTAGTATCAGTGTCATGTCAACTGCACAAAGTAGGTTGTATTGATTGCAGAAGAACCTCTGATTTGCAGCGCTGGTAAGTCCATACCATCAGATTATAGCCTCAGTGTGTTTGCCCTCCAGATAAGCCCAATGTAAGCCATTTTAGTTCAGGTATCATGTAAACACAAGCTGTAATCTGTCTGAGCTAACGGACCCAACCTTTCAGCATGACTTTGGGAGGGCTGGTTGTACTGATGCCCTTAAACACAGCCCAGAGCAGCGCTGGCTTGCTTCTTGAGTGTGGCAGACTCAGAGCTGTTATGCAGCACAGATCTTGCACAGACATTGCGACAGTCCTTAAGAACCATAGTTCATTAGAATTTCTATTAATTTGTGCAAAAGGGCAATGAGAACAGAACTTTGCTCACAGCAGGTATGTACAGGTAATCATACTGCTCAGCACTTGCGTGTAAAGGCTTTGCCATCTGAAACATTGCCATGCACTTTCTTTGACAGACACCAAGCTTTTTAGGTTGGTAAAATACACCCTCTGTTCTAGTATGACTTGAGTGCCTGGAAGAAGCAGTTTTTAGTCTCAAGCTCATATAAAAAAGTGATAGATGGAACTGAGGGATGAAGAGGAAAAACAGAGTAGTTTAATACACTCTGAGCTGATATGCAGTACAGCTGTTATTTTTAGATTTCCTCTCCCTTTGTGTATCTTATGTTTAGAGACTTTGTCAAAAGACAATTAATACGCTATAAAAAAGCAGATGTTAAATAAAGATATATTCATCACAAGAAACTGACCCAATCTTTCATTCCATTTTCTGAAATATAGAAGTAGGTAGTATCAGCAGTCTCTGTTCACCTGTTCATTACTTTCAGAGATGTTTCAAGTGTGTTTTATCTGGAATGGATCTAAAAAAAAAAAGCCACCAACAAAAAAAGTAGATTGTGACAGTTATGCATTATTTAAAAAAAAATATTTATGAAGATCTGTCCCATGTTAACTCCTTACTGCCTGTTACTTTTGTATTATGCCATTGTGGCATTTTGCTATTAAGACACACTAATGAAGAGATATTTTGGAAAGGTTTATCAAGTTTCTGGTTGTGATGGACTCTTCTGTCCCTGAGGCAAAAGTTACCCCTACTTCCTTCCCTAGTTCTCTTCTCTCAGCTACTTCAGATTATTTCCCCAAATCATGATTTCCAGTTCAGAGTTATTTTTTGTGACATATGAACTACAGCTGTGATCACAGGTAATCTCTTCTTCTGTACTGTAACTTTGAAATTGTACTTTGCAAATTTTTAATAATATTCTCTTTGTAAACTTATGATATTGTTTTATAAACTTAGTCATAATGACAACAAGGATGAGTGAAGCCCCCTCTTTCTCTTTTCTTCCAGAATCCCTTCTATGTTGGAGCTAAAAAAGGAACAGCTGAGAAAAGAAAAAGTTGTGACAACCAGAAGATTAAATATTAAGGGTCAGCAAAAATTTCCATTCCTCTCTGCAGAGAATTATACGTAATATTAGCTTTTAAAACTTCTTACAAAGTGTCTTATAACTATGTTTTACCTAGTATTTTTCAACTATTTTACACAGTGTTTAAGAAAATCACCCTATTTTAGACTAGAAATTAGATAAATACAATGAATTTTAATGGAGCTCCTCTACACAGAAAAAAATTATTGACTCTTACAATCTGTGTCTCATAACGATGGCCACATTCAAGTTCCTCATTTAATATATGCTAATGGTTTTGAAAACAGGTGTAATTTAAGCTATGGCTATACGTCTTAGCTTTTGCATAGAATCCTTTCTTAAAAAATGGAAATACTGATTTTAGCTTGCAGAATATGTTGCACAATTCTGCAAAGTCCCAAGTTAAAACAATAAGCTCAGTGAAATGCGTTAGGATCCTATTTGCAGAAGCATTAAGGACATGCTTTGCAAAAGCACCCGTCATCCATGTGCTTTAGAAATCAACCACTATTTTCAAAACTAACCTAGGCATTTTAATTGGGAATTCGATCTCCTAAAAGTTAGATGTCTGTTGTGTAGTTTACTTCCACATTGAAGGAGAGAGATAGACATCTCAGTCAGTAATTCTGCTCATCATAAACAACTGTCTGGGAGAGAGAGTAGATGCTTATTTCTTATCTCCCCTTGGGACGTAGAGTCATTAATCCTCTTCTGGAGTCAAGTGGATGAAGCAAGGTCAGTGCTTTCTAGGCTGACAGTTGAGGGATGCAAGGAGCAGCTGTCTACAACACTCTTCGGGAAAACAGGAGAACCAAATCCAAATCCCTTCTGTGTTTAGCTGTGAGGAGGCATTCAGAAAAAAAGGTCTGTCTTTGTGCATCCCAGAGGAAAGTTTAATACTTGACTGCTGTAACAGAATGTGAACCTGACCAAAACACTGTGGTGGTGGAGACAAACATGCTCCATCTGTGATGCATCCTGGAGTACAGCAGCTTCATGTGAGAGCCTGCAGAAGGTGTAAATCTCTGCTTCAAAATTAAAAGAAAAACATTTTTAACCACATTTTGTGACATCTTAGCTGAGTACTTTCAGCTATGTGTCAAACAGATATCTTTCCCTTCTCTCCATACTGACTTATGAGAAGCTCAGGCATGCTCCAAATATTGGGTCTGGGTATGCACATACCACAGGAAGAACTCACTTTGATTTGAGGATCCTAGCAGAGTAATGGGATGCCCCTGGGCTTTTGGTAGCTCAGTCATAGTAGAAGGGTGTGTGGTTTCCTCAGAACTCAAAAGCCAATACGTGGACTTTAAACTAGGTTCAAAGGGGGAAGGGGACATCTCCCAGTTCACTAGGGATGAGCGCAGGCTTGGCGTGCCAGGGTCAGGGGTGAGATTGACAGGCCAGCTCAAGTGTGTCTATACCAACGCACGTAGCATGGGCAGTAAACAGGAGGAGCTGGAAGCCATTATACAGCAGGACGGCTACGACTTGGTCGCCATCACAGAAACGTAGTGGGACAACTCGCATGATTGGCATGCTGTTATGGATGGCTACAGATTCTTTAGGAAAGACAGGCCAACAAGGAGAGGTGGTGGAGGTGCTCTATATGTGAGGGAGCAACTGGAATGCACTGAGCTTTGCCTGGGGGCAGATGAAGAAGGAGTTGAGAGCTTACAGGTTACAATTAAGGGAAAGGCTCATATGGGTGATGTTATTGTGGGTGTGTACTACAGGCCACCTCACCAGGAGGAGGAAGTTGATGAGGCCTTCTACAGGCAGCTGCAAGCAGCCTCACAGTCACAGGCCCTGGTTCTCATGGGAGACTTCAACCACCCTGATATCAGATGGGAAGACCATACAGCTAGGCATTCGCAATCCAGCAGGTTTCTACAGAGCATCAACGATAACTTTCTGATGCAAGTGGTGGAGGAACCAACAAGGAAAGACACTCTGCTGGACCTTGTATTAACAAACAAGGAGGGACTGGTGGAGGATGTGAGGGTCGGAGGTAGACTCGGCTGCAGTGACCATGAAATGGTGGAGTTCAGGATCCTGCATGGAGGAAGAAGGGCGATAAGCAGGATCAAAACCTTGGACCTCAGGAGGGATAATTTTGGCCTGTTCAAGGAGCTACGGGGAGGAATCCTGTGGGCCAGGGCCCTTGAAGGCAAGGGGATCCAAGAATGCTGGTCACTTTTTAAACGTGACTTCCTCCATGCTCAGGAGCGGTGCATCCCCCAGAGAAAGAAATCTAGCAAAGGAGGCAGGAGACCTGCATGGTTGAACAAGGAGCTTCTAGAGGATATCAGGTGGAAGAGAAAGGTGCATGGAATGTGGAAGGAGGGACAGGCCACTTGGGAAGAGTACAGGAATGTGGTCAGAGCATGCAGGGACGTGACGAGGAAGGCCAAGGCCCACCTGGAGTTGCATCTGGGAAGGGATATCAAAGACAACAAGAAGGGCTTCTTCAACTACATCAGTAGCAAATGGAAGGCTAGGGACAATGTGGGGCCACTGCTGAATGAGGCAGGTGTCCTGGTGAGGGAGGATGCAGAGAAGGCAGAGCTACTGAATGCCTTCTTTGCTTCAGTCTTCAGTGCTAAGGCAGGCCCTCAGGAATCCCAGGCCCCGGAGGTAAGAGAAGAAGCCCACAGAGAGGATGACTTTCCTTTGGTCGAGGAGGACTGCGTGAGGGATCGCTTAAGCAATCTGGACATCCACAAATCCATGGGCCCCGATGGAAGGCACCCAGGAGTGCTGAGGGAGGTGGCGGATGTCATTGCTGAGCCACTCTCCATCGTCTTTGAGAGGTCCTGGAGGACAGGAGAGGTGCCCGAGGACTAGAGAAAAGCCAATATCACTCCAATCTTCAAAAAGGGCAAGAAGGAGGACCCAGGGAACTACAGGCCGGTCAGCCTCACCTCCATCCCGGGTAAGGTGATGGAGCAGCTTATCCTGGAGGTCATCATCAAGCAAGTGGAGGAAAAGAAGGTTATGAGGAGTAGTCAGCATGGATTCACCAAGGGGAAATCATGCTTGACCAATCTGATAGCTTTCTACGACTGGCTGGGTAGATGAGGTGAGAGCAGTGGATGTTGTCTACCTTGACTTCAGCAAGGCTTTCAACACGGTTTCCCATAACATGCTCCTAGGGAAGCTCAGGAAGTGTGGACTGGATGAGTGGTCGGTGTGGTGGATTGAGAACTGGCTGAATGGCAGAACTCAGAGGGTTGTCATCAGTTGGAGGCCGGTAACTAGCGGTGTCCCCCAGGGGTCAGTACTGGGCCCAGCCTTGTTTAACTTCTTCATCAGTGACCTGGATGAAGAGTTAGAATGTACCCTCAGCAAGTTTGCTGATGACAACAAACTGGGAGGTGTGGTAGATACACCAGAAGGCTGTGTTGCCATTCAGCATGACCTGGACAGGCTGGAAAGTTGGGCAGAGAGGAACCTGATGAGGTTCAACAGGGGCAAGTGTAGGGTCTTGCACCTGGGGAGGAACAACCCCATGCACCAGTACAAGCTTGGGGTGGACCTGCTGGAGAGCAGCTCTGTGGAAAGGGACCTGGGTGTCCTGGGACGACAGATTGACCATGAGCCAGCAGTGTGCCCTGGCTGCCAAGAAGGCCAATGGGATCCTGGGGTGCATTAGGAGGAGTGTGGCCAGCAGGTCAAGGGAGGTTCTCCTTCCCCTCTACACTGCCCTAGTGAGGCCCCATCTGGAGTACTGTGTCCAGTTCTGGGCTCCCCAGTTCAAGAAAGATGAGGAGCTACTGGAGAGAGTCCAGCGGAGGGCTACAAAGATGATGAGAGGGCTGGAGCATCTCTCCTATGAGGAAAGGCTGAGGGAGCTGGGCTTGTTCAGCCTGAAGAAGAGAAGGCTGCGAGGGGACCTAATATATGCTTATAAATATCTGAAGGGTGGGTGTCAAGAGGATGGGGCCAAACTCTTTTCAGTAGTGCCCAGTGACAGGACAAGGGGCAACGGGCACAAACGGAAGCATAGGAAGTTCCATCTGAACATGAGGAAGAACTTCTTCCCTCTGAGGGTGACAGAGCACTGGAACAGGCTGCCCAGGGATGCTGAGGAGTGTCCTTCTCTGGAGATGTTCAAGACCCGCCTGGATGCGGTCACCTGCAGCCTGCTGTAGGTGACCCTGCTTTGGCAGGGTGGCTGGACTTGATGACCCACAGAGGTCCCTTCCAATCCCTACCATTCTGTGATTCTGTGATTCTGTGATTCCATGACTTTCATGATGAAGACTTCATGACAAAAGCTTGAATGCAGAGGTCTCCAGACGTGGGAAGCCTATGTGGCAGCTGAGAGGGTGTAGTGTCTCACAGGTGCCTAAATTTTTTCATTTAAGATGACGAAGTAGATACCTAAGCCCCTGTGTTGTTTCAGGTTTAGAATTACTCATTTGCAATGATACTTTGACTCTTTAGGCTCTATATGCAAGAATTCCAGATGTGTCTATAAATCAAATATTTTCCTTTGATTTCAGAACCTAAAAATTCAGCTAACGTGTCACGGATTTTTCCAAAGTTTCTGGGTATTGTTCACTAATTAGGATTCACACCTTCAAATTCTGCTCTTTACATACCTAGTACTTGCTTTTGAAAATTATGTTTTAGAAAATGTTGTATAAGGTGCTTTTAAAAATTACACTCATTTTCTCTAGAAAAATACAGAGTTTTCATTGGTTCAAACAGTGCCTTAATTTTCATAACAACAGGTTTTCTTAAAATGTCATGGAAAAGAAATAAAGAAGGAGAACGTAAATGCTAGTCTTTTAGGGCTTTGATAGGTTTGAAAACGCAATCCAATTAACACCCCATATTTGCTAATCTTTGTCTTAATAAAGTTGCTGTGGGTGTTATTGGTTGTTTATACCATGAAATCATAGAGAAACAGCATGATTATTTTCAGATATGTGTTTAGATTTTTTACCATCCTTATCGCCTGAGAAAACTGCTTGAATGTCTTTAATGTTAAAATCAGCAAATAGTTTTTAAAGGAGAGAAGGTAATTAACTTCACGTCTTAATGGTTCTTCTAATTTAGACTGTGCATGAGATGTATCATGGGTGAGAGAGATGTTGCAGAAAAGAGCCTGTTCTGTGGCTAAGGAACCAAACTGGGAATTAACAGAGTTTGATTTCATTTTCACATCTTCAGCAGACTTACTGTGTGACCTTAACCAAATTATTGAATTATTCTGCTCCACAATTTATCTATAAAACAGAAATAATGACAGTCAACTTGCTGAGAGGTTGTAGGGGATTAATTATTTAATATTTATAACTTCAGATAGAATACAGATAGAATTACGGAGTAAGATGTATGATTAACATTATTTTGCTATTACCAAGGCTCTGAGATTATAGCCTGGCTGTTTTCTTGTACAAAACTCTTCACTTTTTCTAGTCTTGCATCCGATAACTACCCTGCCTGAAATGTATTGACCAACAAATGTAAAGTCTTTTCTCTTGGCTTTTAAATCTAATTAATGCTCTCAGAAGTAGCAGAGAACAATAATGTGCAAGCCTACCTTCATTGCTCACACCCGCTAGTTCCACAGAAAGATGAATAAAGGGTATCTTCCAGATAATATATATTTACCACAATCTAATGGTTTTAAAAACCCCAAACCAACACAGACACGTTAGCTTAGCATGCAGGAACTGGAGACTGAAAAAAACCCCAACATTCTGCTTCTGGTCAGAGCTGGAGACTATGCTTATGGGCACCAGGCAAGATTTGTTTTGAAGGTGATGGGCTCCTGAAGAACAAATCTGGCCCACACTGCTGCTGAATCTGGCTACCTCAGACAGCACATTGAGCAAACCTTTCAAACAGCAGTTAAAAGAAAAAGGCTGCATATATGCCCCAGAGGTGTGCCAAATGCACTCTAATTGATGCTGATGAATTGTTCAGAGAAATTAGAGAGTAATATTCATGATGTACAAGTACTGCCAGTTGGAATCAACAAGTAATTACCAACAAATGTCTTTAAAAATATTCTACATAGTTCTATTTAACATACAGAGGTAAATGGCCTTTTTAATTCAAATATTTTCTTGTAGTTTTTGGCTGTGCTTCATGAATAAGGATGTGCTGACAAAGGTTTTCAACTTCTTCAAATATCTGATGCAGCTGAGCAAGTTGAACTTCCCACCCGATATGTATGTAACACAACCTAGAAGAAGGTGGCATGTATCCTTTCCGGTATTAAAAGGAAGGAAGCATTGAGTAGGTGATTGCTGTCCCTGTGACCTGTCCTAGGATGAGGATACCGATGTCTGCTCCTGATCACAGTCAGGGCACACAGCAAAGCCTGGGTTAGCTCACAGCTCAGCTGTAGTCTCTCCCTACATAAGTGCAACGAAAAGTGATTGTCACTGTAGAGCTGAGGCACAGTTTGAAGAACAAAGAGCTCATGCAAATGCTTTGGAGAAAAAAAAGAGAAAGTAAAACTCCATTCTTTTCTAGCAAGGCACCCGAAAGATTTTGAATAGACAAGAGAGAGATGTGATGATTTTATCTATGCTATTCTTATATGAGGATCATGCCACTAAAAAGAGAGTATATCAACCTCCTAGCTTAAAATGAAATTTTTACAAATTAATTTGGTTCATGTCTTCATGAATAAAGAGGTCCCATGTGAAAGGAAGATTAATTGTATGAGCCTTGGGAGACCATCCACTGTGGTTTTTAACCCAGGGGTGATAGTCATGAATTAGCCTATGATCTTGCAATGATGCTACAAGCAAAGATTATACTATGTGAATGAAGCAGTCTGTAAGGGTTCTTGAAATCTGAATACACTGTCTAAATGAGTTTTCTTATTTTCTCACTTTCTGTGAACTCCGTTTCTGAGACTGGCAGTATAAATACGGATAATTTTAAATACCCCAACCTATATAAATTCCACATGGGAAAGATCTTCCACCTGTGGCTTGAATCTCTCCTGATATTTTATATACCTGTATCAACTTTGTTTCTGAGTAACCCTAGATACTGCTGTGCTACAGACAAGCATTATCAACCCCAGCTGCCTGGGGAAGCTTGAATTTCTTGGTCTTGTAGAGCAAACGAAAGCCCAGCTAGTTCTACAGTATGAAAAAGAGTAAAAGTAGGAGTAGCTCTGAAGCACCATAGTTCTCATATGACTCCTGCTCAGAGGCAGAATCATACCTTAGGCAGCCAGAAAAATTGACGCAAAGTTTCACTACATTTTCCTCACATAGAACAGAAATTAATGTTTTGAGGGCAGCAACCCCCTACAGAGCCTTATTCCACTCGAAACAGCAAAAAATGCCCGATCTGCTGCTCTAGAATAAAAGCACACACAACAATCTTAAAGAACAGAACCAAGTTTTCTGATCAGGCTGTCGGTCCCAGTCAATCACCTTACAAAATCTTACTGTAACCTGACAGGGTATACAAAAGGCAGAGAAATCTGAGGATCAAAAACTCTTAGGTAAATCTTGCCTGCTCTTTACTTCTTGAGAACATGATCCCCGATGTGATGATCCCCAATGTGAAAAAGTCATCCTGCGGCTGAGGTCTTTTCATCCAGTAAAGAGAAAAAGGAATCCACATGTTCGTGCAGAAGAGCCTAGCATCGTTAGAAAAAGAACTTTCCTTAGCACGGAGTAAAAACTAATGCTATCACACAAAATACCTAACAAAAAATAAAACCAATGTATTAGGACATTATCCTGTCTATGTTTAATCTCTACTCAGTGGAATTTGCATAGATGTATTGTCATGAGCGGTGAGTATGAAATTCAGTGACATCAGAAACATTCTACACCACATCTACAGACTTTGACTTGAGTCGGACTGTATAATCCGAACTGGTATAAACAGGGTGCAGGTAAGTGTATATATACGTCATCTGTACATGTCTTCTTTAATTTCTTTCATAGTAAGGATCTAAAGGACAGTGTCACTAGCTAGAATATTGCAGACTGTGAGGAGCTCTTTATTGGTCTCCTGCCAACACCAAACCAGGATCTAAATTCCACCATGCAAACAGGCCATTGCAAACATGAAATAAAAAAACCCCACAAAACAACAACAAACAGAAAACAAAATCTGTCCACAATAAGCACAGATCCAAACATAGTTTACAAAAGTGTTCTGGCAAATAGAATACCCCCCAAAAATAGTAAAGAAAGTAGGGAACAAAGATTACTGTTTACTTATTTAGTTAAAATGAGAATTTAATCTTTGTCATTTAAAGTGATACTAGTAACATGCAAAACTATAAATAAGTTTTACAGTGATGAAGAAAATTTAGGGACAGAATCAAAATATCTTCTGTCTAGCTCAAAGAGAACTAAACATTTGTCAATGTGAACATTCTTAAATTCACAAAAAATGGTATCGAGAGGAAAAAAGTACAATTTTGTATTATTGAATGACAGCTATGGACATCACAGCCACTGGTCATGACAACTGAAAATTACAAATCTGAACTACATATTAATGAAATCCAAAAGTGTTTGTCTTAGTAAACTAAGAATGCAAAGAAAAAAACCCCTATTTCTGATTTACAGAACAAAACATTGGGAATGCCCTTAGAAGGACAAGATGCAGATACTTCAGACCAATATGATTATATTTTTAACACACATCAGTTACATTTACAGCCCTGGATACACATTTGCAATCTATCAGATTAATCTAACTCATTGTCAGGTGTGATTTGAAGCAACAGAAGGAAGCAATGGAATTAGAATACCAAAAAGGCACAACAAGTTTAGCCCTTCTTTGCATGTCATCGTATCCAGCTTTCCCGTGTGTTTGTCACATATCTGTGGTCCAAACTCCAGGAAAAACAACCAAATATGCAAAACATGAAGTGTCTTTTTTTGTAGACTTACAGCCTTTTTTCCCCCTTTCCTATGCAGTTTGAACCCATTAAATATTTCAGTTGTAGTTTAGGTCTTTTCCAACTTAAACAAAAGAGCTTGTTTTGTAAAAGTTACAAAAGTGAAAATAAGACTTGTTTTTATATGGTTCATATACTTTACAAGAAAAAAAAGCCTCGTATCACTTAGTTCACTGTCATTGGCTATCTCAGTAAATGCTTCAGTGTTGCTCTTGATTAGCCTCTGGTTTTCTCTGGATTATGCCAAATTCTCCTTCAACCTCGATGTCAAAGCCTTCTGAATATTCCCAGCTTGGTGTTGTGTAGAGCAAAGGTTTCAACTGAATGTTGTAGCTTGTGTTAAAACCGTCTTCTTGGTCTGCTAAAGATACAGCTAGGCCTGTGTCAAATACACAGCAGGTTTTGGAGCACCGCTCCAGGAGATAAAGATTATGCCTTGTATCCTTACCTTCCAGCAGTTAAAGAACTCTTGGGTTAGAGCATTTATTAGATATTTGCTTATTAGGCTAATATTGCACTGCAGGAAAACATACTAAATTAAAATACAATTAACAGCTACTTGCTATAGGGAGATTTCCCAGTGAGGGACTCTCCTGGATACCCTGAGAAGTTTCTTGCAGAAAATATTGAAAATAGATAGCAGCACAAAACCTCTCAACCCTCTACACTTACTGATGGCATTTTTCTTCCACCCCCTCTCCTCCAGCAGTCTTTTCTTTCAGTGTCTCTTCTTACCACCTCAGGGAAATCAAAAGTGAGCGAATATCTTTGTTCTCCTTTCCTCCATCTCATATCACATCATCCCTCAGTCACCTGCATTCTCATGAGTTCTCAGTCTGATCTCGTCTAGGAATCGTACTCGTTAACTCAGCTGAAACAACAGTTTATAAAGACATCACTAGCATAATGTATGTAGTACAGAGTGAAGGTCAGGTTGCTTAACATATGCATTTGTTTAGGTGTTTTTGACTTTATTCCTGCAAACGTAAAGTGGGGGCTGGGTTAGAAAGCTCGGTGTTTTCAGAAATCTTAAATGGAATAACTAAAGGTAAGTTTCTTTGTCTGCATCTGAAAAACCAGGTTTTCAGACTGAGTTTTTAAGGCTTTTTGTTGTTGTTTTAAAGACATAATTGTTTTTAATGTTAACTGTTACATATAGAAAAGACATAATGTTAGAGGACATTACATTATCTGAGAAATACTGAAATACATGTAAATAGTGGCTGTGCTAAAAAAAAATGTGGAAAAGAGTAAATTTAAGACTGCAAATGGAAGTTCTTATTTCCTGATAGCTCTAATCTATGTTATTATATATCACCAGAAATATTGTCATATTTTTTTTTCCCCCTAATACCACACAGAGAAGATTTAAGTCATCTGGAAATCTTAAATACTTTTTTGTGTACAATATATTTTATTATGAATGCCATTAGTTCAGTGGAATTTGCCTTGCACTTTTCTGTTAAGAGTGATGGCTTGCTTATGTAATAGATGATGGACAGAGCCTACTCTGTAACTGAGTTGATTTGGGTCATGAGAGTGGCTCAAACTTCTTTAATATTTTGCAAAGAAACACATGAGCGCAGAATCCTCTCCTTTATGATTGTGTGTGGGTTTGGCTGGCTGATGTACCTTGTGGTTAGAGTTTCTAGAACAGTATAGAAATAGCATATCTTTTGGCAGGTTCCTGGAGGACCCCATCACAACAGAAATCTGATTGTATTTGCATTATGAACATTCACATGCAGGTGGAAAACTTGCCACAAGGAGTATTTTGCCTCAGCCAGGATGCATTAAAAGATTGTGGCAAAAGATAAGAGAGAAGATAAGAAAGACAAAAAAAGGGGAAGTAATATCGTGTGTTTAAGTATGCATGTCCAAATTGCTTTAGAAAGCTTAAAATAGATCTGTATCAGCCATCCTGCATCCTGTTTGCTGGGGAATTCATATAGAGTACTCTCTTTTTTTTACTTTTTTTGCTACCTTTTTTTCCTTTTTTTAGTTTTCTTTCCAGTCAGTGTGTCCATAAGTGTTAACAGGAAGATCAACTTTAAGGAATCCATTGTAGCATTAAGGGGCTACCTAGAAGAAGCTTGAAAGACGTTTGCCATCGTAGCAGCAAAGTGAATAAAGATGGACATGTTCCAAGGTGATGTGCAATGGCAAAAACACACAGGCTGGCTCTAATGCGGTAGGAAACGGGGCAAGAAAGTAGCATTTCTGAACAGATGCCAGCCTGCCATAATAACTGGCATGACTATTTTGGTAGCTGTATTTTATATGAGCAGAACAGTGCAGTGAGGAGACTGGTTAAAAGCCCAAGAGAGCAGGAGAGGTCTTTAGCAGCAATAGCAGGAAAACATGATGCAAACTCCATGGAAGGAATAAGTTGCCATAGATGGCCCTTTCATGGTAACAAAGACAATGGAGCAGCAGGAACTGAAAATTTTCTCTAGCAAGTTAGGGGTCACTGTTTTTTATACCGTTTGGGTTGTCCAAACACTCAGCAAGTACTGCTTCATGGCAATCTAATCTGATGGTGAGAAGGGATGGGCCGTCTGGGTAAGAGAACCACGGAGTATCCCTATGCCCACACACGAGGTCAGTGTTCTCATTACTGCTTCTCAGCTTATTCCTTTTCTTTCCAGTGTACGTTACAATTGTTCTATTTAGCAAATATTTCCCAGGATGTTCTTAAGTCTCCCTGGGCTGATTCTTATTTGCTCAGCACTTGTTGAATCCCCTGAATGATCCAAATTCTTTAAATCTAATTGCATTATTTATTAGCTTAGTGCTTTTTGAGTAGACATCTAACTTTGCACATAACCTCTGGGGTGTTAGAACTTGTGAGGATACTGTCTTGGCTATCACGGAGATCAGCATCATCTTGTTTTTTCCCTTCTGCAGTGTGGCCACCACAATTAAGGTGTTCTCACCTTGACCCTTTTACTGAAGGGACTTTCTGTACAGGATCTGTCCTCTTTGAGCACAGGTGAGGAGGGAGCTTTATAAAATGCATTTATACTCCACAAGCAGAAGTCAAAAGGCATGTATTGCCAATCCCAGGGATGCTGCTTGTATGAATAATGTCTCAATAATTGCATTGCTCCTGAGCTAAATCATTTCCTTACACATTTTTCCATCAGTTTTCTCCATCAAATCACAGGTACATTATCTAAATGCAAAATAGCCCTAAAATTACCCTAGCATACTGGAATCCTTTCCCAAACTGGAAGTTTCTATCCCAGATTACATTTCACAAATCAGCTTTCCACCCTACAACTACTCATGTCTCTTCACTTTAAATATCAGTCTCCGAGGTGAAATAATCTTAAACACTTTTTGAAATAAATCCTGGGCAGGAGTTAAATGTAATTTCCTCTGCTCTGAACATCTTCTATGCTTTTCTGCAGGCAGCAAAGTGGCCACTTTTTTCTGGCTATTCTCAGTAGAATTATGCTCTTCCTTTCTGTAGTAGGTTGATTATAATCCAACTCTCAGGCAATTTTTGTCATTATTTTTTTTCTAGTGAAAGGGAAAACTGCAGAATGGGAGAATACAGTGCTCAATGTCACTTTTCTTAGGAACTAGAAAACAGTTTAGGCAACTACAATTTAATGCCACAATGCCTAAAACTTACACTCTCAGAGCCAAGTGTAATGTTTGCACTGTGCTACTGAGAGGGGATCACCTGGAGCAGGATTTGCAATATAAAGTTAGGTGTCCCTGTTCCCTTGAATGATTTTGCATTGGGCTTGAGTGGCAAGGTTTTGGTAGCGAGGGAGCTACAGAGATGGCTTCTGTGAGAAGGTGCAAGATGCTTCCCCTATGTCTGATAGAGCCAATGCCAGCCAGCTCCAAGACACACCCACCTCTGGCCAAGGCCGAGTTCATCAGCAAAGGTGGTAGCGCCTCTGGGATAACGTATTTAAGAAGGGGGAAAAAAACCCCAAGCCCGCAACTTCGGCTGGAGAGAGGATTGAAAATATGTGAGAGAAACAGCTCTGCAGACACCAAGGTCAGTGAAGAAGGACAGAGAGGAGGTGCTCCAGGTGCCCTGCAGCCCATGGAGAAGATCATGGTAAGGCAGGCTGTCCCCCTGCAGTCCATGAAGGTCCATGGTGAAGCAGATATCCACCTGCAACCAGGGTAGGACCCCACGTCAGAGCAGGTGGATGCCCAGAGGAGGCTGTGAACCCATGGGGATCTTGCACTGGAGCAGGCTCCTGGCAGGACCTGTGAACCCGTAGAGAGACAGGAGCCCACACTGGAGCAGGTTTACTGTCAGGGCTTGTGACCCCATGGGGGACCCACACTGGAACAGCCTGTTCCTGAAAGGCTGCACCCCATGGAAGGGACCCACACTGGGGCAGTTTGTGAAGAGCTGGAGCCCATGGGAAGGCCTCATGTTGAAGAAGTTTGTAGAGGACTGTCTCCCATGGTTGGGACCCCATGCTGGAGCAGGGGAAGAGAGTGAGGAGGAAGAAACAGCAGAGACAATGTACGATGAACTGACTGCAACCCCCACTCCGCATCCCCCTGCACAGCTCAGGGGGAGGAGGTAGAGAAAATCCAGAGTAAAGTTAAACCTGGGAAGAAGGAAGGAGTGGGGGGAAGGTTTGAGATTTAGCTTTTGTTTCTGATTATCCTACTGTGATTTGATTGGTAATAAATTAAACTAATTTCCCCAAGTTGAGTCTGTTTTGCCCATGACAGTAACTGGTGAGTGATCTCTCCCTGTCCTTATCTCGACCCATGAGCATTTCGTTATATTCTCTCTCCCCTGTCCAGCTGAAGAAGGGAGTGATAATGCAGCTTTGGTGGGCACCTGGCGTCCAACCAGAGTCAGCCCACCACAGACATCTAGAAGGCTACAGGAGGGATTTGCACCTGTCAGCGGGTGAAACACTTTGTTGATTAAACCAGTCCAGAGCAGGGTGAATCTACAACTCCATTTCTGTTACAAGTAGACATCTTAAGGTGGTAAGTGGTCATGTCTCTTCAACTAGAATATAGACCCTGAAGCCTACCTCCTGAACTTGGCTACCAAATTGGGTGTTGACTGTTGAAGGACACAGCACTGTAGAAGACAGCACTCAGTTGGACCCAGCAGATTCAGAAGAGTGTCCAAGCCAACAGGCAGCAACTCATTGTGGAAAGATTTGAGATACCTTTTTTACCTGGTGCAACTTGTCAGCCAAGAATACAAAAGACATGAAGTGAGTTTGAAACCAAAGCCTGGAAGGCTCATATCTTGCATATCTTGGGAGCACAGAGCTTTGTGTTTACAACGTTCACCTGACAAAGAGCATGCTAGAGGTCTCCTGCCAATGAGCTCAATTGTAGATACCCAGTAAACATATTTTTTGACCTGGAGATAATTGAAAAGATAAGAAGTAAATTCTCCCTGTGTTGAGGAGTTATAAAGCCAGCATAGTTATGTTGCCTTAAAACACCCTTCTTCAAAAGAGGAGAAGCCACCTGTGAAGCTTAGATGATATCTTGAGTTTAGACTTGGAAATGTTTGGTTTTTCCATTTCAGTCTTCTGAACGTTCACACTTAAACTCAGCAGAACTACTCATGAACTTAGCACTGAGGACATGCAAAGTATTTGGATGGCCATGGCCACAAAGTCAAATATACGGTTGATACACCAGAAGGATGGGATGCCATCCAGAGGGACCTGGACAGGCTGGAGGGGTGCACTTGTGTGAACCTCATGAGGTTCAACACGGCCAAGTGCAAGGTCCTACACCTGGGTCGGGGTAATCCCCGCTATCAATACAGGCTGGGGGATGAAAGGATCGAGAGCAGCCCTGCTGAGAGGGACTTGGGCGTACTGATAGACGAAAGGCTGGACATGAGCCGGCAATGTGCGCTAGCAGCCCAGAGGGCCAGCCGTGTCCTGGGTTGCATCAAGAGAAGCGTGGCCAGCAGGTCGAGAGAAGTGATTCTGCCCCTCTACTCTGCTCTGGTGAGACCTCACCTGGAGTACTGTGTTCAGCTCTGGAGCCCTCAGCACAAGAAGGACATGGACCTGTTGGAGTGGGTCCAAAGGAGGGCTACAAAAATGATCCGAGGGCTGAAGCACCTCTCCTATGAGGACAGGCTGAGAGAGTTGGGCTTGTTCAGCCTGGAGAAGAGAAGGCTGTGGGGAGACCTGATTGCAGCCTTTCAGTACTTAAAGGGAGCCTATAGGAAAGATGGGGACAATCTTTTTAGTACAGACAGCAGTGACAGGACGAGGGGTAATGGTTTTAAACTTAAACAGCGTAGGTTTAGGCTGGATATAAGGAAGAAATTCTTTACAATGAGGGTGGTGAAACACTGGAACGGGTTGCCCAGAGAGGTAGTGGAGGCCCCATCCCTGGAAACATTCAAGACCAGGTTGGATAGAGCTCTGAACAACCTGATCTAGTTAGCGGTGTCCCTGCTCGCTGCAGGGGGGTTGGACTAGATGACCTCTAGGGGTCACAATTCACAATTCAAAATGCTACAAAGATATTACTATTCCTTACTGTAGTAAGTTTCTAAAGGAACTACAACAATAATTTACATTAACACATGTTGTTATGCTGAACTGCTATTCACACGTGTAGAGTTGAGCACAGGCAAAAGGATTTAACAGGAATAATTATAAGACAATAACCAACTTTGTGTAGATATTTAGAGAATATTGTTCTGGAACAATTTGGATTCATGTGAAAGATTTTTTGTTTATGAAAGACAAAATTAAGACACATGCACGTCTGTCTTCACACCTGCATATGAGTACTAAAACTTTTGATACTTCCATCTAAACAAAATGAGCATCATCTTAGATAGCTCAATATGGGACAATATAATTATAGCTTGTCTATACAATATGTTAAAAAATTAAATGCGATTTCACAGACTCATAGAATCATAGAATGATAAGGGTTGGAAGGGACCTTAAAGATCATCTATTTTCGGCCCGCCTGCCATGAGCAGGGACATCTTCCACTAGACCAGGTTGCTCAGAGCTCCATCCAACCTGGCCTTGAACACTTCCACGGAGGGGGCAGCCACAGCTTCTCTGGGCAACCTGTTCCAGTGTTCCACCACCCTCATGGTGAAGAATTTCTTCCTAATATCTAATCTAAATCTTCCTTCTTTTAGTTTACAACCATTCCCCCTTGTCCTATCACTACACACCCCTGTGAAAAGCCCCTCTCCATCCTTCCTGTAGGCCCCCTTCAGGTACTGGAAGGCTGCTGTAAGGCCACCCCAGAGCCTTCTCTTCTCCAGGCTGAAACAGCCCCAACTCTCTTAGCATGTCCTCATAGGACTCCAGCCCTCTGATCATCTTTGTGGCCCTCCTCTGGACCCGCTCCAACACAGCTATTTCCTTCTTATGTTGGGGGCTCCAGAGCTGGATGCAGTACTCCAGATAGGGTCTCACCAGAGCAGAGTAGAGGGGCAGAATAACTTCCCTTGACCTGCTAGCCAAGCTTCTCTTGATGCAGCCCAGGACACGGTTGGCTTTCTGGGCTGCAAACACATGTTGCCTGCTCATGTTGAGCTTAAATTTCCTTCTGGAAATTCTGCTTGATTGAAGACTTCATGATCATTCCTAAATCAAGGCTTATAAGAATATTCACCCCAGCATAGACGTTTGTATCCTGTGTCCTCTGAAGACACTGCAGCTATGTGTCAGTAAATATGATAGATAGCAGCACAGGCTTAACAAAAATCAACAAAAGATTTGTTTGAATAAGGGTTGCATGATCAGGTTATTCACTAGCAGGCTAGCAATTATTCAAGGCTACAGGACCTCAGAAGGAAAGAATACTCTATCCAAACAGTGAAGACAGGCTGAGATTTATGGAAAATATTATTTTAGAATTTGAGAACTGTTGTCTTGGGGATTTCTAGCAACATTATATTTATGCTATATTTCTGCAGTGCTACACACTACAAGCCTGACCTATGTTGGCCCTAGAATTTTCACCTGTATGTGTTAGGGCAAACTATACACCTCTCAGCTATTCCCTGCTCACTGTTTCTTGTTATTATTCCTTAAAACAGGGGTATGTGACACACATGAGTTGGCAGTATTAGACCTAGCACAAGATAAATGACTTTTTGCTGCATTTCTCTCTCATCTACCCAAGAAGATTAAGTGATGTAGCATAGTTTTAATATGTAGAAGACTTTTCTTGCATAAAATTATTAAATGCTTAAATCCACTTGTATGAAACTTTTCTCTGAAGTTAAATGCTCTTAATGTTGCAAATGGGCAGTTCCAACCAGCTCCTGTTTGTTCTTTTGCTAGTGTGTGCTTCACGTAGAAGTGATCTATGACACCAAAAAAGTGATATAGCTAGTGCAGTTTTTAACTCTTATCCAAACAAAATAGTTGAATTGCAAATAGGATGTGTTTCTGTGTATATGCACAGGAATTAGAGTATTACACCACTATGAAAACTGACAAAGAGCCTTGTTTCTACCTGATGTTATTGCACTACCAAAGTAGACAACTATTGCCTTAGAGAAGAATCTGGATTCAAATACATGAATGGAATGGGTAAGGCAGATTATCCATGACTGAAAAAAAATATCAAAGTTTTCCTTAACATTTTGGGGAAAAAAATACATTGGTATTTCATTATAACCTGGCAGAGAAGGATGGGAAAGGGAGTAGTGAGGGAGAATAAATAAATACATAGAACACAACATTAAAGATCATAAAAATATTGTTTTAAAAATTATCAATTCACTTTTAAAATGACAAAATAACAAACACATCATTTACAAGAACTAATAGTAAAATCTGTATGATTCAGCTTTGCAGTTCCACACATAAGCAGCAGTTCTCTGTGTCTGCCAGCTCTTTCAGAGAGGGGATGCTTAGCTTTGAGAAAAGAATGAAATAAGTTTTTAAAAATCCTGTTAGTTTATAGATCATCTCTTGACAGATTTAAACTCGCCAGTATTCATGATACATTACTAGGCTGCAAATTAATAATCTAATGTGTTCAGCGGTTTCATGAAATGCTAGTTTGGACATCTTTGTAGTCATACCACTCCAGTCCCATTATCTTCACAAGCCATGATTACCACGTAACACTTCTAGAACGTGAGAAAAAATCAAAACCCGAAACAAAACCCAAAATCTAATTTCACTTGCACCAGTGTGTAGACTTGAGTGAGAAAATCACTTGGCTTGGCTGATAAACCCTTCCTATCTGCTACCTTCAAGCTACTGAGAACTGATCAGATGGAAGCAGATAACTACAGAGACTAGCGCGGTCAGAATCAACACTGTGACAATAATTGCCTTGCTTTTGCCAAAGTTCTTTACAATAAAAAAGACTCCTTTTCTTGAAAGCAGAGCTGTTAATTTTTCTCAGTGATCCAAAGCCCACGGGAGTAAATGGTTTGCCTGACTGAAATTAGATTTGCATGAGTTTCTGTGGAATGACAATTAATGGCTCAAAAAAATCAAAAGCCATGTTGTGGTGAACAATTCTTGTGTGGAAGTACATCATGAAGGGTGATGGTGTTTTAACTAACATATTCTTTTTTTTTCCTTCAAACTTGGCCTTTTCTTTGACAAATAAAATGAGCTGAGAACAACATGGAGTTCAAATGAACGTAAGATTTCCATTGCTTTTTCTACAAACTTTTAAACAGTGACACTGTGGCCTTTCATGTAAAGTTTTGATTACAGGCACATTTAGGCTACACTAGAAAGGTGCATGCACCTGCTCGCTGTTTTGCAATGCAAAGAGCCGCATTGATTTTAGTGAGTTAAAGTAAGCCTCTGAGCATGCCTTTGCAGGATCAAAGCTTAGCTGCTTCAAATTTCAAACAACAATAACATGACATGCCTTGGTCAAACTTCTCTTCTGTTTCAACAGTCTGTTTCTGTAGTTGTTTTTGATAAGCATTCTGTTCTTTATCCTACCTTGCATAATTAAAGTTGTAGTTCAAACTCGTTCTTATTTAGTGATTTATTAAAATAAAACTGAAGCTAGCTATGCTGGGTAACTGGTTTTGACAGAAAAACACAGAACGAATAAAGCAGGTCAAAATTTTTGCAGATAAAAGAAAACTAAACCAACAGGTCAAGTAGCAATGCAGAAAACTTGAGACCTATTTAAAGACACGCACATATCTTAGAATGAAACTGGAAAGACAGAAAAAACATTGTTTTCCTCCAGATTAAGCACCTACGAATTGCACAATGCAAAGATTGCCCAGCTGTTTCAACTTAGAGAAAAACATAGCTGTTTTTGAAAGCCTGAAATAGTTCCATAACTGGACATAAAACAAGTAATGGACTAATGCACAGTGAAGAAGTTTACTTGTTGCCCTCTAACAGAGTCAGAAAGTGCAGGCAACCCAATGAGACTTATGTGCTTTATTTTTTAAATCATTTGCAGGAACCATACCACATGGCTGTCTCACGTCAGAAGATTTTTCTTCTTTTCATTTAGACCTACTTTGTGCATTCATACTATTCTGGTTTGCTAGGTGGAAAAGTCAATGTCTTTAAAACTGACTTTCTGATAGGGAACTTTGCTTTGTTGATACAAGGGAGAGTAGTCAGACTTTTATGTCAGGCAGTCATGAATCAATTTGACCAGGTCTGTCTACAATGGAGGTTAAACTGCCGATTAGTTACCGACCGAAGTGAGCTTTATTGGTTGGCGTAGCATGTAATAGCTTAGAAATTTCCAAGAAATATCCAGTTTATGAAATGGCTATCATAATCTAAGGTGAATAAATCTCATGGAGAAAAAATCTTAGGGAGAAAAAATGATAGGTAAAATCCTTGTCAGTCTGCACAGGTCTGGCACGTCACATTGTCAGTTTAACTAGTTTTTTTCAGAGAAATTCGTAGCTACGCTATTGACCATGTATGAACTGAAACACTTGACACAGAAAAATGCAATTCACATGACTGAAATTTTTCAAAGTGGCAAGTAACTGAAGAAAAGGATGTTTTCCCCGAATACATGAAGTATTAGCTGTGGCTTTCATAAATGACATGACCTTGAGAGTTTGGAAGCTGACTTTTAGGCCACTGCTTCACCCCTGTTTTGCCTTCAGAATACATTCTCAAAAGTCGTAGGTGGTGACACCAATTGCTTTTGATTTATCCCAGATTTCTTCTGGAGTAAGTGAGCTACGTACTTGGCATTCTTTCTCAGATCCTGTCTCCTGGTTTTGGTGATCTATGGACTCTTCCAGATGGTGAATAATCTTCACAAGGTAAGACAATAAATCATAATCAGAGAAAAATACTGCAGTCTGAGACTGAATGGGAGCAGTATGGTTTCCTGTGTCTAATGATCTTCCAACTATGCTTCATGTACTGGAACTACCTGCTCATCCACAATACACTTACCCTACTGTTGCCACGCTCTATCTGCCTGGTACTGAAATTGGAAGCACTTTAGTTTCTCCAGCTGTTCTACTGACTAGCAATTAAATATAACTAAAGACAATTACTTTATAATTTGTCTATGTGACTGGGCTGTCTTATAATTTGTTTCAAACTGTGCATGATAATCTCTATTATCAAATACAGGAAGATTTGTGGTGGTGCAGAGGAATTTAGTTGTGCAACTGCTATTGACATTAATAGAAGTCACACAGCTTGATCCTTTTAAATCTTCCTGGAATTTAAGTACTTAAACATTCTAAAATTTTTTTTAGGAGAACAGGATACTTGCAATTAACTTCCATGTCAAATATTTGTCAGTATTTAGACGCCCTGATGCCAGTCCAAAGTATTTGCCCACATCACCTCTGTCAAGTGAAAATCAGTTTCTCTTGTATCAGTTTTGTACTACTGGCCAAAAAGTCTTTAGGTTTCTTTCAGGATAACTGTGCCTTTCAAATAGCCGATCCTTTATTTTCCTCATTCACTAAGCACTCTCCAACTTTTGGGAGTCAGAGGTCCTTTGCAAAAGATAGTATGTGATCATGTATTTAAAGATTTAATATGCATAATCACATGACGGTAGACTGAAGACTGACCAAAAGTCTTGATTCTAGCATTTCCTAGCTCATAGTGTTTTGGCTTTCCAACCCAAGTAACATTCTTCAATGTATTTTTTGTGGGTGAAGAATTGATTTATGTGAATGAACATCTGTAAGAACTGTGATTCAAATAAAAAAAGGAATATTCTGAACTAATTTGAAGTGTTGCACAACTTCACAAAGAAGGTGATTTCATTATGCATTGTGTAGACTAAGAAACTTTTTCTACTTTGCTCTCAAAATGCACTGACTTGGCATCATCATGTTGCTTTATATCTTTGTGCCTCTGAGACAACTCCTCTGCTATTCATCATAGCATGTAATTATTTATGTTCCTCCCAGGTATGTTTATCTATTGTATCTAGACATTCAGCTTGCAGGTTAAAGAAGTGACTTGATTGAATTTCCAAGTTAATATCTACAGTAGATCAGTATTTGGACTTCAGTAGTTTAAAGGCAGGGCAACAAGAACTTTGGAGGGATTCTTAGGTGCTGTTACTCAGCTGTGCTAGTTTTTGGTAGATGAGAGCCTGTTCGGTGCAATTGGCTGTATTTTGAAGTAAAAGAGGAAGCTAGATCCTAAGAATCATATAATCTCCCATTTCTTTTTCAGTTCCACTATTGAGTCTATCCTGCCTTAAGGGAATTGAGATCTTTTCTGATAAGGAAGCCTTGCTCAGTTCTCATCACTCATCCCAGCATCTTGACGGATATTAACTGAATATGAGTTCATTAGCTGTGAACATACACCAAGAGGATGGGATTTTTTGACTGCTGCCATTCTGAGATGATGTTTGAGTCTGCAACTGTCTTATTAAAATTAAGTGGGAAAATACAAGTACACAAGCAACTGCACATATAAACCCAAGCTACTGGGTCATAAAAAAGATGAAATATTTACAGTAATTTTAACACAGTGTGAAAAAAGCAGCAGATATTGGTCTCAATGAACAAAATTCCACCTTTTTCTTAGCATCTGGACCTGTAGATTTCTAAAGAAACAATGCCGTAATAAAGACAAAGGTGCTTGCCATCTGTTCTGCTTTATGAAGATTATTTGTTGCCCTTGTAATGTTGGAAAGTTTCCAGCAAATGTTCCAGCAAATTTGAGCATAGACATAATCAGGTGTGAGGCATATGACCGTTATTGTGTGTGATGCGCTATAAAACATGAAGCAGCAAGGAAAAACAAAGGAGATGATAAAAACAGAGCATTAAGCAGAAAACAAATGTGAACAGAGATAAATGATACTTGACATGCTTTCCGTTTTCACTGAAAATTAATAATTCTGTGCATAGAAAAAAGCAATATTAAGGCCGTGATTTCAAACACAAGCTAGAAAGTATGCTGTTGGTAACCTCCTGAACAACTGCACAGAGGTCCCACTTGGCTTTAGGAGAAGCTGCACTGCCAGAGACGAGCTCAGGAAATGGTGAAGTTTGGAGCTTGTGACAAAGATCACAAGGTACTGATGTCTTGTGTAAAAAGGATGGTAGCAAACAGCTCTAAAAAATGGAGACAGAAGGAACGCATTGAGCTTTGCCTGGGGGCAAATGAGGAACGAGTTGAGAGCTTATGGGTTAGAATTAAGGGACAGGCTCATAAGGCTGACATTACGGTGGGTGTGTACTACAGGCCACCTGACCAGGAGGAGGAAGTTGATGAGGCCTTCTACAGGCAGCTGCAAGCAGCCTCACAGTCACAGGCCCTGGTTCTCATGGGGGACTTCAACCACCCTGACATCAGCTGGGAAGACCACACAGCTAGGCAGGTGCAATCCAGGAGCTTTCTACAAAGCATCGATGATAACTTTCTGATGCAAGTGGTGGAGGAACCAACAAGGAAAGACACTCTGCTGGACCTTGTATTAACAAACAAGGAGGGACTGGTGGAGGATGTGAGGGTTGGAGGTAGACTCGGCTGCAGTGACCATGAAATGGTCGAGTTCAGGATCCTGTGTGGAAGAAGAAGGGCGATAAGCAGGATCAAAACCTTGGGCCTCAGGAGGGATAACTTTGGCCTCTTCAAGGAGCTACAGGGAGGAATCCTGTGGGCCAGGGCTCTCGAAGGCAGGGGGGTCCAAGAGGGTTGGTCGCTGTTTAAATGTGACTTCCTCCATGCTCAGGAGCAGTGCATCCCCCTGAGAAAGAAATCTAGCAAAGGAGGCAGGAGACCTGCATGGTTGAACAAGGAGCTTCTAGCAGAGACCAGGTGGAAGATAAAGGTCCATGGAATGTGGAAAGAGGGGTAGGCCACTTGGGAAGAGTACAGGAATGTGGTCAGAGCGTGCAGGGATGTGACGAGGAAAGCCAAGGCCCACGTGGAATTGCATCTAGGATGTCAAAGACAACAAGAAGGGCTTCTTCAACTACATCAGCAGCAAATGGAAGGCTAGGGACAATGTGGGGCTGCTGCTGAATGAGGCGGGTGTCCTGGTGAGGGAGGATGCAGAGAAGGCAGAGCTACTGAATGCCTTCTTTGCTTCAGTCTTCAGTGCTAAGGCAGGCCCTCAGGAATCCCAGGCCCCGGAGGTAAGAGAAGAAGCCCACAGAGAGGATGACTTTCCTTTGGTCGAGGAGGACTGCGTGAGGGATCGCTTAAGCAATCTGGATGCCCACAAATCCATGGGCCCCGATGGAAGGCACCCACGAGTGCTGAAGGAGGTGGCGGATGTCATTGCTGAGCCACTCTCCATCGTCTTTGAGAGGTCCTGGAGGACAGGAGAGGTGCCCGAGGACTAGAGAAAAGCCAATGTCACTCCAATCTTCAAAAAGGGCAAGAAGGAGGACCCAGGGAACTACAGGCCGGTCAGCCTCACCTCCATCCCGGGTAAGGTGATGGAGCAGCTTATCCTGGAGGTCATCATCAAGCAAGTGGAGGAAAAGAAGGTTATGAGGAGTAGTCAGCATGGATTCACCAAGGGGAAATCATGCTTGACCGATCTGATAGCTTTCTACTATGGCATGACTGGCTGGGTAGATGAGGTGAGAGCCGTGGATGTTGTCTACCTAGACTTCAGCAAGGCTTTCGACACAGTTTCCTATAACATCCTCCTAGGGAAGCTCAGGAAGTGTGGGCTGCATGAGTGGTCGGTGAGGTGGATTGAGAACTGGCTGAATGGCAGAACTCAGAGGGTTGTCATCAGCGGCGCTGAGTCTAGTTGGAGGCTGGTAACTAGCGGTGTCCCCCAGGGGTCAGTACTGGGCCCAGCCTTGTTTAACTTCTTCATCAGTGACCTGGATGAAGAGTTAGAATGTACCCCCAGCAAGTTTGCTGATGACACCAAACTGGGAGGTGTGGTAGATACACCAGAAGGCTGTGCTGCCATTCAGCGTGACCTGGACAGGCTGGAAAGTTGGGCAGAGAGGAACCTGACGAGTTTCAACAAGGGCAAATGCAGGGTCCTGCACCTGGGGAGGAACAACCCCATGCACCAGTACAGGCTTGGGGTGGACCTGCTGGAGAGCAGCTCTGTGGAAAGGGACCTGGGTGTCCTGGGACGACAGACTGACCATGAGCCAGCAGTGTGCCCTGGCTGCCAAGAAATCTAATGGGATCCTGGGATGCATTAGGAGGAGTGTGGCCAGTTGGTCAAGGGAGGTTCTCCTTCCCCTCTACACTGCCCTAGTGAGGCCTCATCTGGAGTACTGTGTCCAGTTCTGGGTTCCCCAGTTCAAGAAAGATGAGGAGCTACTGGAGAGAGTCCAGCGGAGGGCTACAAAGATGATGAGAGGGCTGGAGCATCTCTCCTACGAGGAGAGGCTGAGGGAGCTGGGCTTGTTCAGCCTGAAGAAGAGAAGGCTGCGAGGGGACCTAATATATACTTACAAATATCTGAAGGGTGGGTGTCAGGAGGATGGGGCCAAACTCTTTTCAGTAGTGCCCAGCGACAGGACAAGGGGCAATGGGCACAAACTGAAGCAGAGGAAGTTCCATCTGAACATGAGGAAGAACTTCTTCCCTCTGAGGGTGACGGAGCACTGGAACAGGCTGCTCAGGGATGTTGAGGAGTGTCCTTCTCTGGAGATATTCAAGACCCACCTGGACAAGATCCTGTGCAGCCTGCTGTAGGTGACCCTGCTTCGGCAGAAGGGTTGGACTAGATGACCCACAGAGGTCCCTTCCAACCCCTACCTTTCTGTGATTGTGTGATTCTGTGATTCTGTGAATACATGGATGACATTTTGAACTAGGAAGAAAATAGTATAAAATCATTAGGTTTGGAACAAGGATTGACAACAGGTTGACCATAACATTTTTGGGTTTTTTTTGAGACACTGCATAAATTTTATCTGTACTGTATTCACTTCAGTGTCTGAGGTTGTCCAGTCCTTACTGTGAACAAGTGAGGTGCTTTTGCTGTCATCTGTTTAAAGATGCATTAGGAACAACTTCAGACTTTCCAATAAAATGTCTTCCAGAAACAAGACCAAGAACCAGGTGCAATTAGATTTAGAAAATCATTGTTCTGACTAGTAGATTCTGATTAAGAGGAGTGGTGTTTTGAACAAAATAGAGAACTAGTTGATCTGATTTCTGTTCAGAGGTTTGACACAGTGTTCCTCTTTGATCATCGAGAAAACTTATATCACACAATCACAGAGTGGTAGGGTTTGGGAAGGTCTTCTGGCGATCATCTAGTCCAACCCCCGTGCCAAAGCAGGGTCACCTAGAGCAGGCTGCAGAGGACCACATACAGGCAGGTCTTGAATATCTCCAGAGGAGAATCCACAACCTCTATGGGCAACCTGTTCCAGTACTCTGTCACCCTCAGAATGAAGAAGTTCTTCCTCATGTTCAGGTGGAACTTCCCATTCTTCAGTTTGTGCCCGTTTCCCCTTGTCCTGTTGCTGGGCACCAGTGTATGAGCCTGGATAGTCTGCTAGAATTTGAACATCTGAAGACAACAGAGTCCCATGGAATCTTTTTGGACTCATTTTTTTTCATTATTTTTAGTTGGATTTCCTAAAAATCTTAATTGGAAATCTATGAAATGACAAGTAAGACATTTCAAAATACCTGTCACTCTTCAAAACCTGAACAGAAAAAATCTCAGGTTTCTTTTTCAGTTTGCTTTAGTTTTGTGAGCTGGCTATGTTTGCTTAGTGGTTCTAGAATCTGGAATAGAGCTAATGCAAGATACAGGTTAGAATGGCCATGCAAAGTCCACGCTGCTGTCTCAGTTCTCCATCAGTATAACTATGCTTACTCTTACAACATTCTCCTGAATTGCTATTAACATTTTTGACCAGCCAACAAACAAATAAACTCTTTATTTTGAAAAGAAAAGAACAAGGCTGTGGTTCACAGTGAAGAGAATACAAGCTGTCAGAATCTTCAGGGTTACTAGAGAATTAAGAAAATATGCTCCAGTTTGGGGTTTCTTTAGATGTTTTGTTTTTGCAGTTAAAGCCTCTTTTCATGTTAAGATATTCACAAACAAACTCATACAAAATAACTTGTAACAAAGGGCTGCTTTTGAAAATGCGTCGTAAGTAAGAAGCAAAAAGAGACAATACTCCTCTGTACCACTTAGGGGAGGACACAGTCCTGGACATGAAGGCTTCGGAGGAATATTGATGAAAACAGACCGAGACCAAGAAATGGAAGCTAAGCTATAGAGTCCTGAAGGAACTGATTTATGAAAAAGATCAAAAAGGTAAAATGAATCTATAGCTAAGCAATGACTAAGGATAAAACAGAGCAATGGCTGTTGGGATGCTCTATAGCCATGCAGGGAAATGTTGCCAGAATAATATGGGGGTTTTGGGGAATGGTAACCCTGTGAACTCATTCCAAGTTGAGCTTGTAGAAGAGCTCAGTAGGCTGACTAACATTAGAGAAACAATGAGAGGAAAAAAAGGTACTGATTGTATACAGATGACAGAAATGACAGGACTAGATTTTAAATTTCAAATTTGGTAGCATATTAATGTTAAACTGGAGCTGGGAGAAAGAATTGGTGATGCTGTCTGCTGTAGTGGCTGGCCTCAGCCTGCACAGTTTGCCTTTTTTCAGTGATCACCTCTATAACACTGGGCAAGGAAAATGTAAGGATCATGTATACCTGGGATGCTAAGTTGCTTGTGAGGCAAGAAAGATACAAAACCTTCACTCAGCCTAAATTCAGTGCGTGGGGCTGTGTTTACTGTAATTAGCGTCTGACTCTCTGAATTCATCTGTCTTAATCAGCCATTGTATGAGGACAGATGAATAACCTCTCTAGTGACCACAGACATACTGCCATCCACTTGGAAAAAACCCCATTTGTTGACCTGAAATGAAAAACTGAAGGGCTTTTCTGGTGTGTGAATTGATGGAAAGGTCTTGATACCAGCCTCCAGAAGGGCACTCCTGAGTTTATCACATGAATTACAGAGTTTGGCAGGTACCTCTGTAGGGAAAAAAAGCCGAGAAGGTGTTCACTTGTTTGTCTTCTGGATGAGATGAAACTCCCTGGATAATCTAGTGAGGAAAAAACACAGCATGTATATGAATGGACCTGCCTGCCAATGACAAGCCTGGCTCCAGGATTTCTGGCACTGACAAACCAATGTGTGGGATTTTGCATATCAGGAAAGAGAGAAAAAGTATTATCTGAAGATTCAAACAAATTTAATACTGCTTTCAGCAAAGGTGGTTCAGATCTTGCATTCTTCTGAAGCAGCCCTATTCAGAAGCAAAGCAAACCCCAAAGTTGCACTAAATCAGCAGTGAAGATCATGTGAGAGCACCAAAAATGGCCCTTTCTATAAAAATTCATGTTAGTGTGGACTAGGAATGGCTTAGCCTTCATGAATGCCCGTTACCCACCTGCACCTGTTATACCCATTATGAAGATGCTGCACTTCACATAGGACACAGCTTCTTCTCCAGGAGTCACTTGTGCCTGTAAAGCCCTAACGCCATATTTGTGCTCCAGATCATAAACTGAATAAAGTTGTTTCAGGGCTGAACATTTTCACATTTAGCACACAAAATCCATATGAGCTATGTATCAGAAAAGCCAGACACTTGATCAAATTTCATATGAGAAGATACTCACTGTCATCTCTTAACTGGAAAAACTTTCAACCAATTCTGTCCTTAGATGACTAAGATGTTTCTTGGTGAGGGGGTGTTTTGGTAAGATGTTTTTTTGCCTTGGGGAACAAGTAAGTGCTAATGGGCAGGGCTGCAATCACAGAATCACAGAATCACAGAATCACAGAATGGTAGGGGTTGGAAGGGACCTCTGTGGGTCATCTAGTCCAACCCTTCTGCCGAAGCAGGGTCACCTACAGTAGGCTGCACAGGATCTTGTCCAGGCGGGTCTTGAATATCTCCAGAGAAGGAGACTCCACAACCTCCCTGGGCAGCCTGTCCCAGTGCTCCGTCACCCTCAGAGGGAAGAAGTTCTTCCTCATGTTCAGACGGAACTTCCTGTGCCTCAGTTTGTGCCCATTGCCCCTTGTCCTGTCACTGGGCACCACTGAAAAGAGCTTGGATCCAGAGGGACTTCAACAGGCTGGAGGAATGGGCCAGCAGGAAGGTTTCAAAATTCAAAAAATGTCAAGTCCTGCACCTGAGAAGAAGACCCCTATAATGATATAGACTGGGGACTGTCTGGTTGGGGAACAGGTCTGCTGAAAAGGACCCGGGAATCTCTACTCTGCTCTGGTGAGACCTCACCTGGAGTCCTGTGTTCAGCTCTGGAGCTCTCAGCACAGGAAAGACACAGACCTGTTGGAGCAGGTCCAGAGGAGGGCCACAAAAATGATTACAGGGATGGAACACCTCTATTATGAGGACAGGCTGAGACAACGGGGGTTGTTCAGCCTGGAGAAGAGAAGGCTCCGGGAAGACCTTACAGCAGCCTTTCAGTACTTAGACAGGGCCTATAGGAAAGAGGCGAACAATCTTTTTAGCAAGGCCTGTTGTGACAGGACAAGGAGTAATGGCTTTAAACTAAGGGAGGGTAGATTTAGACTGGATATAAGGAAGAATTTTTTTACAATGAGGGTGATGAAACACTGGAACAGGTTGCCCAGAGAAGTAGTGGAGGCCCCATCCCTAGAAACTTTCAAGGTCAGGTTGGATGGGGCTCTGAGCAACCTGATCTAGTGGTTGATGTCCATGCTTATTGCAAGGGGGCTGGGCTAGATGAGCTCTAAATGTGCCTTCCAACTCTAAGCATTCTATGATTCTATGATCTTGGCAGACAGCAAGTTGAATGTGAGCCATCAGTGTGCCCTGGCAGGAAAGAAGGCCAGTAGGATCTGAGGCTGCATGGCAGAACAGCTGTTAGATCAAGGGAAGTGATTATCCCCACTGTTCAGCGCTCAGGTGACACCTAGATTCTGCTGCTAGGTTTTGGGTCCCCCAGTACAAGACTGAGTGATAAACTAGAGACAGTTCAGTGAAGGACCACCAAGATGCTCAGGGCGCTGGAGCACTTGTTCTGTGAGGAAAAGCTGAGGGACTGGTGCTTTTTAAACCTGGAGAAGAGGTGGCTTTGGGGGCACTTAGCAGCACCCCAGACCTACGAGGAGCTCATTGAGAAGACTAATCAATGATCCTCTCTAGTGGTACGAGGTGAGACAAGAAGAGACAATGAGCATAAACTGGAAAGAGAGGTTCAAACAACATAAAGAGAAACTTCTTCATCCTGAAGACAGCCAAGCAATGGAGCAGGCCGCTCAGAGAGGTTGTGCAGGCTCTGTCATTGCAGGTTTTCAAGACCCAGCTGGACACAACCCTGAGCGACCTCATCTGACCTCAGATCTGAGACTGCTTTGAGAAAGAGATTGGACTAGAAATGTTGTGAGGTCCATTCCTACCTGAATTACCTTAGGGTTCTTACTCAATAAAAATTGTGGAAGTATATAAAACATAGGAAGAATTAGGTGACAATATTTATGCTAAAATCAGAAAATAGTCTGTAGGCTGACTCCTGCAGTCGTCATTCAGGTGAAATTGCCAGTTCAGTTGGGTCACCTTGCCTGGTACAGGAAGTTGGAATCTACTGAAGGATTTAAATGAGAGTACTACATTGAACTGAAATCAGAGACGACTGCAGCCAACGATTTTACTAGACCACTAGATGTGGTCTGCTGAAATGTGTCACAGGCTTCTTAAATAATTTCAACAGGACTTTAGTTCAACCTTATTTAAAAAAAAAAAAAAAAAGTAGGCTAATTTTGGCTCACAGTTTCACTGACTTAAGTACTTGCTTTTCCACACTTTTTCATATGGACAGAGGAGTACGCTCAATGATATCTCGTAACAGTAGCAACTAAAATATAATTGTTCAGTGTATATTCAAGGGAAAAAAAGCTGCACATGGAATGGATATTGCTCTTTTCTGGTTTACCTGTATGATTTATAAAATCTCTAAAAAAGAAAACAAGAAATTCTTAGCAGACTTTAAATATACTTTTTAATGGATTGCACCTTAGAACAAGATTCAGCCCATTAATTCTATGTATTATTTAATCAAGCGATACAGAATTCTTGTTATGCTACCAAGCCATTTTAAAAAGCAAGTTAAGCATGCTCAAGTGACTGACAGTACAGCAACACTTTCCCTGTGTTTCATTTTGAATTTATTTAATCCATTAAGCGTAACAATGCAGCATGCAAGGTAGTCTTTTCTAGTTTAAGTAAAGATGCAGTGGGGAAGAAATTGTACATACTTCAGAAACTAGAAAATTTAACTTTTTTGCTTGATTTGCCATCCACAAAATTATTTTAAATAGAAGGACATCAATTTTATCCTGTAATTATGTTTGTCAAGGTTGCCAATTTTATATCTAGACTTTGCCAACAAAAATCTGTTGATTTTTTTTTTCCTGGTTGTCTTCTCTGCTGAGGAAGATATTATATTTGAAATGAAAGGCACTCACAATACACCTGGAAAATCTGTAATTAAAGTCTGTACACATGATCTGTGTTAACATATAGTATTATAGCAGAGGTACAAGAAAAGAAAATTCGTTATGAACTGGATTTACTCGGTATAAGAGTGGACACAGATTTACATTTATGTTTGCCCTGCTGGATTAAGAATCTCTGTACCAATAATAAGTATGTTTTAACATTATCTTTTTGTGTGTTCAGTTTCCTTTTACCTTTCAAATGCTTTCTTTATGATGTGTGTTTTCTCTTTTCCTCCTTTTACCTTTTGGAAGTTATACAAGTTATCTCTATATATGAACCGCATATTTCTTTTCTGCTTCTTCTTTGCCTCCCTGCTTCCTTTCCCTTCTTTGGTACAGATTTATCTCCTTTTTATTCCAATCCGTGACTTGACATTTGTTACTCTCAGGAGTGGATGTCCCAGAATCTGTAATATCTCATGAGATATAATAGCATGGAGCAGGAGAAGCATGCAACTTTTTCAAAAGAAGAATACAGAAAAAATCAGTATGGGAGGGCAGCTGAGCTGAGAAGAGGATACAGAGACAGTCCTCACTGTCCCTTAGATATCAGGAGGCTAAAACTGATAGATGGAACAGCTGTGTGTAAAGAAACATCAGCAGACTGTGGCTGCTGTGATGGCCTTGTTCAAGACAAATAGGAGGAAGGCAATGTCATAACAAAAAAGTTACAGCATACAGGTGCATATATATATATATGCACTATCATTGCTACTGTATTTCCTTTCTTTGTATTTCTGATTTCAGAGCTAGGAAATCTATGATATTCCTTTCTGTATATTTTGATATCAGAATGCATCCTTTTTTAGACACTGCGTTTCAGTCATCAACTGCATGCTTTCACCACAGGCTGAATAATTAAGAGACTATTGTGACTATCCTAAAATAATGAATAACATGCAAATTAAATTGTCTGTGGAAGATGTTCAAAATTTCTAATTATGGAATTCATCCCCTTGGAATATGAAAACATAAAAGTAAACAAGCCAGAGCACTGCTTAACTTCCATTCTAAGAACAAGACTGTAATTATGTGCAAGTTATACACAAAAGCCAGATATCATATTATTTAATACAGCTATGTTCAGAAGTCATGTTAGAAACATGCTCCTGAAATTATGTTCACATACAAGGGTATATACTTTTTATCAGAAGAGATTTGACATTTCAGTCTTCTGATGAATAGGTTACTATGTGAAATCACCTGCATTGTAAAAGGACAGAAAGTATTGCTTTTCTTAAACTGAAATTCATTTCATATCACTTTAAAGATGGTGACATCTATTTTTCTAACTTTGGATAGTTTCCAAACTATGTACCTTAGGATTTAAAAAAAAAATCCCTCAAGCAATTAAGCATAACATGAGTCATCATCACAAGTAATGAGGATATTCTAACTGCAAAATATAAACATTTACTAAGATTTATTCAGGACAGAAAGAACTGATTTTTACTGGGGGATGAAAACAGAGAGATACTTTTTATGAGGACATGAAATACTTATGCATCATACACAAGTATTACAGAAATACTGCATGATTTCTGATGAAAATTTTGAAATAAACCGAGATAGAGGAAAACGGGTTGTATTGGTTTGCATAAGCCACCATGCATGATTTCTGTCTCAAGCCAATGATTTTTAATATAGTGACCTGCTGTGATCTGAAAACATGGAGTGTCTTCTTCCAAGTTTGACGCTAAGGCACAAAGATTCGAATCCTCATTTTTGCCAGTTTAACAGAATACATGGTCATACCCTACTGCCACAGGTATAACGTAAACCCCTAGGTCTGATGAGTTATATTAGCCAGACTTCCCTGGGTCATTCGGGATCATGCTTCAACAAAATTAGAATCAATTGGCAAGCACATACCTGAAAGAACTGCCTTTTACAGGTACATTGTGTAGGCCACATGGTACTGAAATTTCACAACAGCAATACAATTTGGTCTTAAAATTGAATGAAAAGAGCGGTTGTGGGATAACACACCATGAACAGAAAGCTTTTTAAGCATGAAATGCTCAGAATAATGAGGAAGTTACAGCTTAGAAAGGAGAAACACAACATAATTCCACAGAGACATTTGCAAACAACTGCCCTGCACAGTAGACCTTAATCAAACATGCTGTTTGGCTCTTGTTTTTGAAATCCCTAATGGCCATCTTTTTTCATTCATCAATATTCTATGAACATGTTTATAGAGGAGGAAGATGAGACATCAGTGTGTGCCATCATACACAAATTATCCCAGACTCTCAACAGCTTCTTTGCTTTCAGTGCTTCTGCATGGGGTTTTGATATTCTGTCAAGAGCTACTCCTTATGTGACAGTTCAAAATACCTCGGATTCCCTTTCTTTCCATGTATTTCTTCCCTCATCATCACTAAGGATAACACAGAGTTTTGGCAATGCAGATGAGGAAGGGACAGGTCCTGTCCTGCTGACTAGGAGAGGTTCTGCAAGAGGCATCCCACTGGCAGTCCACGCTAACAAAAAGCAGGCAAAGAGGAAGAAAAGACATGTTTGTTGTGTGACTCACCACACACTTTACTAAAAGGAAAAATACCTCGTAAAACTGTATTCCTGCCACATTTTGGAGGATGTGTAGGCACAGACATTTTAATCAGGATTTTGTGATCCCAAAAGGGAAAGAATTCCATGAGATGAAGCAGTAGATAGTTAAAAGCTTCAAAAGAGCTGTTACATTTTGAATTGGGTTCTTGGAGCTAGACACTAACATCCTCACTGTGTTCTCTGAAACGTCATGCTAGGTGTCTTCATATGTAAGATCACGTGCCATTTCCCAGACAAAATGCTCTTATATCTCCAGTCCTGCACAGTTGATCTTGTAATTATGTAATTTATTTTTCTTAGTTCCTTTTCTTTTAAGTTTTTAGGTTAATACTACATAATTCTAAATACATTTTATATTAAACAACATTTTTTACAATTTATGTCGATCACACTTCTACGTGATCTTCCTTTTGTTCTGATGCTTGTATTTTAGTGATTGTCATTGTGCACATTTATTACACTATTAGCAGAAAATGTTTCTCTTTTGCAGAAAAATCACTATCTGACCTGTAATCCATTCATATAGTATTTTGTAACTCTTTTGTGCAGCTCAAAGCCTGAGTGTAATTGTTTTGTGTTTCTTTGCTGTCTATTCCTTAGACAGAAAACAGTAGATACTACTTTTTCCAAGTACTGATTATGTCTTCAAAATACTATTAAACTATTTCATGGAAAGTATTTAAAAATATATACTTAGAACCATATTTATAATTAAAGTAATACAAATATAGGGAAAAATGCACTTTTTTGTCTTTGCACATTAACATACATTTGTGTTTCCTGTTGCAAAAAAACAATTAATTTAATGTAATTTAATGATGCTCAATAACAAACACATATTTGTGCTGAAACACAAGGATTCTTACCAAAAGAAATATGCCAAATTATTCTGCATGTAACAACGAATATGAGAATAAGGAATGAGGGCAGAAGGACAGAACAATAAAAGTAGAGGAGTTCCCTTCACATCAGGATCAGACCTTTGTCACAACTTGGCTAATGTTTGGCAGGATAGATCTGTCAGGATTATTTATTATGCTAGCTAGATAAATGGATAAAATATTTAAGTAGATAAATGACTGATGAGATTCTTGTAGGCATCACAGAAGAACAGGCTATTCAGAAGGGATTTAAAGGAAAAGGTAAAAGATCTGTAGCTATTTGTAGAACTATGTATAGGCAGAGCATAGAGAAAAGAAAGGGTCATGGGAGAAATGAGAACAAGAAGTTGAGGTTGAGGTAACCATACTGAAGAAGTTGAGGTACCTGCAGATTGTGCAGACAGAATTACCACTGAATTCTGCATCTGAAGAGTTGGGTATTAAAATGGGCAGAATGTAGACGTACGTATCACGTAAGTATAGTCCTAATGGCAGTGAAAAAGAGTACAAAACTTGGGAATGGCAAAGAGGAATTAGAACTGAAGGAGTAACAATAAACACAGAGAGTGACAAATGTTGGTAGATTTGTAATCTGTATGACAAAAACAGAAACAGAAATAAGCAGTGCAAAGACACAACATGGTTTAATTTTCAGGTTTTGGGAAGAAAGTTGTATCAAGGAAAATAGCTCCTGGAGAAGATACAGTTGTAATTTTTTTCTAAATACATTACTCTGTAGTTAAAATGTGCTGCTATACAGATACTGTGTTACAGCTCTATATGGTGACTTGGAGCCGTGTTTCATTTACAGGGTGATCATTGTGGTTTTCCACAGAAATGGTTTACTGAGCACAGAATAAAATACAGTCCTCCAAGAACATGCACAAGTGACTGCCTATAGGATAGAGAGAAAACAGTGCCTGAGATAATGTTTGATTTGGGCAGTGTTATTCAAATGCAAAGCATTACAAGAATACACAAACCTTGTCATGCAGTCATTTTGACACGTAGGAGTAGGTTCAGCCTATGGAATCTTTACAACTGTAATTTCAAATAATTTAGTTTCATTTTCTATGTTAATTTACCAGAGAACGATAACCTAAAAAGTACCCAAAGAAGGGAATTTACCTAAGGCTGTGCTAATTCCTGAATAAATAAAGAGCAAAGAGACACAGTCCTGTGTTCATTCAGGTCAAGAGCCTGAACTTGTGAACACAAGCAAGTATCTTCATACCCATCTGGATTCTGCAATCACTTTTGCTTTGCTGCTAACAGGGATGGGGTTATTCGCCTGCTTAGTGAATTCCCTGTGCAGTGCCAACGCCTGGTCCCTGTCTGAGCCCTTCCCAGTTGTGAGTACAGAGGCATAATGGGTAAGTCTAACTTGTGCACCTGCCTAAAAACTTTGGTTCCAGCAAGTAAGTTCTATTAGTTGAAACAACATTGTTAAAGAATTCAAGAACACATTTTCATTTGTTCAAAAGCTCCAAAATCCTATTTCCTCTCTAACTCTGTTCTGGGCCATAACACGTCACAGGGACTGAGCAATTTACTGAGTACTTAATTATTGAGTGCAAATTTTCTCAAGTGCCTAGCTAATGAGTTTAGCATAAACAAGCAAAGGAATAACCAGAAAGAGGTTCAACACAGACTGAATTTTACAAAAATAGTGTCAGTGCTTTAGCTGATTTGCATGTGGGTAATACCTATCTATATTGCTTTTGCAATTCCTACTGGAAAAGACACGCTTCCTTTTTCACCTTTGAACTTCTCTATTTTGTTGCTGTGCCATTGATCTGATGCTGCATTTGAACTCGAGGCTGATTTTTTTTTGTGTGGCTTCAGTTAACTCAGTGTTCATTAAACAAGGGGCTAATCCTTCATCTTCAATTCACATCTATGCTCTTTATTTGATTCACATCTATATTTTTTACTTATCCGGGATATCTGGCCTGCAAAAATGACACTTACAACTCTAAAGCACTTTCAGAAGAAACAGGAATTACTTTCCTGTAGCAGATTCCGAGGCTTTCTACTGCAATCCATTGCCTCTTTTTGTGACCAATGAGGTAGTATTTCGAGAAAGATTTAGAAACTCCTATTGTTTTTTCTAAATAAGTGCTTTCCTTAGTTAGGTCTTTTCTCCATATCTCACAACTAGAGACTAGTTTAAGCCTCAAAACATGAAGCCTCAGGACTTTCCATAACATTTGAAGTAGTAATGGTAATAATTATGACAGGTTTGGTTTTTATTCCCTTTTTATTAAATGACACAAGATATGATACAAGCATGGTCATCTCAGGGTTGTTCTCACTATATTACATCTCTTGCAACCACTCACAACTCTGATAAGTTGGTGTAAAAACCTAAAACTGTGATGGTCTATGTTCTGGAATTACTATGCATTGTTAAACACCTTCACTGATGAAGGTGAGGGAGGAGAGAAGACAGAGAATCAGACCTCCCCAGTTTAGACAGAGTTTTATTTTGGATTGTAACTGAATTCCTTTAAGTTATAATCCAAATAAGCTAAGTGCCTAAGATCCAGTAAGACAAGTGCCTACTAAATTCTATTTCTTGGATGAAATTTCAGAAACTGATTCTGTTTTGCTTACAGTACAAAATATATGTTTCTATCCTGACAGAAATAAGATTCCTTTATAATGTGTATCATCAGAAATTATTTTAGACTTGTTGTCAAATAGACTCACTTAACTAAGCAAAAAGCCTTGCTATTTTCGTTCTGCATTACGGGAAGAAGTCTTGAACAGCGAAAGGGGTGGGCAGAGAGGGAAGTGTATTAGTTGGACATGCCGAAGGGTAACCAACAGAGAAAGAAACCACTCACCCTTTAAAATTAAATCTCACTGTGTGTGCTGCGTGTTTTATATTCAGGGCTGTTCTTTTTGCTTTTCTTGAAGTGCTCTTCCAGTCCTGAACCAACAGTTACTAGTATAACTAATCTAGATTAATTTACACCATATTTCACAACATATATTTTGACAAATAAGGTTTTTATTCAAACAATCCATATAAACATATAATGATCAATCACAACTTTCTCCTGAAATATTAGCAGTAAACCTCAAATAAACTGGCTGCCTGAGAAATAAATGTAATTTAAGCTCTAAATAAATATAATATAATCTCTGTTTCCATAAAACTTTGAGATCAATACTTCTGAGGCTGTGGAATTGTATGAATATGATGTGAATTAAATTACTGCCATGACTGATGCATTATTTATTATTTCATCCTAGTCCCATTGAAATCTTTGGCCTGTTCTGATATGTAACTCAAATTCTCCTCATTTTCACCCAATTGCTAACTGACACAGCCTACAGAAATGTTCCCAGGAGAGCCTGAGGGAAAAGTGCATTTGCTTCAGTAGTGCAGGGTAAATTCTAGCAGTCTTAAAATAATATATTTGTTTAAGAACATAAACTTCTGAACTGATCTCTTTTATGCTTCAGATATATTCTCTGTAATAGTGTGTACTGATAAAAGACACACACATGAAACTAAGGTATGTGCACTGATAAGTGGGTTATTTGAATATAAAGATGGGATTGGAGTTTAAATGTGAGATACTACCATGTGTCCATAGTTCTCTATTTCTGGATATTTTCCTAAGCCTTGAGCCCTGTGTGAATATAAATTCCATGATCTTTGGACTGGGAAGTATCAGAACTAAAGCTGATGAACAGGTGAAAGTTCATAAGGTTCCATTTCTCTGCATGCTATGCTATGTTACGCTGTGCTATGCTACTCCTGAAAAACTTCATCTATTTACCAGAACTACAAAATACACTACTTCTATCTATAAAGAGACTTCAAAGGGACAAAGACTTCAGCTTGGCCAGAAGGAGGCAGAATCTGGAGAATGAAGGAAGAACTGCTCCAAGGTGGTAGCACCATTTACTTGGTGGAGATGATCCATAGAGAAAAACATGTACAAGCAGAACCAACCACAAGGTGTTTTGAATCTGATGGAAATTTTGGGAAGGAATGAGGAGAATCTCCTGAAGTGGAGAAGGGGAGGTGTTCCTTAAGAACCAACATCATGATCAATGTTGGCTGGCAACCCAAGGAGTTTAAGTTCATTTCTGAGGCATCTCGACTGGAACTAGATGTAGACTGTAGATCTTGTAGATCCACTGTGGCTCTGCTCTAGATCTAGATCTAAACTGTAAAGTGACTTCACTACAAAGGGTAGAACTTGATTTGGAAACAAGCTAGCATAGTTTTTGTGATGTCCAAACTACTTTTAACAAGATTTGCCATGAGCAGTAGAGTCTAAGAAGTCCTATCAGGCAAGAAGAGAGAACTAGTAGATAAAAGAGATAGAAGGTAGGAATGAGAACTGCTGGAGAAGACATGGAATACTGGGTCACCCGAACAAAAGGGACACTAGAAGATAATGCATGCACTACTCTAGTTTTGGAGGCCATGTATTGCTAATGTTGGTAGAGAAGCATGTTGTACTTAGACGTTAACTGAGCAATAAGGATTTACAGAGGAATGACCTCTGACTTTAATATAGCAGGTTAATGGAAGCATTCGATGAAATGTTTTTTAGGGAAGTGCTCTGTGATCTGGAATGAAACTTCTGGTCAAAACCATGAGCATGACCAGATTCCTCCTGTCTATATGATCTTTAATGCAGGGTGCGAGGATTAAGATCAGATATTGAAGACCCAACTCAAGTATCCGATTCAAGAAAGATAGCTGATGGCAATGAACCTAAGGTCACATGTACAGAACAAAAATCAAGCCAGAGGCTGAGTGTGACTTATGCCCACATGGCTATGCACAAACCTATTTCTTCCGAAATCAGACTGATTTATCAGTATAGACAGATGAACTGATTTTGTGTGTTTTGCCAGACCCCAAACTGTGTTTTGGCATTTCTTAACACCAGAGAAAATCAAGCCAGGGAACATGCTAAAATGATGAGCAGTGCAAGATGATGCTAGTGACTTGTTTGTTTTACTAGCACTGCCAGACTTCCCTTCATTTTCAGGGTTATTATTTTTAGAAGTTCAGCAAAATGTAAATATTCCCCCTCAACAGAAAAGAGCATGAGAAGATCAGCTCAAGACACTTCAGCACAGTTTCTTCTGAATCCCCAAGTACAAAGGCACTGGCAACAAAGCACATGAAGCAGGAGAGGAGAAGAATGGTGGTGGCAATTTTGACCAAAGTAAGGTCAGTACTGAGAAAGGCCTTAGCCTAGTTTTCGATGGCTGCTGTAGAGAAATCTGTGGCAAGTCATCACCCTCTCCTCTCTCCTTTATTTAGTGGTATGATGCTTTCAATAGCAGAGAATATCCCTAGGTGTTTTTATTCTTCTGATTTGCAGCAGAAAGAGCTCAGGCACTTGGCTAAACTGATGCCGCCGTTCTGATGCTTCCTTTTCTGGAACTTGCTTGTTGGAGCTGGGAACCTCTAGTGACAGCAGTGAGCTCTAGACATGCCCTTCCTAGCCTTGGTTGGAATAGCACTGTGACAGAGATGGCCACCCTGCAACGCTGCATAGCGTATAAGGATGCAGCTGTTGTTTTCTCCTTTGAGTACCAGTGTCTTCGTAACGAAACACACAGGAGTGAAAGCACTATAGTATGGTTTAAGCTGATGTTACTGCTTGTGCTTATAGTGAGACAATGTGTTCTAATTAGTCTTCCAGGTACAACTTTCAGATGCATGACCATATCTGAAGCTGCTTTATAAAAATGGGTATCATAATGTATTCAAAGTATTGACCATACATGTGTTTTGATTGCACAACTTTCTAAGTATTTCCTTTCTACTAAGTAACGTCATGTGTGACGATCTCTTAGATAATTTTTTCTTCCAAGATGAAAATATGTTGACCTTTTTTACATGTTTATCAGGTTTCACAAGGTTCAGGTTTTAAATTTCTCCCTTGATGTCCTTGATAACAACAACTATGAATATATCTTTTTGATTCTATTTTTTTTTCTCCGAAATCATTCTACAGATGCTAAATAAAGTTTTGATTATGAACAAAACTTACAGGAAATATTGGATAATTTGTCAAATAATGTACTTGTTTTTATTCTTTTAATTCAGTCCTTCAGAATTTGAACCACATGGGTTCATAATCTACCAGGACAAAGACAACATTTTTATACAGCTTTTTCACGCCTCTTTTCTTTTTTTGCAATTCATGTTGTAGAAAGGAAAAGGTTATAAGTTTAAATGAAGGTAAACCAGTTCTGTCCAACTTTTCACAGATTTCTACGGATTCTCGTGGTGTGAGACCAGACGGATGAGCTACATCTCACTTTGGCAGTTTAACAGCATGTCACTCTATGTAGATAGTAACAGCATAGATTCATCCAATACTTTGTAATCCTTATAAGAAGACCTGTCATCTGATACTATAGCAAAGCATATTATTAAGAATCGTTTAATCGACACGTCACAGATACAATGCCACAGAATATGACTGTAGGATTTTACCTGCACTTCTATAAATCATGCCTGAATTCTCAGGTCTTCTAAGACTGACAGGATTTTGGTGTGATTGTTATAACTGAACATCATGATAAGAATGTGATTTAAAGAAATTCTCATGCAAGTACAAAATCCTTTCATACAGCTGCTCAAGAAATTTTTTTATGAAGTACAAAATATGAAAAGATGTCAACTCAGAGGGGTAGCCCATGTACTGAATTTTTGAAACAGAGTTTTGGAATGAGATTGCGATGTCACAGAGAGATATGAGATCTTCCTGTCATCCTCCCGTTTCCTTTCCCCTCAGGATCCTGGAATTATATATACACTAAAAAAAAAAAAAAAATCTTCCACTAGTCTCATGTCACTGTGCTCTGCACTTAATAGGAGAAATTGATATTCATACTGAAAACAAACTCCAGGTTCCTCGCAAGTAGTATGCAGAACTTATTCATGTTTTTAAAACATGTACCTTCCTTAAACCAGGTGTAATACATAGTTCTGATGAGAAAAATTGTTTTGGAGTAAATATCTCAAAGAAAGTTTAGTCACTTCTCACTACACAGCCTACTGCACAGAGAATAGCCAAAGAATAAAGGTGAATTTATTAGTATTCTAGTGACCTTTTAGATAGACTGCATGGAAATCCTGAAGGCTAATTTACAGCTAAATTAATTAAGATATCACATTATATACAAGGTCAGACAGTGGTCTATCCAGAGTTTTTTCTGTCTGAACAAGACACTAATTCTTAATTTTATCCTTCAAAAAAACATAGTACTTCTCTGTGTCCCAAGACAAGCAAATGATTTAGCAAAGCAAAGAATAATGAATCTCAGAAACAGCTTAATTCCAACCTCAAAAAAAATAATACAAAATTCTTTCTTTTGTTTCTTGAAGAAGCTGTTGATATAGAGTAGACTGCAAAGGAGATCATACTGAACCCATCATTGAGAGAGGTGTTGAGTTCTGTCATTCAATCATAAATGTTTTTTGCTATTTTTTCAGCCATCTTTTTCTTAAATTGTAAATAAATGCGCAGTTGTTAATGATGCATTAATCTAAAGGATGCAGGGGTTTGAGAAAAAAAAAGAAACAATATTCAGAGCAAAAGGGACAGATCAGAAAAATGGTAAAATAGAGCAGTGATCACAAACTACAGAAAGGAAAAGTATCCCTTGTTTATATATATTAAAATGCCAGTCCTCTTTGAGTACTTGTGTCTATTTCCATGAAATGAACTGACATCTTAACTAAACATTAAATTCTATGCAGGAGAGCGAACATGATAAAATACTGAATTTGAATCCAAAAGCGGAAAGCACAGGGGAGGTAGATATGGTCACTTTTTGCCTTATGGGTATTGGAAGCCTCCATAGGCTGATATTGACTGAATAGGCCTATCAGATCACATGGTGTCTCCTTTTCCTTTCAATCATAAGTAATCTTTACTTTTTTCCATGGCTGCGGTCCTGTAACGGTCATTGATCACTTCATAGATTCTAAGGCCAGAAGAGAACACTGCAGTCATTTAGTCTGACCTGTGATGTGACACTGGCGTAAGAACTCATCCAATAACATCTACATGAAGTCCAATAATTTATGGTTGAATACAGTACACTTTTTAGAAAGAAACCAATATTGATTTTGAAATGTTGTATGATGGATGGAAAATCTACTCCTTTCCTTCACAAATTGACCCAATGGTTATTTTCTGACACTGATAGAAATGTGAACAGAATTTTATTACTAGGTCATAGGTCAGTCTCTTTACTTTCCTCCAGACAGACAGATTACTTCCTTGTGAGGGAAGCTTTGAGCCCTGTGATTCATTCGTTTGAGCAACAAAGCTAGAATTTGGGTTTTCAGCCTAGTCCTTGGAACTGTGAACTGTGATCTTTGACGTATAGAGACAATATAAGCTTTTGAGTCTTGTTTGGTGCTTAGCTGTATATACACAAATTATTTAACCCAATATCTGTTCTAATGATCTTATGAAGATGATTGTGGGCCTTGCAAATGTTTGTCTTAATAAGAAAACAGCTCCTGCAAACTGGCAAATGGGATAGAATTTACAGATAGATGAATATGAAGAAAACGAACTATATAAAAGTTACATAGCCTGAAGAGGTTTCTTTACCAGTCTGAACTATCCAAAAGACTGTGGAAACAGAGATTCACAGGATGGAAGAGGTTAGAGAGCACTAAAAATATGTAATATTTTCTGAACCATAATACCTATTGCATTTGGACTGGCAACATTGTTCTGTTTGCAGCTTATCTTTGTATGTAACTAACATTGTTAGAAATGAGAAATACATAATTTTTATTTAGTATGTGTTTTAAAATCTAGGTTTTTTTTTTTGTTATTAAGTGCTAGAAATTAGGTCTAAGCTTGAAACATTCTTAGCAACTCTTCAGAAAAATGCACTGACTAATTTTCTGTCCCTATACTCTCCTCAAACATACTGTAGAGGTCCTATTTCACAAGGGCCAATAAATTCTCTATTCCAGATTTGGAAATTAGTTTCTAGATTTTGAACAGTCTTTTTCTGAGTAAAGCTTTCTGTCTTGTTTCAGAACAGATCAATTTCCAATTTAAGCCATTATTCTCAAGTACCTCTAAACCAAATGACACAAATCTTTCTAATGTCATAACCTAGTTTCCAGAAAAGGCAATGGGAGCTATCTCAACTGTTCTAATGGAAGACAAACTGGCAAACTTGAAAAAAAATCTAACCATAACTAATCAGCTTTTCTGTCTACATTAGCTCTGCCAAGCTGAGTTGTATTGAGGAGCCAACCTAGAATTGGCAGGATACCTGATGCTGCAGTTACCATCCAGTCTGTCAGAAGCCCTTCTTTTTTGAGAACAATGCCACACTTTTATCAATTGAAACCTCTTTATTTCATTTGCTGTAAAAGCTGACAGACGGTGTTTGAACACTCGGTGAGGAAAACAGTCCTGTGTTTACAAAGGACAACATGAATAAAATTTCTAGAACTACGAAAGACCAATTTTAGGATTTGTTTAACCTTATTTTAGCAGTACAAAAACATCTAATCTAAGCAGTAATCACTGTAAACTTCCAGAGTCAATGAAAGGAGATGGTAAATCATGTGTGACTATTATGATTGCCTTCTATAGTAAAGTGAATGGATCTGCGGACAAGGGGAGAGCAGTGGATATCATTAGCATGCGTTTTAGCAAGGCTTTTGACTGTCTCTCACAGTGTTATTGTACCTAAGTTAGAACATTGTGGTCTGTTTGGGTTGAAAACCGTATGGATAGAGAGATGGCTGGAGGGTTAGACTCAGACAGTGGCACTTAATGGGTCATACTCTATTTGAAGGCCAGTAAGGAGCAAGCATCACAGGGGTCTAAATGGGGACCTGTCCTTTTTAACATTTTTATCTGTGACCTGGAGGAGGTCACAGGGTGTACTCTCGTCAAGTTTGCACATGGCACCAGACTGAGGGCACAAGTCAGTTCATTTGAAAGAAGGGCTGCCATCCAGAGGCACCTATACAGGCTGGAGGAATGGGCCAGCAGGAAAGTTTCAAAATTCAATGAATATGTGAAGTCCCGCACCTAGGAAAAATAATCACTTATGATGACACAGGCTGGAGACTGACTGGCTGGGGAGTAGCTTTGTGAAAAAGGAGCTGGGGATCCTGGAAGACAGCAAGCTGAATGTGAGACATCACTGTGCCCTGACAGCAAAGACCAACAGCATCAGAGGCTGTATTAACAGGAGCTCAGCCAGCAGAGCAAGGGAAGTGATTATCCTTCTTTATTCAATATTTAATAGGCAATATCTAGATACAGTGTCCATTTTTGAGGCTCTTCCTTCTCCTCCACTCATTCCCCACCCACCAGTCCAGGAAAGGCATCAATACCCTGGAGAGAGCCCAGCAGAGGCCACCAAGATGCTCAGGGAACTGGAGCACTTGCCCTGTGAGGAGAGGTTGAGGGAGCTCATCTGCAGAAGAAGCAGCTTTGGGGGGACTGAAGCAGCCCACTAGTAGCTACGGGGAGGTAGAGCGGTGACAAGGTGGAGTTGGTCTCTTCACAGTGATGAACAGTGGAAGGATGAGAGACAACAGGTATAGGCTGAAACAAGAGAGTTTCAGACTAGATATAAGGAGAAATGTTTTCCGCTGAGGACAGCCGGACAGTGGAATGTGTTGCCTCCAGAAGTTGTGCCATCTCTATCCTTGGAGTTTTTCCAGGCCCAAATGGATAAAGCCCTGAGGAACAGTAGGTTGGACTGGAGGTGCTCTGAGGCCCCTTCCACCCTGAACTGTCATATGATTTTAACTCTTTGTAAGAGCTAATTGTCTTCACAAGGTGCCTAAACTGCTGTGGAAAGAGCCATGCTTGGATTTAAATGGCTGGGTTTTAAGGTGCTGATGTTAAATAGGAATGTCATTCTATTAGGGAACGTAAACACAGCTAATGAACTGACTAAGTGATAATACTATTAATATAAAATGACTCTTATATGACAAGCCACTTCTCCAATCTTACCCTTATAAGAGTGGCCAAAAGTCTTTTCCCTTGGAGAAGTCATTTTCTGTAACTTCCTATCTTAGGTATTTATACATCTTCCTTCTTCACCCACACATTCACACGTACACTAACAACGCAGCAGCAGTATCAGCATTTCCCCCTAGTTTCTGAACTGTGTTTATGCCTATTTTACTTACCTCAGTGAGCAGGAGGCTACTGTAACTCCCTGTTTATTGATGGGGATGAGACCCAGCAGGACTTTGCTCTTGTGGTTTCTAAGATACTTCTATAGACATTAGACTATCGTTCATCTTTATCAGATAGTCTTCCTTAAATTATCATCCTACATAAGTCTAATCAGATGAAAACATCAAGGCCCAAGGTGCTGCTGGTTATGCTTTATTTAAACTGTGCTTATTTTTCCCATACCTTATATGCCAGCTTCCAAAGCAGTACTTGGCTTCAGGTCCAATGCTCTTACAGACAACTCTGACTAGCATTTGGCTTTTAGCCCCTTACAATTATGAGCTATTAATTCATGAATAGAAGATTAGTTAAATTACAAATGCAGTGTCCTTTGGTGTCAAGAAAGACAAATGTCTTAAGTGACAGCAAAGTCAAGAATAGTTTCAAGGAATATAAAGAAAGTTATTTTCTGGAGTACAGATGTGAGATGATGAGATGAACAGAACACGGGGAACTCATTGTCTGAAGGGAAACCTGAGAGAAAAGGATAAATTATGTGTGTTTAATTCTTAGATGAGTATTTCCCCATCTCTGTTAAAATGTAGGATAGCTACAAGATGAAAATAACCTTGAAGATCTTTGTAAAGAGGCTAGCAGGAAGTGGCAGGAACAGCCATGGAGCCTGCTTGTTCTTCTTTACACTCTGAAATGAGTAGGGTGAGCCTGGACAACAGGGGATGTCTATGAACAATATGAAAATTTCGAAGAAAACATATGAACTTTTTGTTCATAGGAATAGAAAAAAGTTATTTGTGTCTTAAGCCTCTTCTCTCCGTTCTTTCCCTTCACCAATTAGGAAATTAGTAAATTTAATTTGTAAATAATCAGTGAATATTTCATTTACATGATTCCAATATACATACATTAACAAATTAACACAACTTTGGAGAACTCTGTCCTTTGTTATTTTTAACCTTCAAGTCATGCCATCTGTGCAATGGCTGCATAAAACATTCATTTCCTTTTTAAGCTGACCTTGGGTTGACTTCTTCACATTCCACATAACTGATTAAATTTAGTGGAAATTATTTTCAGATATTCTAGCATACTATCGATGCTTTTTCATGTACTTGCCAGAAATCTAATTTTAAAATAAATTTGCACATGTAACATTTTTGCTATTTGCTTTGCGTGTATAATTATATTTGCACCACTGTGCAGGCACCTTAGGTATGTTCAAAATGGGTGTAAAGATCTGCCTATAAATATATTCACAAAGGTAATTTTGGCATCATCTTTCAAATGTACACGTAATGATGAAACAAGGGCAAACACACGTTCTTTATTAGGCCTGCAGTAATACATATGTTCCAATAGATTCATGTCTCAAGTACTGTAATGTGTAAAACACCATCTATGTTAGAAATTTCTTGAATCTTTGCCATATGCTGAGGCAATCCCAATTCAGTAGGCCTGTCGAATTACTGAATAAAATTAAAATGGCATGCAGGCATTTTGTCTCAATAACTTGATTTTGTATTGTCATTTATACTCAGAAGTTATTATTACAAATTAATTAAAAGACCATCTGAAAACCCTGAGGTAATTTTCAAACACAAGGAGAACCTCCTTTGTAGTGATATTGCTGCCCCTGTCAGTCTGTGCAGATATTTTAATCAGACACTTTAATTTTACTCCACTAAAATGAAAGGGAAAAATATATGATTATGGTCTGTGCCTACTGTCAGTAATGCATAAATCTACAGGTATAAGTAGGATGCACAGGGTGTGAGTCAAACATAGCACAAACCCAGTATATTATTTCACTCGAAGTATAGCAGCCTATAACAAAGTAAAAAGACATTTTGTGTAGGCTGTCATGTGTAAGAAAGCCAAGCTGAAGAGGGATTTATTTGACACCTTTGGCAATTAATATACATATGTGCTATGATAGCTCATGGAAGCGGTTGGCAACAGTACCCTCTAAAATAGTAGTTTAGCTGAGATGCTCAGGGATCTCAGGAAACCCACTGGGGACAAAAGATGTCTGTCTGAAAGCTGCTTCGTCCTGCACATCTCTCTCCCAGTCTTACTCTGTGAGGTTCTCGACAGGTAACATAATTCATGAGCTGCCCTACTGCTGGATAGACTGGAAGATGATTCTCCTTCTCAGGTTCTCTCCTGTTTTGCTTTTGTGCATGTGAGACACCCACCACTTCTCCTTATCCAGGCAATTTTGCTCCAAGATGCCCAGTATCTTCTGCTTAATGAAAACATCATTCATGGTGTGGGTCTTTAACTGCTTTCCTGCTTGTGCTGGCTTCTCTGTATCAGTAATTAGCCATTGCAAGAGGTGCTTGAGCCTTATTTTCATTTCATTATATACTTCTGCTACTAAGGCAGAAAAAATCTGGATCAAATAAGTAAGGATGGTAATTGCTTAAAACAGGTCACCAGGAACTGGGAGACTTCATTAATCACAGACATTTGAATTTTTCCTTCTGAAACTATTGCATTTTCGACAGATTTGGCCAGAAGAATTAGGTTTTTTAGGAGTGATTCTTCTAGAATGGAGAATGACAAGGAAATGCTAGCAGCTTGAAAACTAAGCTGTAAAGAAGTAAGATATATTTTCATTTGATCTGGTATATAGTTTGGTGGAAGCTTTTCATACCTTTACAGGAAATAATGTTTTTTTAGATATTGCTAATAAATATGATTCTTATCGCTGAATCCTGAATCTCTGCCATGTGTGTTTGAATCTATAATCTTGGTAAGTGAGAGAAAAGTAAAGTAAAAAATGACAAACAAACACTCTCCATTCACTTCTGTGCTTTGCAGTTTTGTATTCTTATCTTCATATTTTTTTTTAGGGCAAAAATCCCAATATTTCCTGTTACCCACATGAAAATGAATATGACAGTAAGTGTTAGTGAACTGCTCTACAGAAGAGTCAGTACTGGCTTGGGTGGGTTTTTTTCTGCTAGTGTACTGAAACTGCAAAAGCAGTGCAGACAACGGAGAAGACTAAAACAGAAAGGGGCTCAGTTTCTGAAAACTAATCACATCAACTCACTCCAACACTGTTTAGTGTTTGAAGGAAAGTGTGTATCTTCCAGGCCTGGATACAACGATCACAGTTCTGGTCCTAGACTCTTATACCATCTTTAAGGTAGGTGTAGATATTTCCAAGGTCAAAGTGCAGCAGATCGCAAGCTGCTTTAGAGATGTTCCTGAGGCTGAATTCCATGCTCACTCAAAATTGAAAATACTGTACTGTATACTGGACATAAAAAGTCACGTCTTTTTTGTTTGAATTAGCCTTTAACCACAATTTAATAAAATTAAGAATTTCATCATCCAACACAGGACTACGGACATTGCCTTGAAATTTAAATGTTTAAAATTCAGCTTGAGAGGAGTGTGTCAAAAAGTCAAAAATAAAGTAAAATAAAATAAAGCAAATTTCACATATGTACATATTTACAAATTAAAACATCTACAAATACATTGTTTTAGATGTTTTTCCTATTAACTTAAAACACAAAGTTTTTAAAAATTCTGCATAATATCTTAGTTTGAGTCTCAAAGCAAACAGAAATCAGATCAGACAAAAAAAAAGATCCAATTATGAAGAAAGCTGGTGATAGTGACTGTCTCAGCATTCACTAAAAACCTTCTCAGGCAAGTTCTGTAATCAGATTTAAGACCACAGGAATTTTTGCATTTATATTTTTTGACTGGTCAAACAAAGCTGTAACCTACCCAATATAAAGTGGTTTCATCCTTTACTAAGGACAAGGAGAGGCCCCATAACCTGAAACCAATCCAGCATAAATGGAACACAAAACAGAAATAAATCTCTGTTAACTACTACATATTACACACGCGAATGTTTTAAATTTGGGTCTGGACTGTGAGAATACCAATCTTCTAATTAATTCCCATTTTGTTTGCCCCAAATGAACAGGAGATCAATACTTTAAAAACAACAGCTAGAACCACAACAACAAAGTATGACCATTTCTGTGATCTGCACAAGAGCATTTCCACATATCTCTGGCAACCTTACCGCAAAATTAGCTGAGTAGGTCCCAATTACACTGCTAATAAGTTTTCACACCAGATACCCTGGAGAGAGACAAAGAAAATGAACCAAGGCAAAGGACAGAGAAAACAGCATATGGAGAGAAAAACAAAAAAGAGGACATGTAAGAGCACAGAGAAAGTAAGGGGTAGAATTGGAGAGGGAATGAGAGAAAGGAGGGAGGCAGGAGAATGAATACGTGATAGAAACAGGGAAGCTTTTAATAATTCTATTGCCTAATCTTGAATTTGTTCTTTCATTTTGCTCATAAGTGATTTAAAAGTATGACCTCACACGGAGAAGAATCATGTTATTTTTTCAAGGAAATTTTATAACTTTTATTATAATTTGCACAATCCAATAGGTATATAGGGCACTGTGTAAAACAAATTGATGTCAGATTCTCTCTTGAGTATATATGGAACTGCAGATGAAAATACAGAGAAGAATTAAGCTTAGCACAACACATCTAAGCCCACACTTAACGTCTTCCATGGAGTGACTTTTCTTGCAATGGGGCTGAAGACATTCGTATGAGCCTACAATTTCTGAGTACAAAGTCATATAGTTCCAGATAAATGTCCACGCACAACATGTTAGGCCTAACTAATCATGCACGGTGCCTCTTTGAATGCATTCTAGTAGCTTTGGAAGCAGCACCAAAGCAAGCATCACTGTAAGGCTCACAAGCTATTTAGAGGGATACCAACCTACTGACAATGTCTAATTTGAAAAAAGGAAACTGCTCAAGCTGCCCAATTGGGAATTCAGTTAATTATATCCTGTGGAAGGCAAACAGATGAAAACACTTTTCTTTTCAAAAGCTCAAATACTTTTTCACTATTTACTCACAAAACACTGCACTGGAAGAAGGCAATACTTCCAGGCTGAGTCAATTCAAGTATAGTTTATTCTTTCGGGGACCAGTGATGGTCCCATTATCAGCAAGAGAAATTAATTTTTAAGAGTTAATTTAACAACCTCAATTACTCAGAGGTACTGGTAGTATAATAAGATGCTGGTAGAACATCGCTCCTGCTAAAGGAAAGTTACTTTTAAAGGTTAATGGCCTATCATTTACAATAAATTTCTTTCCTTGACTGTAGCAAAATGTGCTGAACTCTCCCAATGCTCAGACTAAAAAGCGTACTGATTCACAGTTTTTCTCCCAGGTCTTGAAATTCCTTCATCACTTTACTCTCATAGAGTTTCTGCTCTAATATGACCTGATGAGAAAGGTACATTAGTGAATCGTATTAGCTATAGCAGTACGTACAACACAGTCTGAGGTTATAGTCTTAAGCAAGCAAGTATTAGGTCATTTTAAAAATACATTCTGTTGCTCTGCCACTTTTAGAATAAGATATAAAAAAAAAGGAAAAAGTTATGCCTTTTCATTCTTAAAATATACTTTCTGGCAGTGAAAGAATCCAACAGAAAAAGAAATTCTTTTAATCTTGGAGCGAATTTAAGTGTCTGCACTTAAATTTAGTGAATAGGTCAATGTCCCTCCAATCGGACCTCAATTACATACACTTCAGTTCTTGCATTTAGATCATTGTTCTCCTTAACAAATCAATAAATAATTCAGCTCCCTAGGGAATAAACTATCAAACCAAAATCCAGCGGACTTTAAGAGAGGTATGTTTGAACTTTCCAGATAATCTTGGAAGTCTTTCAACAATTATTGTTCAAAGCTTGTACAAATTCATGCTGTTAATAAGACCACCTCGCAGCCACATTGACATCACTTATTCATTTAACTAGTACAAGCCATTCTCTCATAATCTATTTTTTCTCAACTGTTTATTTTAGTTAGCAAAAATGAAATGGCACTGCTCAATTTTCCTCAGCTTGAGTGAATGCTCTTTTACTTTGCACCAGCCAATTACCAGTATTATTTCATGACACATCTTGAAGTGGGCTGGGTGCCAAAGAGAGTCCTTCTCAGGGCTGTGAGAGAGTAAGTGGACCTGACTGTTCCTGCCAAGCTCCTCCAGGGGTACCTCCATCCTGCCCACAACCTAGGACTGCATTTTAGCACCCTCCAGAGATGCTACAGGGTCTCCAGCTCTGTTCCTGAACAGATATTTGGATTTCCCAGCTTGTCTTAGGCCCTGGATTGTTACTTTGGTTTTGGCTGATGCTCATAAGCATGTCAGCAGGGCCTGTTGCCATCACCACTCTGCTTGGCTCAGCTGGCTTAGGTGCTGTGGGGCTGCACCCCATCAGTGTGGGTACTACCCCTCTCCACCATGGCTGCCCTTGGCTCCCAGCACCCCAGTCCTGATGGAGCCGCTGGCCTGCACAACACCCTGGCAAAGAGTTCAGACCTTACTGAGCCCTGACCTGGGCACCGTGAAGACTGGCCCCCATGATGGTCGCGTAGTCCTTGCTCTCCTCCAGACTCCAACTCTGCATCCAGAGCTGCCCTTGCCTCACACTGCCCCCAGCCCTTCCACACTGAGTGAGCAAGGGTATGAGGGTTTCTCCATCAGATGCAGTTAATACTCCCTGATTTACAGGGGGACAACAAGTATCAGCGCCACCCCTCCCAGCACCATTCATTCATGGCTCTCATGAAAGGCCCTAAACCAGGCCACCTCCTGTACGGAGCCAATGGCTGCCTGTGACCCAGCCACAAACCCTTACAACGGAAGAAAGCTCAGAACAGATGGATATGGATGATGCGCTCACAATGGTCAGAGAAGAAGGTAGAAAGTGACCACAATTATGGTAAAGAAAGACGAACTTGAGCCAGGGAAGTTGGACGAGGTGTTCTCAAGAGGTCCCTTCCAATCTAAAAGATTCAGTGAGTCTGTACGAGGCAATTCAAGGTGTGCTGCAAAGCCAAAGAGAGTAATAAAAACAGAACTGGCAAAGGAGAGAGAAGTCCAAGGCTCTTTACCTTGGCCTACATTTTTCTACAAAACCTCACTCTCGGAATTTGTACCTTTGATATAAATAATGTATACAAATAAAAAGTGATATAACACTAATTGAAAGGTAAACTTCAGCATAAAATTTGTGACTCACTTCACTCATTACAACTAAAAGGCATAACATTTTACCTACTCAAATCTGGAATTATTGTTTTTCAAAGAGAAGCACTAATTCTGTGGTAGTCTATGGAAGGTTTGCCACTGACTGGCAGAGTTCCGCATAGTTTACTCTCTAGTAAGAGTCATTACACATATATGTTGAAATTCCTATAGTGCACCTGCAAATATTTTAATGAGTCATAGACTCATAGAATAGAACAGAATCATAGAATGGTAAGGGTTGGAAGGGACCTTCAAGATCATCTAGTTCCAATCCCCCTGCCATGAGCAGGGATACCTTACACTAGAAGCCATCTTCCCCACCCATTCCTCCCATTCCCCTCCATTTTTGTCTTACTAGCATGTGTATCTTCCTGGGTGGAGAGTACACTTGCTGATTTACTCTGTCTTTCCCATAGCCTCAGGAAAGCTCTGGTCTAGTCTGTACAAACCCACCACCATAGCACCATTAGCACCACAACACTGAGTAATTTACTGAACACAGAGCCTATAGAACTCAGCATTGAAAAGAAACACTGCAGCTGCATGATACATCTGGATTCTTCCTCTTACCATGGCATCAACCTGGCTGACACTCTTCAACCACTCAGCAAAGTCAAATGAGCAGAATCAAATGAGCATTGGAGGCCCCACACAAAATTCCACAATTCTGATCGGCGAAACATAGAATGGCCCCTAAACCGTACAGTCAAAAAATTAAGTCTCTATCTTCAGCATGCTGCAGAGTGTGCAGGAATGCTTAGAGAAGCATGCTCAGCTGCACGCTGCAGACTTGTCCCCACAGCCCTGGTGTCTGGTTCTGGGGATAGCTCATGGTCTTAGTCCCTACACATTATGACAATAAGACACTGAACAACTTCCAGTGACTGTAGTGGAACCCACATCAGAAGTCAAATTTTATTGAAGATGACACCACCTAGGCAACTATGACAGATTGGATTCAGTCTTGGCAACGTGTGACATTCTTCACCTTTCACCACTGACTGGTCTAAAGAAAGAATTGTGACAGAGCTGACTTCCCTCTAATGCACTTTCATAATCACATGCCAGGGGATAAGGAGTGATGAGAAGCAGAGAACTATTCCATGTAAGGAAAATAAATGATTAAACATATGAACAAACATACAAATTAAAAACATTTAGAAAAAAGTCTCTATTATAGAACCTAGTTACTGCAAAACTGCTGTTTTCAGTACAAACAAACTTTACTATGCTGTTAGAAAAAAATATTCTGACAGCACAGCAGAGTTACAGACCACAGTGTCTATCTGTAACCACTGATGAATTCAACATGCTAGTTCTAACTGCTTTGTACCTGAGCCCATCAACGTGCCTTGATGTGACACAGGAACTCAGGATGGTGAGGGGTTTATTTACTCTCTCCAATTCATACCGCTCAAGAACTAACCTGTGCTTCTGAGACACTGATGATTACCATACCTATCACACTGTCTAATTAACATAAGGTATGAAACACTTGTGTAATGGGCTGACAGCCATTATGTACAAGATTGAAAGAGTACTCCCCAGGCCAGCTGAAGAGAGTAGAGGTTTTATTTGTGGCTGTATTTGTTGTTGCATCTAAAGAATAATTAAGTATCATGACCAAGTAGCACTTATAAACTAAAGACTGCAAGTGATTGACTTTAGATATGTGGAAGTTGCACCTGTGTAGCAGCAACTACTTCCTAGAACTTTCTGCTGAATACCGAAGGAACTTCTGACTTCCTTCAATTCAGCTTCTACTGCCTGCTCTGCGTTCCTAGGCAGATCACATCTATGCGCTGCAGTTGTTAACTGCTCCTGCTTCAGTCCCTATGGACAGGGAAATAAAAAGAGATGGTACTAAATGGTTGCTAGGAAACAGCCAGATGAAGATGATGATGAGAACAGTATCCTGGCCTCCCTTCTTCAGGATATATCTCTAGTGTTTGCTAATCAAGATTGCCTTTGACAATTTGCCAATTCCAAATGCTGCTAAGGAATTCTACTAAAAAAAGATCAGGAAGGCTTTTTGCATCTGCGCTTAGTAAGACAAATGAAAGATTGTCTTTGTGACAAGATTTTGATGCCCTCCTCAACTCAACAGAAATGCACTGTACATTGATCTACTCTTAAATTTCATTTAACTCAGCTGATTCAGAATGCAGTAGATTATCGGACAAGTCATATAGTACATTTATCATACTTTTTATATCTCTTTATAGCATACTCGCAATGAATATTTGAGTGCCTTCCAGTAGTGCATTAAGCAATGTGACTAATGCTTGTTACATGTTTATTCTTTCACTCCTCTCCCCAGGGGAAGATATGTCTACTGTGCAATGTTTTGTTTTACAACATACAATGCTTGTCTGACTGTTTGTCTAGATGTTTATGTTACAGAAGGAAAGGTTAAGAAATCCAATTTGCACTTGGGAAGGAAGGTGGCACTCAAACTTGTGCTGGTCCTTGCCTTCTGGATAACTTGATTTCTCAGTCTCAGACTGGCCCCAGCAAAAGCACTGTTTTCTATTTAGTAAGATTTACTGTCCTTGCAAAGATTTCCCTTTGCCAGTGGAACAAAATCGTCAATCAGTGCTCTCATTCTGGGACTTCAGTTTAGATAGCCTGGGCCCCGGCCACAAAAGGCTCAGAAAAACATTGCAACTTTGAATCCAATTCAGTAGCTGATGACTGGAAATGACACTCTGTAAACTACAGTAGCTGCTTGTCAGCTGGAAGAGTTCAAAATTCCCCACAGCTCACCGTTTTCCTACCAGAAAGACTGTTCCTCTTGCCACATAATGTTGCTGTGACCTGCAAAGGCACTGCAACCAGGAATGGCTTTTATCAAAAGTGGGTTTCCGGTAGCATATGCTTTGGGAGTAATGTTAATTTGTGCAGTAAGCTTCTGAATATGGAAAATATAATGATTGGCAGCATCTAGACACCCATAGGAAAACTGGATTCCTGGACGAAATAATAGCTGGGAAGGAAAAGAAAGGATTTAAGGTTTTGATGTAAAGTTAAAGTAGAAAACCTTTGAAAGACAGCATACCTTCCGTAAATGATCTTTTTTGCTCATTTTTCAATAAAATTTAGAATTATTTAATAATTCATTGATTAATGTAATAAATCATAAGCCACTACATTCTGATTTTAAACTTATGCTCTGTTGAATTTGTAATGAGCTGCAGGCAGTTCTGTAAAAAACAAAAGCATAAAGTATAAAAGAGATACTGATTTCAGTTTTATCTTTATTTTACATGTACTCAATAAATAGTAGAATTTTCTCATAAAATTCTTACATTGTGTTTTATGGTATTTTTATACTTTAGTTGTCTTAATGTCATCATTGTATTTTTTATACTTTAGTTGTATTAATGTCATTCTTTTATATTCTATATTTCAGAGAATATAGTGTTTCTGAGAGCAATAGCAATGTCTTTCCCAGTAACAAGCAGTATCATAAATACCCCTGAAGGTATGGCATAACTTCTGGGCATCAGCTTTGCAGGAATCAAGACCATGTGCCCAGTCTAGAACATCTGGAATGGCCACGAGGCTCGGAATTTACACATTGGTGAAACTGAATAGAAAGGGTTTGAGGTGATGTTAGAAAATTCAGAAAAAAGAGAGGCTATCTGCTTTCAGCAATGAGTGGATCCGTATTTCTTTGTCAATACACGTCGCTCTTATTTGTCTTCCTTTCCATATGACAAACAGCTTCTCATGGTTTTTTTCTTTGCAATTTGCAATAATCTTTAAAAAGCAAAAGAGAGTAATGGATCAAACCTATCTTTACAAGTATTTTCCAGGGAAAAAATTATGACTGCTCTAAGAGATTAACATTTTTTTCTTCTCTGTACTCCCTTAGTATTTTAATGGATATTAATTATAATTTGTCAAAACTGTATCTGAAATACCTGTTTTTCTGAAAGAATATAAAAAAACCCCTTTTGTCTGCAATACTCTACTACAGAAAAAAATTGCATTCTCTTTTTATGTCCTGTGTTTAAAAACATAGTGTCAATGGGGTATATGTTGGCAGATTAAGATTCTTTGTTGCATTCTCTCACATCATGAAATAGAATTTGCTGTTAGAAAATGTGTCTCCTAAGAGTGCAGTTTTTGTGATCTCACCAGTTAAAGTAAATCAAGCAAAGGTAAGAAATCTGACCCTGATTCCACTGGTGACAGTGAGTGACCTATCATTTACTACAGCAAGGCGGATGGGTCCCATGGTTTAAATGATGCTGCTATGGGCCGTAGGAGTGAACAGAAATATTGGAAAGAGTTTACTGTTACTTCAGCGCCACAGAATTTGCTGCCGAAAAGCAAATTGCAAAGATGGGTACTTTGGAAAAGATTTAGGAGAAAAAGTCAAAAGAGTCTATACTCTACCTTCAGAAAAGAAGCCTACTGGAAATCTCGAAATTTACTGCTGTTCTTTCCCTTACTTGACCACCCTCTTCTCTGATATTCCTTTATACTTAAACTGCATTCTTAGCTGGATGAATGAAAAGAAGTTTCTTTCAGTTTTCTCCTGTTTCTTAGCTGGTTCATATCAGTCATAGCAACATCAGTCTCAGAGGAAAAGATATATCTGTACTAGGGTCTGGTTTATATCACACACTTTCAAAAGCTTCTTTGTAATAGCAGCTTTTGTAACATCTATATAACATCTGACACTGCTTCATTTTCACTTTCTAGGGACTAGAAGAACTGGAATTGAAGATCACCTAAACCTCCTGTGTTTATTTGTCTGTTGTCTTACGGTTTGATCCTTTGCAGGGGAAACCTGCCATCATATTTGTCCCAGTTCTAAAAATCATTAATGATTTTTTTTCCTGTTTATATCAGGCAATATTTGTATCTCAGGAAATAAAAGTCTCCCTGGTAAACTTACACACACACATATTTTTGAAATCTGGTAGAGATTTCGATCTCTTTCATTTAGGTAAAATTTATTCAGTCAGGAAAAGGATGTGAAAAGCCTGACTATGATGATCTGAAGACGGCTGGCTGGTCTTTAGGGAAACTTAAGAGGCCTAGCAAAGATGAGATGAGCAGGCTTGTGGTTACTTTTTATCAACATATCAGAGTAAAAATGGGAGACAAAAGAAATACTTAAACTGAAGAATGACAGACATATTGATAATTTAGTTAATGGATTCCACTGAGTACCTTTTATATCCTTAATTCCAAGAGGAAAACATCTACTTTTCTGTTAATTGAGGTTTCAAGCTTCTTCTGATTTCAGCTGGAAACCAGGCTATAACTTTGGACCTGAGTCATGACCTATTGCTGTTAAAAAGGTCTTGCAAGGACTCAGTCAAATACTATTAATTATAACATATTTTGTGTTTTATTTTGCTATTAAGTTTATGAATAAAAAATTTTTTTATTACTTCTGCATATGTTTCTTGTTCTTTTCTCCTATACATTCCTCAACATTAAAGTAAGACTGTATCTTTCTGAAAAAGGTTATGGATGAATGTTCTTCACTTTGAAAATTCAAATGTATGCCACAGTCAACCACTATGAAGGCATTTTTCAAATCAAATGGAAACAATACAGAATGGTACAGCCATGATATGCTACAAACAACAAATTCCTGTGAATCCTTGCAGAGTGCAAACTCCTAGAATGACGTTAGCTGTGAAAAGTAGTAAAATAAAACAACAGGCATTCTGTTGTTTTTCTAAGTTATCCAGTTTTCACACATTTTAATAGCAACGCAACTATTCGTGCATATGATTATATTCATGATTGCAAGCGGTGACAATTGATATAATTGAGATGTTAGTGGAACATTTATTCATCAACCGATAACGTCTCAATTTAAAACCTGGACACAAACTAAATGAGACAATTACTGTCAAGAGTTATAATGATAACCAGTTATAACTAAATCTGTAACTGCTGCTACCTGTAAAAAAATAGCAATGAAAAGCGGTCATCATCACTGTCACTGTACATAGTGACTGCATCCTAATTTAGTATTTGCTCTGCAAATCTCCTATAGTGTGCATGGGCTTCAATTTCGATAAACAAAGGTGTGAACACAATTTTATGTTGCTGGTTAACAGCCAGACATCTCTTTTAGGGGTTCAGCTTCATCAAAGCATTGCTGTTCCTTGCATATGCTTCAAAGTGCTACAGAAAGTGGCTACCCCTGCAGTCCAGAAATAGAGCCAAACCTGTGGTCAGTGCCTCAGAAATCACGTTACCATTATTAACCCTTGTAAGGATGTGACCAGTCATCAGTGGACTAGAATTCACTATCATTTCTATGGTGGGATTTACCAGAATTCGATGACCTGGAAAAACTGGAAACTCTAATGACAGATGGAAGTAGGTAGTGAATATGACCACTATCTGAGGGACTAGCAGAAACATGAAAGAGCATGGAAGCTATATGATGTGAATTGGAGAAAGGAAGAACTGACAGATAAGAAGGATGGAGAAGAATTAATTTAATGGCAAAAAAAAATGGGATGGAAGGAGAAGGCGAATTTCAGGAAGCTAGAGATAAATAAAGTTAGTGTTAGATCAAAAATGAGATCTATTTGGAAGATGTTGTTGATGAGTTCAGTGGGGACAAATGAAATACATTTAATTGATGAAAACAGAGTCCTAAAAGAAAGTTGAAATTAGAGTATAAGAACCACTTAAGTTTGCTTTGTGTTGGGGATGAGGGAAAATTATGGAAGCAAGTGACCATGAACTCGAATTTTGAAGAAGAAAAGCTATCTGTTCTGTATGACCAGTGAACTGAAGTCTATCCTCAAAACAATCTTTTGCAGAAGACCACCCAGACAATGTTTGATCGGTGGAGCTCAAGCCTCAATTTGAAACAACATGAGAGAAAACAGTGTGAATCGTCTACAAACTATTGTTCCGTACTGTCCTGTTTTTTTATTATTTTTTTCGTGGAAAAAGGCAGATGGATGAAAAAACACTTTTTGTTATAATATTCAATTTTGGGTGTAGGGCCTTGTAAAAGCTACGTAAAGTCAAATGCATGGAAGGATCACTGCTTAGAGATGGAATGTTGGGAAGCAGAGCAAGTATCGAGCTTCTAAATATCACCATTAAGCAGGAAATACATATGCAACTAGATCACCTAAATTTATGTACCAATTACAAGCAGCATTTGCATGCTTAGCTGGCTTTCCTCAAAGGCTTACCCACCTCTTTTCATGCTCCCAATTATACAGACAATTGCTATTATTAGGCAAGCAGTACAGATGTATCTCTCAGAAAATTCAACTTGCAAAACTTGGAGAAAAAGCTTTCTGGGAAGTGGTAGGCTTTTTATGTTCAGCCTGGTAATAGGCTCTGCAGGTTTTGAAGAGTACTTAACCTCCTCTGTGCCACATACCTGCCATGGAATTTGGGTTCTTCTAAAAATGACATTGAATTCCATGACAGCTACATCACTTACTCCCTTTTTCTCCAGCAGCAAAGCAACATTCTGCTGGAGAAGACACTGAACAGTGAGTAACAAAGATGCCATTTTTTGTGTTAGCTCTTGTTGATCTTTATGCTATATTCAAACAGCACTACCATTCATAAACTTAAAAATATATGATGATCACGAAAATTTCAGCAATATAGTACAGAGATATTTATGAATGGGAATATATCTTATAGCATTATGTACAAGATGTGATTGCTTCCACTTCCAGTGAGTTTGGGATAACTTCTACAAAGCATGGAAAAGGAAAAATTCAGGGCATTTTGGAGATGAAGGCAGTTTGTTAAAGAAAAGAGTTTATCTGGTCTTTTTACATTTATTAGATTAATTTGCAATTACATTTCTTTATTTGAAGAGCTTTTCTTCACAAAAAGATGATATACAACAGTGTTTCCATCTGTTCAGAGAATCAGAGCAATTGTAATTTGAGTCATAGATGCCATATTCAGTTTATATTGTACTGGGTAGTAAGGGGAGCGTGCTGCAGTACTGCTACAACAGGGTGAAGCAAAAAGCCACTATGTGGTAACTTGAAAAACAGATGCAACGTATTATGAGAACTTGAAAAGCAATAATAAAAGCTAAGAAGTAGAAATCAAGACTGATGCCATTTGAAATATGCAGAAGGTAGGGCACAAGAAAAGTTGGCTTTTACAGCAGTACTGTCAGCACTTTGGTCAAATCTAGTGAATCAATCACAACCAAGCACTCTGTGCCTCTGGGGAATGATTATATCCCATGGAACTTGAAAATTTTTTTTCAATATACAAAATGTATTTTTAAAAAATGGGAATTTCACTGATTTTACCCAGCTTGTTCAACTCATTTATGGTAGTTTCTTACTTTGTCTTTATTCTTTGGAAACGAGCAACCAACGTGGGACTTCTCCGAGGGACTGTGTTGGTTTCCGGGCCACTTCCAGTGAATATAAGATATTTATTTGGTAGCAGTAGATAAGACAGCTATCAGCTGTCTGGACCATTTTGCCCGTTTGTCCTCTTCCTAATGTTAGTTTGGCTTATTTTGTTCACTGCCAACAGCTTTTCAATCACTTTTTCACGTCATACATTCTTCTGTGCTGTAACGTTTATTATCGTATCATGAACTTTGCAGTGAAAATATGTTACAATCCAAGAGGAGGAAAAAGCAGCCAAAGGAAGCAGCCTAGGCAATAACACAACAAATCAAGATAATGCCAGCTGTTCTCTTTGACTTCCGCATGTAGAAAGCCATGGAGGAATACGAAGTAAAAAGGCTTAGTTGGGAATGCTGAGTTTGGTGTTGTCCACATGTGTGCCTTTCTGTTGTGTCCCAAATCCTTCTCCTTATCATTTCCTGATAAATATCTCTTCAACAATCCAGTCTATTCTTGTTGTAAAAAGCTCTACCCAGCAGCAGAGGACTCTCTACCTCCCTGATAATGCAAACCCAAATTCCTACTTTGGTGCCTATCACCCCTTGAAAAGTGTTTTGACCTTGTCCTTCTCCAGTCTGGGCATCGCACAGGATTTCAATATTTGGGAACACACAGCCAGGCCTGTGCCAGGCCTGCTCGTGAAAAGGGAAAAATCATGTCTTAGAATGAGATGAAGATTGCCAGTCACTTTACAGCCAGTTCTACCTACCCTAACCACAGATTCCCAGGAGACACACTTTACATTAACCATCCTGCATTATGCAGCCGTTGGTTTTAAAGCTGATGAAAGTGGTGGCCTCCACAAGGCTCTTATTGACAAGTTTCACTGTGCCTCAGTGATGAATAGCTCTAATTTTTTGCCTCCCACGACTGTTTCTAGGCACACAAAACAATATTTAACCTTTGCGGTGTGTTGTAGAACCAGCTATGATTCTCTGTTAATTAGACACTGTTAGTATTTATAGGAATGCCCCTTTTTATTGGGTTTGAAGATCTTTGCTTAAGCATGCTTTATGCAGCAATTATTGAATTTGATTTCTCTGCAAACTAGCCATAATTCTGTTTCTCCCCTTTCTGTGCTTACATAAAATACTACTAGCAGTTTCTTTAGGTAAACAGAAAACAGTTTATGTAGAGTTACTAGTTTTGATTATGCCTGTTTTTCCCACACATTTTTTCAGTCTATTCTCAGCTCTTTTCTCATAGGCACAAGGGATTCTGCACTATAATAGCTTCTTCCCTATCCTCAAAGGAAATACAACTGATAACACCCTTTTTTATTAAGCAAGCAGTGAAATCAGTGTGCTGACAAGATGTTAATTTTTTTTAAGTTTCCTCATTTCTTTTTTCTAATGCTACTTCTTCACTGTAGATAATTGGCCTTGTGTGCATCTGTTTGTAGTTTTAAACTCAGACGTCAATTGTGTTGCCACTTGTTTTCCCAGTTCAAATTATTTGTAAATTTATCTGTTAATACTTTGAACATGCATTTATATATTTTTTTCACATGGAATTATTATACACTTAGGTTTTATTAATTTAAAAAGCTTATTCTGCCTTAGTTCTTCAAAGTAATGCCAAATCATTCAATTGTGTCCTTAAATGTAGATTTTCTTTTTCTGGAAGAGAGCCAGTTTCCCACCCTTTGCTCTCTCCCTCACTGTCCTTGTCCACTAATTCCAGTGGTCATGAAAAGAGTTTTTCTTTCACAACGCTTCAACATCGAGTGCTCCTCTCTTGTTGAAAAAGTCAAGCATTTTCTACTAAAAATTAAACTGACTTTTTTATTATACTGTCGATTCCACTGAGTGAGAAGACCTCAGACAAAGGGAGCTTGTATAAGGGAACTATTCACAGGAGGCACTTTATTTCTTGGGAATGGGACAAGCTTTACCTAGTGACAACTAAGGGCAGCAAAACAGAACAAAACTGAATGCAGTAACAGCACCTCAGATTTCCCAAGCTGAAAGCGAGAATGGTTGGTTACATGCTCTAGCATTGACCCTTTAAAGGTAGGAGATAATGAAGCTGAATATCAAACAATAAAAGAAGGTGAGTCAGGCTAGGTGATGTGACATTTCCTCTTCTTAGTTTTTAAAGCCATGATCATTAAATAAAGTACAGAAAAAAGAAGACTGAAAATGTCATAACTGCAGAAGAGGCGTTAAACAGATTGTTCCCTGATAGTAAGAACATCAGCAAGACTCGGATTGGGATGCAAAAATTTATGTGCCTTTGCTAACAAGTCAAGACTTAGAAATTACTGTTTTGCCTGATTCAGTATCCAAACACAGCCCTCGCCTTGAGTTAATTTGGCTGCTCATTTAGGATTAAAAGAAAACAATTCTCCACCTGCTATATTTGGCTTTAAATAGAACTAGTTGAAATTATTTTTATTATTCATTAACTTTTTTGGCCAGCTTTAGTCCTACAGAGTTAGATACTGTAGCACAGAGCTGAAGAATAAAATCTCACAAGGTTAAACACTATCCCTTTGTTTGGAGATTTCCTTTCCACGTCCCTTTCTTCACCCATTCCAACATTTTGCTAGTGTTCATGACCAGCGCACAAAAATTATAACTCTTGGTATCAGCTACCTCCTGTTTGACAATGATGATCCCTAAACCAAAGAATAAACGGATTCTAAGAGATCCCCTAGATTCTTTAGAGATAGGACTGTCTTGTCCTCTTACTTAACTTTATCTGTGCAATTTAAGTTCCACTCACCGTTAATGTCATCAAAATGAAATAGACAAACAAAAATTGTAGGGTATTTATGCAATGTAACACATCAGCAACAGTTTAGGATAGAATCTGAAAATTTGCTTAATTCTCTTAAGAGAGAAAGCAATGCCTTTAACTACTTTCAGAAGTTTACCAAATTAATTTGGGATTTATTATGTATGACTTCTTTAAATATATCTGAATATACAAGGTATCTTAGACTTTCTGGAACAAAGAAATACATTGAGTCCTGTGATGGGGTCCCTGAATTCAGAAGGTCTTTCTAGCCCCCGTGGCTAGATTTCACACACTGCAGGTCCCCACAGAAGATTGGTGTGGGATTTTTAGCTCATCAGATTCTGTACATGCATAGAAAACAGCATTCACTTTAACCTGCCATTGGTCCATATCCATAAACATGGGAGATGGACATCTAACTGGAAATTATATCTGTTCTCATCCCCTGACAGTCCCCTTTTCCTTGTTTTCCTAAAGAACAACCTTTAGCATAAAACAGATTTAGTTTTTGCCAATGAATATAAGAAATGAGAAATGCATATACAGTAACTAGCATCTATTCATTGTTTGAAATAAGTGTCATCTCATGCACAACTTGGGGTACCAAGTGAGACTACCCTGTAGGTTATAGCTCCCTTCTCAGCAGTGGGAAGGATGAAAGGAAAGTGAATTTCCCTCTTAGAGTAAGGTAGCCTGGGTGAATCTGCCATAAAAGACATGGACGTGACCATTTTTGCTACCAGTCATGCTGGCTGTCTTTTTTTTTTTTTTTTAAATCAAGTCCAGCTTGTCTTTTCAAGTACTTAATATGTGACTACCATCAGAAAGAGGTTTTTGCTGGAATTTGTGGGACATCTGCACTTGTATACTTCAGAAATCGGGCCGTATAAGCTAGATGTGTGGCACCTATTTCTTCGTAAATCATTTCTGACTTAGAATTTATGCTACCAGATCGATCTTTTTATAGATCTACTTTCCTTTCTTAGTAATATTAAAGGCAATTTCTATTTCTCTAACTGAAAACACATTTAGAAATTATTTTGATAATTCAGCCATTGTATTTTGAACAATTTATCTGCAGTGGCTGTTGCAGTCTTCACTATTTCTTTTTCCTTCTCTCTCTTTGCTAAATATAAAACTGTTTAATGCCATTTTTTGTATCTTTACTTGTTTTCTTTAAGACCCTTTTCTGGATGAACATTCCTGCTCTGTTATGTTCTGCCATTATTTCTAGTCAGTAAAAAAATCTTTTCTTCCCTATATCTTTGCACAATATGGAAAGATCATTAAATCATCTTCTTTGAATTATAAGTTCACTGTAATTTCTTACTGACAAAAATATTTAATCATAAAGAGACAAATCCTCTTGGACATAAAGTTGTTGTCATGCACTAATCGAGTATCTTTCAGTCTTCATAAACAGCAGACAAACCAAACCTTGATCAGGCTGGGTTCACAGGGAAAGGCTACCTCCCTGAGAAAATGGCAGAGCACGCATCTTCATAATGATCCAACTACAGCAAAATTTTTGGAGTCCAGCTTAAACTACAGAGCTCTGAAAAATAAAAAGCCACATCTGAAACTTGTCTTTATTTGCTACAAATTCTGTTCCTTGCAAAAAACTCAAGGAAAAGACCCTCACAAAATCTGTTCAGGACAGATGAAGAGTAAAAAAAAAACTTCGATTCTTTGAATCATTGAAGCTGTATTTGCTTTTCTTTTGTATCAGTCAGCGGAGTTTAAAGGTATTGGAAAACAGCCTGTGTGAACAGCGGCATAAGCTATCTCCATTGAAAAGCAACTCTGCAAGAAATTGTTTTTTTTTAATGATGCTATTTGTATCATTGAGAAAGTTCTAACGTTAGAGTTAAAAAATGGATTCTTAATCATTAGTGCAATAATTTCACTCAGAAAACAGACAGCTTGCATTTAGTTTCACAGCAAGGCTTTTTATACTACCTCCAAAAATATACGCTGAACTGAGTTTAATTACTTTCTTAAATAAATAAAATGATTGTTGCTATAAAGAGATAGTAAGAATCAAAGCCAGAATAAATTTAAAGTGCTGATAAAAAGAGATTATGCTGACCATACTCAAGCAATTTTGTAATATTAGCATTAAAGTTCTAATTATATGTGTGAAATGATTGACATTATTTCAAGAAAATATATGTATATTTGGCATAATCCAGTTTCATTTAGCACTCATGATACATCTATATGAAGAAAAACCACTTTTTTTATCCAGTGAACACATCTTGACACAGTCATAAAAACAATCTTAATTTTTAAGTACTGAAGTCTATCGCGTTTTACCAAGACTTGACAAGTTCTGAAGAATGGACTGATGGCTATACTATGGCTGTAATATACAGAAATCAAATCACATTGGATGCAAGAGTTAAGTCCCCTTAAACAGGATCTTGCAAAGGTGACACACCAATTGCAGAATATTTTGGCTAGAAATTTGGGGATGGGGTATCTTTTGGTTTCGGGAAAAAATGCGCTTCCTTAATCAGAAAATAGTTTAGAAAGCAATTTTATTCAACGTGTGAACAGTAGAGCGTCGGGATTTCTCAGAGGACATGTATTACAGGGGTCTTTTCACTCCCTTTGAAATAGGCGGACATACATGTGTTGGTTCTGCGATCCCTGCAAAGAAGCAGAACTATTATCCTGCACCTTCCTAGACTATTTTGGGAGCCTGGCATAGTGTTAGTGAAGGAGGCTAAAACATCTCCCTTCATCTCTGCGGCGAGTTCCCCGTGACAGCTCCCCAGCTGATGGGTGTTCGCAGACAAGCCCCGGAGCGCACCCGGGGGAGCAGTGCTGGCTGCTGCTGGCTGCTGTGACCCAGCGTCACCGGCTTCAAAGCGGCAGGGAGTAGCAAACCTTCAGGACATTGAGGATTGTTTCTTACTCTGGAAGCTCCAACACGTCTGTGATGCTCTGACCTTCCACAAGGCAACTGGGTCACAAGGAGCAATGGGAATGACGGTGTGAAAGTATTTCCTAGAGGCTTGGCACTTATTCTATGTGTTTGCAAGGCTCCCTAAATGGAATACCATTAAACTGAAACAACAGGAAGAATACGAAGTTAAATACGCTTCCTTTGATACTATATGGCAATGTCTGGAGCAAAATTATGTTAACTGCAAAGCACAACCAGAATTCAAGAAGATAAAATCTTTAAAAATACACACTGAAACTGAATATTGTCTCAGTTACTCTGAAGTCTGGTCTCCAGCATTAGTCTTCTGAATCTCGTCCAGTGGCATCTTATGAGAATTGGCTCAGAAAAGCATGGTAATTCTATGCTCAAAATTCTTCAAGGACTTTCTCAGCCTTGTACCAGAAGTAAGAGGGTGAAATCTGTATTTATCTGCATAGTCAGTTGATAATCCTTCAATAGATACAACAGGACAAGAGCGCAGTGATCCGTGAGTCATGTAGAGGATACACTGTTGGGCTACAGACTGGGTAGGTATCACATTAATTGAACTGAGGCTTTCAATTTTCAAAATCCATTTGCCAAACGCAAAAAACCCCACATTTAAATGGTTTTAAAACCCCATTTTAATGAGACTGTAACATAAAAAAATCAAACACAATGTGACCTAAAATAAAATAATCTGAATAAAATACAACAAACCAAATATTTTCCTGAAAATATTAGAAAGAAATAGGTTCTTGTATTTCATATTGTCATGAAACCGCTAGTTTAGAAGTCTTTAAAATACCACGATCTAAAATGCAGTATGGGAATAAAATTAAAAATGAAATATGCAGGTATTATTAGGAGAAAAATATGAAAATGTCATTAATTTCTAAAAATATCAAGTAGATGATATAGTTCATCTGTACAGCACAATGTTGATAATAAGAATATACAGATACTTATGGAATGACCGTCTCCTAAAACAGTAAAAAACACATAAAGCTAAAACTGTGACTAATGTTAAAAGAAATTATTTAGTAAACATGAAGTATGACACAAATACTACTAACTTTTTTCCTTAGGCAAAACTCAAACAAGAACCTCTCCTGTGAAAGTGGGAAATCATCAGATACTCAAGATATTAAACAATACCTCCTCTGTCCATATGGAGGTCTCAGAATGAATGTTGGCAGTATACAGCCGAGGACTTTTCCAAGTGAAAGCGATAGTCAGAGGAACAACTTCCAGTAAGTGGGAAGTACTCGTGTGCAGACCTTTAGCTCTTCATAATGCTGATTTAGCTCTCAAAACTGCAGAGGAAAAGTGTATACCTCCAGTATTCTGCCCCCTGCCCCGCTATTTGTGTTACAGTTGAGCACCCAGTGATTCAGACCCCTTTCTCCCATTATTTTCTTTAATTATAATTTAAACTCACGCTGACCACAACTTGCAGCAACTTCTGCAAAAGCAAAATAGAAAGCACAGACAAAAATACTTGACCATCTGGGAACATACAGCAGAATAAGTACAATGAAAGAAGCAGATGTACAAAGAGCAAGACCTAATGAGCAAGTAAAATATGCAGAAAATCAAAGGCCTAGTGTAGAGCATTATGTTTGTCAGAAAAAGCAGCTGCTCTGGGAAAGCTGCAGCTCATGACACCAAATCATAATGAGTGAGCATCACCAATTCCCCACACTCTATCCTGTAACAGAAAGACACACAGGCTAACCAAAGATTCAACTGTAAGGCTTAAATTCAGGTATGAACCAAGAAGATGAGCAGTCGATGGGAGTACTACTTTGCAAAAGATTATAATTACAGCATTAGAGGTTTTCATGCTGATTACTCACCCTGATTTATATTCCTTCTGGTGAGTAGTCACACTGATGTCAATAGTACTACCTGCCTAAGTATATGATCATCAAAGTATGGGAGGTAAATTGGGATTAAGATTTACCTAGGTTAAGATAGTTCAAGTTATATCTAAGAAGGACAATTTCTTAACAGCTAGCCCAAGAATACTGTTTTGTGTTTTATTCCTACTGGCCTTGGTTTTTTATCACAAGAAGTAAAACTTCTATATGCCAAAAAGGATGCCTTTATTTCTGCACAACTTCATAGTTCTCAAAAGGTGTAAGAAAAACAATTTACATGGAGATTTGTCAAATTACATAAAGAGTATGTGTAAAATAGAAAAGTCTCCTGCCCCTTTTTTGAAGCACAAATTTATCGGACTTCTGTGGATTCACTCAACTTCATCGTCACTCTCCAGGTTCCTTCTTAACTGCCCCAGAGGTACAGATTGTTTTGTGAAACTGCCAAAACAGCTCAAAAATGGTAACTCAAGCTACATGAGACTACGAGATGGGCTTAAAAAACATGTGATTAAAAAAGAAAAATATGTGGACACTTTTAAAATATGCTTTCCTTGTTGTTTTTTTTTGTTTTGTTTTGTTTTGTTTTGTTCTGTAATGGGATGTATTTTGAAGCAACCGTCTACACTCATGATATCGAGAAACTTGGGATTTTGAAATACATCATCCTACCACTCTGGTTACAGATCTGATTAACTCTGTTAACTTCCACCTACCCTCATCACCCTGGCAGCTAAGAGTTATAATGTCCATATGCCTTGTTACATTTAACCCAGAAGTCCAGTAAGGCACTTGTATATATATGAAAGAACTAAAGTCAACTTTCTACTCCATGAAGACAAAGCTGGATCCCAAACCTTCTGTCTTCATGCTAAGACAAGTTAGGGAAGCAGAGAAAGTTCAAATACGCTGTTCTGACAGTTCACTGGAAGGGGAACTCGTGATTCCCTCTCTGCAGATCAACTCCCAGCTCATTTCTGCTGAGAATAATAGTAATAAAGTTATTGGGCCCTACATTTAATTGGCTTGGGATTTCCTTACAAGCAGATTTTAATTTCCCAAACTAGCAGGATGTTTATGTGAAAGAACGTACAAGCAATCCTTGTGAAAAAGAGCAGCAAACCAAAATGGGGAGTAGTCTCCATCCCAATGTATAAGACATTTCCTGTAGCAAAGACAAATTTGATTCTACCCAGTCTAAATACTTCCTCTTACAAAACAGTATGTAACACTAATGTTACAGGGTCTAATTTAAATGACATCCATTCAGCCGGCAAAATGATAATAACTCCACATAAAGTCAGACTTGCTTTGCAGGCTTTCAGAGAAGATTGCAGTTTTAAAAAGAAGCATCGATATGTCATAAACAGCTTCAGAAAATCTTCTTTGGACTAGTGCTGTGAGCATTTATTGCCAAATTTACATTGTGTATACTTTCATTTTAGCAGTAATTAATGGTATGCGTTTATCAGCATTCATCTTGTATTCATTCACAGAAATTAATGAAAGGACTTTTCTGTAATTAAGTTTCATTACTACTACTCCTCAAGAAATGAGTATCAGGATGTTCTCGCGTTATCCATGATTGGCATATTCCTAAATATGGATGTACATACATATACAAATGGCAGGACAAAACGAATGATTGTACTGCTTCTCAGGAGAGCATATATTCTGTAACAGAAAATGATTGTACAAGATGTCTCTAAACTTGCTGAATTTTTGTGATAATTTGCTCAAAACCAAGTAAGAAACTGGAAGAAAGTGGTGAACTGGAAGAAACTGGCTAGATATATAGACTATTCTGTTGGTCTAGTTGCTATAAACAAATTTCATATAAATTCAGGTATTGTGCCAGTGAATTAAGCTGGTTTCAGCAGCGTTTCTTAGCTCGGTGTGCAGTGTTGCATGAACACAGCTGTGCTGCTCCTAGTCCCACAATGGCTTCTGTGCTGCCAAGCTCAAGTAGCTCTGTACCGTACTCCTCCGCTTTCCCAGCCGCAGGGGTAGCACAGCAAGCTCATCTGGCTCCTTTCCTGCTCTCTACACATTGCCCAAGTCAAACACAGGTTTCCACATATTGGAAATGGAAAGTCCTATATAAAAATAATTTGCAGTGTTAAATAATAATATTTTTAATATTTGATATTTAAATAATAACTTTTTAAAAAAAGTTAGACATGCTCTCCGTGGTACTCACTGAAGCTTCTTTACAGCCTCTGTCTTATACAGAGGGAGGGACAAGTACTTTCACAGTGTAGTTCATTCCATTCTAAGAGAGATGTCCAGAAAGCTTAATGAATTGCTCTCTGGAGACATCTTTCTCTCTCCTAACTACAGCAGTTTAGCTTAGTTTTTGGTGGGTAAAGTTAGGTGAGAGGAAAACCACCCATGAGCACATTTTGAACATCTCCAGGCTCACAATTTTGGGTCGATTATAGCACTACAAGCAAGATCATGACCCTGCGTGATAAAATGCTGCTAAATAAGATGGGAAAATACAGAAGATGAGAGGCAAAGGTGCAGATGATTAGTGACAAAAATAGGAAAAAATAAAGAAATTAAAATACTTTTCCATATCTGTACTTAAAATCAAAATTTTAGGTGGCTTCACATGGAAGGCAGGCTGTCTTTTAAATTGGTTAAATACTTCAGTCAGAGGCATATCTCCATCTGCACTCACTGCCTTTCAAGAAAACTCAGGGATTTCAAAATGCAAATATTTAAAGGTGGCTTTCCCAGGCATATTAATGTGCAACCTATCAGTAGCTGAGGATTTGACTCTAATAGGAAACAACGACCATTCTGGCATATCTCTGTTGTAAAAAGAAAAGGTAGCCTTTCCAGAAGTCAGGAAGAGACACAAAACCAAGAATAATTTGTAAAATTAAGACATTGTAGAATAGATATATTCTGTCACTCGACTGTATGTCTAGGAAGAATCCAAGTCAAAATCAGTCTATCAAAGAACAGCAGGCTAATCATCTGAAAGGAATTACATGCGCAACTATGAAACTGCACATTGTAATTAGAAAAATAGTATTTTCCAACTTGTAACAATTTGGATAAATTCTTTGCAGGAAAACACTTTTCTTTGGGTTGGAAGAGGCTGCAAAATGTTAACAGGGAAAGACAGCCTACCACCTGCCTACCAACAGATTTGCAGCCATTGACAAAATAATGATCTGGCAAACACTAATGCTCTTGTCAACTTATTCCTGCCTCAGAAAGTTTTCAGTCTAAACAGGGAGTAAGAAAATTCAGCAGTTTGTTCTCTTCCATTATCCATATCAGAGAAGACCTACCACAAGTTTTAGGGCTTTCACTGAAATCACATCTACAATTTGATAATGGCTCAAGGAGCATTAGGAAGTATGAATGCCTAATTCAACTTGAATAAATCATATTTTTAAGGACTTCAGTAAGGCTTTTTTAGTGCTATGGAAACCTATGTAAGGGTTTGCTTTGTAAAATTAGGTGTAAAAGTTAGATTAGATTGAGTTATCATGTTAGTACACAGTTTCTTTCAAGGATACAGGAGCAGACATGATAAAAGTCTCTGCTGTGAACACATAAAAATCAGAAATAGGAAGAGCAACAAAGAACTAATAAAATAAAGACCTTTTAAAATAAATAGTCTGTCAAAAATTAATATCTATGGGGAAGTGACAGATATCTACTTTCGTCTGAAGCATGATTCCCTGAACTAACACTTTCTTCTACTTCCTTGGACATTAACTGATTCTACGCCTTCACCACAGACTTGAATACCTTCTAAGAACAAATGGAGACAAAGTGGTGAAGTAGTGTGGGAAAGATATGCTATTTTCCACTGCACTATATCTATTATGTGAATGGAGAGAGATCTTCGGGTTCTCGAACTGGCTACTAAGCGCTTTTCATGAAACACTAAATTCACTGAAGGTTTCTATTAATGGCACTTCTCTGTATTTCTAAAAGCTCCTAAGTGTTGCTTTTTAACGCCCTAAAATGAAGTATAAAGAGAAAGCCTATCAAGCGATTTAGTTGCCACTTTGGACAGCGCTAAGCTGAGCATTCAGACACCACTAGCACGTACCGGCCCTCATAAAGCTGCAGCCCAGTATGTACAAGCCCATGGTGCTCACATGCAGGGTCCCTCAAGCCCTGACCCTGCCAAGGTTCTTGGGGCATGAATTGACTTGCAAGAGGCAGTGGTTTTGCCCAACAGAAAGCACCAACACATTTTCTGAGAACATGCTTACCAGAGCAGACATCACATGCAGGGGGGGAAGAAAAAAAAAATGGAGGCAAAAAATAAAAACAGCAGGAAGCAAGACTTTTTGAAAACGGGGTAAATAAATTCTCTCTTGTGAGACAGACAACCCTACTGCATCTGATCTATAAAAAGTATCACATTTGAGACTGTCTGCCTCCCAAGAGGTTCCCATTAACCGGAAAGTACTTCTTATTTGTCAAGACAACTTTTTCATTTTCCTCTCTTGGAACTGTTCAGTTTGCTTTTAAATATTTATTCAGCCAAATAGCAAGCAATTGACTCCGTAGACCAATGTTAGTCCACTCTTCTGTCAAGGAAGGGGGTCAGGTTTAAATTCCTCCTCCATTAGCTATTTAATCAATTATCCAAATTGACAAAGTTTCAAGAGGAGAAAGTCACTCACTTCATCCCAAAATAACCATTCAGTCAGTAGTTAGGGCACATTTCTGACCTGAAAGTGCGAGTGAAATTTTTTCTGCAGCTCAGAAGTGTGGGTATGTTTTTAAAAGGTCATCCACCTAAATGGTAAGTGCTCTAATTACTGGATACTTGGGCATCAATTAGCAGCATGTTCTAATTATTTTGGAGAAAAGACAGGTGTAGCTTATATGCTTACTTTCAGGGAAGAGTAGGCACTTCCCCGGTGCTGAAAGTAGAGGCCTTTAAGGTATAGGTTGTATGTGTATTATTGTCCCACCGTATTGCTTTGAAGCTATCCCTGTTTCCGCTCGCTGGTTTCTCTGGATCCCACTCTTACTCCTCTATCTCCTATGCTTTGCATGGGAAGCCTAACTCAGGGTAGAGAACAAGTCTTTATAAACAAAGTACCTGTCAGTTAGACATCGCAACGCTTGACGGTTACATCCAAAATGAAGTTTGAGTACTAAAAGGCAGAGCAATTAGTTACTTCATTTCTAGTGTCTTGTCCCCACATTAGATGAAGCATCCATATTTCAGTGTTTATGAGCTGGGCACCACCCCCCAGGAATGTAAGTGGTAGAGACTGGGTAGCAAGCAACCTGCACAAAGAGCAGAGAGCTATGTAAACTCACGATGCTGAACAGGCAGTTTGATACAGAGGGGAATGCTAATCACAAAGTCTGTTGTAAATTTCACCCAGCTAGATGTTAAGCACCCTGCTTAGGATTTGAATCACATGCATCTATCTGTCCAGGCTTCGGAATTTCTTACCAAAGTAGACATACTTTTTTTCTTTATAGAAAGTGGAGGGAAGACAAAAAGAAATGGAATAAAGCTTCTCTTTTATGATAAAAAGTGACGTGCTGGTGCTCCCCTAATAACATTGGGATTAGATTTGCTGTCCAAAATGTTGGCAGTCTGGGTTAAATTCTGCCGATTCCCTGCTCTGGCTGTAGTACTGCCACCTGCTACGCACAGAGACTGCTCGGAGATAAAACACTGGCCACACCCATAGGAACCATGTCACTGCATGGTCAGGATGGGGAATGAAATATTTATTTGCCCTCACAGGAGAGCTGAACGACTCTTTAGCCTAATGCCTGATGAAGCTGCCCAAGGAGTGGGTACCTAGTTGCAGTACTTGGTCCATGAGCTGGCACAATGAAAGATTTACGCAGTCCTTGAACTTGTTCAGTCTTCAGAAGACTTAAGATTCTTTTGGTGACATACACAAAAAATTTTAAGACTGAAAACTGAGTTAGAAATGGGGAAATCCAGGGCAAGGTGGTGGTGGAGTTTGCCGTTCACAACCTATGAGACTGCACTGCCTTATGACTGGGAGAAGTAGTGTGGGTTTGCAGCGAATCCCAATTACCATACATCGGTTTGTTTTGCAAAGCAGTCTTGGTGTGCATGGATTAGATTTCCTTTGAAGCAAAGTAAATTGGAAGCTCTGCTTACAGCCTGTACCAAATGTACTATAACCTGCAGTGGGGACAAAAGGATCTGAACTAATTAGTCCTTTGAACAACCTCAGACTGCATGTAGGGTAATAACACTCGGTCCAAGACACCAAACCAAATCTAGTCCATGGTGAAACACATCGATCACATACCTTAAATGTAAGGACCTCAGCACCAGCTGCTTTGATCTACCAGTCTGCTCCTATTGGGCTGAATTACTTGCTAATAAAGACAAATACATCCAAGTCACATTTCTGCTGCCTAAAACTCTTAATGTATTTAGCTGTAAGTCTCTGTGTGGATTTTGCCCTCAATCATCGCACATAACTGTTAGTGAGATCTTCAAATTCCCTCTTTTCTTCCTGTGGCAAATGAAATACCTTTTCAGTAATTAAGTAAGAAATGACAATTTGGGAAATGATGCAAATGAAAAGATGGAAATTCAGCACTGGAATAAAATGAATCTGAGAAATAAAAGAAAGAAAGGCAGGAAGAAAGTGTCACACAAGTTAAGGAAAGATCAGTAATGACTACGAGAGAACAGAGCTGAAAGGAAAACAGGTGGTAATGAAACAAGAGGGAATATATTTTGAAGCAATACTTCACAGAAAGCTTAAAAAACACATATACCAGTAGATAGTGTAGTTTACTATCTAGACTGATCAGTGACTATTCTCTCAAATCTCAACCAACCTTTTCTCATTGCTGCTGAAATAGCCTGTGATTATCACTTATCACCTTCCCTTCATGGCATCAAAAGTGTTCTCCATATTTTGTGGCAAATTTGTGCTAAATCAATTTTGTACTGTAGCAAGAGGCACGGCTGGAGCTGGGGACTGCGAACCTAGTGCCTTGACTTCCATTTCTAGCTGTGCATCTCTGACCATCAGAGAGGCATAATTCTGGAGTCATTTTTTCTACTTACCTGAAAACTACAGATAATCCATAACCATTACATCGCATTAAGCACTTACAAAAATGGGGCACAGACATCAAAAATGACTTATTCTATAACAACCCAGTGAAAGAAACAAATATTATCTGCATAGTAATGTGAGCAAAAAAGAATTACAAATTAAGCCAATCCAACAAAGTTCATAAAAGAGATAGATACATAAATTCACCAGAGCAAATTGCTTTTTGGGGGGTGTGTGTGAAAGTGACTTTCAGGGAGGGGGATTTTAAGCTGCTAGGGTGCCTGAGGAGGTCAGGAGGAGTAGCAGTATATATGTGTGTATGTGTGTGCATATATATGTGCGTATTCCTATATAAGGGTATCACAGAATCACAGAATCACAGAACGGTAGGGATTGGAAGGGACCTCTGTGGGTCATCTAGTCCAACCCTCCTGCTGAAGCAGGGTCGCCTACAGTAGGCTGTAGAGGACCTTGTCCAGGCGGGTCTTGAATATCTCCAGAGAAAGAGACTCCACAACCTCCCTGGGCAGCCTGTTCCAGTGCTCCGTCACCCTCAGAGGGAAGAAATTCTTCCTCATGTTCAGACGGAATTTCCTGTGCCGAAGTTTGTGCCCATTGCCCCTTGTCCTGTCGCTGGGCACCACTGAAAAGAGCTTGGCCCCATCCTGTTGACACCCACCCTTCAGATATTTGTAAGTATATATTAGGTCCCCTATCAGCCTTCTCTTCTTCAGGCTGAACAAGCCCAGCTCCCTCAGCCTCTCCTCATAGGAGAGATGCTCCAGTCCCCTCACCATCCTTGTAGCCCTCCGCTGGACTCTCTCCAGTAGCTCCTCATCTTTCTTGAACTGGGGAGCCCAGAAATGGACACAGTACTCCAGATGAGGCCTCATTAGGGCAGTGTAGAGGGGAAGGAGAACCTCCCTTGACCTACTGGTAACACTCCTCCTAATGCACCCCAGAATGCCATTGGCCTTCTTGGCAGCCAGGGCACATTGCTGGCTCATGGTTAATCTGTTGTCCACTAGGACACCCAGGTCCCTCTCCGCAGAGCTGCTTTCCAGCAGGTCCACCCCAATCCTGTACTGATGCATGCGGTTGTTCCTCCCCAGGTGCAGGACCCTGCATTTGCCCTTGTTGAACCTCATCAGATTCCTCTCTGCCCAACTTTCCAGCCTGTCCAGGTCACGCTGAATGGCAGCACAGCCTTCTGGTGTATCTACCACACCTCCCAGTTTGGTGTCATCAGCAAACTTGCTGAGGGTACATTCTAACTCTTCATCCAGGTCACTGATGAAGAAGTTGAACAAGGCTGGGCCCAGTACTGACCCCTGGGGGTCACCACTAGTTACCAGCCTCCAACTAGACTCAGCACCTCTGATGACGACCCTCTGAGTTCTGCCATTCAGCCAGTTCTCTATCCACTTCACCGACCACTCATCCAGCCCACACTTTCTGAGCTTCCCTAGGAGGATGTTATGGGAGACTGTGTCGAAAGCCTTGCTGAAGTCTACGTAGACAACATCCACTGCTCTCCCCTCATCTACCAGCTGGTCATGCCATCATAGAAAGCTATCAGATTGGTCAAGCATGATTTCCCCTTGGTGAATCCATGGTGACTACTCCTGATAACCTTCTTTTCCTCCACTTGCTTGATGATGACTTCCAGGAAAAGCTGCTCCATCACCTTTCCCGGGATGGAGGTGAGGCTGACTGGCCTGTAGTTCCCTGGGTCCTCCTTCTTACCCTTTTTAAAGATTGGAGTGACATTGGCCTTTCTCCAGTCCTCGGGCACCTCTCCTGTCCTCCAGGACCTCTCAAAGACGATGGAGAGTGGCTCAGCAAAGACATCCGCCAGCTCCCTCAGCTCTCGTGGGTGCATTCCATCGGGGCCCATGGATTTGTGGATGTCCAGATCGCTTAAGCGATCCCTCACGCAGTCCTCTTCGACCAAGGGAAAGTCATCCTGTCTGTGGGCTTCCTCTCCTACCTCCGGGGCCTGGGATTCCTGAGGGCCTGCCTTGGCACTGAAGACTGAAGCAAAGATTCTCTGCATCCTCCGTCAGCAGGACTCCTGCCTCATTCAGCAGTGGCCCCACATTGTCCCTAGCCTTCCTTTTACTGCTGATTTAGTTGAAGAAGCCCTTCTTGTTGTTTTTGACATCCCTTGCCAGATGCAATTCCATGTGGGCTTTGGCCTTCCTCGTTGCATCCCTGCACGCTCTGACCACATTCCTGTACTCTTCCCAAGTGGCCTGAGTATACATAAGTATATATATGCTTAAAAAATTATATTGCTAAGACACAGTGATTCTGTTCAGCAGATTAGACTAGTGTCTTTATATACCCTAACACAGAAAGCTGCAGATTTTCCCATTAACATCTGATGGGATCTCTTGTTCTTTACTGTAGACCTACAGCTGGATGAATTTTTATCAGAGGACAATGAAAGACAATTCATCTTTTGGAATTGTGCATATTTCAAGAAAAAAATTGTTTTGAAGAAGTGAAGAAGGTATATTTTCCAAGTTTCTATTCTGAAATAGCTTTGCACAGCAGTGTTTTTTTCATCTTACTAAATAACATATTATTTTGGTTTTATCATACTCAATCTTCTAAATTTATCTACAGCTAGATTGTCCTACAAGCAGAATTACTGACTGAAAAAAGGAACTTCTTAATCTTTAGAAATGTTCAACTTATGTTTTTGTTCTTTTCAGAATACAAACTTTCAAAACTGTAAAATTTCCCATAAATGAAATTATATTTTCCCACAGTTGAGTGCTTCATTACTAACTACTCAACAGACTCCAAACATTTTTTTCACTGTGTATCTTTGGTATTAAGGAAAACAGAATTCATTCCTCAGCGATGAACACTTTGTGTATAATATGGTAGGAAAAAAATTGTTTGAGAAAATGAGTTGTCCCCACAGCTAGTCTCTTTTGCCTCATAACAAGAATGAGAGGAATGTGGTGATGTGAAAGCTAATTAAATTTAGGCTTATTTGAAAGTGTCAAGATGATGTGGGTTGAAGCAACCTATTTTAATAACGGGTAGTCTCTCAGTTTTAAGTTGTACTTCCAAGACTGGCATTTGTCCCCACATTTTCTAACCACATCTTATAAATGTGAAAAAAATGTGACTACTAGTATCTTCCTGGTTACCCACTGATGTAGTTCGCAGGTTTTGGTCAACTACTTCTTTCCATTTACTGAATTGAGTTGACTTATTCATAATGTAACTTACGCATACATACATATACCAAGTTTTCTTATTTATTTCATTGATTGCATGAAATTAAATTACTCACAGGCTCATGCTGGATATTATCGACTGGGTAAAAATTCCCAGCCTGAGTTTCATAGCAGTGCTGCCGTGTTTTGCTCCAATGTGCAATCAGTTTGGAATTCCTTCCCATCAACTATTGGTACCATTTGTCATGCAAGGCTTAAACTTCTCTTGTCTGGAAAGATCTAAAAACGGGATGTAATAATTGTTGTTAATCCGGTTTTATTTAGTTACGATTACTTTAATGATACGGATGTTCTCACCTGCTTGCACTTGCCTGCCCTAGGATACCTGTGAAAAGAGGGTTCTTCATCTCAACAGGGCCATAACAATACACACATTAGCTAGCTATGTGCATTCTAACTGCCAAAATATTTAAAATGATATTTTGAAATCTTCTTATTGCTGTCTCCTTAGATATTCTTTAGCTAGAATTTCAAATACTATCAGCTTGCAACCGGGCACGCAGGCCAGCACTGGAGGTCCAGCAGGTCAGGAAGGTATGTACAGAGCATCCAGGCTCAGCCAGGTCAAGTCATGGGGAATTTTGGCTGTGTCCGCCTGGAAGCTTTACTGGGGAGGGAGCTGGTGATCCCTTTGCTCCCCATGCATGCTGCACAGCACAGGGGGCTGGTAAAGCAGCTGTAGAGTGCGGAAAATGTCCTGGAACTGGGGTTTGATTCATTCCCTGAGCTGTTCCTGTGCAACTCTAATATCAGTGCTAATATTTAATATAAGACATCAGCTGTCTCTTAGGGTAGCTGGTTGAGACAAATGATGTTTTGGGCAAGCATTCTCACTTAAAATTTTCCTGATTATTGCAAGTTCTAGAATTAGCGAGTTTGTTACGCTCCAAAACGGCATTTGCTGGATATTACTGCATTTTCTTTCTCTGTTCAGCTAAACGGTGTTGGTTAAAAACTCTTTTTTGAAGTCTGGTAGTTACATAAAACTAATTAGCATTTGTGCCAGAGCAAGCTTATTTCATTATACTTAAACATTGGCCTTTAAACTATGGGTATTTAGAACTGCTGAATAATAGTCTCGAGCAGTTAGTATGTGAAAATTTTGTATTGCCAGCTTAAATAAATCGTAAAATTGGTATAGCCTAGGTTGATAGCCTTGGCTGTTTAGCTGATAAATATTGTTCCAAATGTAACAATGCAGCCAATAATAATAATTTGAATGCTTTCTAAGTGTAGTTAGATGTCCTCCCATTCCAATTAAATGAAGTATTCGGCAGTAGTGACCACAAAACATTTCCCCTTTTCAAATTCTTAATTTCAAAAGTTTATGATTTTCCATTTTTCAAACTAAATTAAGGACCTTCTATCATTGAACCTTACTAATGCCACTTCTAATTTCAAAGTATGGATTATTTCTATTGAAAAATAATTTTGGTGGTGAATTCCAAATCATGTTCCACCACCAGTTCTACCTTCTCCCTCTAAGCCAAGGCTTCCACTGCTTTGCCATAGAATGGTGAGGACTCAATTCTGATAAAGTCAGAGCAATTGTCACATGAGTAACCTGATGTACACAATCAGCCAATTTACTGGGATACACACATTCCTAAAGCTCTGCCCTACATGAAGTGTTGCAGGACTGATGCCTCCATTCAGCATAACCTTAATTTTAAGGAAGGTCTTTCTTCTCCTGCAGTTTAAGCCACTGAAGAAACTTCACTGAAATCCTAATCTGTTGGAATATACTGTTCACTTGAAATCACAGTGCTCCACAAAATTCAACTAATTTTGGTGGTCTTTGTTTGAAAGAAAAACCTCAAAAAAAGAAATATTTAAATTGTTTCTAATATGTTGGGATGTGTATTAGAATATTTTACATTTCAGTCTATCTAAAATAATTTGAGGAAGCAACTTTTTTTTTTGAGGATTTCTTAATTTGTGTATTTCATTTCAAAAGGAGACATCTGTAATTTCAAAAACCTCTGAAATGTTGCCCTGATAAGTAGAGAAAACTGGTTTTGTTGCTTTATAAACCTGCTTCACAGGCCTGCTTCACCCTGTGATGTCTGGCATGGTCTGCTTGCCACCTGCATCCATCTGTCCTTGGTTAGTAATCTGCTCTGGGTACTGCTGTTGGTACCTGACTTCCTAAGATGTGGTGACTCATCTGAAGAAAGTCTTTGAATATACAGAGAGTTAATGCTGCTTCATTATTTAGCAGCTGTTTAAAAAGATTTTGAACTCCTAACCAGTCTCTCCGTCTGGGGTGAAAAAATGGGTGAAAAAAAGCTGCAGGAGGAAACTGTGGGGAAATGCAAAGACAAATATGTAAACAGGATGCTTAGCAATTACTCTGTCATAAGGACAGGCAGCTTTCATTCAAAATAGTTTAAATCTCCAACTTGAATCATAGTTGGAATCAGTAAGAAAGACGCCACATATTAAATTACTATTTAATCTTGGACTAGATTTATGCTTTTTAGTTATTTCCTTAAAGAATATTTAAGGATCACCCACTCTTAACCGTTAAAGCACACTAATCAACAGCCAAATAGAAGCGTTATACAAAATTTGATACCCTTTTTTGCTAATCACAAGGAAGTTTACATCTGTCATTTGTTCAGATTTTGAATTTGGGCATTTTAATAAGATGGTGATAAATGTTTTAATATTAGCTAGATGCTTTGGGATGGAAGTCAATACATGAAGTGCAGAAAATGTTTTCTAGGACTGTTTTCTAAGGCAAATAAAACAATAATAAAGGTGCTAGATAAATATAAAATTAAAAAAAAAAACATTTCTTATTTTAAAAAACCCACACTAATTTCCTAAATGAAAAAAACAATTTTGAAGGAAGTATATGTTTTACATCATCATGTCCTTCAAAGTTGAGATTTTATAGATCTCTGCCTCTCAACTCCATTCTAATACTGCAGTGGGAAAACAGGCTTTCCTGCTGCTTCAGTTCTAACACTGCTGTAGTTGCTGTCCCGGATAAACTCATAAGAAGACGACGTCTTCAGAAAAGACAAAGAGACATTTGACAGCTGGATTATCACTTCAATATTCATATTCAGTGTTCACTTGGTGGCTTCCCTTAGTTCAGTAGCTTTACTTATGTAGTAGGTTTAGGTTGTAGTATAAAACAATTACAACAGTTTTAAGGGGATTTGTTTTTCCAAAAGAGTAATAGGCTTAATTAATGCAAACTAAGCCATTATACATAAAAATCCATTATAAAGAATAGATTTTTACTTGTTATTTATTATTTCATTTATTTTCTGAGATTTTCTGCTGCTGAGTAGCAAACATGAGGGGGAAAAAACCCAACACCCCAAACACTAGTGTTGGAATGTTTTAATTTAGCCAGCTATGGGAATGCATGTTTAAATCACTGTCTACTGCCAGATCAGAAGTATAGCATTATGTAATAATGAAATATGAACAAGTATGAGGCTTTTTGCTCATGGATTCTGTATCAGTTCCAGAACCAAATAGCCAACAACATGGAATTAGCAGTCTCTGTACAAAATTTAAAAAAAAAAAAGCGTGAAAGCTTTTTTTTTCAAACAAAAGAAAAATATTTGCGTGTTATTAATTAATTTGTCTCTGCTTCACTTTGTGCAATACACACACATATTTCCTGTAAGATATCCTTGAAGGACTAAATGTCTCAGAGGACTGGTAATCACATTTTTGGAGCCTTTCACCTCTAGTTCACCCATTCAAATACAGCCAACATGCAGCAGTGACGGAAAATCATTGCGATTTGAAAGCTGGTTTGTGGCCCGTGTGAAATGAACTGGTTATTTCACTCCGTTTCTTAGAGGATCTTGAAAATGCACTTGGCACTTTTGAAAACACCGTGCTGAGAAAACTGAGCTTCTCGCAGGATCCAGCCAGGTCTCCACAGAGCCACTACCAAGGATCATAGATCCATAGAATCATGGAATGGTTTGGGTTGGAAGAGACCTTAAAGATCATCTAGTTCCAACCCCTCTGTCATGGCCAGGGACACCTTCCATTGGACCAGGTTGCTCAAAGCCCCATCCAACCTGGCCTTGAGCACCTCCAGGGAGGGACAGTTTCTTTGAGAACAGCAGAGACCAAAGCTAACAAATAAAATCGCATTCCAAGCAAATTTTCTCCTTATGTTGACCACTTGGAGCAAAGAGGTCCTTAGCCACCTGGAAGATCTCGGCAGGGGGACATTACCTCCATGTGGAGTACCCAGCCAAGCTGGGCTGAAATGGCAGCTCAGTGTGGGGTCACCTCATTGCACTGCTGCTTGCTATGCTCCACAAACTCTGGGTAAAACCAGAGTTTCATTTTCCTTTTCTGCCAATCTGGTACTTTTCATTAGCATTAACTATACTTAATTTAAGAGGAAAAACAGCAGAAAGACACCATAGAAGTGACTACGTTTTTTGAGGGCGAAAGTGCATTAGTCTCTTTTTTTTGCACAGCGGTACATACGTAGTTAGGAATAGTTAGTAAATTGTCTGTTGTTAAGATCATACCTACCATATTCTAGAAAACCTCTCTGACAATAGTTTTTCTCATTAGCTAAAAGCTATCTCAGTTCTGTGTTTCCCAGGGAAGGCTTTAAATTGTGTCCTTTATGATTTCTTTTCCTTTACTTTAGGGGCTTTTCTTCACAAGAAGTATAACTCATTTTAAGAAAATATACTCATAATTTTTTCTGAACATTTAATATGTTGTATTAGGAGCCTCCTCAGAGGAAAGAAGAAGTCTATCTTCATTAGCCACTAAATATGAAGTGGGGAAATTAAAACATTCGGATGTCATGTCAGCTATATATACTGTCTTCTATGATGTCACATTTGATTTTCTTTTTTTATGACTTTGACAGCATCATATTAAAAATTTGATTGCATAATGACAATACAGGCTTTGAATTATTCAGCTTATGAGTGCACTGTTACAGGAAGACTATTTTGCATTTCTTGCCATTTCTGAAAAACTGACATTTAAAAAAATGTAAAAGGAAAGGGAAAATGATTGCTAATAACTAATTAATAACTCAAGCTTGGCGAAGGTAACCTCATTTTGATAGAATATCACACAAATTAAAACCAGGTTAACTATAACACACAACGTATTTCAAAAGTCACTTGAAACATAATTCTCAGGGTGACATTTTGGCCCTGGTGAAATCGCTGGCAAGACTCCAATTCAGTTTCAGTGGAGCCAGAACTTCCTCCTAACCAAAGAAAACCCATGTATTTCCAATCTGGTTTTACCAACTATCTGTCAGAATGCTTGTGGTACTTCATTTAATTAGTTTTACCCATCCCTTCTTTTAGAATACACTCCATCTATTGATGCTTACTGAATTCAATGAGGCATTTTCCGTTCGAATCCCATGAGGGAGCCAGATCCTTAAAGTGGGTAATTTTTGCAATAGTCTTTCAGGTTTTATACTGTGTATTTTCCTATGATGACTAGGTTCTGCCAGCTTTCTTTTTTTGTTCCATTTTACCTCTGTCTAAGGTTAAGTAAGTGCAATCTGTTGGTTCATTTGTATCAAATAACTTCAGCTGTAACCGTTTTCAGAGTGACCAAATTTGTGTTTTCTTCATTACAATTTAAGCTTATTTTTAAATCACTAAGGTTATTTTTAAATCACTAAAGTTGGAAACATCTGCTCTCCAGCTTGATTAAACTCAGCGAGTCCTTTCATATCAGAACCATAAAACAAATAATGCCATTTTAAGAAACACGCTATTCCCACCACCTAAAATCAAATTTTAGTGGTATCAGATATGAAAATGTCATTCAAAGTCAAACCCTTTTTCCAGTAAACATGACTATTATTTAACTATTTGGTCCCAATAAAACTGCCCCTAGCTATACATGTATTATTCATTCTCACAAGAATTATTTCAGCTGAGCTGTCTGGGCAGGTGAGAACTATAAGTTTGAGTACAGCTCAGAAGGACAAAGCGTGGAATTTTCCATATGAGACATGAAATAAATCCTTCCAGCTATAGCAATGGGGAAAAGTACAAATGATCTTTTCACATCCTGGTTCCTCAAAAATGGTTAGCAGAGATGTCTTGGATTCTGCTCAGAGCAGTGCCTGGGGAGAATCTCGTACTGGCTTAGCTGGGATCAGAATCACAACCACAGTTATACCAAAAAATGTGCTTGTATTCCTTCTGAAATCTCTGAGTTTTATTCAAGAGTTTAATTTGTCATTAAAAATACATATTTTTCTTTTCTTTATCTCTATTCTAACATCCCTCTGTTCAAATTCAAAGATGACAAGAGAGACTGTTTTCACTATAAACAACGAAAATTAGTTAGGGATCACTTGCACTACATCATTTCAGTTCACCTGTTTAACCTGAATCTAACCTGTTTCAACATATGAATCATCCTGGGACAGCATTTTTTCATCCTTAAATGAAAGGTTACACACTCGTGTTGCTTTCCTGCTGATAACCCAAACTTATTTGAAAATGTACAATTCAAAACAAGATATCGCAATTCAATAACATGTTATCCTGCAATAGCAATATCAGTCTGCAAATCTTCTGCTGGAAATAAAAATGCGGGAGCTTCCAGGACAAAACCTTTCTGTCCTTACCATTTACTGCTCAGTCTCTACTCAGGCAAACTCCAGTTAAAGACCACAAATGGTACCTATACAAGTGCAGAGTAAAAACTGAAAAATAATATAGCCCTCTACCAATTTCATGTGTTTTTAACTTCCATCCTCATCAAAGCCTTCACTGTTTAAACACTGTTCCCAGAAAACACTACTGACTAAACCGAAGTCAGGATCAGAGCATTTTCCTTACAACTGTTTGTGGTGTGACTGAGAACAGGCTGATCATTACAGGTGACAGCGAAACTTCTTTCCATAATAACCTTTAAATCCTAACGTCTCAGACTGCCACCAGCAGTGGCAGTTAAGATGTGATGAAACCTTTCTGATGAGACTCTCACAGATTCCTCCGATCCCTAGAAGAAAACTCCTCACCCCGTAAATTGTACAGAAAAGCTAACTCTACACAACTACAAGCTTTCTCTTCCCACAAATTGTGCATTACTCGTATGCAGAACCGCTTGAATCCCCTCTACCCAGTGTAATGCAGGACTAAGCAGTCCTCTGCGAGAAAGACGACTAGGAAACGGCATAAGTGAAACACACAAAAAAACCCCACAATGCAAAAACCAAGCAAAAACTGCAACAAAATTTAACAAAAAGCAGGAATTGTAGAGAAAAAAAAAAAAAAAAAGATGTTTTCCCCCAGCCTCCCAGTCTTAAGTGTTATCACAGCACCAGCTTCTGGAGAAGGGAGTGAAGATTTAGCGTGAATCTTCTATCCATACTTGTTGGCTATTTGGCAAAGAGGAAAGAGGTTGCTCTTCCCCCCCCCCCCACCCCCCCCCCCCCCTTTTATTTAATAGGCAGTTTCCAGGTCTTTAACATTACTCCGAGACAGAGATGCTAAATAAAAGAAAGAAGGTGGAAGCGCTGCTGCCATAACAACCCTTCGACAGGGAACTATTGGGATGCAGGATACGGATAGTTACTACACTACCTACAACCAACCCTGTGCATCATGACACGTAAAAACCAGAACAGGCTTTTCAGCCCCATCATCCCGTCGCCTGCGCTCTCGGCTCCGAGCAGCGAAAGCAAGACGAGCGCTGACTTCTCCCACCACCACCTCGAGCTTTACTTCGTTAATTATTTGGGGGGGGGGGGGGGGGGGGGGGGGGGTTGGCAGAAAAGTCCATTGGAGCGCTCAGTCCTGCTCGGAGCCGACCCCGTCCCCTGCGGCCGCCTCCCGGGAAGGGCCGAGCTCCGCTGCACCCGACCAGCGCGGCAGCCCCGGGAGGGGGGACCGGGACCCTCCACTGCCACCCTCCTGGGGGCGACTCCGGAGAAGCCGCCAACTCTGCCAAGCCGGGTCCACCCTACCTTTAAATAGCCCTTTGAAAAAGTTAAGGCGCTGCCCCCTCCCCCGAGCCGCCCCGGGCATGCGGGGTGGGGGGACAGGATGGGAGGGGAGGGGGAGTTCAAGGGGCTCCTGGCCCCGGTTGGGGAGCGGTGTTGTCCGGGTGTCTGTGTGTGCGTCTGTGCATGTGCGAGACCCCCGTGAGAGTGGGCAGCGGTGCCCGGGAGGGGCAGCGGGGCGGGAGCCCCTTCCCCCGCAGCCCCCGCCGGGCCCCCCTGGGGACACCCCTGTTGCCCCGCGGACCTTCCGCCCCCGCGGGGACGGCGCAAGCCCGGGCCGGGACCCTCCGCTCCCCCGGCGGCGGGCGGGAGCGCGGTGCCACCTCCCGCGACCCCCCCACTCCCCCGGCGCTCATCCCCGGGGCCGCTCCGGGGTTGGGGGGGGGGGATGCACGGCAGGTGCCGTTTCGGGGTGGGGGTGCAGGCCCCGGTGACTCACCCGTCCGAGGCGGGGGCTGCGGGTGTGGCGGCGGCGGCGCTGCCCCCGGGGCGCGGGGGGCGGCGGGGTAGGAGAAGCAGCGGGCGCGGGAGCAGGGGGGAGCGGCGGGGCCCGGGCAGCTCCTGGGCGCGCTCTCGCTGCCCATCCCCGGCGCCGCCGCCGCCGCCGCCGGAGGAGGATGCGAGGGAGAGTCAGCCCCGGGCGCGAGCACGCGCGGGGGGGGGGGGGCGGGGAACGGCGCGGGGGCGCGCAGCGGAGGGTGAGCAGCCGGGAAGAGCGGGCGCTCGCTCCCGCAGCCCTCCGCCGGCCCTCGGCCCTTCATCCCTTCGCCCCTCAGCCCTCATTTCCTCCTTCTTCCATCCCTCCATCCCGCGTCCTCCCGTCCCTCCATCCTTCGCCCCTCCATCTTTCCACCCGTCCATCCGTTAACCCTCCATCCGCCCACCCGTTATCCCTCCGCCCCTCATCCATCCATCCATCCATCCATCCATCCATCCATCCATCCATCCATCTATCCATCCGTCCATCCCGCCATCCCTTCGTCCCTGCGCCCCCCCGGCCAAGGAGCCGCGGTCCCCTCCGCGCCTTCCCCCCCAATCCCCCTCCGCAGGGTGGCCCCGGAGCCCCCCGGGGCACGCAGGCAGCGCCGGTGGGCGCGGGCGCGCTGCTGCTCCGCCAGCGCGTCCCCGCGGCCCCGTCCCCGGGAAGTGCGACCTGCTCCTCTGAAGGGCAGGAGGTCCCCAGCCCCCCCACCCCCGAGGGGAAAAACGCTGGTAGCCCTTGCCTGTCCTGCTCCTCCCTTTTCTGTCTTGTTTTCCCACCCGGCAGGAGAAAACAAAACCGCGCTGTGGTAGGGGGAAAGGGCGGTAAACGGGGGGAGAACGTATCGGTAATCATCGACTGCATGAGAAATAAACCATACGCTGGAGCAGTTCTTAAAAGAGGTCTTTCAAGCCTGCTCGTGAAACCTAAGCGACTTTCTGGATGTTTATTTAGGATCAAGAGTAATTATTTTAACATTACAAATAAAAGAAACAACAGCTCAAAGTGCGTTGTGGAAACAGGAGCCCTGCAAATCAAGCACGTCAAATAAACAAGCAGACCAAACGCTGGCAATCAACTCCTCACCCTTCCTCTGAACTCCCCCCGCATCATACAACGTTGATAAACGGCTGCAAGTACGTTTGGGGAAAAGGTAGAGCGCTGATGAGTACACGGCACTATTTATTGGAGCGCATTAGGAGGCTTACCTGTCAAGCAGTTGTTTCAGGGGTTCATCTGCGCGTTTCTCGTCAGCCCTCCAAGGAGACAATTTACTAGATGCTCGACGCAGACATATGATTCCCTGGTGTCGGTGTCTCTGTCTTAGACGTTTCTGAGTGGCTTGTGGATTATTAACTTACTACGCTCTTCTGCTCTGCCTTGTACCAAGAGCCGTGCAGGTATCAACAGCTCCCGCTTGTGAAGCCGGGGAAGGGAGAGATTGGGTAGATCTCCATGTAGTTCCACATTTCAGACTGCTGATTTGCTGTAAGGGCTACGGTTGCTTAGAGAATTATTATGGTCTTCTAACAGGTTTATTCCAAAAGAGAGGCCTGACCCAAAGTTTACTACAGGCAATACGAATATTTCTATAACCGTGGTGGGAACTGATTCAAACCGTGGTTGCTCACTGTTGGCGTGAAGGTATTTCTGAGTGCCACCATTCTAGTAAGAGCTGGTAAGAACTAGTAAGAACTCCGTGGGAAAAAGAAAAAATACTACTATGTGCATCTTTTTCATAAAACTGTCGAAAGAAGGTCAGGGACCTGCTTCTGCTACCCTGCAGCTACTGGCAAAAAAATGTGCTAGAAGGTAGATCACAGCCCCTGGCTAGAGGATGTCTTCCAGTCTCCACATGCTCAACCAAGGCACCAAATAAAGTAGGCAAGGGGAGGGAAAGAGGGGACACTGCAGAATTATTAGGTCCAGTTTTGGGCATCTGTAAAGCCCAGGACTCAGTGTCTCACTTTGAGCCACTGCTGCTCACGAGGAAATTCTCAACAAATTAATCTTTCAGTGTTTTTCTCTTCTCTGGTCTCAGTCCTGGGATTAAATCTGAAAACCCCTTTAACTGTTATTTTCCCCGTGTTCATAGCCCTCCTCATCCCTCTTCTGCCTTCTCCGGCAAGGGCTCTAGGCTATTAAGAGAGATGGAAGTAGTCAGGGAAGGGAAACTGGGCAGTTGGAGAGATTTGGGCTCTGCATAAATAATGACATCTTTGAGTGAGAACTTATCCAGTGTGAGTGTCACTGAAATTGGCTTGTATTTTTTTAATATAGTTAATACAGGGTTTTAGTATAGGTTTTTTGTATACTTAATGCAGCTTTTCACACAGTTAATTGTTTTTTCCCCCTTCTTGCTCTGTAGTTGCTGATGAACAGCTCCAATAAGGAGAACGGGGCCCAGCGTAGCAGTAGTTAGAGCGATTCCTGAGAAACAGAAGACTGAGGGAAAATTTCTCTGGGATTCAGAACACCAGATGAACCACTGAGGTCCTGTCTGTCGTCAGAGGAATGACTTCAGCTCTCTCCTAGCTTTGACTACAAATTTTGTCTGCATCAAAGCAAGTACATACATGCCCACAGAAAATTTTTCCTTCACCGAAACAGTTTATTTTTAAATTTGTCAGTTTTTCAGGAAATTACAGTACTCGCTGCAGATTCTTGCAGATTCTTGCATGCTCTTTATGTAAGTGTACAAGTATTTATGTTCATGTACAAGGATTTTTATCAAGATTTTCTGTTTTGAAATTATATCAGCATTATTCATTATGAACAACACAAACATTAACCCTTACATTTCGGAGCCGTTGTGAACCGGTTTATTCTTAGATATGAGGTTATATTCTTCTGTAAAACCTTTGTGCAAAAGCGGTAAACATTTTTTTCTCATTGGAAAGAAAGTGTAAGCCTTTTGTGATCATACCTTTGCTACATAAATTGCTTTTGCAAAAGCTGGCTGCTGAGCTAGCTACCTTCCACTGGAAATAAGCGTATGTTGTTTTCTGAAGATTCAAAAATATTTTCAGAGAGCACTGTTTGAGAAAAGGTTTCATTCACATCATAGAATACATATGGATATTAATAGATGATCTAAAAGTAAAAAAATTATAGATAGAGACCAATTTTTTTTAAGTAAGTTGTTGAGAAGTTTGAAAGAAACAGAACAAAATCACAAAAATAAACCAAAATGCAACAATCCCGTCCCCAAACAGCTCACTGACCTTAAAAATAGATCTTTATCAAAATCATGTAAAAAAAGATGAGGACTTATTTTTTACCTAACATGGTCTGAACATCTATGTCAGCCATGCTTTTAAAGTAAACACTTACTAAAAACTGACATGCAGTACTGAAACATGTGCTATGCCGCTGATGTTGTTCCCATCAAGTTCGTCCCACCAGTGTTCGCGGGGGCAGGGCTTCTCTTCTCATCCACATTCATTTTAGAGGACCCAGAACTCGTGCTCATGGGAGTCCTGCGTGCATTTTCCTATCTGTAATTGATTGTTGGCTTGAGGGTTAACTGCATCATTTAAAAATCTATCATCCTTTGGCTTGCTGTTCTTGATGTTTATTAGCTATGGCTTGCCTTAAACTTGGCCCTGTTTCCACAGCTGGGCTGACTAATGCCGGTACCTGGTGCTGTGCAATCAGCCTTAATGACCTTGATGAGTGCAGTGGCCCGTTGCAGTTTGCAGGGCTGTGGGATGAGGAGCAGGATCCCAGATCTGGGCAGGAACTGTGCTGTACAGTGAGACCTCATTTCAGGCTGAGGTTTTCGATAGGATTAAGATGGAAAAATAGCATAAAATGCTGTTAATATTTGAATTTGAGAAATAAATACATGGTCTCAGTTTTTACTTTCTATGGCAAGTTGATTACACTTAACTGATATCTAAGTGGTTTAAGTCTCTGTTCTTAGGCACATTTCTAGCATCTGCTAATGCCTTTATTGTAGAGAAAATAACATAAAACACTTATTAAAATATATTCTATATGGAAAGGTAGCTAGTGGGCTTCGTTATAGCTTTGATCTGTTGACAGAATATTTTATTTGCTCAATATGTTTATCAAGGAAAAAAAAGATGAAGTGAGATGAAGTAATCTGTGGCAAACTAGGATGGGTTTGGTTTTTTTGTGTGTGTGTTTGTGCAAAGTGCCATTTTTATTGAGTAAGGCTCTTCGCTAGACAGCAGTTTCACATAATACAGCACAATCAGATTTAAAACTTAAAATTAAATGCCTTTGTACTATGGCTCATAGGACTGATCCTGGAAAAGTGTTTTGCTTTAACAGGCCTGGATACAGCAAGGTCCTCATTCATGAATGCAAACTGGTCTGGAGTACCCCTGTTTATAAAAGAGACTTGCTTTGCTGCATCCAAGCCTCAGTTGCCAGTGAGCACAATGGACAGATGTGGAAAGTACAACTTCTCTAGTTAAGACTTTCTGTCACGAATTTCTTAAAAAATTTGATCGTCTTCTCATACCAAACACAAAGAACTTTGGAGGTAAGCTTATATCAGCTGTGTGAGAGAAGAAATGAAATACAGTTACCCATTTTCCATTACAGGAACAATTTAGGAGGGGGAAGATATCATCAGAAACCAAATATATAGGCTCTGGTATAACTTTCTTCCTATTTTAATCAAATGCAAATGGGACAAATAATTGAACTAGGGAACTTCAATATACTTTCAGATTCTCATAATACTCAGTAAATCTTTACACTTCTACTCTCCAATGAGATTCTTGAGTAAATAATAATGACTTTGGCCTCTTGGATAAATGAAGATGGATGTACTGAGAAAAATCTATTTAGGGATTTCTCCTGCCTTGACTCCTATCTTTTGTGCTAGGGTTATATCATTGATACTTCATATATATTCCAGCAGCGGTGTACTAAAATGAAGCTTAATGCAGGAAAAAAGGATCATAAACACATCAACAGCTTTGTTTCTTTAATAATTCAATATTAAATCTGGTCATTTTGGAAACAAAGAATGTACCAATTTCGTTGAACATTGGCTAGCAGTGCCAAGCCAATACAGCTAAACTGCAAACTCAGTTTTGTGTATCATCAACTGAATTGTTCAGTAAGGGCCATGTCTTCACCAGCAATGGTTTAAAGGCATTCCTACAGTAGCATACCACAGCTGCAATTGTTTCATAGTAAGGATGCAGCTTATCTTGTGAAAGCTATATATTGCATACTTTATATGATTATCTTCGAGTTAAGCTAAATAGCTAAATGAGTTAAACTACTAAAAGCTCTGGGGTTTTTTGATTTTTTTTTTTTTTAATGCAAGTGGGCTTATAACAGGAACTTCTGGAAGACATTTTCATATCAGCGTCTCACAAAGATATGCCAGTAGAAGTCTACAATAGAGGCATACCTTACTTTCAGATTGATACAGATGGCAGAATATTGGAAATAAAGAAAATATCCGAGGTCCCAGTTTGCCTGGAAATTTTTACTGCTAACACTGAGAGGAATAGAAAGACACTCTTCATGTTAGACCCCAGACCTGTTGAGCAGAGCCTACAGTTACAAAAATGAATATGTTTTCTATTTGAAACACGGTTCTGTATACATGATATCAAACTAATGGAGACAAGCAAAGCATTAAACTCCAAAAAGTAACCCTTTTTAAAGTGTCATTTAAGGGATGTATTAGGCTTTAGAAGTCTTTTCACCTGTGTGAGAGTTAATTCTCCGTTCTGAGTATTTTTTCTTCAGTATCCATTACAACCCTTAATGATTGATTATAGATGCCTTTCTTGTTTTTTGAGCTCCTCTCTAACATTCCTAACTTCATTCTTTTGTCCAGAAGGGCTATAAGCTGTTTGGAGTCACAAACCATTTTTGTTCTCACATTTTACAATATGTAGAACAACAGTGTCAAGGTTCACTCGTATGGTTCCAAATAACAGCTAGCAATGATCATATATCTGCTCCAAGTCCTGTATTCACATAGGATGGACAGCTGGGAGATGTGAAAAACCTCAAACTCCTTTGATGTTAGAAAAATATGCAACAGAGTGGGGAGTATGTGTATGCAGACAAGCCAAAGTTAGTAGTCCACAGAGGGATTTGAGAAGCTGCCTTTGTACTGACTGCAGGCAATGTGGTGAAAAAAGCCACTTGGTGCTTCGGAAATTTCCACCTCAAGCATGTGTACAGTCAAAGGTTTTCATTCCAGTTGATGATAAATTAATGTTCAAATCTTCATTTGCAAATTTGCAGAGCAAGCAGGAGAATATTTTGAAATGTGTATGCGGGTTGAAATTAAATATATAAAATCATTCATATCCTTTGTGAATCATTAGAGAAACAATAGTCACAAAATTCACTAGTATCTAACAGATTCAAACTTCTAAGAAAGTATATTTGGAAAAGTTTGATGATTTTGGTGAGGGCAAGATTGAAGAACAAGTAGGACAGTGATTACTATTGCTGATATAAGGTTCCACCTGAGTAAAATCCATCCAGTAATTAATATATTCTCTGAGTATAGACAAACTCCAGAACTCCACTTGTGCAGCAATGAGTGGCATTCCTCAGGGGTCGGTATTGGGACCAGTGTTGTTTAACATCTTGGTCAGAGCCATGGACAGTGAGTGGGATTGAGTGCACCATCAGCAAGTTTGACAATGACATCAAGCTCTGTGATGCAGTCAACACACTGGAGGGAAGGGATGCCATCCAGCGGGACCTCGACAGTCTTGAAAGGTGGGCCCATGCAAACCTCATGAAGGTCAACAAGGCCAAGTGCAAGGTCCTTCACGTGGGTCAGGGCAAGCCCAAGTACACATACAGGCTGGGTGGAGAATGGATTGAGAGCAGCCCTGAGGAGAGGACTTGGGGGTGCTGGTTGACGAGAAACTCAACATGACCCAGCAATGTGTGCTCACAGCACAGAAGCCCGACTGTATCCTGGGCTGCATCAAGAGAACCGTGTCCAGCAGGTCGAGGGAGGTCATTCTTTCCCTCTACTCTGCTCTGGTGAGACCCCACCTGGAGTCTTGCATCCAGCTCTGGGGCCCCCAACATAGGAAGGACATGGACCTGTTGGAGCAGGTCCAGAGGAGGGCCACAAAAATGGTCAGAGGGCTGGAATATCTCTCCTGTGAGGACAGGCTGAGAGAGTTGGGGCAGTTCAGCCTGGAGAAGGCTCCAGGGAGACCTTAGCGCAGCCTTCCAGTACCTGAAGACAGCCTACAAGAAAGATGGAGAGGGATTTTTCACAAGGGTGTGTAGGGATATGACAAGGGGTAATGGCTTTGAACTCAAAGAGGGTGGATTTAGATTAGATATAAGGAAGAAATTCTTCACCATGAGGGTGGTGAGACACTGGCACAGGTTGCCCAGAGAGGTGGTAGGTGCCCCATCCCTGGAAGCATTCAAGACCAGGTTGTTTGGGGCGCTGAGCAACCTGAACTAGTTAAAGATGTCCCTGCTCATGGCAGGAGGGTTGGAACTAGGTAATCTTTAAGGTCTCTTCCAACCCAAACCATTTCATGTTTCTATGATTCAGAACATGATTAATAACACTGGATGTCAATATTCACAAAATCCTCTTTAATTCACTCTTCTGAGAAAACATTTAGTGGAAATCTAGCAGCTCTTACTAAGTCCAAAACCAGAAGATTAATTGGAATATTCCAGATTACAGTCAGAAAGGCAGTATTAAAATATGTTAGTAATTTAATCTGAGGCATGAATCATGGTAAAGTGCTATAAATTGGTTTAAGATTCTTTGTTAGTACTGAGATTTTAAATATTTTAAAATAAAAAAGGTACGAATTTCAGTAATTACTGTTGTGACTGTGATGGTCTAGGGTCATCAGAGAGACAAGGTCTGAGGAGAGAGAAAATATCTCTTTCAAAACTAGCTGATGGATTTGGAAAAGAAGCAGTACTCCCATCCCCCCTCCAGTTTACTACCTCCCCTTTATTTGATGAAATTGATATATAAGTACTATGTCTGATGAATCTGAATCATGTGACTGCAATAGGACTATCTGCAGTATGAATAACAAGTGGCAAGATTAGGTCCTGTCATAGTTTTTCTAAATTCCTAACCGAATAACCTATCACAAAACAGAGTCTAGACGCCACCGTGTGAATTTATATAAACTCTGAGTTCCTCTTTGGATTTCTATTCAGAGAAAATACTGCGTATTGCAGGACACATGATGTGACCTGGTAGTCCTCATCTGCAGGTAGGAATTGTTCTTTGCTTTTGCCACCTAGCACCAAAATTTATTGTTTACATCCTATCCTTTGGAAAGCATTCATTGTTGAATTAAAGACTTGGCTATGAGAAATCTGCCACTTCCCTTGGTATGCTGCACCAATGATTAGTTACTTTCCTTGCTAAAATTTGTTTCTTCTGCCTAATTTGTACTTATCTGTTTCCAGCTTATCCAGAAACTGAATCTTATTATGCTGTTGTCTGTCAGATTCAAGTGTCTCAGATATCAGAATTCTCCTCTGGGTCCTTATGAACCACGGCCAAGTTGCCTTTTAAACTTCTGTTTGATACACTAGAAGTAGATTGTGAATTAGGATAGCAGACATGATGATGAGTCTCTCGAGGTGCTGAAGTCACTCTTTGGCTTGGGTACTAGTGTGACATTTGGAAAAATTTCATAAGAATATTTGTGTATTCTTTAATAAGTTATTTTAATTGTAATCATACATTATTAAAAACAGAAAGGAAAAAAGAAAAACACAGATCCCATCCCTCAAAATTCTCTTAACAGGTGTGATTCTCCTGACTAGCTGTAGCTTGAGCTGTGTTTTGTCTCCATTATCCAAACACTGCACTGTCGGGTAAATCTGCACATGATCAGATGGTAAGGTGTTTCAATAGCTTTCTCACTCTTGTTTCTGAATGCTTCAAAGCCTCTAGTTCAACGTATCTTCCTGACAGCCCTATGACACGAGATAGTAGTATTATCTTTTCTAAAGAAAAGGAACTGAGGTACAGAGTGACTTAGAGAAACACTGTCAAATATAGAAATTCTTTTTGGCTGCCAACATTCAGATACTTGGAAACAGTTTTCTGGAAATCTTAGAAGTGCAGGTAGGCAAATTAGTCCGAGATCATTAGCCTAAGGAGATGTTAACCTCTCTTCATGGGTGTTAGGCACCTAAATTCTCAGGTCCTATGGAAAATCTTTGTAGGCATGATTTCTTGCAATTTTTGGTGCCTAAATATATTTAAAATAAGGCTATTTGCATCCTTATTTTCAGAATACTTAGGATTGCTATAACACATTGTATATCCAGAACAAAGCTCAAGAATGCTTCACTTGCAGGTGTGAGCACTCAGCACTTTTATAAATCTGTCCCCATATGTCTTGGGTTGAATATTTACAAAATTTCTTTCTTCTTACCTATCTGTCACTCATTAACTCATTTTTTCTTCAGTCATTGTATACCATTCTTTACTTCTCTCCTTTACTTCAATAGTCTGGTTACTTCAATACTCAGCATCTCAAGTGCTTTGCCGGGAGGAGAGTGATGTTGATGGTTTCTTCCTCCTCAACCGAGTGTAGATTTGGGGCTATTTTGGCTTTCTGAAAAAGCCTACCCCTAGCTCTTTCTTCACTGGTGTGCAATTTCAAATTTCTTCTGAATTTATTCTATATGGCGTGTATTACATGTGTCAGATACCTGTTTCCTTGGTGACTCCTAAAATCAGTTTCACCCAGCTCCAGAAGCTGCATTCCTTTTGTGCTCAGTAGTTGATAACAGGCAAGCTGTCCACAGCCCTGAAGCCTCTGGGCTTGGGTGGCCTCTGCTCACATCCTGCACTTGCATTGCACTATGCCATGTTGTTACTCTCAAGTCACAGATATAATTCCTTCTGCACAGATGAACTATCAGAATAGTTACCCATAACCTGTACCTATTGCTTACTGGAAATATATCAACTTTACAACAGCAACAGGTGCTGCAGCACAAAAAGCATACAAAGCTAAGCAAGACTAAAATAAATTAGGTAATGTCCACCTGGTCATTAGGCAATTGCAATTTCAACTAAGCAAGCTAAAACAAACTTTGTGACTAGCAAAGGCAAGACCAGACAAGGAAAGTCTGAAAAGCCCCATCCTTAGTCCTTATAGTTATTAAAAAGCCTGTAGAGTGTTACTAGCCACAGTGATACTGCGTTTACTTGGCTACAGGGACATACCAGTTACCTCATTTGGGAATCTAAAATTAGATGATACGAATGAAGGTGTTGGAGACCAAGCTACAACCAGGCTAATTCTAGCAGTGAGGAGCAAAAAGGTACGTTCCTCAGCTTGCCGTACTAATCATGATAAAGATACAGCTTCAGAATTGTTTGGGTTATACCGGCCATCAAATCCAATATGGTTTGAAATCCTAAAGGAATAACAGGCTCTCCAACATTTTCAGTTTTAGTGTTGAATAATTTCTTATGGATTTTCAAGAGTTAAATTCTTACTGTAGAATTTGAAAGGTGGGATTGGCATCTCACCAATTAAAATGTTTTGGGGTTTTTTTAATCTTAGTCTAAATTCACTACTCAAAGGAATGACTCAGTTGATTGGCTAATGATGGCCCAAGCTCTGCTATAAATTAATAGATAAATGCAGGCTGGACCATGAGGCGGAGAGGGGAATGGTCTTTGCTAGGCAAGTGGCAGGGGGAGGTGTAAGCCATGTTGGTACATGTCGATGGTTCCCCCTTTGGCGTGGTGTGGGCAGACTCTGGCTCCACTTATGCATGCAGACAATAGTAATCATTTATAATACTAATAGTGACCTGTGTCAGCACTGTGAAATTTTAGAAGAGGGAAACCAAGAAACATGTGCTCTGAGGTGTTGCCTCTACCCTGCAGGCCATGATTTGGTGGATCTGTGGCATCAGTGTTTCCGGGTGCAGTCTTGTCCAGGCTGCATGTGGAGCAAAGTAGTTTTCTGTTTTAATGTTCATGTCCAGTATGCTGAGGGTACTCCAGTACCAGAAAATGTCTGCATTTGGGATATATGGCCATGAGGATGATGATGGAGCATTTTGATAAAGCAGTTTGGCTGCATCCAGAGAACCACACCTGAAAACATGATCTAAGTCTTCAGACTTCCAGCCAAACCGTTAAACAAGACAGTAAAACCAAACCGCATCGAATAAGATTCTAGGCTCAGGCTTACATCAGTACCTCCCTTTAAAGTCACTGGCAGCTACCTATCTATATCCAGAGGCAGAAAATGGTCTTTAATAGTAATTAAATGACTCTTGTTTATTGCAATTAGTTGATTAGTGTGGTGAATTAATACAACCTGCGGGAAACCACTCAGCAGGCACCACAAAGCACTCTGTAAAATGTCTATGTATTCCAAATCTTTCAAGCCTGCAAAACCCCTGAGGATCACACAGTCCTTAGCAAACCATTGAGCTGGGATCAAACGCTTTCCAACTGATGGCATTGACTGTAAACCATCTGATGTTACATGCATTGTATGCTGTTACAGCATGTCCTGCTCTTGGGTAATGAACAGATATTGCAGAAGGCACACAGGAATGTTAAAAAGTACTTGCCTTTTACACTTTCCACGTGAATAAGATAAGGCTGTCTTTAAAGACGTGACTGTAAAAGAATATGTTGGTATACATGGTAGTAGTAAAATATGATTTAAAGTAAGCAGTGATTATTAAGAAATTATTTTATTTTATTTCCTTAGGAAATGGTTGCAAGACTAAGTACAGATTTGGAAGTCTGAGACAACTATTCAATGCACATCTCTTAGTTCTGTTCATAGGAGGGGCTGGAGGCACATCTTTGGAATTTCTTGGTGTTTTTTAAGGATCAAAAATAACATTTTCTTCTCTTCATTTAATATATTTTAACAAAAAAACATTCATAACACAATGAAGCCTTAATGAAAATAGCCTAGGTTCCTGGCTGATGATAGTGAAAGAATGCTTTCTGGCACATTTAAAAAATGCAAACTGGCATTTTTGTCAAAGAAAGATGGCTGTTCTCTACATTTATCTAACATTATCTGTTCTTTGTGAGCTCTCCTCTGGATCTTCTGCTCATTGTGCTATTTTCTGTTACCGATCAAATCCCTTTACTCAACAGAAGACCATCATTTTACCACAGAACAATGATGCACTAAATGAAGGTTCAGTCTACTCAGAACTACATTGCTCCACACCGGAACAATTTAGGTCTGCTCTATTCTGCTTAACAACCAAACCATGAGGCATTTCTGATAGAAAATATCATCAAGCTTAAGTTTTTTCAAGCTTGTCTAAAGTTTGATGCTCTCTCCTTAGCATTTTGTACTAGTTGGTTGAGTGAGTCTCAACTCAGTATATACCCATGAAAATGACTTCTTGCTTGGTTTGAAATTACCATAAATATACTCTGTGACAGCTTTTGAGCTACCATTAGCACTTAGGACATATCAAAAGCCAAGGATGGTGATGGGGGAGGGTGGCATTTTTGCTGATCAGGGAAACCAAAGACTATTTTGAGGGCCAAACATTTACAGTTTATTTCCTAAACCACTCCTTTTAGGAGATAATCAGGGATGGATGGCCCTGTGCCTAATACCAATTATTTTTCCTTCTATATTGGATTATTCCTGCTGGACTTAAACTAGTGTGATAGAGGAGTCACTCGATAGAGGTTTCCCTCTATCCTGCCACAGACCACTGATGAGGGAGTTTGCACAGGGGTGCAATATGGTAGTTGAGAGCTGAGCCTTAAGCTTTGGTAACAGAGAGTTCAACAGTTTCTTGAACTTACTTAGGTTTTGTTAGGCTATCTCCAAGCTTTTCATACTCCATTTATTCTCAGCTTATCGGAACAAATTCCAGGAGAGAGTCAAATGACCTCGGCAATTTTCTCTAATGGTTATTTTTGATCCTTCGGACATGTAACCTCACATCACATCAGTTCAGCAGACCAAATTCTCTGAAACAATTTCAGGACTGTCTCTTTGTGACAAAGGCCTGTCCACTGTATCTACAGAGAGGCACTGAAGTACTAAGAGAAAATGAACTCCTTTATTAGTTCAGATTCAGCTACGCTATGTATTACACATATATATTTGCAATATGATTTTGATCCATTTAATGATCAGTCTTTGACTATCTTAGCATTTTCTTTGCTTTGCTTATTTCTTTCAGTATAAGTGGCAGCAAAAGGAAACTTATTTTCTTAGAGTTAGGTACCATGTACTAAGTTTAAGGTTTTCTCCTTTATTTTTTGTAGGATATAAACTGTGTTTCAAGATGCCACTTAGCTTTAATAGTTAGTTATTGGTAAGCATAATATTAGTCATAAAGGGTTCATCTTATAGCCTATTGTGTGGGTCCATATTTTAGAGCAAGTTTTAGACATGAGCTGGCTCCAAAGCATGCCTAAGACAACGAAAGATTTCTATTAGTTGCAATGGTTTGAGAATATGTCCAAAGCTATATTGACTAGAATCACCAGGAAAACCCCCTCAGCCTCCAGAATTAACCTACTTAACCTCAGTGATGTACAGAAGAATAAAGGACATAAAGAAATACATCTTTGGCTCACACTGATCTCAAGCAGCTTCTTGTGCAACTCACAATTTTGTAATTCAGAAAACCACTGTCCTTACTGTTTCTTTACATTCCAGTGAGAAGCAATGTGGAGACTTGGTTTTCTTTCAATTTTCAAGCTTGAATTGTTTAAATCAAAACTAGATGTCAGGGCTACATTCTTGCTCAGCTACAAGTGAAGGGATTGAGTAATGCTAACTTGCACTGTAGGGAAGAATACTTCTGTTCATTGTAGGAACTATTAAAGGAAATTGTTTGGCCTGCACTAGGCAGCAGATCAGACTAGATGAGTTTAGTGGTCCCTAGTGGCCCTAAAATACGAGTCTGTATCTTGCTTCCTGTTGCCATTTAAGTCCTTATTGCCACTACTTTGAGTAATTTACAGTTCTTAGTATTAGATCCATCTGTCTGAAATTACTGCATGAAATACTCTTTTAAAGAGGATTTTTTTTCCACTTAATGATAATCTCCGAGCCTGGACTCACACTGGGAATTTTGGCTCAGTGCAGCAGTGAGCCAAACTATCTCTTCGGTTCTACTTAACAGCATCCCCAGCCACAAGTTAGATAAGTACATTTTCCATGCAGTGATTAGAGAAATATTTTAATGACTAGGAAGGTACGAACCTTAGAACAGGATTCTCAAAACACAGTGTACAGAACTTCTCAGGCAATTAGGAGGAGTTGCTGAAGTGAAGAACTTGGCTTAAACTCCCCTTATTTGTGAGAGATGCCTAAATCCAAGACAGGTAGACACACCATTGTGCATTCATTAACTCTTTCTTGGGTTTAGGTGCTGAATTCAGATCATTTCAGTACCTTTTTGTAAAGAGCTAAACCACTGATAGAGCAAGTGGAAATTTCAGTCCCCCATTTGCCATCCTATCTTCGCTATCAAGCTATAGGATATAATGTGCCATACTAATATTAGTCTCTAGTGATTATGTCATTCTTATTTATGCAAATACTTTAAAAATTTATTCCTAGGCAATACTCAAATTTACGGTCTACTAATTCATGTGTATTGTCTCTGGCCCAAGGTCAGTGCGAAGTGAATGTGTTGACTCTTGAATGGTCAGGGATATTTCCTCCTGTGGGTTTATTCCATGTGGTTAGAGCATAGGCCCTAGATCAGAACCCGACAGTTAAGCAAGAGCAAAGGTAATTCCGTGTCCTGCCACATTTTAGGCGCAAAACAGATATGGAACTCTTCATTGCCATCAAGAATTAAGTAATAAAGGGCCATGGGGATTTTACTGACAAGGAGAGTCTTCAAGTGACTCTGAGGCAGTTGTGAAATTTAGTGCCTGAAGAGGCAGCTGTTTGACCAAAAGCCCTGTTCCTGATTCTTGAAATGTTTTTTCCCCCAGAAAATTTCTTTTAAGCTCAGCATTTAAAACCTGAGATAAATGCTGTACCTATACCGTCTCTCTTCTGATGAGAGGCCAGAGCACTGCAGGTACAAAGAGGCATTGCACGAGAAAATGATTCCCAGATACATCCTTCCAGAGGATGGAAGTAAGCGCAAAGACTCTGGAGTTGCATGCAGAGAAGTGATTCATTGGTCTCTGTGGTGGGTTAACCCAGGCTGGGTGGCAGGTGCCCATGAAAGCCATTCTATCGCTCTCTTTCCTCAGCTAGTCAGTGCAGAGAAAATATAACAAAAGGCTCATGGGTCAAGATAAGGACAGCAAGATTACTCAGCAATCACCATCACGGGCAAAAGAGACTTGACTTTGGGAAAATTAATTTATTTTATTGCCAATCAAATCAGAGTAGGATAATGAGAAATAAAAACTAAATCTTAAAAACATCTTCCCTCTACCCTTTCCTTCTTCCCGGGCTCGACTTCACTCCTGAGTTCTCTGCCTCCTCCCCCTGAGTGGCACAGGGGGACGGGGAGTGGGGGTTGCAGTCAATTCATCACACATCGTCTCTGCCGCTCCTTCCTCCTCACTCTTCCCCTGCTCCATTGTGGGGTCCCTCCCATGGGAGACAGTCCCTCCTTCTCTGACCTTGGTGTCTGCAGAGTTGTTTCTCTCACATATTCTCTGCTTTCCTGCTGCAATTTGTGCAGGTTATTGTTTTCTCCTTCTCAAACATGTTATCACAGAGGTGCTACCACTGTCGCTGATGGGCTCAGCCTTGGCCAGCAGTGGGTCCATATTGGAGCTGGCTGGCATTGGCTCTATCAAACACAGGGGAAGCTTCTAGCAGCTTCTTACAGAAGCCAACCCTGTAGCCCCTACTCCCCACTACCAAAGCTTTGCCACACAAACCCAGTAGAGTCTCATTAATGGAGACACAACATGTTATTTTTCTCTCCATTGGCCAGTTTGAAATATTGGCTGGCAGAAGAGAAGGCCTCCTGCTGTTTGTGCAACCAGCCATGCCTCCTGGGAATGTTTAGTGATGCTAGCAGTGGGCTGAGTCCCTCTTGCTTGAGAACAAATACAATTCTGACTATATATACATATATTCAAAATGGGATAGTATTTTTGTGACGTCTGCATCCTTGAGAACATGCACATGGAAAACTAGACTATAGCCCATAAAGTAGAGTTTGGTGGCTTATTCCCATCTCACTAACACCAATCCTGGGAACTTTACTGCAGAATTCAGCACAACAGAATAATGAGCATGAACTTCAAAACTTTTCTGCTTCTATCCCCTGGCAGAAAATGAAAACCTATATCCTAGACTGATGTGGAAAAACTTACAAGGAAAAAAAATGTTAAAGTTAAGAATTTTCTCTTTTTGACAGAATTATGAAAAACACTGGCCATACTCTCAGTCAGCCCATACTGGCACTACTCTGTTGCTATGATTGGCAGCAGTGCAAATAGACTGACTTTTAGAAACAGAGACTCTGACCTGTCATGCTGCCTTTTAATCAGAATTCTGACTGTGGCAAATACATATGTCGCATTTACTATAAAATGGGTGTATGCATATACCTGTGTGTGTATCTGATGAATAAAAAACTGAAAATCTTTTAAGGACCAATTACTTCTAAACTACACAGAATATTCTTCTAGCTCTTTTTCTGGCACAGACATCCATCAAACAATAACAGGGCATCTGTTGAATAGATTTGCACATGCAATGCAAGCAGGATTAATTTTTATTTGTTGCTCATAAAAGATGTTGCCACAATTTTATATATTCAATTTTGTATAAACATTTAAGTGAATAAATGAATAAAGTACAGTTACCACAAATAAATGCCAATAAAGATTGTGATTAAATACAAAGCAACGCAGCAGGAATTTCAATAGATTGAAACTGTAGTCACATCTACTCAAAAGGGTGTTAACAGTATGCTTCAGACTCCCTGCCGTCGGTTTGAAGCAACAAGAATTCCTGTTGCACAAATACTTCCCAAGGCAAATAACTTTATAGACTGAATTTCTTCCTGAGAGAAATTCAGGTATTGATTATTACCATTAACACAAAGCTCTGCTGCATGGCTTGAGTGGTTTATTCATTATCGGTCTTTTAACAGTTTGTAGGGGAAAGTATTGATGCATTAAAGAACATGTAGAACGGATGGAAGTATGGCTTGTCCAATATGTTGGGCATTGCACTGGTTTTGGTTACAGACTTACTGAGTGCAAGAATGGAGACTGGTCCTAATCCTAAACTTGTGTGAAAAATTATCACTGTATTGTTGTTGAAACATCATATTCTTTAGGAAAACATAGCATGATGATACAGAAATATTCAACAATCTAAATGTTTTTTGCCATATTGTCATTCAATTCTTCCAAAAGTATTTGCCCCACAAGAATTATTACATATACATTTTACTACTCAAAAATTCTTTGAGATATTAGTTATCAGTTGATTTCAGTCTTTAATATATAACAGAACCTTCACACCTGAATCCTACCTGGCTGTTACTTCCAGCAAGCACACTAGTTCTTCCAGTCCAGGGAAAGAAACAGGCTGGACCATACTAGAGCAATAGATAGGCCCTCTGAGCTCATACAGAAAAGAGTATTTGGTCTTTTCATTGTATGATCTTTTCATACATTGGGTCTCTGTTGTGTTAATATACTCCTAAATCTTATGTCTTTTTTGGCAATTACATGCTACTTTGCCTTTAAGATGCTGGTCTTCAGTCATTTTAATCAGCTGCTGCCAGATGCTCAAAGACAAAAGTGATAAGTGTTAGCAAATTCTTACTAAAATGCTTGCATACTAAGAAATGTAGCTCAGACACTCAGTCCACAAGACCATGCAGAGTGAACCAGGTGAGTGGCACCCGCTTGATTTATTTTACCACAGGTTTAAACATTTCCTCAGCAAATTCTTTCCATGTTCTCATTGCTCCTGCTTCTGCTTCCATGCCTTGACGGTCAACTCCAATTTTTTTTGTGTTAAATGTCCTACGAACACTTTCCCATCAATTGGGTTAATTACAGGACAACTGATCTGTTCTTTGCAAGAATTATGGGATGTTTCTCAAGAAGTAATGGCAGCTGATTGATTTTTTCCCTATGTCCTCAGTTCATGGTAAATGTGCTTCTGTCAGAGCATAACTCAGGGGCCTTCCCATCACAGACTTTCTAGCTAGTCAGAGTTTCAGCTAGTGCAGGTTTAAATTACTTCTCAAAGCAGATTAAAGTTTATTATCTGTTGATAGGAAATGTAGTAGTACTGACTGGCAAAAGCCTCAGTTAACCCTTTAGTGAAGGAATCACTGAGCATAGGCAGGACAGTAAATGCCACGGTGCATTTGTTAAATGGCACATTTTCTCACCTGAAAAGTGCAGCTGGGAGAAAACAAAGTGGTCATTAAAGTAGTTTTACCTTCCATCTGTGACCTGAAAAGGCACTTCTAGTAAGTTCATAACCTGAAAGTGCAAAGTGCAAAAGATGTTGTCCCTTCCTCAAAAGAGGTTACAATTTGAAGAACTGTTCTTGCTGCCAGGGAAGTCACAGCCTTCCATATTTTTTTCATTCAGTAAATCCTAGAAACCCTTCCAAACAGAAATAAAATCACTTTCCTTAAAACTTGTATCTCTAATAACTGAAGTGCTAATGATCTTCTTATACTGAAAGGTTTGCACAACTTGCAGCAGCGCAACATGTACCTCCTTTCATTATGACAGCATAAAATCTCAGTGTTGGTGCATAACTATTAAAATTAATCTCTCTAAAGACTTAGCTGAAGGTAAGGCCAAAACCTCATTGTGTTAATAGAGTAAATGTTAATGGAGCACTTCCTAATCTTTAGTTTCAGTTTGATGTTATTTTGATTACTTAAGGAGGATCTCCCCATATCTCTTTGTGGCACTACTACCCAAGGTTTTTTGGAATTAAAACGTCTCTGTGTACATCTGATGCAAAACAGTAGAGGGCTTCCTAAATAAGAAACTAATGAGTGAGGAGCAGAGGAAAGAGAAGTAGAAATACAGTTCCTGACACTTGCGCCTAGCAGAGTTCTCAGCGGAGCTGCTCAGTAGTATGTACAGGACTGCATATCTCCAGAGAAACATACTCTGCATGGTTATAAGTGATAATGTGAGCAGGACCTGTATGTCAGATGAAAAGGGACCTAGACAGATGCTGAACTAACTGGAAGTACAACCTTGTATATAGGAATTCCTTCCCTGAAGTACACATTTAAAGTTGTTGCATTTACTTTTAATGTTACTGGAAGGGGACAACCTGTGCATGCCTATTGGAATTTGTTTTGAAATAGAGCTCTGGAGATACTGTTAAGTCAAGAGTGAAGCTGAAACGAAAAGGTCCCATTAGTCCTGGAGCAGATACTCCTGTAAAATCTTCCAAGTGCAGTTCAGGGGTGTCTCAAGGCCATTGAAAGCCATCAGAAAAAGAAGTAAAAAACCCCCATCATCTACATGATTATCTCCCCTTCATTAAGATGCAAGGGTTCTTGATCCTCACATTTGAATTTCACACACGCAGTATAGCAACATCAACACACAGTGAAAGCAACACAGGACTGAGATTTTGCAAGACCTCATGAATGTAAGTGAAAAATGTGACACTGAAGAGAAAAAATTCAGGAAGGCAAAGAAAGATTCAGCACAGATAATAGGTGAGGAATACTAGTAGAGCATGACAGCAAGTGTAAAACTGTTGCAGGATAGAAAAAGCATTTCTCTACAATCAGGTAAGAGTTTAAGCAACATCAGGGTAGTGGAAACCATGAAAAGAAATTGCCTTTATCCTTCGTGAATGAACGATGAGGGGAGATGAAAGAGAAGCTGTTGTGGTCGTGCCTCAATTTGCAACAAATAACCATGCAGTTACTCTCTCACTCCTTCCCACTCACTGGTGGCATGGGGAGGACAATCAGAAGGAAAAAAGGCAAAAACTCATGGGTTGGGATGAGAACAGTTTAACAGAATGGCAAAAGGAGAAAAAACCAACAATCAATAATACTGATAAAAAGCACATACAATATGCAATATTCTCACCACCCAATGCTCAGCTTGCTCCTGAGTAGCAAAAAGTCCCTCCTTCACTCAGCTCCCCACTGAAATACTCAGCATGACATCACATGGGATAGAATATCCCATTTGACTGGCTGTTTGGGTCAGCCCAACCAGGTTCTTGTGGAAATTAACTCTTTCCCAGCAGAACCCAGGACAGAAGCTGTGTATTATATCTAGGCTATTCACAGAGGAGGCATCACCCTGCCTGTTTCTTCTGCGTGTTTATTCCAAATTTGAATATGAATTATTTCTAACAGGAGTAAAAGCCCAGAAGACCAATTCAACACAGCTCAATTAGTTTATTGATCAGAGCGAAGAGACCGCAGTCAATTAAAACCATAAGATATGTGTTACCAGTCTCTGCTGGGGTGTTCCAGCAGTTTGGGAGAACCAAAGGGTATTTATTTTGTATTGAGCAATATTCGTATCTTTCTTGTTATGAGGCAAATCTGCAGGAAAGAAAATAACATTCTTTTGATACTTATCAAAAAATGAGAGCGTTGTCTGCAAATGTTGTATGCAATATAAAGCTACGTTGATATTTTATCATTTCTAATTTTTTTTGTCATTTGGATCATACAAAGCCCTACTACAAATTTTTGTACTAGAGCCTGGGAATCTGATGATTTCCAGGCCTGGGAATCATCAGAGTGTAATCAGCAATTCTACAACACCAAAAGGGTCTTCATCAAGCAATATTTAAAAACAGCTTAGCTAACCAAAGATGCTATTTTGTGCTTGTAACAGTGGAGGTTAAGCATTGTTCTGCAGGACGTGCAGGACAGGCATAAACTATAGATATTGTTGTAATTTTTGCATTTGTCTGTTTTAGTAATAGTTTATTTCCTTTTTCAGCATTATTGACAAGATTATATACCTGCTAATGATTAAAGTTTCCCAGTAATATCTGGGCTAGGACTCCTTCTAGTTGCTGAAAATACCACCAAACTTTAAACATTTATGTTCATGTTGTAGATGGACTGGTTTGTATGTTTCTATATTTAGGGTAGTTGCAGCTGAAATAATTTGGAAATTCTCAGAGGGCATGATTAATATTATTTTTCACATTTTAAAGTGCATGTTTTAAAAGTCTTCTTAAAGGTAGTTCATTAGTTTAAGCCTCTGTGTTATGGATCAAAGACTTTACATTTGGCAGGGTGATTTCTGAGGTACTAAGAACAAGAGAGTTTTGCTGACTTTATAAAAAAATCCCCAGATTTTATAAGATATAAGCTGTTGAATATTATGAACTTAATTATGTGTGACTTGGTAGACATCATTGTTTCTGTCCTCTGAAGATGCTCTTGCTTCAGTCTGCTCCTTAGCTGCCTCCTGAACTATGGTCCTGTTCCTGCCACCCAAAATGAATGGGCATGGTCCAGCCTGGGGACCTAGCTGTTTAGGAGCATATTCCTCTTTAGGAGAATATCCCTGTGTCCGTTGTTATTCCTCTTTTTTCAGCAGCACTGTGGCTTCAGTCTCTGTAACTGAGTTCCCATGTTAGGATTGGCTCTGAGTAATGAGGAAAAAATGTAGAAAAGAGCTTTAACTGAATGGACACAGGGAAGGAATAGGAGAGGTTAATAAAAAGGGAAAGGAGGAGATTAGAAAAGGAACAAGAGAGGAAGAGATAGATGAAACAAGGGAGGAGAACAAGGATAAGCTAAGGAGAAGATGAGTTGAGCATAGCCCCAAACCACTCTCCTTCAGATGCTGAGCAGTTCTTTGATCACACTGCTGGGTATTCCTTCGCCGTGTAACAAATTGATGAAACACTGCCAGCTGCATGTTTCTGTCCCTCTCTGCATGGTGACCCGTACAGAAAAGAACAACCTTCTGCAGCAACTGCCAAATCTTTTATTTAAGTGCTAGAGTACACTGTGCAACCTATCTGATTCTCTGCTTGATCCTATGAAGAGGACGCTCATGAGGCAGGGTCCTTCAGGAAAACTCTTTGAATAATATGTACACGGACTTCCACAGGAAACCTTACTTCAGTCATTTCCTAGCTTTTGAGAGACTCTGATTTGCAATTTTAGTATTTTTTAGTGGAGAATTTTGGTCAGAATGTATGTATAACTGTGCAACTATCTGCATTCGCTTTGAAACTATCCTCAGCTATTATTTCCATACAGCTGAATTCTAGACTCTTCTGTCAATTAAACTAGTTCTGTGTGCTTTTTAATTTTTTTTTTTTTTGCCTTTGCAAAGTACCTCGAAAAAACATGTTTTCTACTGATTTATTTTGTGATTGAAATATTTTCTTTGCCAGTATGCCTGGTTACTTTTCACAGCATTCAGTTCTAATAAACATATCCTCCCAAATTCATAGTTTCTCTGCTGGACTGCTTTCAGCTTCTTGTGTGAATGCACAAGCAGCAGCGCTGCTGTACCAGTTAGATACACATTTTCAGGGGATCTAACACTGAAAAGAGATAATTGTGTTTAATTTCAGCCTAGGAAAGTCTATTGTAAAAACTGGAATGTAATTGAGTTACAATTAGAAAAGCAACTGGCTAGATTTTCTTCCATTAAAAAAGCAATAAGGAGGCATCACATGGAAATCCATTATTAATGAATTAATACATACAGTACAGAACTGTAATTTGTAAATTGCTTTTAAAATTTAAGCAATTTCATTTATGGGACAGGCATACAGATCACTTTCTAAAGCAAATACTTTAAAATTTAAACAAATACAAAGGAAAAAAACACGGTTTCTTTACAACAGATCATGTCAGCTAACAAGATTTTTCAGTATAAATTATAATTTCAAGGATTCAGTAGACAAATATTGAAGGTAGAGTGATATAGAAAACCTTATAATAGACAAGTATGTATCTCTTCTGTATTATTAACGAGAAGGTTATTATTTGCAGTGACATAGCAATAGACAAGGAAGAAAGAGCGGTAGAATATTGGGAATGCTAGGGATACAGGATGTCATTCAATTATCCATCTAAGGCCTGTGGTATTGTCTTTTCCCTGTTTTGTTGTTGATGTCTGATCCCTCCAGCTGTTCCTTTACAACTTTGCCTCACTGTAGCACTTTTAGAGATTTTTCTGCATGCCTCTGCTAGGGATCAGGAGTCTCAGAACAATCATAATCCCTGGCATAATGCAGGAGTTTCAGAATGTGGATCGAATCATTGCATACAAATCAGCATGGCTGATAAGCCTGTACAGCATCCATCTATCACGCTGTGCTTTCACAGGACTGCATCATATATATCACACTAAACATATTTAAGAGGCTTTTTCAGCAGTCATGTTAAAAATATTTTGTCTATGATTTTGAAAACATAAAAGGTGGGTATTAATCAGAATTGCAAATCTTTTCAAGAAATATAGATTAAATGGACTAATTAGGGAAAAACCCTCAAGTTGTCAGTGGTTTTAGGTAGCCATACATGAGCTACAAATTTTGAAGCAATGATGATACAGCTAAGCCTCTATAATGTCGCCTGATTTCCTTCCCCGGTGTTTATCAGAAAAGCTCCTCCTTTTCAGCCAGACAGTGCCGGGTGGCAGCGTTTTGTAATACTTCAGATTTTTCTGTTGGGTCCTGTTTTGTTCTATCATTCCTTGAGATTGTGGATAGGGACCTTCTAGAAAGCGAAGGAGGAAGCCCTCCAGTATGAAAATCCACCAGTCTTTATGAAGATTGCAGAAAGATGTTGAGGTGAATCAGAGTACACTAACTTCACTGCCGCCTGCTGGGAAGCAGTCATTGTTATTGTTCTAGACTTGTGGACCTAGAACATTAAATAGTTGCAAGTATTTAATGATATTCCATTCTGCTCATGCTCAGACAACTTTTCCTGATTGGACAGAAAGCTTACTGGTCTCCACGTTCTTTCAGATGTATTCTTTGTGCTGGATAACATACACTATATCATCTTCTGATCCAAATGTCATGTTTGCCCATTATTTTGAATTTTTCTTCCTCACTGATTCACACAATCTAGCAGTTTTATTTTTAGGCATGTTTGTACGCGTTTATTTTGCTTTGATATATGCTATTCTAAAAAGATGCTTTTAATGAACCATAATAATCCATTACGTATATTTTCCCTGCTTAGACTGTGTGGAAAACCTAATGTACAATTTCCCTTTCGTGTTTCACTTGGTTTTCTGTTTTCCCCTAAATGTCTTCATTTCTTTTCTCTACTCATTTTTTTTTCTGCAGGTTATAGTTCTTATAATTTCCCTATATGAAACAGGCTTTTGGCACCCTTTGGAAAGCAAAGCATTGAATTAGACATGAGAAGGACATACGTCTTTGCTGACAGTACCTGAATGCTGCAGTGTAATTAACTACTATGATATACCACACTGTAAGGAGAAATCATTTTTGTGTAGATGGCGTCCTGTGCAAGTGCTAACTTACATTACAGTGGACAAATACAGACTCCATTGTCAAAGGACAAAGGCAAAGTTGATTAATGGCACCAGAATACACCACGAACCTGGAAAAAAATGTAGCCATCCATCATACTGTTCAAAGAGTCTGAAGTCACATCTGAGTTTGGCATAGAAGCAGTTTCCAAAACCACTGTCCCGTATCTCCAGCCCTAGTCGTTGCATCTCAGCTGTAATGGGAAGCTCTGCCAGCACGGCACGGTGGAGCCCAATGTGTTTGGCAATCGATAGCAAAATAAGCTGCCTCGGAGACTGGACTTGCATGACCATGTTAGCAATACTGAAGACTCAGGTCCATGGAGCCCAGGTAGAACACATTTTAGCCGAGCTGTATTGCTTTTAGTACCTGCTTTATCCCAAAACACAGTTTAAGGGAGCGCATAATCAGAAACAGTGAAACAGAACAAAAAAGGGGAGATTTTCCAGTGGAATACAAGTCCCAATGAGTGCTGCAGCACTATGACAGGAGACATCTGCTGAGTATATCCTGTCAACTAGTGATTACTATGTTTTTCATCCTCAGTGACAGTGAGATTCCTCATATCTTTAAATGGAAGCAATTAAATCTCAGGTGTGATTGGTACAAAAAACATCTGACAAGCATGCCATCGTCATACCACCCTACAGTTCTCTTGCTTATTTTAGTACATCGCTCTTCCTGAGGAAAGACTATTCATTTTACTCCTGACCACATCCGAACTCAGATATTCAAGGTGGAGTGGCTATGCTCACAGAGGTTGTTATTCTTTTTTCTTATTAATGAGCTTCTGTACCATAGCAATATTTATGACATATCTGAGAATGAGAAGGGAGTGTTTCGTTAAGCTACTGTATTTATTCCTATTATTCAGGGAAATCTGCATATTATTACTTGCCATTTTTCAAGTAACTCCTTTGATACTCTGTCCATCAAACACTGACCCTCAGACTTGCAAATAAACATTACTTAACCAGAGGAAATCACAGTGTTTTTACACTTAGAATGCTAATTGAAATATTTATAGTGCTTATGGATTCATTCATGAGAATATTTTAAAGTTACATAAGGCATTTCAGAATTTGAAGGATATTTTGTAGCACGCTGTTAAAAACAGAGGTGTAATATTTCCTGCTTGCTCACAGCTTTGGGGACAGGAAGCACAATCTTTCCTACATTCCTCTAGGTGACTAGCGTACAAACTGGATGAATCTAGTGACTTGGCAGTGTATGCTGGTAGACTGGCCTAAAGAAAGAGGATTGAAAATAGATACTTCCTGCAAATATCATCAGTCTGAACAGTACTCTTTTCGAAAGCCTCTTCCACAATTCTTGAATCTCTATAAATTTCTAAGATTTAGAATTCTCTTCTTCCCTTTGTACATAAAACCATGCTGTTATGGAATTGCACAGCTTTCTAGCATTGCACTAGTGCTGACAAGGATGGGACTATTTCATACTAAAGGGCCATCTTGTACCTCAAACACCTGGGGCCAATTACATTGAACCATCACAGCTCACTGTGATTTAAACAGGAATCAAAGTCACTGAACATTTTACAGGATCAGGCTCTTTGCAGATAATTCATTCATTCTATGAGTGCTGTGTGGTGTTTTCTCCTTCACTAGATCTTCAGAGCCTGAATTTTGGAGACCTGAGTTGGCTCTAAATTCAATTAAAATGGTTTCAAGAAATGCAGATGGAATAATTTGTGCCGGCTGTTCAGAAGGAGAAAGCACTAAAGGTTTTACTCTAATACCTTTAATACTGGCTTCTACCAGGATTTTGTATTTGTCAAGAAACCTAACTTTCAATAACACAAACAGGAACAACCTGACTTTCTCCTTGAGCACAAGAGAAACCAGCTAACTATTTTTAATCTGTCATCTTCTAATGGGATTTGGACGAGATGATACATTTTTTTGTTATTAGAAGTTTTGCTTGTCTGATAAGACGTAATACAATTGGCAAAAAGCTGCAACCACAGCTTACAATGCCATCAACATTTTCTTACTGTTATCCAGTGAGCTTGTGGTGTGTATTTTCTCTATATATCACAGAATATTCTTTGATTATAGGTTGTGCAGCTGCTTGTGCACAGGAACCCTAATACCTGACTGAGAGCTCTAGAGCTACCACAGCACACTTAAGAATACTAAAAGTTAAACTTTTGATGTTTTGAATAGTTACCGCTGACACCATATGCTGACTGTTAGTAATGATCTTTGCTGAATGCTAGTCACATTTCCCCATCCTTTTGCCATTTGCTGTTGTCCTGGGTTCATCTGGGATAGAGTTAACTTTCACAAGAAGCTGGTTGGGCTGACCCAAACAGCCGGTCAAATGGGATATTCTGTACCATGTGATGTCAAGCTCAGTATTTAAGTGGGGAGCTGGCTGAAGGAGGGGCTTTTTGCTACTGAGGAGCAAGTTGAGAGTCAGGTGGTGAGAACATTGCATGTTGTGTATGCCTTTTATCAGTATTATTGATTGTTGTTTCCTTCTCCCTCTGCTATTCCGTTAAACTGTTCTCATCCCAACCCATGAGTTTTTGCCTTTTTTCCTTCTGATTCTCCTCCCCTTGCCACCAGGGAGGGGGAAGGAGTGAGAGCGTAATTGCATGGTTCTTTGTTGCAAATTGAAGCAAAACCACAATGGCTATAAAAATTGGTCTACTTTAACAGTACAAGCCTCCGTGGGCTACCAAAGATCAGGTTCAGGTGTGAATTGTGACACTCAACAGGTTTTGAATTAATCCCTTGGATATGCTTGGTATTCATCTTAGGCTGCAGTCTCTGTACTTTTAATATGTGCTCGGAAACATTAGCTAGGTTTGTGACAGAGTGGGTAACTGCAGCTTCAGGCTGGTTTCTTGTTTTACAGTTGTAAGTCCTTTTTTATTTTGGATGACAGAAGAGACATATACAAGTGTACGTTTTCACAGAATGGGGCTTAAACATACTGCCTCCTACTTTTTTGTTTGCTCTTAGTATCTTCAGTTTTGCTGAACTAAAGAATCTTAAAATCTGAAATTAAAAAAACATAAATTAGACATTTGCAAAAAAAGGCAATTTGCTCTTTTTGACTTGGTCACTAAAGGAAAAACCCTGAGATCTTCCCAAGTTAGATGTAACACTTCGCATCTCCAACAAGAAAAACAGGGCACATTACAGCTTGTCAAATGGTGGACACTGGGCTTGGAGCTGGACTGCACAGTTCGAAGCCATCTGAGTAGCTTCTTCCAGCAGCTTTCTACCTGTAACCAAGTCATCTAAGTAATTGCATTGTCTCGCCTAGCATCATATCTCCATCCCTGATATATGTGCCCAGTGGAATTTGGGTGGGACAGAAGGTGGGATCACTGCTCCCCACTCCAGCTCTCTTTAAGAAGCTGTGCCTCCCTTCCAGCAGTGTAACTAAGTAGGAGGAATATCTATCTGCCTTCTAGCTCTTGCAGTTTGCAGCCTGTGATTTCGGTGTGAACAGCAATTGGCAGGAGCATGGAATAAGGAGGCAGCCTGCACACTTGAGCAGCAGAAACGCACCCTCTGCAGCTACGCCCAGCATCTTTCCCACAGCGGGGCCGCAGAGAGGCCTGATATGACTCAGAACCCTAATTAAAACACTGCTACCAGTAGCGGTTAGAAATACAGTTTCTATGACTTAAAAACACTTACTGTCAAAAGGATTTGATTACAGTTTTACTAATGAGGGAGGGTGAGGCCAGACCATTTTCTGACCATTCTTAAAAGCAAGTGTGAGTGGGACTCAGTACTGCGATGAGCTGACCCAATGATGGCGGCATAAAGCAGCTCCCGTGTCCACTCTGTGGGTTGATCCCTGGGACTTGATCATATTTCCAGGTAAAGGAAGAGCTTCAGTATCATGAAGCAGATTGATTTGTTTTTGGTTTTTTTTTTCTTTTTTTGATCTGCAAAACTGCTTCCATTTTATTGTGTCTTACTGTCAGTCTAATTCTACTTATGACTGATCTTTTATAAATAAGTTGGTGTTTAACAGAGCTGAAAAATGTTTACAAACTCACTGGAAACACTAAAGACCCTGTTTTGGGTGGCAGCTTCAAAACAAACAATTGTGCTCTACAGTAATAGTTACTCCAGTTCGGTTCTATCACCCTATCTGCCTATTTAGGGAACTTCTGAATGTCTCTATCTGCTATTTGGTCAAGACATTACTTGGCTGAGGTCATGAACTCTTTCATCTATAGCGGCTGCTCTTCTGCTTTGCCTGACCAAAAGAACAAAAGCCACGAGAAATCCTGCCTCGAGGCAGAGAGGGCAGCTGATCAGAACCTGTTTTTGACTTCTTGGTGGATCCAAAGTATTTTTAAGTGTTCAGGTTGGTAAGTTTTCAGGAAAGTTCACACTGCCAAATCTCACTGCAAATATTTAACATGTCATTGCATATTCATGAAACACCAAATATATTTTAGGTCCTGATGCTTCATTAACAAAACAGGAAAACAGGCTGCATAATTCACCCAATATTTAAAATAAACCCATCACAGTATTTTACATAGATTTTTTTTCTCATTACTCATTATTTTTTAAATAATATATTCTCTTTGCATACCATTGTATTTTTTTTACTATTTTGCATATTTTTAGCTTGTTTTAAATCTTGGAATGAATTTTTTCTTCCTGGTAAGAAAAAATTTAAAAATCTTCAGTTAAAAATATGCTGAGAACTCTGTGCTTAAATAGCCTCATTACCAATATCAAAGTTCCTGGTTTTTTTCCTGGAATTAATAGTTATCTGAAAATCTGACTATCCTTCATATTCCTTGAAAAGAGGGGTTTTGACTAAAAAAGTCAAACTATCCTTTTTTTCCCTTCTCAGTTAAAGGTCCAGGAGCTCAGAGCATTTGGCTCTTCTGTCTGTTAACATGGGAACTGCCATCCTTCTTCCTGTGGATAACAGGATCCTCTTTCCATAACCTTCACCCATACTGAAACCAAGTAGCTACCTGTTTAAGCATGACCAACCATATCAGCTCTTACCGAAGAGACTGATGGCCTTTGTTTCAGAATGATTTAACTGTAGTTAGTTATGCATTCCTCTCGGCTGTATCAAGGCAGTATAGGTGTACTTGGGTACAAAGTGGGAAGTCTTCAGTGCTAATTACAGGACGTTATTTTCCATGCTAATAACAGCTTCTGTGTGCAGCTCACGGCTGTTGTGTGGGCTATAGATTGTTTATTTGATGCTAGATCTCTGTCTATATCTTCAAGAATTTGGTGCCAAATTCTTCTTTTGTTGCCAAAGTACCTAAATGGCCATCACAGAATATTAGCATAAGACCATGGTCAGCAAAAGTGCATCTTCAACACTTTGCACTAGGGGAAAATCTTTTCTGTGTAAATGACAAAACCTAGTCATTGGCCTGATACTTTGGATTTAACTGCTCAAGAACTACTAATGACCGCAGTCATCACCTTTGCAACTGAATGGAAAAATTAAGACAGCAATTATGAAAACATGCAGTGACACTTACCACAGAACAAAGGGTGAAACAAAAAAGGAAAGCATCACGAAAGCCTGACACATCTCTGGACATGTTTCTCCTCCTGGGAAAAGACTCAGTGAACAAACAACACGTGACAGATGTATAACACACTGAGTGTATTAGTAATTACAAGATGACTATGAATCACTGATGTGATGTGGTCATTAAAAAAAAGACAGCTGGAGTTGTAAAATGCAGCAGGTCAGGACAGACAGGTAAGATACCAACAGAGACAGCAGGATTGCTCAGATACAGCGCACACAATTTTGGTCCCCATTTTAACAAAGGTTATTTTAAACCACAGCAGACACAGCAACAGGCTGTGAGATAACCAGGGAAATGAACATTTCTTTCAAGAAGGGAAATTATAAAATTACAAAATTCTGGTTTGTTTAGGTGAACAAAATACTACCAGATATGATTGTTCTCTACAAGTACGTAAGAATGTAAGCCACCAAGCTGGAGAAGGTAAAAGCAAGCTTAGCATGACAAATGAGTCAAAAATGGTCCATCAAACAATTTGGGGTAGAATTTAGGAGCAAGTTTCTAAGCATCAGGGCAGTGAATTTCTGAAACACATTTTTATGACAGGAAAAGGGGAAGCAAGAAGTATAATCAGTTTTAAGCAGGATACATTTAGGAAAGGGATTACCTGACAAAATGATAACTGGACTTGGTGACCTGGACTGATCTAGTTCCGTGCCTCTATTCTGTAGTCATATTTCTTGAAAAACTAAAAACAAGCTCTCGTATATCACAAAGATGAGTACAGTGTACAGGAGGACAACAGACAAGGACAGACTATCAATAGACAAACTCATGTTAGGCATTTTTTCCCTTTTTCTTCTTAAGTACTGTTATTTTTTTTACTGTTTTTTTCTTCTTTTTTTAGGGTTATTAAAAAGTGCCTGTTTTAAGGCATTCCGAGCCCCAAATACATCCCTTTTTTTCAATACTGCATTAATTAGTCTGATAGAAAATACTGCCTCTCCTTATAAACCTTGTCTCTCTCATACCCTTAGACGGCTATAAAACCACTACTACTCAATAACTTAAGAGCATAACTCAATTTTCGGGGTACCCAGCTGCTTAGACTATGTCTGTGCCAGTGAGGGTAGCTGGGTAGTTCAGAGGCTATCTGTGGGTGGCCAGCACCCACACTGAAACAAAGCAAATGGTCTCCAGACTCTGCTTACTCCAAGGCATGCTTAAGGGCTGCTTAGGACTATTATAGTTGTTCTGAGCCAAAATTGTCCCAGGAATTATGTTAATAACAGAACAGTATAGAGGATTAATTTCTGATGCCCTGACACATTCCCTTGCACTGTTGAACTTTAAAAAAGATATGTGTTTCTAAGCTGCTAATGCAATGTCACTGGCAGCTGATACTTTTTTGCATACCTTATCCTCTAAACAATTGTATTTCTTTGCATCTTTCGCAAAGCATAAGAGATCTTTGTAGTCACAGAATGAAAGTGATAGTGAACAAAAATGACCATTTTCACAATATGCTTCCCAATATTCCAAATATGAGCCAGAGGGATATCCTTTTGCCATAGAAAAAGTAAAACATGCTATCAAGTATAAATCTGGAGTCAGCAAAAACACACACCATACTGTCCTCTAACACAAGAAGTGTCATGAAGTTCTGGGAAGTCAGTGACTGTTATTATGGAAAAGAGGATGATGAAATGCACATTATGATTTGACTGAAATACAAATGCTCAATATGAAATGCTTTACAAGAGATTTATCTGTAAGGCAGAAATTCTCACATTCACAAATAGGATAACAATTTGATCAGGTTGCTTCAGTTGAATAGAACCAAACATATCCCAAATTCCAAATTAGCCCTGGATTTTAATGAAAGACATTAAGTTCTCCACTAGGTCCACCTGGGAGAAACTCCCATTCCTTCACCAAAGCACAGAGGCATCTCTGTTAATCCTTTCTCTTCACACTTGCTGCTTTTGCAGGTCCTGAAGAAGATATTCTTTTCTGAATAGAAGTTCAAGTAACTCTTCTGAGTTCTTTCTGAATTCACTGAGAGGATGAAAATCATTATTTCACCTCATCCACTTCTGGATTTTAGCATCCATGGCATTGATCTTTGTGTGATACTTCAACTTGCCATATAGACATCTTGAACAGTGAAGTCGGCAACCTAACAGCCACATGTTTAAGCCTAGCCCAAGCCCATCAACATCTCCTGCAGTGGATTAAACACAAGAACTTTAGCTCTTCCACAACTCAGCAACAGGTTAAAGCTCCCTTCCCTGGAACTGAACGTATGCTCTCATCTTGCACCTTTCACATGATGTAACCTCAACTGCTTTTACAAAGTCAAACTTTGCATCAAAGCCTTCCATTTACAAGCTATTATTTCTCCTAATGTGCTAATCCATCCACAGATTTGCTACAAAGTTTTGCATTATTCACTTGCATGGCAGGAGTTCTAGCATAGCTGCTAAGTGCAATAATAATATGCCATGAGATTTCACAATGTTACGTCATTGTTAGAATTTCCTCAGATTGCTGCATTTGATTGTCACCTTTGTTATAAATACTTATTTTAGGTATTGATTTTTAGGTGTCTCAGGCAAGTAATTGCATGTGAAACATGCAAGTGTTGTCACATGTCTAATTTGCATGTGAAGTTACCACTGTGGCCTGTGAAATCTTCACCTGCAGATGATATATGCAGAATGGATAATTGCACATGCAAATAGATGATGATCATTTTCACATTCAGAAATGCAGCGTGCATATCAGTAATTATAACTGCATGCTTAACTTGTTTAAAATCAAGAAAGTGGTATTTCATACAGACCTGAACTTACTGCACAGAAATGATAATCAACAGATGAATAAAGACAAAACTAAACTTTCTAAAATTAATTGGATTCCTGGGCAGCAAATGAGGTGTGATGTAGGTAAAAGTCAGACAAGAAAACAAAAGGTAAATGCATTAGGAAAGTTATTACAGCATAGTAATCACAAGTGAAGCTGAAAATGGCAAGTCTTCTATCCAGCAGCCCACTGCAGTGAACAATGAGAGTGCTCAGGTCAATAGGAAAAATTAAAAAAAACAAAAAAAGAGTTTTGATTAATAGCCAGAACAAATTACCTAATGTTAAAGTTCTTTTGAATTTGAAGGCTAGTACCCAACAACTGGCTCAAACATTGTGTGTTGAGCATGCTCTGCATACTGAGGGAGGGTCTACATTTCTTGTAGTCAGTTCTTGGATGCCTGGGAAGGATTGAATCTTGTCATCACCTGGTAGAGATACCCAGTGGCAGCATGTATGCTGCTGAGAAATGGAATAATTACAGACTGTGTATGCACAAGCTTGATAGATTAGTAGATCCTTTGTTTTTCTTCATGAATTAAAGCAAAACTTAAGACAATGCTGTACTAAGGACAAGGGGGGTTTTATTTTAAGACACTTGTAGTTCAAGACATTTGTCTGTAATACTCATCAGGAAGTTTTTTATATTAGTGCATACCTTTAAAAGCATAAGGAAAACAAATATGCAGAAAAACCCAACCCAAAACCCAACACCCATTTGATGCAGAAGAGGTCAAATCTTTGTTGATAAGCAAGATAATGATAGTAAACCTATAAAGATCTCCATAGAGTAAAATTGTGAACAGCTGAAGAAGTAAAAGCAAAAGTTTATGGCTCCCTATAAAGGTGGCAATATAGATTGGGCAAAGTATAAGTATATGAAATAGATATAATTTACAGACTACCAATGCTACTCAAGGAATACATCTATGAATGCTTTAGTTTTTTAAAAAAGGATGTTGCATTGAGAAGTTTTATTGAATTGGGTTAAGTTGTCAGTGAGAGGATAGAAAAGGAGAACTGCACAACTATTTTTTCACTCCTCCTCAAACAGGAGGTAATGGATGTCATCTTATAGCAATATTTGTAATGATTTTTCTCTTTAGTTCTGAATCCGTGTAGACAGCAGTATTAGCTGCTGGGGCCAGTTTGGCCAGTGAAGTCTGGGCTGCTCAGTGAGTGTATTTTCAGAATTCATACCTTTGCATAGCTCCCTCTGGCGTTAGGAACGTAGTTTGGTAAGACACAGTATTGCAACGCCGCAGTCTTGTTTTTAACCAGACACTTTGCTTCCATTTTCATCTTTGCTGCTGGTTGTTTGTGGTGTAACCTTCCACTCTCAGAGAAATAAAGATGATTTTTCATATCAAATTGATATTCCTGACCTCATAACTTTACAGAGATTTAATAGAATCATGAAGAACTGGGAAAGGCTGTTGGCAACATCAACACATTGTGGAGGCTGGAACTGTAAAGCACTGACAGTCTGTTTGAGGTGAATTAGAGACACAGGAGTATTAGAAGTCCAAATCTAAGCAAATCATAATTCAGAATAACAGGCTTGAAAATTGTCATCCTTAAATGCCCCACACAAGCTGCTACCTGTAGAGAAAGGATATAAAAACTGCCCAGATGTTTTATGTAAAATACCATGGTGCCTGAGGTGGGCTTCTGGCCATGCTCAAAATACTTAGTTTTGAAAGCACTGGACGTAGCTGTCTCTTATTGACAAGGTTCACATTACCTGCAGAAGTGCTGTCCCTCCACATTTGCCAGGTGAGGAGCCCGATTTGGCAGCATTTATATAGCATAATTATTGCATTTAAATAATGTGTCAAACATGAGCAGCAGAGGCGATAACAGATGTGCTAGCTTGCTTTTGTCCAACAAGTCAGCTGCTCAAACCTGTGGCATGCCTGGAGTTTAATTCCTTTGTCTTCTTACAACGCTCTCAAAAGAAAACTAATTAGTAGAGGGTAATCTGGCTGGCGCTGGTGAAGGTAGTCAGTGTGCTCATCTTCCCTCTTGTTGAATCTGCTCCAGGTTTAATATCATGCTATGATGAGATGATCTTCTTCCACTGGATGGTTGTAAGTAAACACTGAAGTATTCAAGAAATTCAGCTTGAAACACTCCTGTTCCCCCCTGCAGGTGTCCAAATCTTTTGGGTGGTGGTTAATTCAGACAACATTGAAATGTCTCCAAAGACACTGAAGTCACTTTCCATGCCCCAGACGGGTCCTGTGGCTTGAGGCACTCGTCTGGAGGAGAGGTGAGAAAAGGGCTCAGTCTAGCTGGAGTAGCATCTAGTGGTGTCCCTAAACACTGCCCCAAGACAGGAGGGGCTGACAGTGGCCAGAATCTTCTCAGCTGTTACATTAGCCAGGTGCTGAAGGTCATGCCTGTAGGTACTCCCACATCATGCGCCTGGAGCTTAGGAGGTCAGCAAAGGTGCCAGGAGTCATCTTCAAGCTGGGAGCAACCATCCCCAGCTCTTACAGGTCTGGTCTGAGGGATCATTTAGTACTACGTGGAACTCTGCTCAAGGATTTCAGTTGTACGCTGTCTTGTCCTTTGAAAATGATTTTATAAAATGAGTAGTGTCGCATATGACCTTCCCACCACAGTTTTAAAAGTTAAATTAATGGGACTGTGACATCTCTTGCTTCCGATATGTAATAAACTCTTAACTCTACTCTTCCTTTCATTCTTTTTGCTGTGCCTATGAGTCTTTGACCCATATCTCCTAAGCTGCTTTTGAAGTGTTAAAAAGACTCATCTTTTAAGGTGAAAGGGTAATGAAAAATACACCATGGAAGTAAAACTCCATTACAATCGTACCTGCCCATGCTCCCAGGCAAAATGCAGAGGTGCAGTTTTAAGAGTTGAGTAGGAGGGAAACATAATTTTAAGAATGTGGAGACAAATAGGGCTGTAAAGAGAAATTGGTTTTGTTCTAATTCTGTCTCCCTTAGCCAGGAGACATTCAGATTTTTAACAGGATGAATGTGATCTCTGATGGAATAGACTTCAAGGGTTTTTCTCCATTCTGAAACAGGTGTGCTAACAGGGTAAGATTTCTAGTAGATGAGGCAGAACAAAATGTGACATAAAAGAATGAAAAGTTGAAATGCAAGGGTGATAAGCTGGAGTGATGGAGTCAGAAGGCGAATGCAGTGGCTGGGTGAATTGTTGGGTGTTTTTGTGGGCTTGTAGATAGATGGTACAATGAAAGGACACATAAGGACAAACTATTGCTGATTTCCTTTATGCTCTTTGAAGTTCATTATTTCAGTTTTCTGTGCTGAGGTGGAAAGGGGGATATTTCTTCTCATTTTTCTGAAAACTTCCTTCAAAACGCTTTCAGAACAAAACCTCATCTTCCTACCTTTCCGTTTCAATATAATGTTATTAGCTAGAAGATAACATGTGGATCTTTGGGGAAGAATTAAGAGAAACTTGTGATCATCTGCTATCCCATTTAACTTGTCCATCAGCCATCCCAGGATAGCAGTTTGAGGCAGAGGCACGGTGGTAGTCATCAATGGTATTAGTAGTGAGGTACATGGGTGACATGTAAGTATGGTCATATTTTATGGTTTCCAACGTACATTGACTACTACATGAAAATATAGTACTCATAATGAATAAGGGTACCAGAATGTGTACTTAAAAGAAGGATAGCAGGAGTCACAGGATAATTCATGTACAAATAACTCATGCTAGACCCAGGTTTTATCTGCTTAAAATAGTGACTCAGAAAAATAACTTTGAATGTATTCCTGTTGCTGCAAATTTTCCTTTACAACTGCAAGTAAAGTTCTCAAAATATGTTGCCTGCTATGAAATTTTGAAGTACAAATAACCCTACCTAGTCAAAACCAATTACTTCAGAGAAGAGAGGTAGATGGTTATTCACTGAGGATATTTCCAGCAAATTTGGCACTTTAACCCAACTCATTTCTGACTCCAAAAGTAGCGTTGTTCTGTTGTTTTTTTGGTTTGTGTTTTTTTTTCAAAATTGAATAAATAATGATAAGGAAAGATATAGGTTTTTTCTTAAACATTAATATGCTATTTCTGTTCAGAATTACATACTGAAAACACCTTGGGAGGAAAAAAAAACCCAAACCCAAGCAAAAAGAATGTATGTTTGAAACACATAAATTTTATAGAGCTCTGAATGATTTACAACAAGTAAAAACATGTATAAAAATTTAACAATAGCAGGCTGCAACCAAACTGCACATGATAATTTAGTGTTTTCATCTCCAGTCACTGTTTAAAGAAAACAATCACAAAAACAAACTTGCCAAGAGTAATAGTTTCAAAGTTTGCTGCTGGTATCAATTAACTCTCTAATTTGAAGTAAGGAAATAATTTTGTGCTTTCTGCACTTTTAAGATTGTCTATTTGCTTCTTTAAAGAAGTTTTATCTACGACATCACATAAATCAATAAATATGCATGTCTGTAGATGTAATGTAATGCATAAATATTAAACTTACACATTTTTAATAAAGGACTGAAGAGTATTTTGTAACACATCGGTATGTCAGATTTAGAACATAATTCTATACTTTTACGATAACTAGGTGATTGCAAGATGGAAATTTGAAATATGCCTTTAGTTTCTTTTTAAATGCTGTTCTAAAACACAACTGTCTAGTAGAGGTTTGTTTAAAATTTGGGGAACACTTACTTTCTATTGAACTTTTGCAGAAGCCTAACATTCATTTCTCTGTTGTCTTGTGCTGTTACATTCATCACGTAGATCATGATAATTAATAATGTCTGCATTGCTTGAACTGCATTTACCGTTACTCATTCCTTAGTAAACATTGCTTACATATTTGCAGGATTTGTTCATGTTCCGTAACAGAGGTATAGTCAGCCACTGAAGGAAAAAAGGAAAGCTAGGTATAACGTGACTTCAGTTGCATTACATCCCAGCCCTGACAGCAGGGACGGCACTGTCCTTTTCACTTAGGAGCAAGACTGAACAGCGAGAAGCAGGGCTTGTGTATAACTCAGTTACACTAATCCCTCCCTGTCATTTCTCTTCTGGAGTTGTGAGGGCCTGGGAACACTGGCAGAGAAGCAGAGGAGAGTTTTCTACAGTTCTGTCAAAACTGAGGTGAATCACTTTCCACTCTGCTGCAGTCAGTGGGTGAGCGTGGTTGCACGCATGCAGCTCAGAGGAGTGGGAATGATGCTGCTCAGAGTGGCTGCTTCTCCTGAAGCTGTGCGTTACCAGGATGTTAGGGGGAAGAGTCTGGTGGTGGATGCAGGAACGACCTTAATGACTCACAGCCATGCCAAAAGCAACAATCTGGTCCTACAGCAACTGCCTAGGATTGGGGGGGGAAGGGGGGGGGGGGAGAAGTTCTCTAGGATTTCAGTGGTGCTGTCTGCTGCTGCATGAACTTACCTGTGCATGAAGGTATGGTCCTATACAGGGGCAGTAGGACAGGCCACAGGCTCAAACCTCAGCAGCCCCACTGTGCATTTGAGCGCACCAGACATCCTGTGAAGAAAATACACAGGACTGCATTAAAACTAACAAACAAATAACAACAACAACAAAAATTCTCCAACTTCACACCAGTTTCACAATGTTTTGACCATGCCTATGGGTATCTGTTATGGTCATGGTGAGAATACATATTGAGTTAAAATTTTCCACTCTTCTTTAAAGCAATAGGTACACCATAAATGAAGAATATCGTATTTGGGGTTTTAAGATTACAGTTGGTAGAGTGTTGCCTTACCCAGGTTAGTCAGGGTTACATTAGCCTCCACTAATATGTTAGGTTCCCACGAGCAAAATAGAGACCTATGGGTGTTATTTCATATATATAACCTGATTAGTCATTTGAAGGGAACCCTGTGGTATTTCTTTTTTTCATTCAACTGTGCCTTGCCACATGTGTTCATAGGTGACTTGAAAAATAAACATTATTTCCTATTATAAATAAAATACATTGAGCAGTAATGCCGAGCTGAAAAGGGAGGTGTAACATGCTTGACCAACAGCGAAAATAAAGTTGGCTTTCCTGATGGATAAGACAAATAGAGCAATAACAAGCCTCTATTCTGACTTCTCCCCACCCCCACCACCAAGCTGTGTGATCTTGGCATTGTGGGATATGGATAAAAATTTGTACTTGTAGAAAATGGATGCAGATCTGGCTGTTAGCCAGCTTATAGTGTAAACAATATCCAGTTTCATGTGTGGTTCACAGCAGGTATTCAGAAAGCAGGAGACAAAAAGACTGCAAACTGCACAAAATAAATATTAATATTGAACAGGTTAGATTGTAAAATAATCTCTAAGTAATCATGAGGTTTTAAAGCTCTCTTTGAAGAAACTTCTCCCAGATTCCTCAGGGCCTTTGACAAACTTAACTGATAAAGAATTGTACAAAGAACTGTACTCCATAAAGAAAGAGTATGAAGAAAATGACTACAGTAATGAGGATGAATTACAGAATCACAGAATGTTAGGGGTTGGAAGGGACCTCTATGGGTCCTCTAGTCCAACCCCCCTGCCGAAGCAGGGTCACCTACAGCTGGCTGCACAGGACCGTGTCCAGGCGGGTCTTGAATATCTCCAGAGAAGGAGACTCCACAACCTCCCTGGGCAGCCTGTTTCAGTGCTCCGTCACCCTCAGAGCGAAGAAGTTCTTCCTCATGTTCAGACGGAACTTCCTATGCTTCCGTTTGTGCCCGTTGCCCCTTGTCCTGTCGCTGGGCACCATCGCAAAGAGTTTGGCCCCAACCTCCTGACACCCACCCTTAAGATATGTATAAGGTCCCCTGGAAGGCAAAATTGAAACTTTTCATTGCAAATGTTAACTTTTAAAAGTAAAAATTATTAAGTGTTGTATTAATATACTCCCTGATCTTTTAAAGAAAAATGAATGTTTTGCATATTGATGGCTTATAATTGTGCTACCTACAGTTAACGCAGGCATAGATCAAAGATCATACGGTTATTTTAGTGAGAACAACCAACTTCAATCTCAGCCAATATGATATTTTCCAACAAGTTTTAGATTAGACTAAACTGAACAGGAAGCATACCTCACTCATTGCTGTCTTTCAAAGGCGTATTTAAAAAAGATGGATTTGGTCAGTTCATACCATATATTACAAAGAAAACTATGGGATACAGAGGAATAATATAGGGGAAGATGAAGGACAAAAAGAAGCTGGAAAATGTCAAAACAATAAGAAAGGTGTTTTGACGTAGATTACGAAAAGATATTTCTGGTCTAGTATTGTTCTAAAGCCAGATGGAAATAGGAACATGTCAGTAATAACAGAGGTAGAATATTTTCTGAATAAAATACTACAGTTGCTGCTTAAGGAAAAAGGCAGATGATATGGCATATCAGAGCATATCAATGGCTGCGAGAAGGGGTATTTGCCCTTCCGGACCACATCTGGAACATGTTCTGTATCTTGTGATAAGGACAATGTTGCAGTACCGTACAGTCTCATGTCAACATTGCAGTTGTTTTTAGCCTTGAATCTAGTATGGTATAAGGATTGAAAACTTTCAGTTCAAAAAGTGTAGGTATATGTTAAAAAAAGACTTCTAAAAGCAAACATTTAAAAATAGCAAGTCCAGGTAATTTGCATCCAAGACTTTTAAAAGAGCTGAATCATGATCTCCTTGAATTGTTAGGCTTGATTTTCAGCACTGAGTTGCAACACTCAAAGCATTTTGGTAGTCTAGTCCCAAAAGTAAACAGGAGATCCAATTCTGTACCAATATAAATGACAAAAAAGTGTAATTATAGATTTGTCAGCCTGATAATGATCTTGGGTAGCATAATGAAACAGATCATACAGCAATCCTGTTTTATTTATAAAGTTAATAAAATTGATGGAACGCACTTAGATTTCTGCAAGGCATTTCATTTGGTAGCACATGACATGTTGATTAAGAAATAAAATCAACATGGCACATACTGATTTGATTAAAACCTGGGCAACTGTAAGGTCTTAGAATACTACTGTAAATGAAGAATTGCCATTCTTCAGATGTTTGCCTATGAGCTCCGCATGGATCAGTATTTGACTCTATTACATTCAATATTCTTCTTCAACGCTTGGAAGAAAATATACAATGACACTGATAAAATTGAAGATGAAAAATGTTGTGAGTGTAGAGAATAACGAAAAGGGAAGTCTCTGATGCAAGGTCATAAAGAATGTCTGGCAAGCTAAGTGCAAACAAACAGTTCAGTTCACATATGGCCAAGCAAAAAGCCACAGGCCTGGCATGAAAGGATGTTATTTCCAATAAAGGAGGAAAACTTCTCTGTTCCAAGAAGGCTTGACTGTAAAGCTCAAATCAGCATGAACTGCGATGTTCTTGCTAAGAGTATTTGTATAGAAATAAGGAACTTCTGTCATCTTTGAAAATTACTGCTTTAGAGTACCATGCTCAGATCTGGTGAGACAGATACAGGAATAGTTTAGAGAGGTTACATGATAATACTTGGGATTATCCTACCAGGAAATAAACCTATACAGTGTATAACTCTAGGAGCTTAATCTCATTTAATCCAGTTGAAGTTATCAAGTAATTAATTGTTTATCAAGTTTAAAAGATGACTTAGTCACTATGTAAAGGCACTTCCATGGAAAGCAAAAGTTTAAAACTAAACCAGAATTATTGGCAAGGTCTGAGGGCAAGATGTTAAAATGAGACAGACTTGCTTGAGAAGAAAGCTATGGATGTTTTCTAAGCAGGATATATCAGCGAAGGTTAATACTGGGTTTTCTATAGCTGGGATTATTGAACAGGTCGGACTGTATCCAGGGCATCCTATGTCTTGTGTTCAACACGAGGTCAGACTCTGTGTTTACAGAGGTTTCTCCTGACCTTGGAACTGATGGATTTGTACACAGTGCCAGATGTTGAAAAATGGTCTATTTTTGGGTTAAGCCATGGCTGTGATGATACACTGCTGTAAAATATAGTATAAATGCCATAATAGGTATCCTCTTTCCTCTGACACCTGTCCACCTGTCCTCTTTCAGTTGAAAAATTCTTAAGTGTTTATCAATTTTTGCAGTGTATCTGGGAAACTGTCCAAAACTTTATAATAATTAATTTTATTCTGTATAGTGGTCTCCTAAGGGCAAAAGAGCTTACTAATACTTTCTGCCATGTCCAGCTGTTAACTAAAGGCTCATATTTGCATTTGGTGCTACATAGAAAAGGTAATGAACACAAAATCAATGTAGCTGTGTCATACTCGTGTTCTGCTATACTGCATTACAGTACAGAACATCTGTTAGTTCTAGTGTTGCACTGACTAGTTGAAGTGGCGCAGTATAAATTAATTTTAAACCAATCTCACTGTATGACTGTTCTGTGTTCATGGCGGTCAGAATTATTTGTCGTAGGGATAACTAACAATGAAAATGTGAGTTTAATGGTTATATATCTGTTATACATCATTCACAGCATGGATTCAAGCCACCTCAATGTGAGTGTTCATGTGTGTGTGTGCTGGGAGCGGAGAGAGTTCTCAGGAAGCAAGGAGCATACCAGCCCTTTACATCTCAGTAATCAGCAGGTTTTGGAATGGTCCATTCAGGCTGAAACCAATCAGTTCAAATGAAGAAATCCTGAAGTTTATGCTAGATATTTGTTGATCATCGTAGCCCTTCAGTATGATTTTTATACAATGCCTCATTGACTGTATTCATGAAGATCTCTATCATCAGGAGTAGTCCATGAAATGTGCCTGGCTGCTTATGTAGCTTTCGATCTCCAGTTATTTAATTTATTTTAGCCTCATTATGATGGCATTATGATTTTTTGGTTCCTTTGCAATAACTACTTAATATTTAACATTTAAAATTAATTATATTCTGGTTCATTTTGGAACAGCTTTGTAAGATGTATGTGAAGGACATTGTAGTGTGCTCTTTTGTTTCTGAAAAGGCCATCAGTAATTGTAGTCTTACAGAAGCTTGGGGTTGAATTCTGTCCCAAATGATCTGCTTTGAATTAATTTCATGCAATGGAAGTCAAACAGATTTTGACTTTTATTCAGTTCTGAAAAGGTATTATGTAAAAATGCACCTTCTTGTTCAGCAAGATCTGCTCTATATTCAGTCACATTTGAATTCAGTGACAAAAAATAAATGTGTTCTATATCCTGCCAATAGAAGCTAGGGAGCTGATGCAGGTTTGAGAGTGTGCTATGGGATCCCTACACTCACCATGATTAACAGAGCTACTGTGTAAGGCCTTCATTTGCCAAAGCCTCCAAACATCCACACCCCTAATTGACTTCAGCTGAAGTAAAATGGACGGAGATCTTAAAAATGTAACCCTCCCTATTTCTACTAAAAGGCAAAGTTCCACTGGGATTCTAGATGTAAATGAATGATTTTCTCCAAAATACAGTCCTATCTGTTGTAGCCCAGCTAGAAATAAATGTTTCAGTTTCATTTTTAGTGGCAAAGACGAAAAATCATTAGCCAGAAGGAAAAAGGCAACATGTTTAGTTGTAAACAGAGCCAGTTTGATCCAAAGTTATTGAGCAAATATAAGCTGCTTCTGTTGCAAATAAATAGCATTGCATAAATTCAATTATTTTTGTCTGTGCTAGTGATACACTATCCCCCAGAGATGTGGTCTGACTTCTGTCTTCACAGTGTGGGACAAGACCTTTTGGAGTGCAGTGGCTCTGTTGTATAGCTGTGTAGACACTGAAATATCTAAGAACTTTTTTTTTTCCAGCAGATGAGACAATCTTATCCAAAATATCCAATGGCTAAGAACTGACAAGAATTGATTCAGATTGTAGATCTTGGGGAAATTCATTATACCATTGACTGTTGATGCCAAGGAACTTCTTACTCTGAGACAGTTGACCTTTACTCTGATTGCACAGTGCCTTTATGCTAGAAGAATATCACTAATCATTGCAGCTTTAACCTTAGCATTTGAGGCTTTAGTTTAGATATTGTACAAACACAGTGCGGTGGAAGGCACTTCCCAGGTCATTGAGTCTAATCTCTTGGTATGACAAGCAGCCAAAAGTGGTAATCTCCTTTATAAACTTTAGAAGTGATTAGGCTTCTGTTTCCACTGCAAACTGTTTAAGAACCTTCTGCTTTAAGGCACGTTCTTCTGATTTCCAGCCTACATGTGTGCATTATCAATGGACATGTATATATATATCTGTGACAACATTATGTTTTAAAGGACTTCTTTACCACTTTAATATTTAAGAATAGAATTTACTTATAGACATTAGGCATATTCTCTTGCAGCCTTTATTTTGCTGTACTAAAAAAATGAAAGCTCTCTTCTCCCTTTGTATGATAGGCTTTTCACATAGCCCTCTTTGAACATGTTTCAGCTTGAATCCAGCTTTTTTAGATATGGAAGACCAGAGTAAAGTGGTGGGAGGGAGGGGGAGGAGAAGGGGTCAAACATTTGCTTCATATCTGCTAGAAAAACCTTCCTGATGCATTCAAAGATCATATTTGCATATTTTAGCACTATACTGTATTAATACTTCAACAGTCATGACTCTTCAGTCATTTCTAATTCTTAACATATAGCAGAAGAGCTTATTATCAGTTCTCACGCTTATTCCCTTTCCTATTTCTCCATTCTGTAAGATCACTCAGTTCTTTCTGCATGGTATCCTGAAATTTTCTTTTATTAGTGAGCACGCTCAGTCTTATATAATCAGCGAACTTCACAGCCTACTCCTACTTAGCACCATTAAAACCTAATTTCATCATTAATACACATTTAAGCAAGATCAACTTCCAGGAGGAGTTCCCCTAAGACTCAGATTGGTATAACCTCTTTTGACACTACCAATGCCGTGGCTGCTTTAGCCCAGTCCTTAGATGTTTTACAATCTCTTTACTTTCCCAGGCACTGGAATAGCTCTTTCAGGACATGAAATGCCTTGTGGATTAAGCCTTATCTCTTATATTTCTTTTACAATCCCCTAGAAATCAAATATAGTGACTATTTTGTATCCTGTGCTTTGTATTCTTGGTGACAACGCTGCTGAGGAGATGCATGCTGTGGTACTTCAGAGTTTTTCAAGTGCTTCAGTCATCGCACACAGGTTTTTGCATTGGTATAGCCCAAATGAGAGCTTCCAGCTTGAATAAATGACATCAGCCCATCCTAACCACTTGAAGTCAGGGTGTGTCAGGATGTTCTGTTCAAGCACAGGTGAAAGAAAGCAGTTTTGGGGGATTCTTTTTCCCTGGTAAATCCTAAAATATCCACAAACTATGTGTTAGATCACTGAAGGGAGTGACCTTAGCTATGAACTCTTCAGAAGGGTTCCCTTGTCCCCGTTGTGTGGCTGGGACTCTGAGCTGGGTGGCATTTGTCAGTGAGTCAACCAAGGGCCAGACAGTGGCCTTCAGAGGCAAAGGGGGGTATTAGAGCTGGGCATTATCAGCACTGCTGACAGTAGTTCAGTCTATGTTGCCTGACCAGTTCACTTCTTATTTCTGTATAACATCCAGAAAAATAGTGTTACCATACTAACTATAACAATATAAACTATATATAGATATTTATCTGTACCTATATCAGTATCATTTATATCTGTCTGTTATCTATCTGTATCTGTCTTCATTGTTATAATCTTCATACTGCTATTTTGTTTGCTCTTTCTACTATTCATTACAGTATATCACTGTATTATTTTTAACCATCCATTATCTTCATACAAATTATATACAATAATTGATGTGTTATCTATATAAAATATAGATAGAAGACATAATAAAAATGTCTAAAATCCTCTATATATCTTCTATCTTGCCAGTAATTATTCACCTAGTAGAATGAGGAGATCAATGTATTTCTTATAAAAGCTATCCACAGTTAACCACTTTAGCAGTGGCACACGCGCAATAGCATTTTGAATTAATAAAGTGAAAGACAGAAACAGCCTTAGGAACTTTACATATGTGGTCAAATTAGTTACCTTCAGTATCCATCCCAGTGAGATGTACTCATGTGTAAAAACACATCTATTCTGTCAATGAGAAGAAATAATTAAATATTGACTTTTTTAAAACATAATTTTTATTTATTTTTCCACATTGTGGTATAGAATATTTACAGAAGGCAAAGCCGCTGTCACTAAAAAATCCTGTCAAAAATGCATAGATTTGTGTCCATAAGAAACCAAATGTTGGATTTCATTTCCTGAAGTTTAAAAATTAGTCCATCTTATTTAATTTAAGAAAGCATGATAATTTCTCCTTAGATATAATGCAACAAAAAGAAAATGAAAAGTATTCAGAAGATTAACTCTTTTAAATGAAGCTGAAAGCTTCAGTAGATTTTAATTAGAACTGCATGATAAGTTTTACATATAGAGCATATCCATTTAAATTTGGCTTTTGGCCAGTTCTGCAAAAGCAAAATAACTTTGACAACCACCCTTTTGCTGCCTTTTTTTTTTTTTTGAGGAAAGAAAGTTGACATGTAATATGAAGTTTGTAAAATCAAGTCATATAATAGATTCTGCATTTTAGTTTGCTGTATTTTTTTAATTAGACTGAAATTATGCAGAAGGCTGAACATGTTCATTAAAGACTCTATTGCTATTGTTTGGTAATTTACTTCCTACTGCTATTCCAATCAAAAATTGGTTTTTATTTTAAAGACAGACACTAATCTCTTTTTTTCACTGAAAACAAACACCTGTATCATCAGGTATTTGAAAACACTGCTAGCACAGAACAGTCTCCCTCAGGTTGCTTTTAGATGCACTTCTAAGCACTTTTGCAGATGAAATCATCTTGCACTTTACAGAATGACAGGAATCACACAAAATGTCAAACTTTCATTTGAAGTTTTTATTGAAGTTTCTGCTTTCAATTGAAGATTCAGATAGGGAAAGGCAGGTTTCAAGTATCATTGCTTAGGTTACAGAACTATGGCTCCCCTATTGTGATTCTTAGATTAATATATTCATGTGCTTCAGGTGGGCATTGGGTGTCTCATAAGTGCTGATTTTTAACATTCCAATATGAAACCAAGTTTCTTACCTCAGGCCATGAGGTGGACACTTGATAGTCTTGGGATGGATTCTGTATGTTCTCCTTTTCTCCAAGGGATGACTAGTACCCAACAGTATTCCGCTAAGATGGTTTCATCTCACAAAGGTTTTCATCCACAAATGGATCAAAAAGCTAACCAGAGCCTGTCTGGTCCATCAAGAAAGTCTGATATTATGAAGTGTACAGTATGTTTGGTTCACATCTATCCACCTTTATCTCTCTGTTCTAAATGATTTTTTGAGAGGTGGGTTTTAAGCAATTTTAACACATGTCCATAGGTCTTGCTTACACTTTTGTTTTCTACTCAACTGCGTGGGGTAACTTGGATTACAGAATGCAGCAAATTATCATCTGGCTCTGAACTGAAAATCCACCACTCGCCCCCCCACCCCAACATGGAAGGAGACATTTCTAGTGTTTTGACCATAAACTAATCTCTTCATGTTGATTATCTACATATATTCTAATTTTGTTTTGCAAAACATTAGCTAATGATTCTGCTCAAGCACATGTTGATGTCTTGTGGTCCTCCTTGTTGCTTTTCTTGTGGTGTTGACTAAAATTGTTTGTAGTTAAACAAGTCTAACCAGTAAGTATATTCAATAGTAAATAAACATAGGTTCTGTGAAATGTGGATATCTGTAATCTCCCTTACATCATAAAATTATTGATTGATAAAAACTTCTGTTTACTGTTATAGGTTAATTCTAGCTCTGCGGTATTGGCATTATGATTTGCAATAGGCTCTAGAGGCAAGATTCTAGTTATCACAAAGGCACATCCAAGAGAATGATCTGATAGACCACTGCTGATTTATATCAAAATCTTATTTTAAACACAATTGCCATAAGTATCTACTTAATGCATTTCACTTGCCCTGAGGTACCCTAAGCTTTAATGTGAGGACATTCCTCTCATCATTATCCTAGTTCTTAAAAGCTTTTCTTCTATAAAGATATTTGTCATTGCATACTACAGATGTGATTTCTTTGCATCCTAGCTGATGAGGTTTATGGATATTGTAGATTTAAAGTCTTGGCCAGATTTAGAAACCTGTAGAAAATGTCAAAGCACTGCACATGGACACCCTACTGGTATTTTTAAGCATTTAACATTAAAATAGTACAATAAAATAAGTCCCTAGAGTTGTAAAGGCTCATAGACGCTGACACAATTCAATGCAGTATAAAGATCCAGCATTGCTGGATGTCATTCTTCTCTTTTTATAGACTCCTCTCTCACTTATGAGTAGCACCATTCAAATCAATGGTACACTTTTGATACTACCTTAGAGAATCACAAACTGATTAATCACGGTGTATCATGGATGCTACAAAATTAGTCTGTCCCTACAAAATTTGTCTTCTGTGTTTTACTGTAGAACCATAAATACAAATGCATTTTCCACCACATTACAAAATAGCGTTTGAACTACATGTTTACTTCAAGCTTATTAAAGGTAACCTTTATATCCTACCTTGGAAATGAAATATAATTTTGTGACTTCTTCCTGAAAATTTTAGCCAGTATTGGTAGCCGAGATTCTTTTTTATTCTACGCAGTTTACCTGTTGAAATAGAGGAAGGAGGATGGAAAAGGGGATAGAAATTATAGAAAAGTAGCAGTAGAGTCGCCAAGGTGTTTTTGCAGTCCTGTCAGATTATTTCACAGCATAATTTCATCACATTTTGCATACACTTTGCCTGTGGCTTAAGCAATTGTAAAAGTGCTAAAATGAAATTTACAGCCTTCATAAAGAACATAGCAGTTATTGAAACTGTTTTAAAGTAATAACAGGTAAAATTTTAATTGGTTTTCTTTTCTTTTACTGAACTTATCCTTTTCTCCATTAGTACAAAAAACATCTGTAAGAGATTAGATCTGACTTCCAAGGAAAAAACCCCCCCCCCGAAAAAGCCTGCTTCCCCCAACACCATGTTAGTAATTTCATTACGAGAAAGATACCTTGAGGTGTACATTCTGGTTCCACAAATCAATGAAAAATAAACATGCTGGAGAGTGAAATGTTAATGTTTTTCAGTATGAGTGGGCTAAGGACACAGATGTCATAAATTTGAAAAAAATTAAAGAATGTGATTCACAAAATGAACTCTACCTTAATCCCATCCACTACTGCAAACAATGGTATTGAAAGAGAAAGTGGGTAGCATAATGGCAATTAATTACATTACCTTCTTTCTCCCAGGCTGGGGATGTCTGCAATATAACTGTAATTTTTAGGAATGCATTGCTAGTTTTATCTTTTCTGTTAATTTATGATTCACCAAGGTATTTAAGTGGAAAGACCACACATCCTGGAACTGGAAGATGGTTGCATATGTAAGAATTTTGCAGTATTATTTTATCCCAAATTTCATAAACAGCATCTTTATAAACAGTATCTAGCGGAAGTAACTGCCTTTTCTGCAGTTCCTTGAAAGCATGGAAATTTCCCTGATTTCCCTTCCCTTCCCTTCCCTTCCCTTCCCTTCCCTTCCCTTCCCTTCCCTTCCCTTCCCTTCCCTTCCCTTCCCTTCCCTTCCCTTCCCTTCCCTTCCCTTCCCTTCCCTTCCCTTCCCTTCCCTTCCCTTCCCTTCCCTTCCCTTCCCTTCCCTTCCCTTCCCTTCCCTTCCCTTCCCTTCCCTTCCCTTCCCTTCCCTTCCCTTCCCTTCCCTTCCCTTCCCTTCCTCTCTCTCAAAGTCTGGCTGCCCTCAATACAGCAAAGCATTGAAATCATAGGAATTAAGCTCCTAAATATTTTTAATGCTGTCCTCTCTATCCTCAACATGGCATGAAAAGATTCTTATTAGCATTGTCAATAGCTCCAGTTCTACCAAAGGAAAGAACAAATAATAGACTGGAAAGAAAGAAAGTCCTTGTTTCCCTAATAGTACTCTTGAGAGACGCTAAGACATCAGTGCTATATCTTAAAGAAAGGTACTTCACCTTAACCCTAAGTTTCTGCTTTGCTATGATGGCCCAGAAAATGTCCCTGTCAAATTCAACAAGCCAGTCAGAAGTCCATCCAGCAGCTTCAGCACCTTGCTACGTCCTCCGCTTCCACTGCTAAATGGACACAACTTAAAGATATTAATCTAGTTGTAAATAAAATGGAGATATGCATCACTATGAAAATAGAGAAAATTGCAGGTATGCAGGGAAAAGGGTTTTTACTTTACAACATGGAATGGTACCTATGAACAATTTGCAAACGATGATTTCATAGTACAGTATTAGGTGTTTATGTGTGAGGATCCAGCTCAAATGCTTGTTGTTAAAACTAGGTGGTGTTGGGGATAATATCCAGGTACAGGGAACTCAGAGCTTTTACAACTTGAAAAGGACTGCCATGTATAGACATTTAAATGACACACTTCCTTGCTGTTGTCATATGCATATAACACGGGCAAGCATGATGTTGTTGTCCAGTGCTTTGGCATTGCTAATCCTCAGCAGTATTCAGTACAGCCCATGGTGGTAGTTTGTTTCAATATCATTATCTTTTAATTTTCTAGTTTAAGAATTTTGTTTTAGCAATCCTTTAGTTTGCTATAATGTTAGGGAGTAGTAATTTAAGAGATTCAGTAGAATATACACTAAAGAGATATAATTACAGAGGAATCTTGGGTTAAAGGCCTTATTTAAAACCCACAGAATGAAAGTGAATATTCAATGAGATACTGCGGCTTTAATCTATGCTGTTGTATCTGTTATTCAGCATGACATTCCAGCTTTCATTTTTTCTGTTTTCCATCTAAGTCTTTGAAGTCTACCTTCTGCCACCTTCTATTCAAGGCAATATTTGGACGTACTGGGGTGATTTTGAGTAGGAATGTCAGAGGATTTTCTTTTTAAGCTTTTGGTTTTCTTCCCTCTGTCAGTGTGAAGACAGACCTTTAGCATTTCTTTGTGTAATTTAGGTACAAAGTAGAGCAACACAAAATGAAGGACTATGTAGAAATGTAATGCTATTTTTAGATAAGACATGTATTCTATGCAAGAGGCTCTACAGCCTCAAACATCTTCAGATCAGGTGATATTTAATGTGTTCAGCCTCAGAATGAAAGACATCTTTACAAGTCCTGCACTGCAGACAAAAGCAGATAAGCAACTAAATATAACAGCTCTCCTGGTATCTAGTGAATCCTTAGAAAATTGATAGGCAAAGTTGTTCCAGGATACTTGTGCCAAGGACCGTGATGTACCAAATTCACACAGTTGCCTGTCTCTAGGAATGCTCTTCTTTGTGGACATTTTTCTGCATACAATGAGCAGAAGAGGTTGCTCAGAGCAAACTATTAAAGAACCCGTCTTTCACAGCAAATAAGTCAATATACAAATAGCTTGAATATGTTAGAATAATGTGGCTATATGGACAAGTCAAGCAGATAGTTGGAGTGTCGATAGGTTATCTGTAGAAAGAGCCTTCATTTAAAAATGTAAAAAGGGTTATGCTCTCAACAGATATCACCGAGTGATGAACGTGAAAAACAGCAAAAGCTTTGTTCAGGTCAAGACAACTGTATTTTATCAAACTTTATTACAAGTGCAGACACATCCATTTCAGAGCTGATAATAAAGCTGTTTTATGGGAAAAGAGGCAGTTTAAAGTTGGTGTTTCTCATTTATTTTTTGGCTGAGTATATCACTAATCTGCAGAATACCTGTTAGTGATTTCTTTCTAGTAAAGGTTGTTTGAAATGATGGGAAACAAACCTGCCTTTCTGTCATCACACAGCTCAGAAGATGGATTTTCATGTAACATGAAAGACTAAAGACAATTACATGGGTCAGCAATGAAAGCTAATATGAAAATGCTATTCAGTCTTCTGAAAAAGGCTGCATGGAAAATGTAACAGATGATGGAGAAAGACTCTGAATTATATTGATCAAGCTAGGTCATGACTATTAGAGTTTGTATTTTCGGATTTAAAATACAAAACTTTGCTATAAATTTTCAAGCGGTTTGAAGTTTCTTGGAAAGGTGATCAGACCCTTTTGTTTATGGAAGGTACCCCCAGCAATTTAGAATTTTTTGTTACACACAATCTGGCAAGAAGAAAATGCCTACCAAGTAAAGATGACTTCTGAATGCATACAGACACTCCACACTTTCTAACCACCAGCTTACTATATAGATTAGACCAGCTTGCTTTTCTACACTTTTTCTCCATATAGAATTTCTGCTAGACAGGATACAAAAAGTATCATAACGCTGTTTTCCAATTCCTATTGTTTGTGAGCTCCTGCCACGCAATTTTCGAAGCAATTTTGCAGGGTTCTTCACTAAACCCAGTAACTGCAGTTTTGGCAATGGTATCGGTGTCCCGCAGGTGCTACATTGATCACCAGAGTGTGCAGGAAGAGGCTGTGCTCTGTGGAAGTGTGTGACTGGCTGGAAGTGGCGACATTCCATTCTCATATAAAGCAGCAAGCATAGTTAATGTCTGACTTCTTGCCTAATGATCCCTTCTCTTTCCTGCATGGCTTTCTATCTTCACTTTCAATTTCTTTTTGGTCTTCTCATTTTCTTCTCATTTCTCCCGTGTCCTTGAATTTGGTGGATTTAGCTCAGACAAGAGAGAGAACACTGGGATTTTGGCAAGGCTGATCAAAATGCTTAATAAAGATTCACCACAGTAAATAAATTAAAGTGAATGTGGGTAAGCTATTTAATCTTATGCTTTTTCAGAGCCTGATTTGTAATAAAAGAATGCTAAGACCATAGAATTATAGAACAGTTTGGGTTGGAAGGGACCTTCAAAGGTCATCTAGTCCAACACCCCCCTGCAATGAGCAGGGACATTTTCACCTAGATCAGGTTGCTCAGAGTCCAGTCCAACCTGACCTTGAACATTTCCAGGGACAGGGCACCTATCAGACCACTGGGCAACCTGTTCCAGTGATTCACCACCTTCATTGTAAAAGATGGGTTCCTTACATCTAGTGTAAACCTACCTTCTTTTAGTTTAAAACCATTACCCCTTGTCCTATAGCAACAGACCCTGCTAAAATGTTTGTACCCATGACAGAATATGCTCTATTTCTGTTTAGGTGATTTTTTTTTTTCAGATTTAGCCTTGATTATGTCTACTTCTGTCCAAATTCCTCTGATTATACAACCATGATTTATGTTAGTTGTCAAATTATAGTCAAAGAGAATGTTCTATTAATTTTGTTTTGAACCATTGGTTTCAACTACATTGCATTGATAGTGAAGTAGCCATTGCAAATTTAACTGTATGTTCAACAACATAGACACCTTGTCCGCTGCTTGGAGATTTGTCCTAACACTCTGCTCTGCCTTTCCAGACTTTCCCTGCACCATATTCTATCTCAAATTCTTCCCTTAAGCTTGTATCTTGAATCACCTATCATCCTATCTCTAGCATTTTCCTATTCCTATTTCTCTCTTTATTTTCTTTCCTTACCCTGAAGTATTCCTTCTTATTCCTATTAAAACAGTTTGTTAAAATTTCTGTCATTATTATTTAATTTTCTTTGTCTACTGGCTCTCATTCTCTTTGAGTACCAGTAAACATAAAAGGATACCATCTGTAGTCCATTAAGCTTCATCCCTCTAAATTTAAAAGGAAAATGAAACTCTTTTGAAGACTTCAGAATATTGCCACAGAAGACCATGAGAAATCTTTTAATGCACATGTCATCAAGATTTGTGATATTATTAATAGAGCTGACAGCACTACTTGCTGTCTCCTAAGAGGAAAGATATATGACAAAATGGGGGGGGGGGGTGTGTATATTCCCCCATTATGTCATTCCTTGTATGCAGCAAAAGACAGCATAAATCCTGTAGAACGTGATGTTCCTGTCCACAGATCGTCACACAATTGAACCACAAACTAGTAGTCTCACCTGAGAACCAGCACGATTTCAAAGGTGATGATATTCTGCTACAGGTGCACACCACACTTTTTGGACCTCACCCTTTCTAAAACAGCAACATACATATTTTAACATTTTTCTGCAGAAAATCTGGTTAGGTAGGGTGTCTAATTCTGCACTAGAGTTCTGACTGAACAGCAAGTGTCACATATGTAGTCTCCAGGCTTAGCATTTACCAGAATAATATGGTGATCGATACAGGATAAGAACGGTTGAATGTATCTGAAACAAAACAAATGGACATGAGTGAATAAAGCAATATCTGCTCATTTTTAAACATATGGTTGCCATTTCCACCACAATCCAGGCTTTGAATATGGTCAATATGAAGCACAGGGAAGAAGTGCTGCAACTATGAGACCATAAATCATTGGCTCCTTCCTATTTCTATCTGCTACACTGAAGTAAAAGAAGCTGAAAACATAGTATACTGTCCTTGTTCTATTTTTTGTCTCTGCAATTGGTAGAGTTGCCCCAGAGATGTTATACATTTTTAGATAAGAAAAGAAATGTTGCATGTGCTTTTGAAGTGGGGGATTCACAATTCACATAGAGACAGAAACCTGCAAAACTCTGGTGTGGAATTTCTGGCTTACCATAGGCAGAGTAATCTAAGCTAATGTCCGTATCTTCGACTCTTTTGCTTGTAAAACAGTTACCATGGACTGAGAAAGTTTCAAGCAAAAAGCCAAGAGGTGTAGCATCTGCATCGAATTTGAGAAAAAAAGCCCTAAGACTGTACAAATGTCAAGTGAGTTGAAGTGAAATAAAAATGAAAAATAGAAATGCAAAAGAATAGAAAATTAGTACAATACACAGAAATTGTCACCTTGTCCTAAATGGAAGACTAATAGCTTGAAAAGAGATGAAAAGAGAAGGCAGTGAGAAGTTTGTGCATTTCACAAAAGGCATGCTTGCTGCCTCTCATCTGTAATTTACCTATTTGCGTCTGAAAAATATATTGGCATGAAGAAACACTATTGTGTAACTGGCACTGTGTAATGGAGAAATAACAGACAACGTCAAATACAGGAAAACAATTTTCCTCATTAGAATGAATACAAAAATCATGATTAGAGAGTACATCAAGAGGAAATCACTGTGGTGCCAGACCTAGCAAAAATATTTCAAGGGCAAAGACTATTATTTCATCTAAAAAAAAGTACATATATATCTTACTAACTATTGAAATCCAGAAATGCCTAAATATAAAAAAAGAAAACCACAACTCAGTATTGTTTACTGGCTATACTATTGGTCAGAGCAATCAAATCCTACCAGTGCTCTTAGGGCCTTGACATCAGCTTCTTGTAGCTCATTTTTCTTCTCTTCAACAATTTAATTTCCTTAAAACATCCTAGAAACACACAAATCACTTTCCTAATGTCACTTTGCCATACTTGCAATCACTGCTGTTGTAACAGTGTTGTTAAGACAATTATGAGAGAGGGGAAGATAGACAATTCAGTGATAAAATGGAAATGTAATAAAGGAGAGAATCATGGTATGAATAATTCTTATCAAAAAAGTCTGACAGGGTCTTGAAAAAGAGAGGGAGTTTGTTGTGGACTATTTTCAGAGAAAAAAGAGTAATTTCCATAATGTGTCATGTTTGTTGTAGCTTTGTCAGAGATTTCATAATTGAAATTTCATTTGTTTGCCTAATTAGAATATGACAGAATGGGATCAGAAACATCAATACATGTTTTTTAAAGGTGTTTCCTTCGCCAAGTTTAATACTGTAACTGGTAACAGACGTGATTGTATTGCAATATTTCTATTCATTAGAAAGCACAGACCATCTGAAAAAAACCTTTAAGCTTTTTTAAAGCCACCCTGATGTCTGAGTACCTAAAGAAACATAATAGGTGCCTAACAGTATCTAACAGATCAACAGTAAAAGTGCTGTTATAGGTAATTACTCAAAATCTAACAGACAGAGCGTGTAGGAGTTACTTGGTTTCTATTTACCTTTCCAGTATGTTTAGGATGCTCAAAATGCATTAAGCTGTGCAACTGCCAGCTAGGAGCCATCCCATTCATTCTTTTTTCCTGACCTTTAGCCCTTGTCCAACACACATCGCTCCAGTGTGGCCCCTGCAAACAGCTCAGAAAGGATGGAGATGTGTAGACTGACTCCAAATAAGCTCCCGGTTAAAAACTAAGAAACACAAGGTGGCTGACCTCTGTGCACGTCTGAGGGTATGACACAGTAGGCAAGGGCAGCTTACATGAGAGGTTCAAGGCAACTCAAGAAGTATCTTAATTATCAGTGTGATCAGTTCGTGGGGTCACAGTTACCACAAGGAAAATAAGTTACAGTACCATTGCTCCTGCAGTTGGTTTCTGAATTTGTCCAGCTTGTTGTGCAAGCGGGAACTGTACTGTGAAAGTGAGCCAGAGTCCTGGGGAGGCCTTGGCTGCATCCTCAGGTCAGGAAGCTGAACTGAATATATCTGTTATTGTTACTGCAATCTAAAATCAAGTTCAATATATCATTTCTGCTAGGCATTCATGGAGTTATCCCAGATGAGAATTTATCCTGTATTAGTGATGCAGACCTCTTAATGGCCAGATGTCAGCACTGATTTGATATCATTTGTAATTTGTCTCTGACTAAAAGATGTGATGAATAAAACAAAGGAGAGGAAGTGAATGTGTACAATGAATGTAATGTCCATACCCTTCAGAGGAGTCATGATGTAGTTCTGCTGTATGATTCATTCTTTTTGGTTCTTCCAATATGAAGTATGGATTTCATATTGTGCTTTTCTTAAAGGAATGTCTCACTTGGTCTTATATCTATTATGTATTCATGCACTTGTATTAGCAAGAAGTAGTATAAAATAAATGATACTTATTTTAATGCTCATTGCATTAAAATAAATCCTTATAAGATCTGGTGGACATGTTTCTATGATTTTATCGTTTGTTCTTTTATTCACAGTGAAGATACTTGTACCTAAATGTTTTGTGCATAAGAAAAAAACTGACTGCCAAAGTCCCTCATAAGCTTAGTAGAGTAAAATCTGCCTGAACAAATGGAAGCACAAACACTAAACTTAAAAAAAAATGTTGCTATTTTCATTAATAAAGATATAAGAAAAAGATACAGTTCTCTAAATATGTGCACCTAGTGTCATTTGAAGCACCCTGTAGTGTCTGAGCCTTCTGGCATGGGATGAGCAAAGACTTGTGCCCTTTGGAGGGGTAAGCGGACACCAGGGGGTCATTGTAGTGCATCCAAAACAGTAGGAGATAGTTATGTTTAGGCAACTAAATGTAGTCTTTTGTCACTATGGTTGAGGCAGCAAATCAGTTGATCTAATGCTGATGTCTATTGAAGCATTGGTTGAGTCACTCTGATTCCTTTGACTAAATCTCTCCGAGTTCGGGGTTTAAACATTCAGCTCATATGCGGATACCTACACAAAGATACCCTGACAACAGCGTCTTTGACTTAAGCTGAACCCCCTCCTGCACTTAGGTTCAAGTTAGTAACAGAGACAGGAACACATTCTTGGCTTTTTATACTGTGGTTTTCAGTATAGTTACCTGCTGAATGACATTTAGAAGTAGTCTGACTTTTTTTTTGCTATGATTGAATAATATCATACCTATAAAACAACAATTATGCTGCAAGATGCTGCTATAGTTATAGTTGTGAAACAGTACTTTTTTCCCTGCTACGTGCCATTACATTCTTATGTGCATAATTTTGTGTTATCTTCATCACTTGGACTGGAAGTTTTCATATTTCAGGCACTGATGAGGCATTTTTGGGCAATTACCTGATCTTTCTTTTTACTTCCTGAGTCTTATACATAAGGAACTGCAGTGATACAGTTTCCTACTACCTTCTCCACAGCTTTCTTGAGTTTAAAAAGTGCAAACACTTTCAAGTACAAGAATGTGCATGGATGTGCAAAATGCTGTACAGCTGTTGGCTATTCATTCCTTACAACCTACATGCTCTGTTTGTACAAAATAAGGCATTTTCCTGAAAGAGTTAATGTCTCTGCAGACCAGGCAAAGATACTGTAGAATACTAACAAGATTAAAAGCTTTGAAGCATTAAGTTCAACAACATTAGTGATAAACAATAGGAAATGATAGCATAAGAGTCTGTCTGAACTCGTAATAGTAGTTTATCATCTTACCCTAGAAACAGAATATCTGAGATTCAGATCACTGCTTGACAAACCCATAGACTTTGGTCGACACAGGATGTTCATACCGTTTTGACACTGTTCCCCACAGTACCCTCCTGGAGAATCTAGCTGCCCATGGATTGGATGGGTGTACTCTTCGCTGGATAAAGAACTGGCTGAATGGCCGAGCACAGAGAGTGGTGGCAAATGGAGTAAAATCCAACTGGCAGCCAGTCACAAGTGGCGTTCCCCAGGGCTCAGTTTTGGGTCTGGTCTTGTTTAATATCTTTATCAATGATCTGGATGAGGGGATTGAGTGCTCCCTCAGTAAGTTTGCAGCCAACACCAAGCTGGGTGGGAGTGTCAATCTGCTTGAGGGTAGGAAGGCTCTGCAGAGGGATCTGGACAGACTGGATTGATGGGCCGAAGCCAACAGTATGAGTTTCAACAAGGCCAAATGCCAGGTCCTGCACTTCAGTCACAACAATCCCACGCAACGCTACAGGCTTGAGGAGGAGTGGCTGGAAAGCTGCGCAGTGTAAAAGGACCTTGGGGTGTTGGTCGACAGCAGGCTGCACATGAGCCAGCAGTGTGCCCAGGTGGCCAAGGAGGCCAACGGCATCCTGCCTTGTATCAGGAATAGTGTGGCCAGCAGGAGTAGGGCAGTGATCTTGCCCTGTACTCGGCACTGGGGAGGCTGCACCTGGAGTACCGTGTTCAGTTTCGGGCCCCTCACCTCAAGAAAGGCATTGAGTTGCTGGAGCGTGTCTAGAGAAGGGCAATGAGGCTGGTGAGGGGTCTAGAGATCAAGTCTTACAAGGAGTGACTGAAGGAACTGGAGTTGTTTAGTCTGGAGAAGAGGAGGCTGAGGGGGGACCTTATTGCTTTCGACAACTACCTGAAAGGAGGTTGCAGTGAGGCAGGTGTTGGTCTCTTCTCCCAGGTAACTAGCGATAGGACGAGAGGCAATGGCCTCAAGTTGCGTCAGGGGAGGTTTAGACTAGATATTAGGAAAAATATCTTTACTGAAAGAGTGGTCAGGCTTTGGAACAGGCTTCCCAGGGAGGTGGTTGAGTGCCCATCCCTGGAGGTGTTTAAAAACATGTAGATGTGGCACTTCAGGATATGGTTTAGTAGGAATGGTGGTGTTGGGTGAATGGTTGGACTTGATGATCTTAGAGGTCTTTTCCAACCTATGATTCTATGAGAAGACTACTGGCCCAGACTGCAAAGAAAATGGAAGGTGAGATATGGATTTTTCTGTCCTACTTTAATACTGCATAGAGATAGCAACTTTTGCTTCTCCAGGTGCTGGCTTCATTGTAGAGAGAATATTTTCAATTTAAAGGCTTTAAAAGGGACAAAGAATTAGATCCACAACAGATTTTGCTATGCAGAAAGCAGGCAAACATTGTATGCCTAAATCGAAAATGTAGAAAATTCACACCTTAATACAGTAGTGCGTTATCCGAAAAGTGCTTAATTTTTTACCTAGAAATTCTCTATTTTTTTAGAATTTGGCTTTTTTTTGGTGTGTCTTTAGGCATGCCTAGTCTTAACAGTGCGGAAGAACTTAGTACTGGTGTTATGTCTGTGCATAAATCCCAGCAAGATTTACAAAGTAGGCATGTTTACTTTGATGCTGACCCACTGGAGGAGCATCAGGAGCACCTGGACCTTGATAGTAGATGGTTCTGCTGTATGAGTATGGACCTATGAAAAGCAGGTCTTTGGCATGAGTATGACGTGAGGAGGAGTTGCCATAGGTCGTTTGCCTGTAAAATTACAGGAGATCATGTCAGGTAGCAGAAGCACAGCAAAAAGCTGCATTACCTCCCTTGTTTAAGAGATATATCTGCCAGAGGGAAACCATACTTCTGCATTGAAATCCTGCAAGATGCAGACATTTGGACAGGAATTTTGAGATCCCAGAAAGTTTGACATTCACAGTGTGACTGTTAGCTTGCTTGAGGGGCTCAAGCTAATAGCCATTCCCAAAGAAACCTTATGAGGACAAATCCACAAAGCTTGTTAGTTCTGCTATTGCTTGGCCTGTGGCAGTGACTGAGTTGTTCAAGCTGAGGTGGATTAAACCCTTACAAAGTCACAGCCAGGGATGCTTGGGACACCTCAAAAAGTTAAAGAGCAGGACCACATAAGGGGTATAGGAACATTCAGATTAAGGTAATATCTGAATAAAAATAGTGGTCTGTGTTTGTTCCCTGTAGAATTTATTTGAGAATCTACATGGAATTTGCTGATTCCAACCAGTTTCCTTGAAGATAATCAACCTGTACAGTGTAGTACTGCATCACAAGTGGCATTGGCTTAGCTGGCTCTGCAGGAGGACTGAGTCCTCTGCAGGAGGAGTAAATTTACTGGCTCTCACACTTTGAAGTGGCCTTTCTAGGGTGAGGTCAGGGGAAAATTAGAAGCACTGAGGGAGAGATGCCACACACCCCCTCCCGGGTGAATAAACCTAAGTGCCACTGTGATAAATCTTGCCAGTAGAATTTTGGCAAGTTTTCAAACTGTGCCTGTTTGGTAGGCTGAACTATCCTCCCTTTCTTACAATCTTTCAAGTTTTTTGAGCCCTTTGCTTATGTCTGGAGAGCGCCAACAGTATACAGATAACAAAAAAATCTCCATTAGGAACATTATTAGGTAGGCTGGTAACAATGATTGAAGTGAAGAAAAGGAATATGTTACCTTTAGAAGATATTTGTTATTGTAATGAATTTTGGTTACCAATAGTGTCCTTAGGCTTTTGAGGTATATGGAAAGAAGGATGATTCTCTGCAAACCTTTGAACTACAAACCACTCCATCTTTTGTAAATCTTGGGTCCAAAATATTGTTATGCTGTTCTAGTTGCATTTTGTGCCCACTAATTGTTCACTGCTCTAAGCAGTACTTGATCTGGAATAAGGCAGAGGAGATTTAGGCTTAGAGTCCTTGCCTTAAAACACTGATTCCAAGCTGACAATGGGCAAACAGGGCTGTAGAATGCTCTGAAAAAGGATTAGGAAAGTATCAGGAAAAAACTAATTTTGAACTTTCTGTCTTGAAGCAACTACTATTAATGAGTACAGGATGGTTCAATACCTTTTTCTATTTGACATGACACAATCAGCATTATAATGTATTATAGTGTATTATAGTGTATTATATTATAATTATAATATTTTAAAGTAATTTTTTATAACGTATTTACAATACATAACACTTTGTGTCTGTATAGTAAAAATAAAAATGATGGTAGGTAGTGATTTACATTTCTACTGGGAACATCCACCAAACTGACCACTACTGGGATAATATTTTGGATTATTATGATTGCCAGTTATGTAACAAGAGGAGGAGAAAACACTGCTGATATTTTACTGCTTTGAACATTTACTATGCAGTTTTACTCAGAAACTTATTTTGATATCCTAACAAGATTAGCCCATTTTCAATGAATGATGAAAGAATGATAGTGGGACCAACTGCAAAAAGTAAATAGTCTGCTAGACCCAGCAAGCAGAAATACGCCAAATTGGAGCTGAGTAACCAAAATTGGAAATCAAAACTACTTGTCAGAATAAAACACAACCCAATGAATATTAGCATTTTTGGGGTGGGTAAGAAAGAAACAAACACCTCACATTCAACTCTGGTTCTGCAACTTGGAACGGCAACATGCAGTTTGTCCTGCTTATACGAACGCACATACAGATTAAACCAAAAGATGAGTGGCACATGGATGTTTTTGCCATGAAAATCTCAAGTATGAGATGATATTTGTGCATGATAAATAATTACTATGAAACAGAGACAAGCCATTAGTGACTATTTGATGGCTTTGACATCTAAAATGCCAGCTGATCCTCACAGTACAACGTGGAGGGAGAGAAAGACATGAGATTGTAGATTATGACCAGGAAAAGAATAATGGCAACAATGTTAATAGGCATCAGTGGAGAGGAACTCGGCAGTGGGGCAAGTACAGCTATAAGGCTGTCTTCAAAAGCAGGAAACATTTTTTTTATGGCTACAGAAATTGTTTTTCAGTCAAATTCATTTCCCTATTTCAAATATTGTTACCAGGTGTGAATTATTCGGATGGTCTATTCACATCTATTCAATATCTGAACTTCCTGACCCACCAGCTTACAGGAGCTGATAAAGTCAATAGAAGTAACTAACACGGGCTGCAGGAATGTCAAAACCACAATTGTTGCTCATTGTAGTGATGTTCTACCTCTCATCATTTTTGTAATTGACAAAGATCAGTCACTGACCACTGACTAATACGACCGCTGCCTTCTTTCCCTAACAGGACTATCAAAACACTAAGACTTCTTTGAGTCTGGCAAAATATTTCTGTTTCCTGAGATTCCCATCATCAGTGTGACTGCATGTATCCCTGTGCTGTCCTCTAAGGCTTTTCTTGTATTATACCATTTTCAGTCTCTCTTATCTCTTGGAACAGAGTAACATTTTGGTATCTTCACTGAAGTTACAGACAGCAAAGAAAAAGAGCAGGAGTATCAGGAAAGAGTTTTTTCCTTAATCCTGCAAAGCCTTTAGCTATAGACTTCACCCTGTACAGTATGAAATGAAGTAGACCACACATAGGCTGTTATTCAGCAAAACACTTAACGGGAACATTTTCAAAGGCACAAAAAGCAGTTAAGCAATAATTTGCAATTGAGGATGAAAGTAGTAAGTATCCAACTGACATCTGTGACCTTTAGATCCTTGCCTACAGCCTGTGTAGTTGCCAGTGCCTCCTTCAGGGATTAACAATTCAGCAAAATGCAGAAGTGCATGACTTGTGTTTTAGGAAGAATTACCGCCAAATCTTATCTTACACACTGTCACCTGTGTGCAGCAAAATCCATAAGCACATCCACTGTAGGATTTAAAGGACAAAAGGTTTTCAATAGCTGCATTCTGCACACAGTGGCTCCCTTGGAAATAATGTACTTTTCCCTTGGTAACATCAGATCTAAAAAGAATATTAACCACGAAAAAGAATTAATATTGAATATATAACGAATTGGATACCATTTTATCATATTCTTCCTATTTACTCTCTGACACAACAGCTGGAGGTCCAATAAATAATCTGTAACTGTGCTGAAATGCTGTCAGTCGGCACAGTTGTAAAAGTGTCTGGAAGTGCAGTGAAGTCTGGAGTGATGGTATGAAATGATCATAATGACATTGTGTGATTTTTGATGTTTATTAGTTCCTTCTCTGTCTCAGACTTGTCTGGAAATATTTTCTGCCTTTGAACAGCTCTCTAGACGTCTGTACAGAAGAAGAAAGAAAAGGTATAGACTACACAAAGCAAGAAGAGTAAAAGACAGTAAAATTGATTGCATTTATTTGCCTTTTAGTCACCAAAGCAGAAGTCCAGAACAAACTTTCTAAAATAAGCAAGGCAAACTCAGCTTTGGAATGTGTGGAAATCAAGAGTAATATCGTTACCAATTGCAGTGACAATAAGCCTTAAGTCACCAGTTGCTGTTTGGAATGCTTGTGAATGTAAAGGTACCTCTTTCAATTCCTGACCAGCCTAAGAGCAGAAACACTAGAAATTTCACAGGAAATGTTGCTTTCTTTGTGACTGCATTTTGCATACTCAAGCAACTTGGAAAGCAGTACGAATATTTTTTACAGTCAAACATTATATATGGCAAATACTTTATAGTGTTCTTTAAGCTTGGGCTGAGGGTTGCTTTGGTGCGGGGTTGGATCTCACATGATGAAATGATTAGATATATATCTCCCATATTCTTTATTCTTGAAAGCTCTAACTACTTACTCAATCCAAAAGGTCTTGCAGAAGATCCTTCCTGAAGAAAATAAAAAACAATAATTATAAGGCTGATTTAGGGTCTTTGGAAATCATGGTAAATCTTTCCAGGTATGTCAGAGCAAGGCCTTAGTAAGATTATCTACATAAGAAAAGGAAGAAGGATTTAGCCATATTGTTTTTCATTCATGAAGACTGATGGTCCCTGAAAAATATGTGAATAAAAATTTAATTTTGCATTGGCCAGGCTTATTCCATTTTGAGAATTTTATATTTTGCGATGGGGAGAAGGCATAATTTGTATTTGAAAGTGGATGGTATTTTCCATGCTTTTGGTTAACAAATGAGAATTACGAAGCTGATCCGTGGTCCTCCTGAGTACCTCTGTGAGGCACTGATTTTCATGATAAAGTCTAGAAGTTTATATAAACTCCTATGAAAATTATCTTACAAACATCATGTATGACTAGACGCCATAGTTTCAAATGAAACCTGAGCATTGTAAAATAGCTTAATGCAATAGTTCAATGAAATAGTTTAATCACATACAAATTGTGTTGTAAAATCCCTGTTAATACATACTTTATTAATACATGAGGTTTTAAAAAAGCCAAGGGGATTGGGCATCGTGTTGCAACTGCAAAGCTGTCTGACCCCATCTGATGGCGAAGCACTGGTGAGTAATGTAGGCAGGCCCCTTCCCCCACCCTGGGCTGCCCCTGGCAGCAGACTCCCACCAGCTCCCTCTTTTCACTGCTAGTTGAAGTTGTTTTCCAATTTGCTGCTGAACCAGCTCACGGTGGAGTCAGAAAAGTATCTGTGTGGGAGCTAAAGGCCAAGGAGAAGGGCAAATCTGCACCCCTGCCAGCAGCTCTCAGCTAGATGAGTTTTGTGGCTTTGCAGGTGTTGGTTATAGTGTCAGTACATGAGTGAAAGCTGCATTGGATGCCCATCTGTAGGCCAGAGGAACTTTGTAAAGTTCATAAATCCTTGTCGACTGTCTATCTGTTATGTCCTTTCTATGGAAAAGGAAAATAATCTTTGAATAACAGGCAACACTACATTCATTCAATCAGGCACAATTGTTCTCATGCTTTTTGGGGAATCAAATCCTTCAAGGGTTTGGTCCTTCTAAGGCAGGTGGATGAACTATTTGTAAGCACCACAACCCAAATAAAATTCTCAGTGAACGGAAGATAAAAGATTTCTCTGAAGCCCTCCACAGCAGTAATTTTCTGTCTAACCTTTCTCTGTTATACAGTAGATATCATTGGTATTTCTACCATAGCTGATCACTGCATGAATCAGTTCACGATGGTGAATCTATCAGTCTAATTACTGTAGATTATTATAATTCCTTGAACAATGCTGGTCATTTTCTGAATCATTACCTTTCATTTCTTGTGGTTTGATATAAAAGGTCTCATCAAGCTGCTATATGCAGGTTTTTACCGTTGTAGCTATTTTCTAAGAGATGAAAACATTCTGGAAGAGATGCCAGAGAAGATCTTGATGAGATTTAATCTATTTGCATCACCTTCAGAATAATATGCGGTATCTGTCTATAAAAGAAGGAGGTCCTTTAGTCTGTAAGGATTTTGCAGACTCGGGCTCAATATGAGCTTCCATTTTGGTCTCTGGACAAAGTCTGAAACATCATTATTTTATAATCAGAAGAAGCAGCTAGAATAGAGGAGCAGCTAGATAGAGAAAACCCTGAGACAGGCAGTTTTAGATTTCCAGGCAGTGAAATCCTTGTGGATGAAAGGCAAAGAAAAGCCTACTGATAATTAGAGTTGGTGCAGGTTCGAAACAACCCCAGTGTCTGTTAAACTTGACATTTGTGCCCCTTAGAAAGTAGATGTGTCAGCCCAGACTGGCCATAAGCTATGTGCAATGGGTCAGCAGTCCTTTCACAGCCAGGTTTTTGTAGAAACACATTAGGAATTAAAATAGCTTCTTGTATGAATCTTGAACATACCAAAATAAGCTGATATTCCCACAGCAGGAGCTATATTTTACATCTTTTTGTGTTAGCTAAACTACCTCTTTCTTGCTATAATACAAGTGAGATTGGTGTTTTAAAGATCATTTCCTTAGTGCAATTTAGTATGACTGTTTTTGCAGAGAAGTCTTTCCTTTGCATCAACATTCTTTGCAAAGACAAAAGAACGTACAATTATCTTTATGCAAAAATAGATAAAAAATGCAAAATTATTCCGTTTTCCAAAGGTTGACTAGATTAAGCTATAACATGGACTGATTTTTTTATTCAGTTTTTTAAAACTAACAAATGTTCATATTAGCAATGCTAGCTGAAAATGTCTTTTTCCCAAGCCTCTCTTGTTTTGTGTTGTTCTCATCTTCTCAGTCCAAAGTAACAGCAGTACAGCAGTGACCCACACAACAGCAAATAGAGAAGTATGCTTGCCATATTTCTAGCTGACATCAGTGTGTTAGATATGTACCAGCCAAGGAATTATAGTGATCTAGGATATCAACTACACATTGCTGATAAAGAAGTCTCTGTTCACTGGTTATTTACTCATTTTAATTAACTTCCCTTGCTTTCCTCATATGTTGAGGTATTTGAGAACAGAAAAGTAATCTGGGAAATTTTCCAGTTTAAACTATAAAGTAATAAATAATTGAGCTTCTTGGCACTTAATGCATGAACTAGGATCCTTGTGGTCTAAAACAAAGATGAAATTCAACAGTTTCACTCTGGAAAACTCTGTTTTCACAATGGAGTTACCACTATGAAGTTGCAGTTCTGTCTACAGGACACAGAGGTTTTCCAGGGCCTGTTCCAGTACTGAAATGAATTGATTTAGAAGCCATGACCTGTTCATAAATGTCTGTAACTTTCACTTAAAGTGAAAAGTTTTTTGTTTTTACCAGCTAGGAAACATTTGATTGCTTATAAAGACAAAAAAGGAGTCTGGCTTCTTTAATCTGAGAGCATCCCTCTCAGTGCAGGGAGCCCCATTTTTCACATTGAACAGTGCTTGCTGCAAAAACAGAGAAGTCAAAGGAGTGGGAACTCCACCTTCCCAGACGAATTCTGTAGCCATGAGGCTCCTGTGGTCTTTTTTTCTGGTGTCCAAGTTGCCAGTTGTCCCATGCAGTCAAATGTGCTCCCAACTGCTAAGGAAACCTGGAGAAGTTAAGCTCACCCTAAAGCAGGCATTCAGGGACAGGCCAGCTCAACTGCTCTCCAACTCCACTGACAGCAGTGTAAATGTAAGCATCTGATATATATGGCCATCTATACATGGACATCTAAATCTAAGAATCTTCACCTCAGATGGAGCTTCTCCATGACGGCTTGCTGCCCAGAGGTGCTGCTACCTCTGTGCTGTTAAAAACAGGAGAGACAGACTGCATGGGCTTGACATCTCCTAACCAGCCTTGTATTTAGGGGAACACATAAGTATTTTGTAAGTCCCTGAATTCCTTAAGGCTGAGGAAGTCACAGAACATCATCAGCTACGGCAATAACTTCCTTTATACGTATTACTTCTTGTTCCTGAGGAGCAGGAATTCTTCATAAAAAGAGAGAATGTACCATTGCTTTGATCCATTGACTCACCTAATGCAATGCCTCATTCCTAGCCATGAAGTGTGGGTAGCAAAAGAAGCAGCTGCAGAAACTTTAGACATAAAAAGGGAATTTTCAGGTCAGCTGGGGAATGGAGCAAGAGGAATGGAGCAGAAGTCTGTAGTTTTGGATTCAAGTGCCAGTAATACGCAGAAGTCCTCTGCCCTTATTTGGATCTAGCCTATATCTCTCATGTGGGAGAAACTTGCATCTCAAAGGAACATAAATTTTCTGCTATTGATACTATTACAAAATCATATTCTGAATAGCTAGACCAGCATTTTGTGTGGTTCGTGACCTGTAGTAACCTTCTGCCAAATAGAACCGACAGAACAGCTTTCTGCGTCATAGAAAGGTTAAGTAGTCTTTGCTTTTTATCGGTGCTACAAATGAATCAATAGGTCTTTTAAGCTGTTCTTTGTTTACCTTGGTATTTTACAATGTATTACTAATAACACAGAGATTTTTTTCTCTTTTTGATTATGATATATGAACCTCATTAATAGCACCCGTAGGTAAGATTTGGCTGTCTCCCAGAGCAATGAAGAAGAAAATGTTGCGATCACACTGGGTTAGTTATGATCTTTCAGTGAAGGGGAAAAAAATCCATCCCACTGCAAACTGCTATCACTCTTGAAATCATTATCAACAAAAACAAGAACGGTTGAAATGTTTGGATACAACAGAAGGGTCAGAAAAATGAGATACCAAGAGCATAAAATATTACTGATTTTCTGCTTGTGATTCAGCCAGTAACAACCCCAGTGAGAAGAGTATGTAAGTGCACAGGACATAGTATACACTAAAGACAGGTAAAGATGTTTCCGTATTTGTTTGTTATATCAACACTGTCTTGCATTTCTGTACCCCACAGAGTGATTTTTCCTCCTCTTCATCATATTGAAAGTTATGGCTAATATTTCACCTTGCTTTGTCAGTAAGGATTGCGAAAGCATGACACTGCTACAGTTGTCCCCTTGCCTGCTATGTTACTTGGTTTAATCTTTCTAGAAGCTGTCATTTTCCAAGGACAGCACTCAACCTCTCCCTCTGGCTTACCAAACTGTTACTGAGCTTCCATGCTTTCACCTGGGTACAGGCGAACAACAGAGGCTTCCAACATAATGCTTTGCTGCTTGTACAAATGGACTCTCCTGTAGTCAGGTCTCTGATCGGATGAAAGCAACACAATCAGCACTGTTCATCTGTGCTATGAGTGATAATTTATGCTTTGTGTATCATCCTGTCCAAGTTCACACCTCCTAGATCAGGCCATGAATTTCTGAGAATGGGTGCGTTTAAGGCACAAGGTCGTTACTGGCCATAATTCTGTCAAGTATGACTGCATATATCTTAAAAAGCTGCGTTCAAGAAGGAAAAGGACAAATTCCAGACCTAAGTGCTCACTAAGATATCTCTGTCTTCACTGCAGTTGGCAGCTGCTGGTGGCTGTACGTGGTGTGTCCTCTTCTCTGACCACACAGTGGTGTGAAGACGTTGTACACAGTGAGGTTGCTAACGACCTCAGGGCTCCCTCTTTGAGAAGAAAGAAGCTGCAGTCCCTGAAATCTCCCATGGCATTCCTTTCCTATACAATTAATATTAGTCGGGTCTACAAGATTTGCCTTTAAGCAGTGATGAACACATTGAAAGTAATAGGCAATTCTTTAAGTATTTTCAATGGCAGTTTTGAACCAATGACACTCTCAATATGAAAGGTAAATTCATACAAAAATGAAAGAATTTTTCCTTATGTAAAGAGTAATATTTAAATACCACTGAACATTCTTACTCTTTTAAGTATGCATTTTATGTCTTGCTTGCATTTTTTGCCCTGACAAATCGTTGAGAACTTATAAAACTACATAGCTTATATCCATCTCCTCTAGTATACAAAACCTCTCCATTTATAAGAAATATTGATGGGAATCCTACATTGGAAGAAAGATTTACAAACATCATTGCTAAAAAGTTCTTACAATACAGAGATTCAAAGGAAATGGGATTTTCTATAACTTAAATTTATGCTAAAAATGCTCATTACTGTTGCATGGGATGAGCTTAATAGTCCTTTTTACTTTATAAGGCAGGGTATGCAAACAAGACTGCTGGGCTTGAAGCAGTCTGGAGTTTTAGAATGTGCTAATTCTTCATTGGAAGATATTGAGACTGATTTATGTGTTTCAGTGGAGTTTTTTCAGAGTGATTTCACGGAGGCAAATGGAGGAACTGGAAACAAATACAGACCAAGCAGGAGCACAAACAAGGCAAACAAATGATACATTGCTGGTCTAAAAGTATTGGCTGAAAACTGACAACCTGACTTTAAATATCCTCTTTTATTTTTTGTCCTGCTATGGTAGAATTGGGAAATAATCTGTACTTTCACATCGTCCCCAGTGATCTTTACCTGTCTGGCAAATTATCCTTTGCTAATATTCTGTATTCAAGTCCAGAAATTAGTACATAGCTTCCATCCCAGTGCCTGAAGAAGTGACTGATTTTTTAAAAAGAAAAATAGCTAATAATATGTTACTGATATAATTTTGTGTCAGTATTTACTTATAAGTCTTTACTGCCCAGTTCTCAGTCAAATATTCATGAACAGCAATCTGTAGTAGCAAAAGAAATTGAAACCCCATGCTTCAAAACCAAGTCTTTATCCTCATGATCAACTCTTCTGTAGATTAGTGGTATCGGTTTATTTTATCTGAAACTGCCAATCTATTTTAAGGCTGTTAGAATTCAGGCCCATCTCATTTAGATTTCTCTGCATGAGGGTTAAGCGATACAACAATTAGAGTTGCAGCAGACAGTGCCATGCTCTTTTTATTAATATTCAGCTTACTGACACCTTTTAAGGGACTGAATCAATGAAGATAATAGCAAGGGCATCTCACAGTCATGGGGAGACAGTCCTGAACATGCTGAAAGATGCTGAGCTGTCTCTGAGGAACAGAAGGGCACACACTGGAAAATGCAGAAGCAAACCCCACTATTTCTTACAGGGAGATTGCCTAACTATTGATCAGTTTAAAAGCAGAGAGAGTTAAGGAAGGACCTATTCTTTCTCCCATTCTTTTAATTCTCCACACGAGACTTGAGAAGTCTGTTCTCTTGGTTCTTTGACTATGTCCATACATACAGTGCAGAAGTTACACCATAGGATGCTGGGGATTTGCTATGTAACTTTTGGGGGCAGAGGGTAAACAACATGGATTTTTCTTCCTCGGAATCAAAGTATCAGAAAGTTAGGATTTTATACCATTTCTCACAAAGCCAGGGGCCCAAAGTTTGGTTAAATGAGAGCTGGGCTTAGAAAAGAACACCCATGATTTATAGAACTGCTGGCTTGTCACAACCTACAGCTTCCAGTCAAACTGGATAACAGGCCATAGGTTTAATTTCCTGCAACAAAGATGACCATAGAATTCTGGTAGACCTGCAGTTGTAGCAAAAATGGATATGAAATGTCCTTACAATCTGAAAATCCTTTGCCAGCCTCAAAAATCTTCATAGGCTGGAGAGTCCTGAAAGGAATCAGACTTACCTGAAACCCAAACCTTGACTCAACAGCAGCTGCTCTTAGGTTATGGATTATGCTATTTCCCATGACCTGCACACCGCTGTCTCTCAAAAGTCAGATTTGGTAAACAAATAAAATAGCAACTGGCTACTGAAAACTTTCCCTAGTCAAATCAAAGAGACTTGTGGATGGAGGTTAAGAACTTCACTACAGATGTGCTTAGTCATGCAAATCAGTCCACCAAAGCGAAATATATCTGCATGCCTCTCGGCTCCTCATTCAGGAGGATGCTGCTGCCAGAGGAGGCAGCAGCCCATGTGGAAGAAAAGGGCAAAGTGACATTTTGGAGAAGCCACGTTGCTGCAGGGGCCGTGCTGCTGCTGTCTCGAGGGGAAGGGCAGCCCATGTTCTGGCCTCTGCAGCTCACCAGAGCAGAGCCAGAGGCACCCGACTTGGAATTCATTGCTCCCCGAGCCAAGTTTCTTCTCAAGCTGCTGTCTTGGCAAAGCACCTCTGCAATGGCTGTTGCTGCAGGGAGAAAAACATCTCCGTTTGTGTGGTTTAATTCAAACCATGATCAAAGCAGCTTATTGACTTATTAACGATGCATAATTAACTGGCAATCAGTGTACTACATATGCAGGTCAATATTGACCATACAACAGATAAATGATGATACCAGACACTCACAGAGCATTAACACACAGCTACACACTTCCCAGCCCCCCCAGGAGCACAGACTATTCCCCGGCACCTCCCCAGCTTCCAGGTATTCCCCCTCCCCCACCGGCCCGTGGGCCGCAAGCACCACCACCCCACCCATGTGGGTCCTGGTGCAGATCCCCATGGACAGCTCCTCATCAGCTCCCCCAATGCTGCGGTCTAACCTGCAGGAAAAAAACAAAAATCAGTATAAACATATACATACATATAGCCACCCCAGCATACATACAGACTTATGGTTGAATTATTCTCCTTCTTGGTTTTGGAATAGAAAGAGTTTTTATCACTTGTAATGGGACTGACAGAGAAGTAAACATAGTTAATAACCCTTAAAACATTTCAGTCTTTTTATCTGAAGTACATTTTCTTTTTAAATGAAAATTTCCTGTTTCTGCCAAACCTACAAAGATAGGAAGGATTCTTATCTCCCCGCTAACTTACAGGCTATGCTAACTGGGAACCAATCAGCTTTTATAGCTGCCTTCCTCTACAGAAATGAAAGAAAAATGAAGCTATTAAAGGGATAAAATCAATTTTAGTGTATGGTATTCTGAGAAAAAAAGAGGGGGGTGAAAAAGAGGGGAAAAAAGAATAATGATGTGTCATCAGTGAACAGTCATCACCAATTAACTCCATGAAAGCCAGCACTCTGAACACAGAACTCAGTTGATTTTTTATGTAGGGATTAGGAAGTGCCAAGTATCCTTGTTCAAACAGGATCATCTTTGATGAGTGCTCTCAATGTTTCATGGCTCACTTACGGGTCACCAGAATTCTGAGTCAGACGAAAGACAAAGAAAGCAGGCTATATGACAACTGTAGAATAGTGGGGCTTCAAGACATAAATGTTTTTTTTACATTAACCAGGGGGAAAAAAAAATCATAAACTGCAGCCTGCTTCCCCATTTGTACAGAGCTCATTTTAGATTTAAGACCTGAGAGCATTTAGATGTACAAAGTACAAGCTGAATTCAGCAAATGGATGTGGCTCAAGTAAATCTTTTTTTTCTGGATAAATTTAAGAAACCTGTAACTATGCCAATCCCTACTGTAATATGTGGTAACACTTTCATAGAAATATCACAGAGATGGCTCTGATTCTGCATAAAGTTGTCTTAATTTCATGCTCAGACATGTATGCCCTATTGATTTTCTGTGTTTTTTACCTGAAAATTGTTGTCATTTCTCTTTCATCAATTTACACACACTGTCTTTTTCACTTTGTTGACCTTTCTTAGCAAGTATCATGCTACAACGCCAACCAAAAATGCCACAACAAAGTTCACAGGCAGTACTAAACATTTCAGAAGTGTAGTGGGTTTCTGGAGGAAGAGCATGCCTTTTCCTTTCCCTGTTCTTCCAGCTCTGAGTGACAGAGGTGCTGCTTCCCTTTCCCCTTAGGTGCTGTGTGAGAGAGATATTTTTCATCATTCTGCCAAGTTCTTTCCTGTTGTCCTTCAAGATCCTTGACTTTTTTTTCTTCCTGAAAAGTGGATATAACTTCCCTGGAGCAAACACTCCCAGCAAGGTGTGTGTAACCTGTTATTCTTCTCTTAATTATATTAAAAGGAATCAATACATTTTCCAATGCACACAACTTTGTTGTAGCTGCAGATACACAACACAGTCTATTATCCTTTTCCCCCCAAAAATCTTGGTATGTTATCAAAGATGGTGTGTTGAGAATGCCTCGATACACCACTCCAAAAATCTGTTAACAGCAACACAAGGATGGTTTTACAACGATAGAAATTGTGATTTGAATGGACCTCTGGAGGTCATCTAGTCCAGCCTCTCCCTTGAAACTGGTCTTCAAGAATATCCACTTCTGTGCACAGGCTTAACAAGTGAGAGAAACATACATACTGTATTTCTAAGAGCTGCTTACCATGCCCACAGTTATGGAGCAGTCTGACCCAGTATGTCCAAGTTCAATTTGTCAGGGTGAAGAGAAAAATCAGGATTTGAAAAAAAGAGAAAAAAATAATCTGAAGAAAATTAGTGCCAGTTCCAATCAGTAGCAGCAACACACAGCATATTTTCCTCCTTTCACTTATCCTGCATTTAGTTGCTCTAATTGATTGAGATGCTTTTTATACCTACTTTTTTGGCTCATATGCTCTTTTTTTTATCTGCTGTAATACTCTCGTTCATCTCTTTGTAGAATACCTTATTATTTTTCCCTATCTGAATCTCAGGTTTTGCTGAGATAATTGGCTTTAGCTGTGATTTTCAAAAGCACTTAGAAGCATTTTTCCAAGTGGACTTAGAGCCCAAGTCACATTATAAGTCACTAAGCCTAAGGGTTCAAAAGTGCATAAATAGTTTTTGAAAATGGAACTTAAACTCTTAAGACAAGTAGCTGCTTTTGAAAAGTTATCTTTTATGCAATGTGTGCAAGCCACGAAGGAAACCAAATAAACAGAAATTTCAATGTTGCTTCAGTCCCACTCTGCATTATGTGAAGCTGTTGGTCAGGATATTTATATACTTGGACAATATGTATTTCACAGAAAATACTTATAAATTATATATTTGAGCAGAGTTAGAATTTGGGAAAAATACATTTAGAAATATAAAACTACAATATAGAGTATAAAACAATGTTAAAAAAAAAAACAAACCAGGCCAGAAATGGAATGTCATCTTCATTGTTAAGCTAGACTAGAAAATCTCCAGAAAGTCTTATTGCTTTGCAATGATACCCTGCTCATTCCCAGTGAAGCTGATGACAGAGCTCCCAGTTTCTTTTCAATTATTGTAGCTTCAGAGTTTCACATGTACTTCAGAATGAAAGTGTGTCTCTTTAGCTAAAAAAATCAATATAATTCAAGTCATTCCTTCAGCAGGACGGGTTATTCTGGTAGGTAATTAGAATAGAAACAAGTATGATTTTAACATTTCACCCTTACGAACTATTTATTTCTGCTGTGCCTAAAGGAAATACATGGAGTCCAACTGGACTAGACTTCAGAAACATTTAGCTAAGTTAAACCCAAACAAATCTTAAACCCAAGTAGCTCCATCAAAATCTGTAAAGCTACATTTATATTACTGAGCAAGATTAATGAGGAGGATTTGGTACCCGATTCAAGAAACTTAAGAAAGTCGAAAATGAGGTACCTTTGAGGTAAAGGCTTGGAAGCAGGGTTGTCATGGCCAATACTGCTGGTGAGAAGAAGAAGGCTTACAGGAATAAGCTCCGTGTGGTGGCAATGGGAATGACAAATTATTTCTCAGAGTAGTAAATGGAATCTTAAACAGATCTTCAATAACATGCTAATTTAGTCTCGTATCTTGACTGCAGAATTAATTTTCTAACCGCCAATTTCAGCTGGCCGTGCAACTGCTCTAAATTTCAGGGTGACCTTTGTAGGGCCGTAGGAGACATTTTAGCTCAGAGAATAACAGCGTTGGATCCTTTAAACACCTCTGTTTGGATTTTGTAGTAAGTTGTTCTCAGTGAATTTATCAAGTATGGGAAATATTAACTGGATGGCCTTGTCAAGCATATCTATTCACCAGCAAAAAAAAATCCAAACTGTTATCAGACGCTAGTGAGAATTGTTGTTGTTGCTGTTGTTGTTAACACTGAGGAGGGTGGCTCTCATAGACAAAAACTTTATTTGATACAGACATCGTAGACGGTCCAGTGGAGGAAGAGGAAAGAAGGAAGTGGGAAGAGCGAAGTTGATGGCAAACACAATGGGAATTTTTGGTGTAAAGTGCTAGACGGGAAGACACCTGGAACATCACGCAAAGGTGGTTGCTGGTTGATTTTGACTATGATCAAAAGTAGGATGTCTAATCCTCCTTTCTAATGATAGCAAGATGCCAGACCCAATATTGACTAATTAAGTGAGCTGCAAGTAGCATGATGTTGACTGAAGAAGACTTTTTCAGGAACCATTAGAGAGCCTTGAGGAGTTTTCTTAAATCTAGAATCTGAATTGGCAGCTAGTCTAAGTTGTTCAAGAGGAGCCCAAAGTAAATTAACGCCCTGCTTAAGATCTTGAAAACTGATGTGAGTTTATCTTTTAGTCTCCTGTGAGGACTCAGTGATACTTCTGCAAGCAAAGTCCTGGCAACTTCACACAGTTCATATCAGGGCCAAGCAGAGCAGAACCTCTTGTTCTTGGGAAAGCACCACTGATTGCCATCCTGTAAGAAACCTGCCAATTAGGGGTCAGAAACAAACCTCTGTCTATACCCCTCAATTGCCAGTAAATTGGCTTAGCAGTAAAATGTGAACACACTGCAGCCATTTAAAGATGCGTATCAATTATTTTCCTCTTAGTGCAAGCAGGCTGCTTTGAGAGAAAACGCAGTAAGAAAGGAAGCATCTTTTTCAGCCCCACGAGGTAATGCATCTTCACATGGCTTCTCGCAACTGGCTGTGCCTGAAGGCACAATTTTGTACACTGCTGAAATGATCAAATGAACAGAGTGTAAAACTAAAACTTGGACTGAAATGAGAAAGACTGTTTAAAAAATTTGGTAGGATGGGTTGCAAAATCATTTAATAAATCTGAAAGACAAATTAATTAATATGTTTATTGTGTCAGGAAAACAGGACTATGTGCCAAAGTAATACAGCTTTCTCTGCTTTGGGGACCTGGCCTGAAACCTCTTCTGATTGTTTTACAAACAGCTTCCAAAAGCTCCACACATATTTTCAGACAGAATATGCAGATCTGGGAATATAAAAACAAAAGGATGCATTAATTTGTGGTATCCTTGAAAAGAGACACTTTCCTCAAAACTAACCCAATCACAGTGAAGAACAGTGCAGTTGTGTGATGTACATAGTCACAGTTTCAGAAAAAATAATCCGGATAGTTTTCAATTCAGGTAATATTAGAATAGCACAGAAGAAATGCATGCTTTAAGTGTTTATATGTATACTTCATCTAGGAACCTGCACTCCTGTCACTTGACATAATACACTTTGCTCCAAGGGGGGAAATAACTCTAAGCAACACCTGTTACAGTACTGCTCTTCATCTTGAGGATCAGCCCTCTCAGGCAGAGAAAATGTAATAATAAACAGTTTTGGCTGAATTTCTTTAGAGATAAGAAAACCACCCCATATCCGTCTTCAATTAGGTGACAGAAACTATCACAAAGGATTCCTGGACCTCCTGTAAGCTTCTTCCAGCATGTCATTTAGTCTGCCTGACAGCATGGTGACTCTGCAACTATAGCCTATTTTATTCTTTTCAGAGATTTACCTTCAAATGTCTCTAAAGGCTTTCTTTAACCCCCCCTTTTTTTTAATTAAGTAAGGTTGTTCAAGCTTGAGGGCTGATTTTTTCCAACAATTGCTCAGCAGTCATGAATGGGGAACTAGGCTAAACCTACTGCTTCAATTAGTTTAATTGATGGAGGCTGGGGTGTGTGGATTTTCTCATCTGAGTCTAATGAAAGAAGCGTTCAGTTTATAGAGGATATTTTATGCTGCAGAATGTAAGTTTGAAAGTGAGGAGACCATAATTTTCTTCTCAGCTCCTCAAATGATCTGTAATGGGATGGTGGCCAAAACATTTCACTTCAGTGCTTCAGGGCTCAGGCAAATGACTTCTACTGAATTTTGATGGGGTGATTTAAGAAGTCACCAGCCTCGGCTGGCTGTTTCCAACCCTGTAACAAAGCCTATTGCAAAGTATGCCAATACTTCAGCTATGCCAGTGCCTGGCTCTGTAGCATAAACTGCAAAGAAGATTGATTTGTGCTGACACTCAGTTGTACCCAGGAGAGACAGATGTGTAGGTTGCTCTGCTGCCCCTGCCAACAGTGCCCATGTCTAGCTGTGAGGCCAGTTTCTAGATGGAGAACTGGGATCAGTGCAGTCCCGAGGCTTCCTTATGAGGCTCAGGAGGAGAGGTTTTCGTGTAAAATCGTGTTTTGTGCTAATTGCTTTGCTTGTAAAATGATGGTGGATCTATGAATGAAAAGTGGTATATAAAAGTTTAACTGCATATTTTTGTTAAATTAATACTTAATTTCCATTGGTATTTTTTTCTTCTCCTTCATCTAAGAATCAAAGATATTTTTATCTTAAAAGAAAACTTTAGTTGTTACACATTAATATTTTAAAGCAATTACATGTGGTTTATTTTTCATTTATTTATTTATTTTTAGGCTGAACTTTTTAGGGACTTCAGTAGGGATTCTCCTTCACATTGATTGTACAATACAACCATACTTAACTAATAAATATTTTGCACATAAGATACATTTTAAAAAAATGCATCACTTCAGAAAGCGTCTGTGTGGAAGGCCTTAAATTAACCAGAGCTATGAGGTGGAAATGCCTCCGTATTTTTGTCTTGTTAATGAGACTATCAAAAGAACCCAAAAGCTTTCAAGCTCCCATGCTGTATTTTATTAAAGTAGAAAGTAATAGGCTGGAACAGAATAACTGTTTTGTACAGGGAAAGGGTTTGCAACCACAGTCTGAGACAGATCAGAAAAAATGTTTGGACAAAACCAAAGAGCTCCATCAAAACATATCTTTGCAAGCTGGGTCGTTTCAGTCCAAAATTCTGTGTGATTCTGAGTGTGACTCAGAGGCTAGGACCTAGGTATAAATACACAGTCTTCCTCTCAGCTTCCTGTTCTCACAAGATTTTAAACAAAATATATAGTGTACAATACTGGTACTGATGTCTGAAAAGGAATAATGCGTATAGATCCATTTTCTGTCACAGTAGTTGCTCAGTGCTAGGCTGCACTTGCAGGATCAGTTGCCCTTTCAGGTCGCTGACTGAGAGGAACGGTATACCCTTCATGGTATCTTCTAGGACATGACTCCATTTTCTGCCTTAAGGGAAGAAGTATACATCAATTTATCAGCTTATATAACTCTTTTTTTAAAGACACAGGTCAGTCACAGTGTTCCCCTTTTTCTTTTGACTCTTACTCAAGGTTAGAAGAAAATACTGGATAAGTTGAAGTAATTTCTCTATTTCTGGTCTTGTGAGCCAAGACCCACGAAGAGGTTATGTCATTTTCTTGAAGAGCTTTATGCCCTGTTTGACTAAGTAGAGTCAGCACTACTTATGTTTCCCTTGGTAGGCTAGCTTTCCACCTGAAGAATATCCCTTCAGTCTTATCAGTCTTTCCCAGGAGCTGCTTCATTTGACTGCTCCAGACATGCCTAAGACTGGAAAATCTGCTGAATCTAGTAGACACCTTGGAGTATTTTGGAACCCTTGCAAGCAGCACTGTAAAAGCACTGGAAACATTGTGAAGTGTAGATTGAAAAGTTTTCAGTTAATCAGTAATATGATAAATAGAAGAAATTAGAGAGTTAAGTTTCTACTGCAGAAGTTTCCATTGCAGAAGATTCCACCCTCTGATGTTTGTGGTAGGAATATGGACTTAGAGTTATCAAATAAATCAAGGTGAGACTTTCATTTTTTTAAACTTGTATTTTCATTGCTCTAATTGAGGTATTAAGAAAATGACGCTTTTGAATTTTTTTCAGCACTAATTCTGATCTCACTGATTAAATGACCTCAGCTCAGATTCAGATTTCCTGTGGAATTTGAAAGTGCCACCATCTTGCTTGTTTTTTCCTATTAATTTTAAGCATTAAGATTAATATTAACATAGACTATTTAGCTATGTGAATAGATGCATATAAACAGATACCTAGATAGATATAAACAGATGAGTCTATAGCTAGATTTTTCTCTAGACTTTATAAGAACTTGATAAACCAGAAGTAGTCAGGGATCTTCACTTTTATTGTGCCTAGGTGTTGTAGAATGAAAAGCGTACAGTTGCTATCTTCAGAATTTGTCTATGTATAAGACCAGGGCAATAGATGAAATGGGCAATAAGAAAGTGGAGTTAAAAAAAAATCATATGGTACAAGTTCCGTTGTCAAAGTCAAGGCCTCTATCTGTAGCAATATACCTGTAGTTTAAATATTGTCAAGCTTACAGTGACTGTGGCAAAAGAAGATATCAAACAGCTTTGCAGATGTTATGAGAAGTTAATCTGAAGCATGAATTTGGATAAAAGGATCAAAGTTCTTTTTTTTTTTCCCATTTTAACAAATAGTAGAGAGAAGCTGACTTTCAGGCTCACTGGAGGTGAGAGCTGACATTTCAGCAATGAGTGAAGTCTTCATAGGTAAGGTGGAAATACCTGCAAAGGGCCTTGATGGTGAAGGCCTTCAGCTTATCTTTGGTAGAAAACAGAAAAAGAATGATGTATCAAGAGGGGTGACAGAGTTTGTGTGGTGGGCTGGTAAAACAGCCTGTCCATCAGAAGGCCAAACCTCATGGGAAAGGAGCTGTTCCTTCTAGGCACCTTCTGAGACACAGCCTATTTTATTGTTCTTTTTAGCAGAGGGTGTTCTTCACCAATGTTTTCAGTCCCTGCAGGGATTTTGGGCATATTTAGATCCATTTTTCTACCACTAGTTCCTACCAACATTCGAGATACCTGGAACAAATCCTAGCAAAAAGATGAGGATGCTCACTTTGTTTCTATAGACTCTGTTAAGTACAGAAAATGTCCTTGTAGTGTACTATGTGAGCTTTGTTCAGCTTGTACTGTCTTTACTGAAATACCCTTTTTTCTGTCCTGGGTGGTTGCAGCCTTACCCACTTTGACTCCAACAGTTCAACGTCCGACAAAAGCACCCACGTGAGGCTGTCTGGATGTTGCTGAGTTGGAGGGAAGGACATGAGATCCCTGCATATCCTGTGACTCAAAGTTTCTCTGGAAAATATGTGTGGGGCTGGAGTATGAAAAGACAAGGAAGGAAGGTGAGAGGAGACCATCGAGCCCTGCATGAGATCTCAAAGTTAAGCTCTGGGCAGGGAAGAAAGACTGAAAGTGAGTGTTAACAAATGACAGTAAGTGCTCTGCAGAGAGTGATTTTACAAGGCTAAACAGAATTAGGATACCCAGAGCTGAAGTGGGAGAGCAAGGTGTATCATTCATACAAATAAGCTGGATGGCAGCTTGAGAAAAGAGGTAAAACCTTTATTAAATCTAATGATCTGTAAATACCACTGGCATTAATTATGCTGCATTATTGAATGTTAAAAATCTGAAGCCTGGAGCTAGAATAATTAATCTGCCCTTGTGATTGCCTGGGAAGGGAGAGAAAGGTACTGTTCCTGGCAGTGCAAGCTGAAATTACAAATGGAGAAAAGAGAGTTTATTGTGCTCAAGGCCCTATTTTTGACAACAGAGAGTTTCTCAGGGATGTTTGCTGGAAGCCTAGGAGAGAGAGACACTACCATTTCCTTTTTGTTTTTCTTTTTTTCAAAGGACCTGAGTCATTTCAGCCTGAAATCACTAACTTGGGGCAAGCCATTTTATTGGTGTTAGAGACTGGATGAGCTGAGCTCCACACCCTCCAACAAACTCATCCACAAAAAAACCAAAATCCCTACGCTTATAGGATCCTGCGAAGGATGTGTTATATTAAGTATATGTAGAAACAGCAGCTTTCTGTTTTATTGCTGGCCGAGAGAGCTTGCTTTCCTGTGGTGCAATTTCTTCAAACAGGGTCTTATCAGCTGTGTGTGACAAAATGACGTTTCAGCTTAGACTCAGCTGTTTACAGTCTATCTTCCTGTCCCAAATTTTCAGAAAATCAGGACAAGTTGCTTGTGACATGGAGGCACTATTAGGAGGAATTAATGCAGTGTTACCAAGAGTCAAAGGAAAATTCACTCAATTATCCAGAGGCATGTGTGAATGTATGTACCACAATGAGAGATGTTCTGGTTGCTCTACTTGTAATGAAAGAGAGAAACAAGCCCTGGCTGCTACAGCTGTCATTTCCTTAAACTGACATTATTTTATTTTACAGAATCATAGAATCATACTGTAAATAGTGATAAGAGATCACTCTGCTTTAAATAGGAAAACTGTGGTTTAGACTGCATGGCCTTTCACTGAATCTGATATGTTTGTTTCCAGGTATAGGTGCTCAAGGAACACACAAAAAAAATACAGAAATGTGTAAATATATACCTCCATGTTGGAACCAGCCTTTGTCTTGTCCATTTGACATAAATCATAAAAGTTTGCTTGCCAGAGGGAAAAATCCATCTTCCATCTGTACTCTGTTAATGCTTTTTTCTATGCACAGCTTTACAAAATCTGTCTTTTTTTGCGTGTTTTAAAGACCAAGATGGTTGTGAATCCTTGGGGAAAAAAATGCCAAGTTAAGAATCCAGTGTGAAATTATCTTGCAACTGTAGTCTACCTCTAACAAGCTGGAATTGTAATTTGCTAGTGTCCTGTTATATGAATTCTTTAATGGGAATAACCTTTTCTGATAAAGCATTTTCCAATCCATTTTTTCTTTGTGGGAGGAGGATTTGGGGTTTTCTGCAGTCTTCCTAATGAAAAATATACAGGTTTATAAAGTCTGATCGAAAATTAAATATTGATTCACTGTGAGAACAGATGGAAATAAACAATAGGGGCTAGAACAGGTACCAAGCTGTTACTGCAACTTTCCAGGAAGTTAATGAAATTACTTTTATTCTGGGGCAAGTCTGTAGGGAATAAGGCCTAGCTGTACAGGTTCAGATTACTAGAGACTAATATCAGTTTTCACGGTACAGTTTTGAAAAAAGTATAGTGTTGCCCAGCATTAGGGGTAGTGTATACAAACGCAAAAGACATCCACCTTTTCCTGAGTGAAGCCTCTGTAATTATGTAATGTTGAGAGTTTATTTTCTCCCTTTATCATTTTATTAAGATATGCCCTTTTTTCTTGATTTATCGAGCTTTACATATGCTCTACAAGCATATTTTGAATTAAATAAACTGCAAGCGTCTGTAAGAATATGTGTATATTTATGTTACATAAAAGTATTGAAGCTATTCATACTACAGGACACTTAATACATTTGATCACAAAACCACTTTAAAATATAGTCATTTTCATTAATTTCCTTACCCTAAAATGAATATAATCTCATTCAAAAGTCTCCTGAAACTTATGCAATGTTCCCATTGACTCCATATCACTTGGTTGGGAGTCACCATCTAATAAGGTGTCTTCAGTGAACTATTTCACTTTCAAAAGTGAATCCATTTGAGACTTCTCTGTGTAAAATGGTCGTATCTCAGATGTTTATACAAGTAAAATATCAACCTTGAGAAGAAAAATTTAGAACAAGAGCACAATGTTAAATATTGAGGAAAATATAGACTGAAATAAGCTATATTATTTCAAGTCTCTATTGCAAAAAGACTATTCTTTGAAAAATATGAGTTGTTTGGCCTGGCCTACTCTATCTGCTTGCATGCTCACTATTTACAGAATCACAGAATCACAGAATGTTAGGGGTTGGAAGGTGTCCTGGGTTTGGCCAGGAAAGGGTAAATTTTTGCCAGAAGCCAGGAGGGGACACAGCTGGGCAGGCTGACCCCACTTGGCCAAACAGAACAGGGTATTCGATACCATGTGCTGCCATGCTGGGTTCAGGTGGGGGGAGCTGCACGGCGGGAAGTCGGTCGCGGCTTGGGAGCGTGTGGCTGTGGCGAGCGGTGAGAGTTCTGTGCTCTACTGTTTTGTTTTGTGTGTTCTTCTTATCTGTATCATTGTTGTTCCTGTTCCCTTTGTTTCCTGTTCTGTTAAATTGCCCTTATCCCGACCCACCGGTTTCTGCCTGTTTCTTTCCATTCTCCTCCGCACCCCGGCGGGGGGAGGGGCAGCCGCGTGGCACTTTTGTTGCCAGCCACAGCCAAATCAGAACAGAAGGGACCTCTGTGGGTCATCTAGTCCAGCCCCCCTGCCGAAGCAGGGTCACCTACAGCAGGCTGCACAAGACTGCGTCCAGGTGAATCTTGAATATCTCCAGAGAAGGAGACTCCACAACCTCCATGGGCAGCCTGTTCCAGTGCTCCGTCACCCTCAAAGTGATGAAGTTCTTCCTCATGTTCAGCTGGAACTTCCTGTGCTTCAATTTGTATTTTACATAGTGTCCGTTTTCCAAAACTGCGTTTCTATGACTAACGTGGAGTGTGTAGGACCCCCTACCCTCTCTGATTATTGAATCTTTTGAATACTTATGAGAAATCCTGCTTCATATGTTTCTTCTGCCAAAAGGAGCATGAACCTGCCTCTTTCATGTTATAGGCCATCCAACAGGACAGACTAGGGGAGTCTCTCCTCCTTTGAATATCTTCTAAGCAAGCACCAGAAGGCTCCCATAAAAACTGACTGCCCTTGAGCCTAAACCCTTCTGTGCTTAGAGCTGAGAGACATTTGAATTAAATTCTCACTTACTAGTGACTGAGTCATGAAGCCATGGCAGATTCATTCCTTACTCCTGAACTGTTCCACCTTGCATAGAATAATTAAAGATTAATTCAGTTAGAGAGAGAAAGACAATCAGAAGTGCTGTGTGGGATGCCACTAGAGGGATTTAAGTGAAAAGACAGCAAGAGAGAACACTTAGCTTCCAGTCACTGATCAAAATACCTTCTAAATATTTTAGACCAAATTGACCAGCCTGAAAGTAAAAGATGGAGAGTAGCCTACCCAGCTCAGCAAGTTCTTTAGCAGCTGAGGCATACTGTTTGGAAAGTTAACATTCCCTGAGGCAGAGGAGAAAATCAAACCTGAGCTACGTAAACTGTAGATGAGTGTCCTTGAGTAAAAAGTGGGGGGCTGTTTCTTCTCCTGCGTGGTTTTGTGGGTGTTTGCTAAGTCAATCTCTTTATTTCCATTTCTTTGCTTTGCCAAAGTAACTGAAATGAAATTGAAATGTTTGGTTTTAGAACCACTCAGAGATATGTTCCCATTTTTATTTTTTGCTCAATTTTTTCCCATTAGTTTTTATTTTAAGGAGGGGAAAAATAATTTTGGCTTATGCGATTGGATTATTCTTTCAGCCAACTCACCAGAAAAATAACTGTCACACAGACCACATTCCATATTGTTTTTGCTCCTTCTACTGTAGAATTTATTTCTCAATGTCCTTATGTAATCAGGCTTCTATAAAAATTCTCTAACTCAATTCAAGCTACTAAAGAAAAAGACATATCGAATAATGCTCTTGTTGGTTTTTCAACAACTTAGTAAATAGATCAAGTGATTTAAATTATGTTTGTCTTAGAGTTTTTCCAAATTAATCATTACTGCGGCTAAGACAGCATGATTTGGAAAAACTGAACAATTGTGGGAATGAACAGAACTTTTACATAGTGTTCAGGTAGATGAATACTTTGGACAATTAGGGTATCAGCTGATAACCTACTTCACTAGTGCATTAAATCTCTGCACTGCTTAACTTCAGCTTTCTCAATTAACTCTTCAATATGCAAAGGATTTTTGAAAGATTCAGCCCAAATCAGAAGGCATCACACATCTGGAGATCGTCGAGAAAATGCTGACTCAGGTGAGGATGGTCAAAACCATCCAGGTCAAGGCTTGAGTTTATACTAGCATTTATATTTAGGCCTTCCACACTGTATTGCTTCTGTGATATATCAGTCCCTCCATTCTTCAGCAGCTGTAATTGTCTTCTGCTGTAGTGTAGCCCTAAGCAGAAGCTTCACAATGGTTAGTGGTGTAATTTTAAACTTCCATTACAAATACGCATTATGATCTTTTTAATTCATAGACAAAAAGTTATAGCAGAGCTGCAACTGAAACTCAGTTCAGGTTTCCCTTTTTTTTCTTAAAACACAGTCATGTATTTTTATCTGTGCAGAAGTTAGTACTGTTGATTACAGTTTTAGATGGGATCAAGGAACATAATATATATTTTTAATTCATACTTCCATAGCATGAGGAAATACATTTAGCATTAATACAAATTAAAGCTGTCACTACTGGAGAGTGAATATTTAGTCAATGCTAAATTTGATTTCTTTGATAGTGTACAGAACCTCCTTATAAGAAGTATTTTGTAGATTCATAAACAACTGCTCAATCTGATGCTCAACAATAAAGGCAATATAATTTTAAGACTTCAATACAGGTAACAAGATTTGTCTTACTGTAATTCTTTCCTAGTAAAGCTGTGAATGGGCTTCAGGTAGTTACTCTCATATGCTACTTTCATTCTGTGCAAGAAAGATTTTGGGATTAAAGGAATAGGTCTGACAATACTCTCTTATGCCTCTGTGGATGAAAGGAGAATCTTAAGGGCAATTTCATCCCTTTACTTTCAACACTAAGGTACACTCATCCGGGAAGAAAATACACACTTTGGAAAATTATAGAAAAGGAATATACCTCTACTGTTTGAAAAAAAATAATGCTGAAAATTTCTATGACTGCCGAGTTTTTCTGTGTAAAGGATGATCACAGTCATAACTAAACACAGAGTTGAGGCACCTCCTTACCAAATTCTATGTACCATAAGACAGTTACTCTTCAATTATCTGAAACTATGCCAAATTCCTTGCTCCAAGATTTCCTTTTTCTTTCTTATTGCAACAGCTTTTCAAACAACTCCAGTATCTTACACTGGAAATACAGGACTAAATCAAGTAATAATAACTCCAGTATTTCATTCCAAATCATGAAGGCATATATTGCAGTGCAACTAAACATACTTATAGGAAACCCTTAAATTCTCAACTTAGTGAGCAAAAAAAAGCATGTGGAATCACATCTTTCCAGACTCCAGTTTTCAGAGGACATCCTGAAATAGGCTTTACTTATCCACCAAACTTCGCACACTTGCACAAGTAGACTTGCTTAACTTCAATACAAAATGTTCAAAGTTCTTCTGCAATTCCCATCAGTGTCTGCATACAGAATCACGGAATCACAGAATCACAGAATGGTAGGGGTTGGAAGGGACCTCTGTGGGTCCTGTAGTCCAACCCTGCTGCCGAAGCAGGGTCACCTACAGTAGGCTGTAGAGGACCTTGTCCAGGCGGGTCTTGAATATCTCCAGAGAAGGAGACTCCACAACCTCCCTGGGCAGCCTGTTCCAGTGCTCTGTCACCCTCAGAGGTAAGAAGTTCTTCCTCATGTTCAGACAGAACTTCCAGTGCTTCAGTTTGTGCCCATTGCCCCTTGTCTTGTCGCTGGGCACTACTGAAAAGAGCTTGGCCCCATCTTCCTGACACCCATCCTTCAGATATTTGTAAGTATATATTAGGTCCCCTCGCCTTCTCTTCTTCAGGCTGAACAAGCCCAGCTCCGTCAGCCTCTCCTCGTAGGAGAGATGTTCCAGTCCCCTCACCATCCTTGTAGCCCTGACATATACAGCATATATGACTTTCAAAATATGTTTCATTGTATGCAAATATATCTAAGGATCAGATTTCTTATTTCAGGAATTCCAACAGGCAGTTACACTGTGCATACTTTTATTGAATAGTTAAATTCACAGAAGGAAAGGAGTCAAAATAGCAGCACAGAAGGGCTCGCCTGACCTCACAGTGTGAATATAATTAACTCCATGTACTTCCGCTTTCAGTACTCTGCTACTTTTCTATTGTTGAGTCATGGGTAAAATTTTAAGTTTGATTCTGCAATTGTTCATCTAGCTTAGTTTCAGCATGTAAGTGGCCTCAGTAATTTCAGTGAATTACAGTATCTGGCAGATGGCATTACTGCTAATAAGACTTGTTTTAGACTCCGTGTGGTCTTTCTACCAAAGAGTTACTTCAATGACCATGACATTAATAGAACAATAAGATCAGAGGAACACAGAAAAGGTTTCTTTGCCTAACAAACCACAACATTTTCCAGGAAAAACAGGCATATCAGGTGCTAATTTGAGCTAGGATCTTGTCTTGCATTACGGAAATCTTTCTGATTTAATGAAAAGCACCCAATGATTTAAAGATTGTCAGCACGAGCTAGTAAAAACAACATTACAAAGTCAAAATACCAGTGAAATTAAGCAAAATAAAGTCTACTGTTTTGCTGTTCAAGTAAAATCGCATGAAAAAACACCAATAAGACAAAAAATACCTCTGCAAGGGAGATATCCAATAAAAGAGAGATTTATGAACACGTGAAACTTTTGTGTCTAAGTTCCTGACTGCAGAAGATAGTGCTCTGTTTAACTCACTGGTGTTTACAGTCACCAAGACATTATCTAAAATGTGAGCAGCAGCAGCACAAGATAACTTTGCTCGTTAGTGAGGCCATTCCTAGTCTGGCTTGTTCCCTGGTGATTAAAACTTGGTACCTGCCAATTAACAGATTCCAAAATACTCCATTAAGCAATTTATTCTTTACCTGTCTTTGAATTATCTGCAAAGATACTTTTTTTCTTAATCTTCAACTCTCTGTGCCCACATTTTTGTGTAGCAACTTAGTGAATTTAAACATTAAGAGTTAGTGTTTGGAAATAAGAGATCCAGATTGCTAGTCATTACTGCACAGTGATTAGACTAAATAGGTGAACCAAAGTATTCTTGTATCACAGGGGTCTCCTTCCACAGCCACCTCTACACTTTCATCTGGCTAGTTTCTACCTTCCCTTTCCGCGTTGTGGCTCTATTATCCTACCTAGTCATATGTACCATGGAGAGGGATATTTCTTTCTGGTATACTGCTGGGCAAATATTGCACACATATTGTTGTGCTATCACTGAAATGCTTAAATGATCCATTACTGTTCTGTTCCCTTTCAGACAAGTGAGTAAATAACATTCACTGACAGTATCTGTAACAAAACAGTTTTTAAATTTCTGTCAGAGACTAATTCAGGAACATCTTGGGACATTGGAGTAGGTGTTATCTTCATATCTATGAAGGTTTTTCTTTAATGACAGAAATGTAGGTTGTACAGACTTAGGTTTGCTCTCATCTGAGGAACCCAATGTGTCTCTCACTCACTCTCCTGTTGATCTGCTAGACTAACCAATTGTCTCCTTTGATCAAATAGCACTGATGGTGCATACTATAGAAAATTTGATTTCTGATTTATTTTGTGCATTTCTTTGCAAATCTAGATTGTCTCTTTGTCATCATGTGAATTTTTCTCCTTTTAATATAGGAGCTGTAATAGCATGAACTTTGGCACACAAAATTTACACATGGCAGCATATTAGCTGTGACTAAGATCATTAAGTCAATTAAGTGCTGTGATGCTTTTTAGGACTGAGAAATAGATGCCAAGAAGAATGTCCCCTCATTCCTATAACTCATCATTGCGTCAGCAGGAAATCCAGTACACTCGATTTACATGTCTGGATTAAACATAAAATGTTTAGAGAGAGAGGAGCACCTCAAAACAAGCAATATGCTGAGTGCATCTGTGCCTAAAGCTAACTAGTAGGAATAGACTCACAACTCCTATTTTCTCAAATCTTACATTTCTGTGGATTTTAGCTCTTGCTTCATGTTGCAGAAAGACATTTCCTTCTTTATGGGCTGGAAGACTGCAAATCCAGTACTGAAAATAAACTCTAATGGTCTTATGTGTAAGAACAAATTGAGATCACTTGGTAATTCTGAAGAACGATTACCATGTTGCCAAAATGCCAGGAAATGGGAAGAGCACCTCACCTCCCACCTTTTATAGATACCTCCACAGTGTGCCAAAGGAGTGGTTTAACCACCAAGTTGCAATTTATTCGGTGGTTGGGGTAGTGGAGAAACATTCCCAGACATTCCAACTGTCCTGGTGAAGCCTTTCCATTTTGTAGAAAGGAACTCAGTCTTAACTGGGATAGAGAAAGACAAAGAGAGGGAACAAGAAAGCACTTGATACAAAATTCATAAGCAGTCCTCAGAGCCAGGCCCAGAGCCTAAATATTTTCTTTTTTTTGTATTGGTGTTTGACCCTAAACACTCTTCTCCCACTTCCTTTTGCATTTTCTCTTCCCTTTCTTCTACCATTATAGTTACTAAGGTACTAAGTAAAAGGCTGGGGTTTTGACCTTTAAAATAAAGGAGTAACTACCAATGTGTTAAATGTGGCAGATTTTTTCAGAGCATGTCTGTTAAATCCATATAGGTCTTCTGGGACATCAGAGGACTACCTACCACACCCTAGAGGAATTTAGTTCTGAGGTGCAGTTCTGGGCAAAGGTCAAGACACAGCAACAGGTACCCAGGCAATGTAAAAATCGGAGAAAGAGTCTCTTCATACCTGTAGGATACATGGCAACTGAGAGGACAAGACGTGGAGGATGGTTCTGACTGCTTCAAATCTGCCCAGATCTAACTCCTTGTTAAACTGCTGTGGGAGATGGTGGGAATCATTATACTGTTTCTTTAATCATAACCTGCTAAAGTCTTCCATATGGGTGACTGTAAAACAATAAAACCTCACAGACCTCCACAGTCTGTGAAAACCTGTGAAAATAATTCCAGTGCAGATGGCATATTTGAATCAAGACCTCTCTGAGCTAATGCTCTGCTCTTCATGTCTTGATAATACAATTGATTTTAATGGTTCCATAATTCACTGTATAACATACGCAAAGATATCTCTGTGCAAGAATAAAGACTTAACATATGTACTTCCATAGTTCTGAGGAAGTGTCCTGATTCACCGCTGACTTTAACTACTTAATCCCACATTCGTAATTTCAGTGAAATTTAATTAATCATGCAGTTTTAAACCGTTGAAGTTTCCAACTGCTCTGCTGTATCAGAGACTGAACTTAGACAATCCTGATATAGAAGAACTCAAAAAAAATTTTGAGAGAATAATCATGATCTCACAAACTTCTTCAGACCTTCTGGATCAGGCATTTTCTTCTGTACAGATGAAGAGCCTTGCAGAGGTCTTATTCTACACTGTCATATATTTAGTACTTAGAAGTAGTATCTACTGAAATTCTACCAATAAAAGGGCAAAATATGACTGGCAGCAGGGTTAGAGAGCAGAAAATATTGTGAGGAAATTAGGAGTCAGAAATATACTCCTCCTGCTGGTCCCCAAACCAGGAGACATTCTTGTTTCTGCCCTGCTTGTCAGTCATGAATTTTGTGGGTCTACTTGCTCCCAGAAAACTTGATCTAGCCTCTTTAAGCTTCAGCAACATTGCTAGATTTTATGTTCAAATCCGAGCTGTCAGGAGAAATCTGCAGCTATTGTTCAGTGTGATGAAATGCATTTTGAGAGTTACACTATATATTTTCTTCTTACACTTCCTTGCACATGTGTGTGTGCATGTGCGTATAGATGGTTTTTACATGCCTGTTTCTTTTGAAGGAAACTGTGGTAAGGGACCTGAAGATACTGTAGCAGAGGACAGATTTTTACAAAGAGGCTTGTTGAAAAGGAGAAGGAGGAGTGAAGCTCAGCCAGTGGTCGTCTGATCTTATCACATGCAGGGCTGGAGACTGTACCTATGGACAGGGAAGTCCCTTTGAGCTCTGTGTTCCTAAATCTTAAGAGTATTCAAAGCAATAGAAGATGAGGGAAAAAAGATGAAGTAAATTATGGATGTGATAACAAGAGAATAGTAACTTGATTATGGAGACAATGGGAAACCAGTAGTCAAACATTTTGAGGGCTTCAGCAATGTTGCAAGTTTAAAAAGGGTTTTGACATCAAAGCTCTGAATGATGAGAGGCAATGAAGCATCAGGAGGACAAACAAAGGAATGATAAAGCGCCCTTCAGGCATCATCAGACTTGAGAGTTTTTGGCTTTATGATATAAATGAGTTATTCAAAAGACATGAATACATGTCTAAACAGAATGGAAAATACTGCAGTATGCTCTGATATCATTGATTTTACGGTGTTAATGTGTGTATATATACACGCACATATGCACATATATATAGCTAGCAAGCAAAGAGAGCTTGAATGCTGAGCCACCTAGAGCAATTATATATAAGCCATCCCTTTCTGAAGCCAAAAATAACGGGAACAGACATGTATCATTGGTTCTGTAACAGTTCAAACTCAAGGGTATTTAATTACTTAGTGATAGCTGATGATTAGATTAGATATGTCCCATAGAAAACTAAGGTTGAAAGAGGTTTTCATGGAAACAGAAATGCTCAAAAGCAATTTCACTTCTAATTATTTTTCCTGAATTATTATTTTTTTGCTTGTCGTAAAAGAGGATGTTATGCATTATGGGAGGAATCAGAAGATTAACATCATTTATTATCCACTGAGAAATGGGCCCCTCTTTTCCAAGAAAATCCAATTATAGAAAAGGTTATTTCCATTCACTCTGATGGTAGGAGAGTTCTGATAAGATCAGCTAGGTGAATGCAAGACAACCCTACAAGCTAAATAGCGTGAGCGAGAAGGCCAAGAGCTATAGTACTTTCTGCTTTAATGAAAAACCAACAGCAGGATGTTAAAAGTCTCTGTGCTGTGTCTCAAAGAGAGCAGTAAATATGGGCCATCTAAATCTTCATTGATACGGCAAAAAGGCAGAGATTCAGAAGGATCTGATCTTAATAAATATATCATTTTTCAAAGAATTTTCTGATCTGCCAACTAGATAACTGGTTCTAAAAATGAAACTGTATTTTAAGTAATTTCTAGTTTAAAAGTAAACACAGAGAATACTTTGAGAGTTTTCATCCCTTGTCTGAGTTTGCACAGTTTTAGAGTGTCTGCCAAAGCAGTCGGATTGTCACATGTGATGTTTCTGTTTCTTCTTAAACAAAAAGTGACCAAATACAGTACGGAAACACCACAGCAGTCATATTTCCATACCAATTCACTGGCGTTCTGATATCACAGGTAAATCTTGCATCTAATGCCTGAGATAAAGTCACAAATTTCAACCCTTACCATTCTATGATTCTATGATAAATATTAGTGATTTCTAAAAGGAGTCTTTTATTCATGGATTGTATGACAAATAGTTTCTTCTGGATTGTCAAACTGAAAAAAAGCCAGCCCCAGCTAATACAAAATTATTACCAAGCTCTCTTGAGATTTGATTTTCATATTTGAAAATCCCATGAATATGACAGGATTCAAAACAAAAGCTGGAAGGAAGCCAGAGTAGAAGTGCCCACTGATAGGTTTGAGGTTTAAAAACGTTGATTCAGTAAATACCTTATAAGCCAGTTGGTTAGAGAAACCTTCAAAACCCAAGGCCTGCTACCTTCTCTAGACAGTACCATGGGAGAACTGGGTTCTTCAGAGGGGTGATGCAGATCATACACAAGAGGAACAGGGATAGTCTTACAGGTATCTGACAGGAGAAACAAATACAGTGTGGCTCAAGATTCAGGCAGACTCACTCCTACGTTATGTGCCTGAACATCTGTGAGTATCTGAGCCTTAGCTGCAGATTAGATGAGCTATGCAGCATTAGATCCAGTTTCAAAAGCAGGTGATATTTGTGTTTCTTTGCAGCAATGATACCATATCTTACTGATCAAATGTAAGACTATAAAAGTTAGGTAGTCAGCAATACAGCATTATATTACCAGCAAAATCGATATGCTGGTTCTGTAAAGTATCATGATCACATTACAACAGCCCCATCCAGGTGGTGAATACATGGTTGTTGAACTACGTTCAGGTAAATATAGGTACTTCGTAATACACTTATGCACCTTTAACTTAGCTTTCTTTTTATTTTGCAGCAAGGAGTAATCCCTGCCTCTGGGATGTATCTACAAACATGAGTTTCTAAAAGATATTTTAAGACATTTTTTAGCTAATGAAGCTGATTTTCTTGTATGTTCTTTGCATAGTTTCCTTTGATCTCTAGGTGTTCTGGCTATAGGAAGATATATCTATCTGCTGTGGCCAATAATGAAATTCGGTAAAAATTATGCTTGCTGTAAATGAAAATATCTCAGAACACCTTGATATCCACTCAATGCTTCACCTTAGCCTCCCATGCAAAACTTGTCATTAGACTATCTCTGTCTCCATAACTCTGCCCTCTTGTGGCACCACTGAGATCTGAGGGATCCATCCTGAAGGCTTTGAAAGTGAAAATTAAAGTTCTTCCCATAATTTGCTCTGATAATAGAAGATTCTTTGTATTTCTTTAAAGTTCACTATCCACAAAGTATTTGCAGTAGTACCTGTCTGTAGGTGTGACTTCCAAAAGCATTGCTTTACTGCACTTCTGAGTCATCTAGGAAGAGTTTTATTGAGATAATAATGAAACCAGATTGAGAAGCATCAACAAAACTTTTTCCAACTCACATTTCTTTCAAAAATCCCAAATGCACGCATAACATCAGCCTTCTAAAGAATTCAGAGCTAACTTATTTGTTCAATATTTTTGTCTTTGTGTGATATCATTCACCTGCAGTTCTACCTCTAGCCAAATAATATAGCATACATTGTGCTTTAATCATGACACCAGTTCTTTGCTTGAAATGAACATCTGTGAACTTTGCACATTGAGGAAAACAATCACCCAAATCTTTATGTATTTATAAAGCTATATACTTTCTCCTGGTGCATGAACAATTTCAAAAATCTCTTGCAAGTTGGATGGCATTATTAAAGCCATGGAACCAAAGGCTGGGAAGCCTGTTGATCTGATTTGTACTGCCACCCAGACTTAGCAAATGAAATGCTTTGAAGGAATGCCTTGTCTTGCAGAATCCTGCTATTGATTTTGTCAAGTATACTCCGATCAAAAGATTGCATTTTATATGAAACACGCACTTCAGCAAGAAAGTAAAATTGTATTAAAATGAAAACAAAATTCTGTTATTGGAGAGGCACGCAGACTTATTGATGGAAGCATTTTATTAAAAATCAAAAGAGAAACAGAGCCCTGATATCCAACTAATATACGTAATTATTGATGGAAGTATCTTAAAAGTTAAAGGTAACATCATAAATATCAACAGGATTTGGTAAGATGTATAAAAATACGCCAAGAATGACTACTGTATTGAAGGCCCTGTTTAGTCACTCTCCAATTAATAACAATAATAATAACAACACCCCCTGCATGTTATTAAAAAATGAACATTTCTAGTCACTCTTTCTTCCTTACACAGGGAAAAGAAACAATGATTTAATGAAATCCATGGGTGTCTTCACTATTGCTATGCCTTCCAGGTGGAAGTTGATTGTGCTACAAGGTTGCATATCAATGATTCAAACAAGCAAGTATACTACTTTAGGTTGAAGTATAATAAGAGAATGCCAGTGATATAATCAAATATAAGGTGACAGTCTTCTATGACTGAACAGTGCTGAAATAGCAGAAGAGAAAAAATACAGGATAAAATATATATTTATGGATATACATATCTATACCCATTTTCTGTTATCAGTTGAATTTTTTTTTGTTGTAAAGTTCACTTTAAAATTATTTTTTAATGATAACAAATTGTTATGTGTGGACTGATGAGGCCACATCTGGAGTATTGTGTCCAGTTCTGGGCTCTCCAGTACAAGACAGATATGGTCTTACTGGATTGAGTCCAGTGAAGGACCAGTAAGACGATTAAGGGACTGGAGCATCTTTCCTATCAGGCATGGCTGAGACAGCTTGGACTGCTCAGCCTGGAACAGAGAAGGCTCAGGGAGATCTCATCAATGGATATAAACATATGTAGGGAGTGTGCAAAGAAGGTACAGCCAGGGTCCTTTCAGTGGTTTCCAGTGGCAGGACCAGAGGCAATGGGCACAAACCGCAATGCAGGAGGTTCTCTCTGAACACCAGGGAGCACCGCTGTGAGGGAGACTGAGCCCTGGCACAGGTTGCCCAGTAAGGCTGTAGAGTCTCCATTCCTGGAGATACTCAAAAGTTATCTGGACAAGGCAACTGGGTCTAGGTGTCCCTCCTTGAGCAGGGGGGATGGACCTGCTGATCTCCACAGGTCCCTTCCAACCTCAATCATTCTAGGATACTGTAATGAAAATCAGATAAAATTTATAAGTGCATTTGTTCTTTTTAACCTGTATGCTTTTTGTCTGTCTCTTTACGGTAACAAATATCTCAAATAATAATATTGACTTTTTTAGTTCCAGTTCTCTGGAATCTCTACTCTGGCAGATCACCTGCAGCTCTGGCAATAATGCTGACTGGAACTGGCTACCTTTGGCACCTGAGACCTGACCACTCAACACGGGCAACGACGCTTTATCTGAGCCTTTAGAAACTACTACAGACACATTGCTGGCTGCCTTTGTGCCACTAGATCACAATGTACAATATTAAAACGAAGAGACAGGTATTTCCCTGTCATATAGTATGTTAAAAAAAAGAAGAAAACCAGTATTTTTTATTGATTACTTGCTGCCTTTCCCCCCAACTCTTCTAAAGTTGATATTCCATAGAATGGCAGTGGAAAGGGACTGATACTTGATTCTCTTACTAATTAAAAGACAGAGTGTTTCCAAGTAGGAGCTTTCCCTTGCTCAGCTTTTGTTTTATTACTTCTGGTGAAGCTGCTCTCTGTGTCATCCTTCTTCCTTGACTGAATCTGCCCACTGCCTGTGCAGTTTTGTTTAATACAAGTAGTTTAATCACTAATGTCTGTGTCCCACACAAAAATCTAGGCTCCAGGGAGACCTTAGCGCAGCCTTCCAGTACCTGAAGAGGGCCTACAAGAAAGTTAGAGAGGGACTTTTCACAGGCATGTGTAGTGATAGGACAAAGGGTAATGGCTTGGAACTGAAAGAGGGTAGATTTAGATTAGATATAATAAAGAAATTCTTTACTGTGAGGGTGGTGAGGCAGCGGAACAGGTTGCCCAGAGAAGTTGTGGCTGCCCCCTCCCTGGAAGGGTTCAAGGCCGGATTGGATGGGGCTTTGAGCAACTTGGTGTAGTGGAAGTGTCCTTGACCATGGCCAGGGGGTTGGAAGTAGATGGTCTTCAAGGTTCCTTCCAACCCAAACCATAATATGATTCTACGATTCTATAAATGCTAGAAACAAATCAGAGTCCAGAAAGTTAGGAAAGTCTTGAGGTTGCCGTTTAAAGTTTTCCCTTCCCTACATAGAAGAGACAAATAGCTTTTTGCCTTTATTTTTTAACTTTAATACTCATGACCATCATTCAAAAATCAGCAACTGTTGCGAGGTAGAAACCTACGTTTCTAAATTTCAGGTCAACAGTTTGCAAATAGTGCATACAGAAATACGTAGTCCTGATAGCTCTGTGATGAATGTGCACTTCGTAACATTATCCAGTTATCCTAAAGCATTTCAAGCAAGGCTTTGACATTTGCTAGGCTTTTTAACTACTAAGCATCTGCTGATCTGAATTAAAAAACAAAAAAGACATTTTCTATCATTTTTCTCTCTTGTTTTATACAGGAGAATCACACACCAGAAACCATGTTGTAATATGGTATCCTCTAGCTGTCCACAGTTGGAAAATGAATATCCTTGTGCCTCCTAGACTCTGAGTATCAGTATTTACTGTCTCCTGAATAACTCATGTTCTGGTAGAAAGACTCCGTTTCACATCAAGAGATTGAATGTCCCAGCTAAACTGAGACACATCTATATTTAGGAAACGGAAGAACAGGTATAAGGAATTATTAATTATCACTGGATGAAGAGTATTATACTTAGTGTAGCTTATCATATACAAAAGCCAATTGAATCATGGAATGCAATGCAGTAATCAGCCTCTGAAGGCTATTCTCACCCCGGTATGAAACTAACTTAAGAAAGCCAGAATGTTTTCTCATGTCAGAAGTTTGTGATAAAAAAAATCACAGCAATACACGATTCATGGAAATACAGTTTTAAATGACAACATTGACATGTATTTGGCAGATGTCATCACTGCTGATGAATTTAAATGCCTCTTCCAAATGAACACATCAACAATGTAATCATCTTGTAACGAAGGAAGAAACTCTTTCCACCCTCATCTAGAAAATTGTGCCTCATGTAAGACTTTATGAAGCCTAACTACGATATTGATACCTCTACCCAATACCTTTGAATAGATTCTTTAACTAGATTCTTCACATAATTTTCAAAAAAGTGACATCTCAGACATAAAATTGCAAATGCTGCACAAGCTCTTCATTTTGAGAATAATGTGTGGAGACATATTCTAAAGCTCTTATGCTATTCATTTCACTGTTGCCTATGTCAAATTCCAAATTGCATTTGGTAGCTTCAGCAAGGTTTTGGTTCATAGAGAAGATAGACAAAAAGCATCTTTGGTGCTGGGATACTGAAAATGGGTGGGTACCCTATTCTATCTCATCTGACTGAGACAATGCAGTAGATCAGAATGTAAAATGTAATCCAGGCTGGATTATGTTTTATGAAGCAATGAAGGTTCTGTGACAGATTCTTCTTCTTTGATCCGTAAACCATAGACACTGCCCCCCCTTGCTCCCCTTCATTCCCACTCTGCACTACACTGATACAGCCCCACTTTAAGTACTGTATGCAGTTTTGAGCACCTCAACAGAAGGACATTAAACTATTATAATGTGTCCAGAGGAGCGCGACCAAGATGGTGAAAGGCCTTGAGAGCAAGACTTACAAGGAGTGGCTGAGGTCACTTGGTTTGTTCAGCCTGGAGAAGAGAAGGCTGAGGGATGGCCTCGTCACAGTCAACAACTTCCTCAAGGGGAGAAATGGAGGAGGATCTGCTAATCTTCTCTTTCTGGTGACCAGCAACAGAACATGAGGAAATGGAATGAAGCTGCATCAGGGGGAAGTTCAGACTAGACATTAGGAAAAAGTTCTTCACAAAGAGGGTGACTGGCCACTGGAACAGGCTCCCCAGGGAAGTGGTCATGCCACCAAGCCTGTCAGAGTGTAAGGAGCATCTGGGTGATGCTTTTAGTCATGTGGTTTACTTCTAGATAGTCCTGCGAGGAGCAGGGAGTTGAACTCAATGATCCTTATGGGTCCCTCCCAACTTGAGATATTCTATGATTCTAAGATTCTGTATCTTTCTAGATCTGTGTTGCAAGCATTACACGCTTTCTGCAACACTGGAGACTAGTTTGGCAAAGACAATAGTATGATGCTTATTGCTCTCTTTTTAATCTTCATTAAATTAACTAATGCTTTTTCAAGCTGCAGCCCAGTGAATGAAATCTGACCACTGGGTTTCATTTACATGGAATATTCCACCTGCGCTTAACGTCCTGAAGTCTGGCCACATTGTCCTAAGACAGGGCCATGTGCACATAGAAGAGAATGAAGCACAAGTCGTGCTTCTGGGAGTGCAGGACTCTATCAGTCTCTCCAATTAGTTAATAAACTGCAGTCTGTATCCCATCTCTTTTAGTATTCAGACATACTTTACACTGATGGTTATTAACTTCTGAACAAACATCAGATGCTTTTGTGGATGACTTTTTCCACAAGTGACTGTAGAAACTAAGTCTTGCCAAAATATTATTATCATCTTTTCAGTCCTAGCTGATGAATTTAACTAATCTTTTGGCATGAAAATTTATTGGGCACTGATTCAGAACTGAAGGTAGAGAATACCAGAACTTACCTGTACTTTTTCCTTTAATGTCACCTCCTATCTGTAAATCAGCTCCTCTCAAAACTGTGTGGATATTTATTGTTTTTGGTTTGGCTGCTTTCAACTCTTTTTTTTTAGCAGTAATCTATGGCAAATTTATCCTGGATTTGCAATAAATTTCCCTTAGTCAGTAGGGATAATATGAAGGGGTCCTTCAAATTCAACCTTCAGTTTGTGATGGACGTGGTTCATGGCTGAACCTTTTATTCAGCAGTTTCCATGTTACTTCACAGAGAGAGCTAGTTTTGCTGTGACTTAAGTGCGATTAGCAAAGAGAAAATTTTTGGTGAATGCAAGTAATTCAGAGCTTTTAGTCTTCTAGCACATTTGGAATCTGGATCATCCCTTTCACGGTGTTCCACACCTACATCTTCTTCTTATTTTTTTGTTCTACAAATGCTAACAACTTTAATGATAAAGTACGTCTTCAAGAATAATCTGTTTTCCTGATGTGGTGGAGAACCTGTTGTCCATCTTCTTCATTGAAGCATTTCACATTTGTGCATCCTCACGTAGCATATTACATTTAATCAGCACTCCATGAGACCCTTGTCCTTTCAAGTACCTGTTTTTCTTCTGACAGGTGACGCTTTCTGCCTCATTTGTTATCGATCCACTTACTTGGAATCTCTCACTGACTTTCTAAAAGTTTTTCTTTTGTCAGTGTCATCGCTGTCCTGTGTCTTTAACATAAAAGTGTTTTCTTTCTATTAAAAACATTCTGTAACATTTCCAGTGTTACTAGATCTATAGTGTCTCACCATCATTTGATTTTCTTTTGGCTATGTCCAGAATTGCAACAAGACTGTGGATCCAGGCAGCTCTCAGATCCTACGCTGGCACTTAGATTTACTGAAGTTTTATGAGTTACACAAACTTCATGATCATCTGGCCAGATACAAAGTACCTACATCTTCATTGTTTAGTCTGATGGATGTGATATTTATACTTCAAGCCTAAAATGAAAAAAAATCCCAGGTTTTGTAAAGCAGACCAAAAAAAAAAATCCACCAGCATCTTGTGAATAAAAGCAGTGGTAGCAGATGTGCAAATTAAAACGATACTGTGGGTTCCAATTTTCATTTTGGAGAATGTCTGTTTAAAACTACTTGTGTGGAAAGGTCACTGCATAAAACGTATAGTAGACATACAGATAAACTGGTCTCGTACAAATTTTGCTACCTCTAATTGTACCATTTATTTCCCCAGCTTGTAGACTAAATTACTTAGTTGACCTTCTTAGCAGATAAAGACCAAAAGAGGGAACAGATTGTGAAGAAGGGAAGAATGTGTATATCAGCTGAAATTTCAAAAACCATTTAAAATATATCATAATGTAGCATTATGGGGCCATCACTGCTATATCAAGAATGGGAAAAAATAATTTTTTCTATTAGTTCTCATCTAAGAAATAATTTTGATTTAAAAATCCAGCTGATCAAGCTTACAGGTATATTAGGAACACAGATTCAGATTTCATACAGATAGTTATTGCTTTCCATTTCGATTTTATATTACTCCAGGTCTGATGCTGTTTTGTAACTTAGGAGTCCAAAATGATGTAGAAATCAAAGTCTATCGACACAGTAAAATCAACATTGTAATCAGGAAATTAACATACAAAACCAAATCCTTTGAACCACGTGGTCTCAATGGCCAAAAAGACCAAGCCTTGCCCTCTCCATGTGGAATATGGAATCATTCTTTTAGCAGAATAAACCTAAATGTAATCCAGTATGCAATAAATTGTTCAGGTTTCTTTACCCCATAGAAATACTGCTCTCCAACAACAGGTCGAAGTTTTAAACGGCCCCCCAGAATCTGAAAATCTGTCAAGAAGTGTTGGTCCTGTCCCTAGGATTTACTTCATGTTTTACTACATGCCGGTATCTAGAATTAGATGAAGATGGATTTAGAGATTGGTGCTGAGAAAGCTTTGGTGAGGCCAGAATTGAAGAGAGGCCCAAGTTAGGGAGGCAGCAGTTTCCCCTTTCCTATACAAAACTTCTGAGTGTATTTACCAGTTCACAACAATTTACTCTTCTACTATTGAACATGTGACTGACCAAAGACTAATTGTTGGAAAAGTTCACATAAAATGAATTTCAGGTTTTAACTGCGTATTTATCCTGAGACTAATTCTTAATAGAAAGAAGGAAGGGAGAATATAACTAATGCAAAGCAGTGGGAAGCCTGATCTGATAAACTATCCTGTTCATGAAAGATGGAGAAGGTAAGGGCTATGAGGATAAATATGAAGACTCTCTCAGACAAACAAGACTAAAAGAATGTGGCTTCTTTAGTCTCAAAGCAAAGACTGAGAATAAGACAATACCTTGTCCAGGCGAGACTTGAACACCTCCTTCTCTGGAGATGTTCAAGACCCGCCTGGACAAGGTCCTGTGCAGCCTGCTCTAGGTGACCCTGCTTTGGCAGGGGGGTTGGACTAGATGACCCACCGAAGTCCCTTCCAACCCCGAACATTCTGTGATTCTGTGAAATCCATACAGAATTTGTTGCTTTGTCTGGATATATCAGGAGGCTATCATGACTTGAAGGAGAAATGGTTATCTAAGCTAAGAGGCAATATTGGTGCAAGAACAAGATATGTACAAACCATATACTTAGATTGAAAATAAAATATATGTGCTTCTAGCCACCAGAGTGCTGAGATCCTGGAATTGCCTTCCAGTAGAAATAATATGATCAATTATCCTATGTTTATTGTGATAACTAGATAGGCAGAGTTTGCTTGCCTCTATCAAGCTGCAACAAAATGATACTTGGCAACACGCTTCCCAGAAATCAGCATTTTGATTTACCTAAACACAGCTGGCTGGAAAACTAAATGTTCTCCCTAGTTATTGGAAGCATGTTATCTATTGGATTTTTTTTTTTTAATTGCTAAACCAGAAAAGTCAGAAATGATGAAAGTCTCAGTCACATTGGACTTATTTGTGGCTTCTGATAGACGTGCAAACAAATGTCAAAGAACCCTCTTGATCTAAACTAAAACCACTGGAATGAGGAAAATAAATGAATATTATGAATGTTCTGCTCTTCGTAACTGGAGTGCAAATAGAAGCTGTGATTCTTGAATTTCCAATCTAGCAAAACAGAGAGCTGCCAAAGGTAAACAGATTGCAACATAGAAAATATTACAACTTGGTAGGTTTGTGGCAGTTATTGTATTTATCCACTTACAAACAAGAAATACTTTGAGTCAGCACTTTTTCAAAATATATAATTTTGCCTTTTTGTGCCAGGGAGAAGGTAGTAAGGAGTTCATCACTTTAAGCAGTTTCTGACTCTCTAAGGTTGGTTACTACCCTTAATATAGAGATATTTCAATCACACCTTCTACCGGAGCTTATGTACAATTGCAGTACACTCACTATATTATTTTTATGCCTATGGGAAGACAAACTGTGCTGCTGGGAAAAGTAAAATGCCACTAGCTGTCCAGAAAGCTTGTATTTCTGCTGGCCTCTTAACTATACATTGCAGCAACACACAAACTGGACTTCACAGTATTGAGCTTCTGAAAATTTCCCCCAACATCAGCCTCAGAAATATGGAATATTTGCATGGACTAGCAGGGGAAGGAAAATATTTCACTTTTCCAAGGTTTGACTCCTTTTCCTTTCATTGCATTTACTACTAAATTTCAAGGTGCACTACCTTCTCCTGAAACTGGGAAAGAGGGCCACTCTGACTGGGCAGGGCGGCAGCCTGCAAACTCGTAGTCTGCAAAAGTGAGTATTTGCAAAAGCGAATATTCAGGAAATGGGTTATTGCAACTTGTGTCATGAATTATTTTTTTCTCCACCCTGTTTGATAGGATGATGTTAGACACAAGTGATATAACACAAGATAGATGATACTAGAAGGGGAAGGTGACTTGCATTGGACAGTTCCTGTTGGAAAATTCTAGTCTGTGTTCTTTAATTAAGTTGCCTCTAGGTAACCTACCTGTTCAATGTCTTCTGTGTATTTCATTAACAACTAAGGCAATGTCCCTCCTTGTTTCTTCTGTCTTTTGAGCAGTCTTCTTCCCTGAATTTCTTCTCCTAAGTTGTTTCTGAGTTCAGTTTATTTGCAACTCCAGTAATACCCTGTTATATTTTTCTCTTAATGCTGATGTTGTAAGAAGATGGCTTTTCATAATTCTCCTAATGCTTCTCAATGAACTGAAGCTCAAAAATAGATTTTTTTTCACCTTATTTCATTACGAGGCAAAATTTGCCCCGCAGCATTCCAATTAAAATGGTTATACTGAGAAGGGTTCATGCTAAAGGACCTATATGATATCAAGATGTGTGTGAGAATAAAGGTAAAGCATACATGGTAAAAGATCACTGAAACATTGGATCAAAAGGATGTTAGATCACCCAGGGCATATTTTTCTAGTGACTGTTTATGCATTATAGCAAAATACTATAAGGCCCAATTCATTTCACCTTAAGCTCACCAATATGTTAAGCCAGATCTACACAACAGTCTCCTGCTCATGTTGTTTCATGGGATGCTGTGAACAAGACACTAACATGAGAAGTATAGAGAACACAGGAAGGATGCTGGTTTGATGGCACTGCTGACAAAGGTAGGAATTTTGAGAATGATCACATGTATATCAAATAAGAGTCAAGAAAAACGGGACATTTGGAGAAAGGGTAAACATGGGTGGACTGTTTGTTTGGAAGGAGAATATTATGGAAAATGAGAACTTGGTGTCAAGGTCATCCGAGCAGAGGGACCTAGCCTGGGTGTGGTGAAACATTTATTGCAGTGCCTGTGGAGTTGTGCTGACAGTTTTTTCATTTGTATGATGCATGGTAGTTTATGGAAAGCTTGCTTTTGATGAGAAATTTGATAAGCTGTGCAGGAGTACTTGAAAGCTTAGGAGGGTAGGAAGGATGACAGAAGCAGAGAGGGTTCTGGGTGGGTTGTCTTTCAGAATAGATTGTCCATATTTAATAATTTAATTATACAGACTGCAGTATAGGACAAGCTCAAGCCTAGTATATATTTCCATTTTAAAACCCAAAATACATTGAAATCTGCTTAGCAAAATGTTTGGTCTATGCAAAAGTGCCAGTGGGTTCTGTTGTATTCTGTTTAATTTGTACTGTAGTAAGAAACAACAATATTCATGTGTGATTTATTTCCTTTGAAGAATACCTATTTCTGGTGAACATCATCATAAGACTGATTAAGAGGGTTTTGTGAGTGTTCTTTGCATATCAGATGCACTGGAGTATTCATAAATCATGGCTTTTTAGGGGGCTGGTTTTCTAGAGGCAAGTGTGTTGATCTTTGATTATGCTATTTGATAATGTATACCAACATAGATCACAGTGTTCCTTCTCACAATAAACCTCTAAACATTCCAGAACTTCGTCTAGTGCACAAAATGGTATCCTTGAAATTACTTGGATAAAACAACACACCCGCTGTGTACTAAAACGAATTCACACATACAATTGATACTGGATGTAAATATACATCTACCACTGAGAAAAACTTTCACAGAGCAGATACTTCTTCTTTGACAATTCAGTCCTGATATTCAGAGGAGACTTAGGAAATACTTCCAAAAGACAAACCTGGGAACAAAAACTCGTAACTCTACCAAATATATAATGTCATAGACCCAACAAAGACCCATAGAGATATTGTTCTGTCAATGCAATAGATAAAATTTCTTCATTCTCTTCTGCTTCTGAAGTAATTCCTCAATGTTTCACATGATTTAGGCAATATTTCTTGCTCTTTTCCAAGACGACCTTAACACCTATTCTCTTGCAAACTGCCTGCTCTGCTCCACATGTGCTTATCAGAATTGGGTCATATCAATTAGCATATGAGAAGTTTAGCAGAAACCGCTTGTTCTTACTCAGCATCCAATTTGAAAATATTCTGCTCCTGCTTCCAATCTGGAGAAGAGACTGTGTTTTTTCAAGCTCTTGTCAACAGATCTAATAAAAAATATTATTTCTTTAACAGAAACCAGTTTCACACATATCTTTGGACAATCGTGGCTGCAGCAGTACTACTGGCTTCTATATTACCTATTTTTAAATCATAACAATGTTTAGATTCACTAAATAGCCCCGTGACCCAATATAGACATTCATTATCCAGATAATTCGATCCCTAATGAATACATAACAATCTTTCCATCCTCAGAATCTTTTAATCTTTTCATGTTTTTATTTTCTTCTGGCTTGTTCCTTGCTCTGGAAACACCTTTCAACTTTTTCTCATGAAATACTTGTTATAAGAATTCAAGCTAACAAAGCTAACGGGGCTGGTCACGGCAGTGTCTTCCAGAAGTTCTGAGCTTTGCTGATGCTTGATTTAGTGCTGTGCCTTTTAAACTTGTTTAGAAACAGAATCCTTGAAAGAACAGAGTACTAAAAATACAGTACTCTGCCAGTATGCCTGCAGTTTATCATTGCCTCACTTACATGAACATATCTGAGAGCGATTAGTCCCCTTTATTTCACTTTAACATGTAAAAATATGTTCCGACTTTTTCTTTCATTGACTGCTGCTCTGTATCCCAGTTTGCTTAATTTATCATTGGTTCACGTTTTCCTGAAACCTCCTTGTGGGGAGAGGCCAACATAATAAATTCGTCACTGGTTCAGGGATCTTTGGACAGAGAGGTCACTACAGAATAAGAGGTTTGGGCTGTGAGCTCTTTTATAAGGACCTTTTGGTACAGGGACCTCTACAAGGACCTCTACTGAAGGACAGCTTCTCTAGGACAGAACTGCTCAGAGTTTAAGTGATTCTTACAGTGGCTGTCAGCTTAACGAAAAGATGCTGATTGATAGATATCTGCTAAGAAAAACTTGTAAGATAGAAGTCCAGCTTTATGAACCTCCAAACACAATAAACCAGCGAATGCAAAGCATTCTGTGTTTCACAGAGAGGGCATTTTTCAAAGGGAATAGTGGGTAAAATATTAGTGCTTTGCATCACTGATGCTGGCTACCGAGATGATTAGCACTTTGATCTATATGCAATTATGACTACACATTTAATCAAGGGGATTTTCGTGCAGAAAGTGTGCTGGAAGTTTGTTCTTTCTATATGCATGTAAGAATGGGAGGCTTTTCTACTAAATATCTCGTATATTAGGGCTTTCAGAACATTTCTAAAATCTTGGTAACTGTTACATAACTCACTCTGAAGTGTGAAATGCAAAGAATGTTACATCAAAACATAAGATAATGCAAACTTTCTTACCTTGACTGACTAACTCCTTGATAAACCCCTGTATTTTGTTATTTTAAAATGCTCCTGAATCTGCCTCTACGGCAATTTCAGAGGCTTGAAAGAATTCTGTTTCTACCTGAAACTCACACAGAGGATTTGTTGAGGGTTTGCTTTTGAGTTTTCGCATTGCTCTTTCTCTGGGAACAGTTAGTCATGAGCAGCTTTAATCTTGAAGTCGTAAGTCTTTTAAACATCCTTATTGTTGCTTGCGAAAGGATTTTGATTATTGCCTGCTAGAAGAGATTATTCTCTAGTGAGATGGTATTTAGTGTCACCAGTCCCCAAAACAGCCCTTTCACTGGGATGGAAAGCACATGCCTCTGTTCCCAAGAACACTGTAATTCTGCCTCAGTAATAGACTCGCTGACAGGTGTCAGTTCACCCCACATAAAGCTTGATTGTTGTCCTCCATTTGTAAGCTCACTCACCTTCCTGTTAGGAAAAAGGGCACTTAAGATAAAGAATAATTTAATTCAATTTACCAAGATAATTACAAATCCATTAGCAATAATAATAAATGAATTAAATTTATTTAACTAAATATTTATAACTAAGTCCCCAAGAAATTGCAATTAATTTTTTTTAAATGTTGTTTCTGCCCCAGTATTAGCTCTATTCAGTTGATAGTTCAGAATCCTTCTACACTGCTGTTTTCGAACTGTTTAAAGCAAGGACAATGAATGCCAGCTAGATTCCTCTGCTCCCCAATCCCCTTTCCTATGGACAATGCACCTTAAAGAACTGATCAATGGTTCTTCTCTGAGCTTGGCAGAATAGGAGGAATTATTTCAGCAGATTCTCTCTCTTCATTGTTCTTTTTGGACATGAACTTTCAATAAAGAATGAGTTGTGTTGTAGATGCATTAAAAATTTAGGTAGCTCAAAGGAACTGGAACATAGCCAATGCATCACTGGAGATGGGCTGTGAAGAAAAGTTCTCTGAAAGTAGAATTTTTCTATTATACAAAGTGATTATTTGGGATGGTGCAGAGTCAATGCCCTGAGATTCCTCTCTCTTCCTTTGCTGAAACTTGAATGAAACAATATTCTTTACTGCCTGACTTTACTCTCTTTTTCTAGTATGAGTACATCATGTAGAAAAGCAGAAGGATGAAATGAAACATGACACGTAAAACATACGAGACAACAAGGTGCTTAAAGGTTACAATATCTACCTGATCTGTATTATTAAAGGACCATATTCTTGGTATCCACTTGCAAAACCCAACAAAAGTTCTTAGCATTTGTATGGCAGGTTCTCCTCTGGAGATCTCTAAGAATGACAGAGAATATTGTTATTCGGTTTTAGCAGTGAGAATAGTAATTCTTGGAAAGTTAAGTCCACTTGTGTTACATAACAGATCACGGAAGAATCTGATCTGCTGATTCCCTTTCACTATTATGGAAAACTGCCATGAGGAAGCTTGGGAAAAATGTAGTCTTCCATGGCACATATAAGGCCCAAGAAAATGAATATTAAGCTCACAAACAAAGTATACAACACAAAGCTTTTCATTAGCACCTTGGTCAACTGAAGCTGTCCTACGCTTAGTTAATAGTGCTCAGCTCAGACCTATGTTTCTGATACTCTCCTTCCACGCTGAGACTGTATTTTGAAGTCTGAGCTGGAAGCATATTAAGTGATAATGCTTTCTCTTGTTTCAAATTCACATCCTAAATTAATCTGTACTAGTTACCCCATGTAGGCACAAGATGTATAAAACTAGTAAAGTATTGGGTTCCTAACTTATCAGCTGATGCTTTTAAGTAGAATCTGTTTTATGAATACTAGAGTTGGAAAAGACTGAATGTATAATCTGCCTCCATGCCTAAGAAGGAATGATGTGTATTGTATTCTTATCAGTGCTTTGTCCGGTCTAGCTTCTGTATCATGAGAAAGGAAGGATTACATCTAGGACACACTTGCAGTGCTGATGAGAGTGGCTGTTTGTGGATGTTACTGGCTGTGGAGGTGGGAGAAGCAACAAAATCTCAGTATGCTGGTTTTACCTATCTTTACAAATTTACTGTGCTTGCATGCAGCAACAAAGCGATTACGGACTAACCTGTGAAAAGGATCTCAGCTCATCAGCATTATCTTTTCTCTCATTTATGTAGAGACAACCGAAAGCAAAGTTTCCTAACATTATGCCTTTTTCCTCTGGGGAGTCCTATGCCATTGAAAAAAAAAACACCCGAGATTAAAGAAGTAACTAATCCAACCTGGACAGTTGTTTAATGAGGAACAACTTGGTACTTGTCTGATTGGGAAACAACTATAAACTTCTTTATGAGTATTTCTCCATATGAATGGAATTTGATAAAATTGACAGAGATGTTCAAAGAGATTTTCTTTTTTTTTTAATGTTTCTGTTGAAATGAAGGAAACTAAGAAGATAAAAGAATAAAGGAGTAACAGATGTTAAATACAAACCCCTAGTAACAGAAGATGTGCTGTTCCTGTGTTTCTGGCAATAGAGTGTTGCTGCTGCCCAGGCTGTGAAACAGACCAACTACCGCAGCCTCTGATGAATCTTTGAGGTGGCTTTTCTTCCTTGTTAAGCATCTAGATAAAATAGCTTGGAAGTGTTCAGTATCCAGCTGCTCTGAAAGCATTCCTACAAGAACTGCTACTGCCTAAGCACTTCCAAAAGTCTATTCATAGTTTCAGAAGGATTCATGGAAAGACAGGTGGCATAAGTAGAGGGGAAAGAACTGATGGATCATAAAATCATATAATATCTCGGTTGGAAGCGACCCATAAAGATCATCAAGTCCAACTCCCTGTTCCTTGCAGGATTGCCTAAAAGTATGTCATATGACTAAAAGCATCATCCAAATGCTCCTTAAACTCTGACAGGCTTGGTGCCATGACCGCTTCCCTGGGGAGCCTGTTCCAGTGACTGACCACCCTCTCAGTGAAGAACCTTTTCCTAACGTCCCGTCTGAACTTCCCCCTGATGCAGCTTCATTCTATTTCCTTGAGAGCTATCACTGGTCCCAGAGTCAGCAGCTCCCCCTCCGCTGCCTCCATGAGGAAACTGTTGACTGTAATGAGGCCATCCCTCAGCCTTCTCTTCTCCAGGCTGAACAAACCAAGTGACCTCAGCTGCTCCTTGTAATCCTTGCCCTTGAGGCCTTTCACCATCTTGGTCGCACTCCTCTGGACACATTATAATAGTTTGATGTCCTTCTTATACTGAGGCACCCAACCTGCACATAGTACTTGAGGTGGGACCACACCAGTGCAGAGCAGGACAATCACCTCCCTTGTCTGGATAGCTATGCTGTGCTTCATGCACAGGAGCTCCAACTGCTAACAAGATCCCATCAACCACACCAAAAAACACAGATCCTGTCTGGGAAATAACATTATAAATGGAGGGAAGGTATAGCAATAATTCTCACGGACTCAGAAGCAAATGAATCCCTTGAAAAAACTTTAAATCCCAGCTGGCTAGTTGCTGTGACTGAAGTAGCTCTAGATAAGTGTAGCAGATACATGACAGAAACAAACCCCCATCATTAATTTCAGGTCCCAGTTACATAAATCTAGATGAGTAATTATATTTTAATGAAACTAAATTGTAATTAATTAGATTTTAATTGTATTAATATACAATTTCATATAACATATTGTCTACGAATTGCATTCAGATTGTATTTGTATTTTAGAAAAATACCATTAATGATCAATTCACCTTGACAGTTTTATAAATCCCCTTGATATTATAGTTCCCACTTTACTTTATATATTTGAGATTTAGCCTTGAACCTTGCAAAAAACTGGATAAAATATAGGTCCTCCAACCTGAAGGAGCCTTTACGAATTTGCTGGGTCTAGCAGTCTGGACAGATATGCAGATACGAAACCAGAAATGATCCTTAGGATGATAAAATCTGAGTTCAGATATAAGACATACCTCTAGGATTACCGTGAATTAATTATGTACGAACTAGGACACAACATTTAGAAAAAAATGGCCAGTCCAGTCTTAAAGTAAAGCTCGTTATCCCCAAAATGTTGTACAGACACCATCCTTTAATAACAATACTTGTTTGTAAAGAAGAAATTAACAATGACTATATTTCATGTGGTAGGAGAAAAAAATCACCATTTTTCATAATCTTAGTCACACAAAAATCGTCATGAATCAATGAGAGCTCCAGTCTGAGCTGACATTTCCTCTCTTATCCTGACTCTTCCATCTGTTTCGCTGTGCTGCCAACATACCTGAAAAATTGGTTATCTACAGAACTAGAAAGGTACAGTCACCAACTGTGATGCTGTCCACAGCATATATGTAACACCCCTGCGAAAAAAAATTAATTATTCTTGGCTTAAGATCTCACAAGTTTTACTCCTGGGAGGTGAAAAGTAAGATTTAGTTTGTGGGCTTTTCTTGCTTTTAAAAAAAGTCGTACAGAAGTTATGTGCGCCACATGAAGTTCCTATTTGCCCATGAAGTAAAATGGCACAACAATCCTGTTGCAGAGAACTGATACTGCTTACAGCGAAGTTGGTGGTAACCCTCCATTAAGCTCTTGATGTAAATAAAATTATCATTATTTTCTTAGTTCTCATAGAACGGGGACCTAAAACAATTCACCAGAGCCGTGGATGTTGTCTACCTTGACTTCAGCAAGGCTTTCGAAACAGTCTCCCATGATATCCTCCTAGGGAAGCTGAGGAAGTGTGGGCTGGATGAGTGGTCGGTGAAGTGGATTGAGAACTGGCTGAATGGCAGAACTCAGAGGGTTGTCATCAGCGGCGCTGAGTCTAGTTGGAGGCTGGTGACAAGTGGTGTCCCCCAGGGGTCAGTACTGGGCCCAGTCTTGTTTAACTTCCTCATCAACGACCTGGATGAAGAGTTGGAATGTACCCTCAGCAAGTTTGCTGATGACACCAAACTGGGAGGTGTGGTAGATACACCAGAAGGCTGTGCTGCCATTCAGCGTGACCTGGATAGGCTGGAAAGCTGGGCAGAGAGGAACCTGATGAGGTTCAACAAAGGCAAATGCAGGGTCCTGCACCTGGGGAGGAACAACCCCATGCACCAGTACAGGCTTGGGGTGGACCTGCGGAGAGGGACCTGGGCGTCCCGGTGGACGAGACGTTGACCATGAGCCAGCAGTGTGCCCTGGCTACCAAGAAAGCCAATGGGATCCTGGGGTGCATCAAGAAGAGTGTGGCCAGCAGGACGAGGGAGGTTCTCCTTCCCCTCTACACTGCCCTAGTGAGGCCTCATCTGGAGTACTCTGTCCAGTCCTGGGCTCCCCAGTTCGAGAAAGATGAAGAGCTACTGGAGAGACTCCAGCGGAGGGCTACGAGGATGATGAGGGGACTGGAACATCTCCCCTACGAGGAGAGGTTGAGGCAACTGGGCTTGTTCAGCCTGGAGAAGAGAAGGCTGAGAGGGGACCTTATAAATGCTTACAAATATCTGAAGGGTGGGTGTCAGGAGGATGGGGCCAAGCTCTTTTCAGTAGTGCCCAGTGACAGGACAAGGGGCAATGGGCACAAACTGAGGCACAGGAAGTTCCGTCTGAACATGAGGAAGAACTTCTTCGCTCTGAGGGTGACGGAGCACTGGAACAGGCTGCCCAGGGAGGTTGTGGAGTCTCCTTCTCTGGAGATATTCAAGACTCGCCTGGACAAGGTCCTGTGCAGCTTGCTGTAGGTGACCCTGCTTCGGCAGGAGGGTTGGACTAGATGACCCACAGAGGTCCCTTCCAACCCCTACTATTCTGTGATTCTGTGATTCTGTAATAAACGATCAAACTGAGGAATTTGTGTCAAAAACATGGCTAGTGTCTGAATGTCCCAGGAAATTTAGTGCAAAGTTGTCAGCAGGAAGGCATTGAGGAAATAAGGAAAAAAAAAAGAAAAAGAAAAAAAGAAAATATTTAAATTTTCAGGTTTCAGATGAGGGCAAATCTGCAGCCTTTATCTCAAAAATATTATGACAAATTTTCTTAACATTTTTAAGGAACATTCTCCTCTGTCTCAACTGTAAACACACAACTTGAAAAACAAGGCAATATTTCAGGGGCTTGAAGTAGGACATCTAACATAAACTACTGTTAGACTTTGACCCGAGTTCAGGGCTATGCTTAGCATATCTGGAAAATGGGTGGCCTAAAAGTGAAGCACACCCTTCTGAGGGATGGCAGCTCTGTGTTGAACATTTACTAGGAAAACATAGATGAGTGAACAACACCAATCAGCAGGTATAAAGCATGGGCATGCATGCTATTTTTCAATCAGTTTTGAGGGAATTTCTGCCTAGAAGCTAGTATCTATCATATAAACTTCATCAAATTTTATGATTGTAATCTTGTGTGAAAGTCTGAGTCAACTAACTACATCTGTGGGTGGCTGGGGTAAGCAGGCACTTCAAGCAAATCTTCACATAAGAAAAAAAGCTGATAATGTAATGGCCACATGGGCTTTGATTCTGGACGTTCCTGAATGTTGAGGAAGAGTAGATTGTAAATTTAGAACATACCTACAGCAAAAAACCACTGCATATTTGCACTGTCCTGGAAAACCAAAAAAGAGATTATTGATAATTAATTGCACCTCTGCTTCTATTCTGAGGAGGTGAAGGAGGAAATAAGCATATTAAGCTCTTGCAATGCAGCAGCCTCATTATCTTCCTTCCCATCCAGCACACCGAAGAAAAGTAGAGGTCTTTTGTGCCACTCCTGTCCTGCATATTCACAGATGGGGATACGGGGCAAATGGCCCCTGATATTCCAGCTTCAAAGAACGTGTTTGAACAAGACCAAGTAGTGAATGCATGAAGGAAGCACAGACTCTTCTCTTGTCCTAGGCTGTGTAAAGTGTAGTGACAATCCTGTCTTTCCCTGCTAAATATCTGAAAATTCTCTTCTGAATTTTTCGATGCGGAGCTTGGCATATAGTTTACCTGCGGCTTTTCTGCTTCTTTGGACCAGATAGCAGAAGTAATTATTTTTTTTTTCCATTTTTGTTCAGAGTTTGTGAATCCTTTACCAAGAAATGACAAAGATAAGTGAGTGTTTTGCTTGGAAGAATTTGTATAGTTCTAGAAACTCCTTTTACTTTTTCTCCTTATTACTCAAAGTTATTTGATTTGATTCCTTTCTGAGAGTGTCCAGTAGATTAAACAGTGTCCAGCAGATTAAAACTTGTTCATGTAGACTGCTTCAGCACTTAGTTTTTAACACCGTCATGCTGGCTTGGCACAGATGTGGCAGGGGCTAACTTTCAGTAACAGCCTCTAGATAATACTGGCCAGCATATCTGCTTAACAACTTTAGCAAACTTCATCAGCAAAATTTGCCCTAAATATCTCAGGTGTACTTGAAAAGATTTAAATTCCTTAAAGATCTCTATCTTGTTCATCAAGAAGTACAAACAACATGGATTCATGTCTTCATATTAACTTTCTTGCTGCTTTTCAGGTCTTTCGTTTTTTTTTTTTTCCCCTGTGGACTTGAACATTTCTCAGTATTTCTACATAATTCCCTATCATAGTCATTTTTCTTAAAGCATTCAGTAAACTAATGATTGTGCAATTCTCTGCTCTTTTTCCCCTGATTTTAATCGGCAAATTAGCCTTCTATGAAGCTAGGGTAAATTATATAAATCTACAAATCTGCCTGTGTACAAAATATGTATAGACCTCAGTGCTCACAGAGTAAAAAGAATGCTTTAAAATCATGCTTTAAGAAAAAGGGATTTGCATGCTGTTTTAGTGCCGTATGGGTTATGCTTGCAGAACCAACAAAAGACAAGGCATGTTTAACTTCTGACTGTCAAAAGGCAAAGTGACTCGAATAGTCAACGACCTTTTAAAATAAAAATTAAATGCGGGCTTGGAAATTATTATAGATGTCCTTAGCTCCACATACACGTAGAGATCCACGCTGTCATTGGCTTTACAGCTTTACGCAGTCATAACACTAAGGAGATGCTGCAAAGGACGATAGCACCCACACTACTTTCCCATGGAAACATTGCGGGAATCATTCTGGGACACTCCAAAATAGGGGGCAATTTTATGGCAGCCTCAGCAGTCTCCATATCTCCTTTGTCAGGAGAAATTTGCAGTGTCTCTGTCCGTCCCGGGGATCCGGCTGCAGGTGCTCAGGCCAGCTCTGCGACGCTGCAGCCGTACCGTGCCAGCATGAGCTGTGAGATGCCAGCGTCCCCCTTCACCCAGGAGCTGCACTGGAGCTGGGGCCATGACTTCGGCTGCACTGCAGGTACAGCTGTGCCTGGCCATGGACCTTGCTGATGCTCGATGTCTTGGCGTGACCTCAGAGCCGCCTCACCATCTGCCCAGTGATCGCAGGGCCCTGGGCTGGCCCCGTCTGCCACCCGACCTGCTCCCTGCTGCACCCGGGGGGGCGAGGGTGCTGCCTCGCCGATGGCCTTGACTCCTGGCTCACGTCTCCCGAGGGGCACACCGGCCCTGCTGCCTCCTGGCACTGTTTGCCCTTCTGACATCATTTTACGAGGGCTCTGGGCCGCTGCCCCCAGCAGCCGGCCATGGCCCGCCCGCGGGGTGAGCCACGGCTGCCGGGAAGGAGCAGGGGCTGAGCAACGCTGGCTCTCTGGAGCCACCTGACCCGGAGAGCACGCCCAGCGCTTGGCCCCTCAGGGACGTATCAGGATACCACCTGATTTGTTTGGGTAAAAGCAAACATATTTATAAGATATTCACCTTCTGAAATGTATCTCTTCTCTTTGAAAGTACAGTAAATAAATACGCCTTTGATACAGGACTGTGGAGATGAAGCTTACCAAGTGCAGCAATTTCCCTATTATAAGAGGAGAATGCAAATAAGCAATATGTAAACTCCTCAAGGACAACATTTAATTATGTTGCATATCAAACAGGACACTCCCTGCTACTGCAGGATAAATGGCAAAGCTGAATGAGCTCATATTAGCTCTTATCTCTTGAGCAAATTTAGTACGATGATTGGCAAAGTCCATTGTGTTGCTGAGAAGATAAATTAAATCATCTTGGATTTGTAAATTAAGCAGCACAAATTTTCAAAACAATAGCTCTGTATGATGGTGACTGAAAGGATGTATTTGCTTAGCAATGATGACTTCACCAGATAATGAACAGAAGGTTCTAAAATAAATTCATACATACAGCAACCTGACAAACAAAAATTGGCCAGGGAGTGTAAATTGTAAGGAGAACTATCCCACCTTTAGTCAGTCTCATGACTTAAATGTTAGATAAGAACCTGCCAGGCTTGCTTTCAAGCAACCTATTGAGCATTAGGCTTGTGGGTTCACAGACAGTGCAAGGTAGGCACTGGGGGAAGAATTCAGCCCACAAAGCATTCTGGAGTTCAGATTTTCCAACAGCAGTCCTGAGCCGTGCTTAGATATCTCAGGGGATGTATTATGAACTACTGTTTACTCAGTTAGTGAATTTTGTTCTGACCAATGGTTTAGGATTTCTTGACTTCCGAAGATATTGTTATAGGGACAATAAAATGATTCATGTTCAAATACTCCAAAAGTAACAAATAGATTTATGCTTGTCTCACTAGACTCAAGTGAAAACTCAATTCTGCATATTTTACTTCTTATTTTCAATGGGTAGTAAGCACAGTGGTGCTTCAGAGGAATTCAAAGATATGCCCTGGCTTGAAGGCTTTGTTCTGACAGCATATACTTTCATCAAAGATCTATTTAATGAACTTTTCACTGTATTTAATTGTTCCAACTACTTGATCAAACACTTCGTTGCATATCATTTCTGTCAGCTGTTTACAAAATAAGACCCTAACTTCCTGGGCAAATAGTTCAGAATGTGAGTCTTCAGATTAGTTCATGCAATTAGCTAGACACATGATTTTTAAATTTTCTTTCACTGTTATTGTAAATTATTTTAAATTAATACAGAAAGCAGCTATAAAGAGAAGTAAGCACGGGTTTAACATAAGTCCTTCAGCTATCTGGGTGATCACTGCTGCAGACGAACTAATAGAAGGTAGAACAGATCATTTGTTCAAAGTGTGCTGTGATTCCTTCTTAGGCTACTTGGTTTTATTATGGCATTCTCTTTTTTTTGGTCTACAAAAATATACATTTTGTATTTTTAACTAAACATCTAGGGGATTTTATTTTTTTTTTCCCACTCCCTGCAAGAAGGAGCATCTTTCCCATTTAGTAATGAGAAGAAATTAGATTTTTCTGCACCATTTGATTTATAAGAGAATCTCCACAAGGTTGTATCATTACAGGGGCTATGATAGGGGCACAAAGACCTATTCATTGTATTGCTAAGCAGTAAAAAAGTGATTGCATACATATTCATTACTTTGCAATTTTTACATAAGTGGAAAAATTCCATCTGTCACTCTCGCTGCAGTGCACATTCCCTGTTTTATATTCTCTATTTTTAAGCAAATAGTGAAAGTAACATGTCAACAGCATAACACAGCATAGATTGAAATGAAACTATGCTGCCTAAACTAAACTAATGCAAAGGACACTGTTTAGAAATAGAATAGTTTTGCTATTCCCTCTGCCCTTCAGTGATTCATGCTGACATAGTAACTTCAGCTGAATCCAAGGGCCAGCTTTTCTGCAGGTTCCTCAGAGCACACTGTTTTTAAATTTTTGAAATGTTCACAGGTCTGACGTGATTGTCCCCCAAGTTTCCTGGTAGTTACGTTACTACAGAAAGAACTAGGATTTTACACAATGTTTAATACAGAGCTCAAAGAATTGCTATGTGGCTGTGCTATACTAGAGGAAGGGTTCACTTAAAACTAATACCCGCAACAGAAGCCCTGAAGAACCAGATGCCTTCAAGGACTCCTAAGAATGGACTTTGTCTCAGCATAAAGCTAGCACTGATAATCCATAGAGTCTCAAGACAATCATAGACAAAATATTCTTTATGTTATTGACAAAGTACTTCTAAAAAAAATTCAGATGCTCCATATATCTTCTTCGTCTGACTCAGAACAAGAAACGGACTCAAAAAAAAAAAACCCGGAATTGGTCCATTTAGGGGGATTTAGGTGGAAGATTGGTACCAAAAGCCAAAATTACCTTTCTTACAATTCTGCTTTGCAGCTGGTAGAATTCAATGGGACTCTGACCTTTTATTAACTTAACTTTGAAGTACAATCCCCTGCTCAAAGGCATCACCTACCTCCTTTGCTTGATCAGATGGTCTGTAATGTTCTCCCTCTAAACGTCCGTGATGTCTTTGAAAAAATAACCAGTTATTGAAGCAAGGACCAGTAAATGACCTGGCTATCATGCTTTCTTGTGAACATTCTTCCTCTCTTTCTCTTTAGCCAGATGAATCTTGATGTCTTTTTTGCACCATGACATAGCATTAAGAGAGAAGGTAGAAAGTGCCCTTCATTAACTTAAATAACTTGCAGCACAGTACTAAGGATGTCTTTCTAGAATGATGTTGGTTACAGGGCATCCGCAGAACAGCTGCTTCTCCCACTTCCTTGGCAAATGTTTAGTAGGATAGTTTTAGGGTTGGACTAGATGACCCACAGAGGTCCCTTCCAACCCCTATCATTCTGTGATTCTGTGATTCTGAAAGGGAGAGCAGTTTTCTCTCTAGCCTTGTTCTCAAAAGAAAGCAGTTGTCATAACTGTGTTTTTGAAGCAGGCCAGTCCCTCTGCTGTGTCTTAGGGGTGTTCTGAGAAGATCCCTCCTGATGGATCCTTGGTGGACACTGACCTAATCTAGGCACTACTTAGCTAAGCCATGGTTAGTGCAGTCTGGTCACATAAAAAGGGGGAACTTTAGGTACTAGAGAGATTTGGAGTTAAAAAATGAAACAAAACACGTGTTTATTGATTCAAGACCAAGTAGCTGCTATTTGGGTGGTGGAAGGGGAAAGGAGTTCAAGTTGCAGTTGTGAATCCGATGCCTACCTCTGCTGTGAGAGCATCTGCCCTGTTTCTGGGGGTTTTTTTTGAAAGCTTTGTCCACATGACAGAGTTTCAGTGGTGAAGGCTCTGCAACCACAACTGCAATTGCAACTGGGCTGCATCCCCAGCACTGATACAAAGCCAGTAGAAGCTTTTCTGCCTTTTTATGCCTCTGACGTAAAGCAAGAAAACAAACAACCAGAGGTTCATGGGAGCTTTGGGAACACATGATGTCAGTTTGGTGGACTGAATTTTTCATACCCTCAATCAATACAGCTGGGCTGGCAAAAGCTCTGTGGCATTGATATTGGGGTAAACAGTTCCACTTCAGGGACAACATCATGGCTTCCCTCTGTGCTCTCGATAAGCAAGATGATCTGAGCAGTGGCTCAGGACACAAAGTCGCAAGTACTGAATGGGCACAAGAAAGAGCAGTAAAGTTTTTATAAAAATATTAAATGAAAATAAGATGAAGGGAAGAGCTGGCCATATTTGGGAGTACTTCTGGTCATGCTTAAACGCTTAACATATAGTGTTGTCCTGAGCACTACATCTAAGAGCAAAGTGGAAAAGGCAGGAAATCATGCTGTCATTCTGCCTCCAGGCAAACTGGATTTTAGAAATCAGCGAAATTTAAATGGAAGAAAAATCCATTTCATGGCATCAGCTACGTGCACCAGAGAGTAGGAAGAGCAGACAGAAAGATAGAAATTGAGCCTGACATTTTGAAAATATATTATTTGGGACATGTAGGCTGTATGAGGAGAACGAAGTGTTATCTTCAGCTAGGATGGCTGTGCAAGCTTAGCCTGAGCAGTCATTCCTAAACAGCGATCCACTAGCTGTCCCACTGTCACAGACAGACACATGCACGCACAAACACAAGCATATACACACACACACACTTGACAGTGAACACGAAAATAAATCACAACAGGGAGCTGTAAACTTCCAGATCACCCTAAATCCTGCAGGTGTTCAAGCACAGGTCCAAACTGTGAATTTCCATGATCGGGACAACGATCACGCTGACCTCTGTATTCTTCATGGCGCAGTGGGAGAAGATACTGCATCCGAGCAATGTGACTGAGACAAATAAGAAGTGACACACTCTAGTGAATGTACAAATGTATAGAGCAGGTCATCTAAGCACTCCTGCTTAATCTTCCTCAGAGCCTTGCCCTCAACAAAATTGACTGACCCCATATTCAAAAATGGTGAAAGGAATGTGCTTATATACAGCAGCACTAATCTGACTTTGAAGCAGACTACAATGGGATTTCAAATGCGATTGTAAGATTAATATAAAAAAAAAGACATAACCCAGGATCCGTCTTAAAATGTCTGGTGAATTCAAACCTTCATGCTCCTTTGGCTTTATATATCACTCACTAATTGCCAGGGTTTACAAAGAAGCTCCCTTGTATATATGTTGTAGTATTGTCATATTATATTATTACACTCTTCTAATTATTCATTGTATTGTAATTACAAATACATGTTATTATATTATGAAGAAGCTGTACATGTACCCCTGGCACCTAGGATGGGCTGCATATGCTATTCACATGAATTCATTTGCCTTTTCCTGCATTTGTTCTGCATTTCTGCTGTACACAAGACAAAATTTTTTACAAAGTAAAACCACTAATAGAAAATGAGTACCTAAACAAACTGGCTAAGTTCTATACTTTAGGTGCAAAAGTACACATTTTTCATTCAAATGTTCAAAATTACATTCCTGTGTTTTACACTTGTCTTTCTCTTTTTTTTCCTTGTCTTATACCTTTTCTCTCTTGCTTTTTTCTCCTCTCCCTCTCCCTCTCCCTCTCCCTCTCCCTCTCCCTCTCCCTCTCCCTCTCCCTCTCCCCCCCTCCCCTCCCCTCCTCTTATTTGGTATCTGGCAGATGCTGGTAAACTTAAAGGAATGGCCCCAGTTTCATACTATTATATTTAAATATATTTGAGGATTTACCTCCTATAACATGCAAATAATACTTTCTTGCTGTGATATTTGCATTTGTGGTACCCTCAAATGCCAAAACATCACTAAAAATGATTGTGCAAATGTTGCTCAACTTTTCCCAAAGCCAAGAACAAGGCTGGACATATACTTAAAACTGACAAAACTAATGAGGTCATACGTCAAAGAGTTAACCTTCTTTGATGTAAAAGAGCATAGCAGAATTCAAAATGCTATCTGAATATTAACAAATTTGTTAGTAGTCTCTGAAGGTAAAGTAGATTTTTTGCAGAGATGAGGGCTACTGTCAGGAACAAAGGTTTAAGTAAAAAAATTCTTTAGTGAACTTGGGAAATGCTGAACATAGGGTGGCTGACTCAGTTCCATGCATTCGCTGTCTCCATCTAATCATGATTCTGAAGGCCAGGGTCCCAGGACAGCACCTGAAACAGAAAGTATTTGTGGCATCATTTGGCCATGAAGTTCAGTAGTCAATATACTTTCATAGGGAATTTGGCTGTCCTTAGTCTAAGAGAGTTCAACCTCTTACTTCTCAGTGAAAACTGATTCTCTGGCTTGAGAAATTAAGATTTTCTTGGGTAGAGGTGGTCTCTACGCCTCTACAGTCAGGACCAGAACATCAGGACATCACCAGACACTGTCCTCACTGCTTGAATTCTGTGTGGCTTGGTATTAAGTGACAAACATCTTTGCTCCCAACTCAAGCTATGTTGATAGCCTGGCAGTTAGAAAAGCCTCCAAGAAAACATGGGAATGGGTTTGGAAACCAAATGCTCAGAATAAACTAGACGCCAGGGCTCTTCCTTCCTATGTGAACGCTGGAATTACAACACCCTTAAGTAAAAACCGGTGTCCCTTCTTCTGCCTCTTGCTCTGTGTTAGAATTAAATCTGTCTCCATCAGTAAATAAGATATACTTGCAAGCCTTGTATGTTACTGCTGCTGGCTGACAGAGAATGGCTTGCAGTCATGCTGCTAAATGCTCTCACCATCCACAACAGGGTCACAGAATCACAGAATCACAGAATCACAGAATCACAGAATAGTAGGGGTTGGAAGGGACCTCTGTGGGTCATCTAGTCCAACCCCCCCGCCGAAGCAGGGTCACCTACAGCAGGCTGCACAGGACCTTGTCCAGGCGGGTCTTGAATATCTCCAGAGAAGGAGACTCCACAACCTCCCTGGGCAGCCTGTTCCAGTGCTCCGTCACCCTCAGAGGGAAGAAGTTCCTCCTCATGTTCAGACGGAACTTCCTGTGCCTCAGTTTGTGCCCATTGCCCCTTGTCCTGTCACTGGGCACCACTGAAAAGAGCTTGGCCCCATCCTCCTGACACCCACCCTTCAGATATTTGTAGGCATTTATAAGGTCCCCTCGCAGCCTTCTCTTCTTCAGGCTGAACAAGCCCAGTTCCCTCAACCTCTCCTCGTAGGGGAGATGCTCCAGTCCCCTCACCATCCTTGTAGCCCTCCGCTGGACTCTCTCCAGTAGCTCTTCATCCTTCTTGAACTGGGGAGCCCAGAACTGGACACAGTACTCCAGATGAGGCCTCACCAGGGCAGTGTAGAGGGGAAGGAGAACCTCCCTTGTCCTGCTGGCCACACTCTTCTTGATGCACCCCAGGATCTCATTGGCCTTCTTGGCAGCCAGGGCACACTGCTGGCTCATAGTTAACCTGTCGTCCACCAGGACACCCAGGTCCCTCTCCGCAGAGCTGCTCTCCAGCAGGTCCACCCCAAGCCTGTACTGGTGCATGAGGTTGTTCCTCCCCAGGTGCAGGACCCTGCACTTGCCCTTGTTGAACCTCATCAGGTTCCTCTCTGCCCAGCTCTCCAGCCTATCCAGGTCACGCTGAATGGCAGCACAGCCTTCTGGTGTATCTACCACACCTCCCAGTTTGGTGTCGTCAGCAAACTTGCTGAGGGTACATTCTAACTCTTCATCCAGGTCGTTGATGAAGAATGGGTCACATCCAAACTACCCTTTGGAAATGATCTACTGACTGTGTTGATGCTCAGATTGTGCCCAGAAGCTGCTGGGGACATGGAAGGGGTAGGAACTGGGAAGCAGCAATTAGCATTGGCCAAAACTGTGCCAGGCCCATCCTAAGACATTAACATCACAGGCACCTAAAAATGCTTCCTAATGTAGTTTGATTTATGTATACAGCACAGCCTCTGAGGGCAATCTGGAAATGGGATATTTTGGTTTTTCTCTATCATCTGTAGAGAGGGTATGAGGAAACGACGCTTAGCGAAGTGCTTACATTGAGGAATGACAAATCCAAGTTTGGCTGCCTACTTTGGGACAGGGGCACCAGACTAGGACATTATATAGCATATGGGGGATCTTAAGATTAAATACCTAAGAAATTTTTCTGACCCAGGCTGAAGATTTTTTACTTCTGCGTATACTTAGAGTGGCCCAAGTCCCGACAGGCCCAAGCACACCGCACACTCGGGTTCAGTTCATGACTGCTTTGTCAGCTTCAGAAACCATCTTCTACCGGTGATTGGGTTTGGCAGATTGTTTTCTGAGAGCCCTGTTGCATGCCCAAAATGTCAACCCTGCTGGCAGGTGCTGTTCTCTCTCTGAGACAGGCTCTGCAGCCCATGCAGAGCTTTGTGCCAAAGCAGCCAGCCTGCAGTCCTGTGACCGCAGCACAGATACACCTCAGGGGAGCCGCAGGTAGGATGCTTTCCTCACCAGTCTTCTCCACTTATTTTACTAGACAAATGGACTAACTAACTCTGAAATACTAAAGGTCTCCTTGGGTAACAAACTGCCCTTAACTTCACTGGTTTCTATGAGAACTGACATAGCTCAGCACGTCTCCAGGCTCGCTCAGCACCTTGCAGTACTATGTCCTAAAGGATCATCATGGGTGTGAACTGAATGCAAACAAAGCAAAGCCTGTGACATTGTGAAACTTCCATTGTAGATATATCTTTTAAAGGTGTTACAAAAGCAAACGCAATCTGTTACAATACATGAGAGAAAATCAGACACCTTGTCTTGACTTTCACATCTGTCCAGAAAGACCACATGCAGGAAGAACAGATCTGTAGCTGATGTTAACTAACTTTTGAGCATTTTAGTAGTAACAGAGTAAATGACCTTCAAATCCAAAGTCAGGGAAAACAGAAGAACACATCTTATTATTAAGGGAACATACGACTGTGATATAAGGATTATCAGGAAAAAAGACAACCCAAACTTAGAAGAACTAAAGTTTCAGACAACAGCAATCACAAAAACTGCCTATGGCCAGTTTCTACAAAAAAAAGTTTCTACATGCAGAGGCTAGTTCTTGATGTATGAACATCGCCTATAACATTTACCTGGCCACCTCTAGTAAAAGGAGACAAAACTAAACATGTATCTTTTTTCTTCCCCTTCTTTCTTGCCTTAGCTCATTATCAGCAGTAATACACAAAAATTTCATTTGCCAGTCTCTGCTTCGAAGGATATTTTGTGTATGGTAGACTTCCACTTTTCTTGCTCTACTTATAAACCAAAACTCGCCAAAGATCCTCCAGCAATTTCTCTCTACCTCTGACTTGACACAGAGTGGTCTGCATAGCAAGGTCTCATATTACTATGTTTATATTCCTTTTACAAAGTAAAACAGGCCAGTTATTAGTGTAGTCTGAAGATTTATAAATAATATAATGATGGCTTGAGGAAGTTCCCTATTTATTAGACAATAATCATATTCAGGTTAATGTCTGAAGCCAAAAACCTCACAGTTTCTTAGAGCAGGATCGGATTATTACTGCTAAACTACCGCGAAGAAACCTCAAGCTATTATTAGGATGAAATTTTAATTAAATATTCCATTTCAAATGACATTAAAAAGACTTGCAAAAAATGACCCATCAGATTAGGAAGAAAAAAAATTAAAACTTAGTTTAAACTCTAATTCTATTTTTTGGCTTCCTTTCTTCTCATTCTATTTTTTTCACATTTCCGTACTTATTTTCCCTTGCTTTTCCTGTCTTTATTCTGTTCACGTTTCTCTACTCAACTTCAGCTGAGGTCTTTCTGGCCCAGGAAAATGTAATATTTGGAACGGGATATTCGTGGAATCTACTTTGTTCTAAACATTCTTCGGAAGCTGTCTGCTTTCACCAGTAACCGTGCAAAGAATCCAGGCAACAAGATTTTTTGGTTTCTTCATAACACTATTTTTAGACACGTAAAATGAAAATGATGTGAATATTCCTCCTTTATTTATCAGCTGAGCTGGGACATAAAGACTAGGATTTCTGAATAAGACAAAATACCACCAACAAAGGAACACTTTTGCAAGGCATTGGTCATCTGTAGATCTCACAGTGCTGTATAAAGGACAATCAGTAGTATTAGTCTCAAACGGCAGGCCAAAGCCTGAGGTACAAAGTGGGAAAATAGCTTTCCAAAAGCCATGCTGAAGACGGGTGCCAGGGTCAGGAAGAGGGTACTTGACTCTAAATCATCAGGCTAACTCCTCATGTACTACACCAAATAGCCTCTGCTAGCAAAGCGATATCGTAGCTACCTATGCATATATGTATATATGTGTGTTATTTATTCTTACGTGCTACTTCTCTTTGCCCAATATTTTGAGTATTCTAGCTGAAGAGAGATGAAAGCCTGGGAAATACCGTAACATTGTGAACGCAGAGGATACAGCCAAGTAATTAGAAATTTCACAGCATAGGTACGAGATGCTATGTACTATGTACATGCATTGTGCAAAGAAGGCACTACAGTGAAACACCACCCCTTACACCCTCCCCCCCCCCCTCAATTAACAACATTACTTAAAGAAAAACTGGTACAGGTGTGCAAAAGTATCGGTACAGCATTTCTGTGTTTGATGGTCCTGGACAATTCAGTTAAATATTTCTGATGATGCACTTATACAGAAAGAAACCATATTTATTTCTGTTATGGGCTATACTTGTGTTTTGAATGTTTATTTGCCTTTTTGCCAATTTTGAAGTTTTAATCATGTGCAATGACACACTGATTTGCAAGTTCTGCTAAGCTCAATATATTCCCTTTTCTGCATTCTATTAAAGAAAAAAATGCACATTGATCTCTTGAAACATCTTTTTTGAGAAACAATCAGTATGTTTTGCAAGTGGAACTATCTTAACTTAGCTGTCCAAACACTTTTAACAGCCCAAATGTTGTCTGAACTACTAAATAGCTCCTGTAATTTATACCATGGATACTCCTGCTTATTTGGATGAAAAGCTGTAAACTAGCCATGCTTTTCTTTTTTATTATTATAGAAATTAATGGAAAAAGGAATTTAAATAATTCACCAAATATGTTCTAAATTGTGTAACAAAAATAGACAATAATTTCATGGAATTTTAGTAAAACACTCTAGGTACTGCATAATTTGGTAATAAATGCTGCTGACATTCCACTTAACCAGAGCAATTTAATACAATATATCTGTGTTAACTGCTGAATAGATTGCTGAGATTTGTACAGGCTGCAGCCTGAGACATTAAGTGATTGTCAGGTAGCAGAAACGAATTAATAAATAAAAATGTTATTTCAATCCACCCAGGAATGGTGGTTACGAGCATTTGTTCTTGATCACAGTTTCCTTACAGCTTGCAGTGGTTTCCATTCCACTTTCTGTATCTTCCTGGCCTACGTTAGGTATATAGCCTTTGGTGGTGCTGGCCCCATTCCGTCTGAGGGCACCTGCAGGAACTGTGCTAGAAGAGGGTGTAGGAGCACCCCGCTCCCAGTTGCCCTCTCCAAAAGATCTCAGTCCTTTTTCCTCTTGCACCCTCGCACAGGTGCAGAACTCGCATGCCCTGGGAGCTTTGGAGTTGTTGAATATGTGTGGGTTGCTTGGTGCTGCCCAAGCCTGGCTGCTCCCCTGCGCGCTAGCCACCCTGGGCACGTGCAATAGTTCAGCCCTGCACACAGGCATTGCATTTGATGCTTCCAGGGTATAAACTGGTTTCCTTGCTCCTCCACTGAATGGCTACCCTGCATTTGTGCTGTAAGCCCAATGCTTCCAAAACATAGCCAGTCTGTTGGTCGTACACAAGTTCACCGTTTCATGTGTGTGCCAACGACACTGGTATTTCTATGAAGCCACAACTGCTCTGTGCATGTGCTGCAGACTTACCACATAGGACAGGATGAGCTACATTATGCAGTTCTCTCCTCCGTCAGAATAGGAGGTGATAAACCTGTTACCATTTCTGGAACAATAAATTGCAGAGATTTCACTTTTTATCCTCAGGCACTACAGTCCTAAAATACCATGATTGCTAATAATGATAAACAGCAATGAATTGGCAGTAACAACTTCAACAGTTTAGTTACAAAATGATCTGCAACTCCAGACTACGCTTCATCTGGACTCAGTAACAAAAACAAGAGAGCTTGTATAATCATGAAAATTATTTCAACACATTTAAAACAAGAGAAGGTAAACTGAAGCACTTGGGTATAAAAAGGAGCTAAATAAAATGTTGTAAGAAATACAAAAAATTAAATGAGTCTCTGTATCTATATAAAAAGTCTATGTGAATAAGCATCTATGTGTGCATAAAGCTACTCTATATTTACATCTTAAAAAAGATCATTCATTTAAAATCTCAATGAGCAAAATCGATTATGGTTACTACATACAGCCAGTAATTGTCTTCTTACAATATGTAAGAGAGAGTAACATGCTAAGGACATTTAAAAACACTGTATCCAACAACCAAGTCGTTTAGCTCCTCAGAACCTATGATAGGAATGAGGAAACGTACTTGGAAATGCAAAAAAGGCTCGTCATTTCATACAAACTGCTCCTGCTCTTGTGCAATAATTCTGACAGCAACAAGCAGTGCACAGTGAATCATCCATTTAACGATCTGAGAAAAGTTGGCACAAAAGGAAATTGAAGTAGTCACATGAAATTGTTCTTTCCAAACTCTGTCAACTGCAAACTTCTAAGTAGCTCTTCCCAGTTTTTCTCACGCTTAGCCTAACCCAAAAATTCAGTTTTCTCTTCTTTTCTAATACTGTCTTGGTTTGTGATTGCTGCTTCTCTCTCCATGACACAAACCCCAGCTGAACCCAGCTAACTCTGAACTCTTGAGTGTATGCACTCAATAAATTGCCCAACCGCCGCTGTTTTCATGAAGCAAAAACCGGTTAGAGCGTAACATTACTTCTCGCTATACTTGCCATTGTTTCATTATTCTGACAGTTCACGTTTCAACCTTATTACACTCCCTTTAATCTGCTTCCTTAGCTCCTCCCCACCCATACTCTGACAGGGTTTCTGAATTTCACTGCACAATTTCTTGTCCATAATGTATTTATCTGATCTGCTATCTTGTGAACTAGTCTTGTTTTTGCATTAAATGCGGTCCGAGGCTGCGGGAAGGACACATGGTCAGAATCTTGCTCTTACTGGCAGGTTAATATCTAACCAAATATTTCAAAAAAGCAAACTATACTTTGGTTTTAAGCCCCTGGCAGTTCAGGCTCATTTTTCATCCTGCATTTGAAACTGGATTTGTCTGCCAGCAAAGTGCTAGAGTTAGCAAAGTTAGCAAATTGCTACCTCTTACTTTACATAGTGCACCCATAGGATTCAGTTTTGTAGCTATTCACCTGGGTAACGTGTTGCAATCCAGTGCTGAGGTTACCTCCCATGCCTGCACACCGCTCCTCAGTTTATACATTCCTGAAAGCTCCTTTGCCATCAAAGAAGGAGGAAGCTGTTACTTTGAGGTTTTCTCAAAGATTTGCTCTTTCTCTCCAGCAGCCCCTCCCTTTTGCTTCACACTGCAGTAACGTTCGCTATTAGTAATGTTAGCTATTACAAAATACTGAAAATCTTAAGTATGGAGTAAGAGTGAGGTAAGCAGGAGGCAGCAAGGGTGGGAGTTGGCATGGGGCAGCGAGCTAGGAATGGGAACTGCAGGAAGGATAGATGTAAGCCCTCTCCCCTGTGCAGTAGGGCATGAACCAGAAAAATAAGAAAAAGGGAAGTTCCTCAGCCACCTCAAATTGTGGCTGCAGCTCTTGAAGAAGCAAAAAAAAAAAGTATTGGTTAGATGACCTTTCTTCTTGTGTAGGTGCATCTAAAGCCGAGTTTAAACTGTTCTAAATACAAAGCAGAAACATCAGGCACCTCCAGACTAAAAACTCTGTCTGAGATTTTTAGCTTATGAAGATAGCTTATGTTTTAGCAGCATCTAGATAAGCACAGGACAGTGACAGGGTACCCATTGTGCTCTGCACACAAATCATTGTAAGCACCAGTCTTGCCTGAAAAAAAAATACTTCTGACAACTGAATAAATCAGACAGCTGGACCATAACAGATAAGGAATATTACTTCTGTTTTACACAGAAGGGACTAAGGCAATTGCCTGAGGCCAGCAAGTTTCTGTAACACAGCTGGGAACTGAATCTTGCATCTTGAGTCCCATCCGAATAAAAAAAGTCACCCTCCCTCTAAGAATCTCACCAAGAGGCATTATGTAGTTATTTTTCTGCATTTGTGGTACAATAAAATATAGTACTGTAAAGATGGAGGGAGAGGGGGAAGGTCTTGTGGGAAACATCTATGAACAGCAAAACACATCTAAAAATTAATGAACTTGGGTTAATAATGGAAAAAACAACATTTCAGAACTAAGCTCAGAGTTTTGTACATATCTTACACTCACACATCTCTAGTATTAGATTTACATTATGTATTGACATTATACTATATCCTTGTCAGTTCTGGCAGAGAGGGCAGAGCCTCCTCTTCCATTTCCCTCCATCAATCGCTTCTATTCCCATCTGCTCTACAGATCACTCAAAATCGGCTGCTTTGCCCTTCTTGTTAACAGAGTTTTCCCAGTCCCCTCCGGAGGGGTGCCTTCACCCCACCTCAGCTGTTTTCCATGTGAGAAACTTCATGTGGGTGTGCATTGGCTTCCCGAGTACATGCCCCAAACACATTCGATTCTTCCTCCTGCTTCTTGTGGAAGTGAGCTACAAGTTGATGATTAAGCAGGGCTGTTCAGCACAGCCTACATCTTTTCATTCAGTACTCTATAGCTTGCATAAAACAGTTAGGTACAAGGGAAAACGTGCCTGGTTTTGTCTTAGCGGAGTGTTAGAGCTCACAGACGGATGATGACATTTGAGTTTTGTTCTCCTGATTTATAACTTTGATTTCAAAACATTGAATTTACTGTATGCTGTCTCTCATCTGGATGTCAGTTCCTTATCGAGGCTGCTCTTACAGTGGTGCTGGATGAGGTAAGGCAGATACCATATTACTGCTCTGTCATGTGGATCTGTGGACTGACACCTTTGAACCTGTTCTTTTTGCTAGGAGGTCTGTCTTCATTTATAACTTCTCAGGGCTTTGTCTAATACCAGTGACATCAGCGAGCAGCAAATGCGTCAAAGCTGAGCATGCTGTCATTACATGGAAGAAGGGCTTAAAAACTCAGATTTTTAAGATTTCACATTCGACTGTACTTTAAAAAACACATGAACATTGCATCTAGCCACCTCTGGCTTTTTGCACGCTAGAAAGCACTGGCATTAAAAATATGGTTTAAGGAAGCAAAATAAACATTTATTCAATTTATCCTTGTTCTGATTTAAAATGCTTTTCAGCTGTTGCTGACATGATTTTCTGTACATAGCATGTTAAGTATTCTTATTACCCAAATATATATGCTGGCTTCTCTATTCTTTCAGAAGATTTTTGAAAATCTGTTCAGGGCCTAACCCAAAGCTTAAAAATCACAATTAGGCTCTAGTATTCTAATACATTGTACATGCCACAGGTTAACATTTTATGAAATCTCAACTAAAGGGATGCTTGAGTGTGTAGCATTAAGCACACAAATTCTAAGTCCTACGACAGCCTTATTTTGTAGGTTTCAAGCACTGGCAGAAAAAAAGGAACAAAAATCCCTATATTCTGCATTCCCTGCTCGTTCACTCTCTTGGAGGTTTCTAAACTAAAGGCTGAATACTGGAAGAGGAAAAAGCTTTTATAATCATACTAGGTATGAACATTTTGCAAGTTAGCTCTAAGGGGTTTTTTATGTATTTCAATTAGTCTTACAATTTAAAATTCTTCTCTATTTTTTGATCAATACACACTTGGTATAGAAAAGTACTTTAAATTCCAAATTACAAAAAGAGATCGAAGTACCTGTGAACACATATTATATGATTTGGCAAAGCATGCAGAGGACAATATGAATATCATTGGAAAAGCACACATTTCTTCAGTATCGCCATTGTTTACATCTTTACCAAACAGATTTGGTTGTACCATATTTAGTAGCATATTGCTGCAGTGAAAATGTGTTTAAGCATTACATTTTCAGAAAGATGAAAGTATGAATTGATCTGCACAAAATGATGAACACTTCCTTCATTCCCACCCCTACTCTCATGTATTACACATATTCAAGCTGCATCTATGGGATACACAATGCCTCTTTCCTTCCTGATACAAATAAAAATAAACCAGTACAGATCCCACTAATCAACAAACAAGTACTTAGACTCAGGAGAGCACATTTGGGGCTGGGAAGAATCAACTGTGTACATAAAACCAGGAACATGAACATTTTCTGCATGAATCAGTCTCAAATGAAAAAGGAGAAAATAAGAAACAAGAAAAACAAAAAAAGGAATTACTTCACCACAGAAAAACACTTTACAGATAAGCTGTAGTAAAAATTAACAATGCCATTTTCCAAATCCTTAATAAGCATGCGGTTCTGCTACAGATAACTATGCAAACATCCCTTCCCACGTTTCAGAAATTTTTAGGATAGCATTCAGTGGCATTTTCAGAGATTACTGAAGAAAACTGTTTCAAGCAATCTCATTTTTTCCTTGGTGACAGCTGAAAATTTCCCCATTAAGCATCAATGTTTTACATAATAATAGCTAATTTACATGTTTTACATGCCAACTATAATATTCCCATTCCTATAAGTAGCCAACTTTCATTAGTTTCCTATTCTTAGAGTTTTATAGGAAAATTATTTCCAAATCTGAGACTTAGTTGATAAAATTGCTAGCCTAATCAATAGTTTTTGTAGATTCATTCAAAAAGCCTTTGGATGAATACAAAACATAGTTGAAAACATGTCACATGTAGAAAGAATTTGCTACTTCATGTCATGTGAGTAGTTTCACATTGCTTCTGTAAAGCTGTGTTCCAGTGAAGACCTACCACATTTCCAGTCCCACTGAATTCATTTAATCAGTTTCTCACCTCAGATGTAGCCAAAGATGGCTTAAGCCTTATGTTTTATTTTACAGTAAAATATCCTAGAAGTGATTCCACAGTCACTTACAAAGCTCTGCCACAAGTGGTAACTGGCACTCAGCAGTCCAAAGACTTCATAACAGCTAAATAATTTATTTATTCTTTTCATGGACTAGGATTAGTCACAGACCAATTTGCAGAACTGCATGAATTCTGCAAAAAGACTAGAAGACTTAACTTTACAAGGAAATAAAAATGCAGACGAAATTCAATGTATAAACATTGAATGTATAAACATTATGGGTACATAAGGGAAAAACAGTTGTTAACTTGTACAGAGTTCCCCACTGCTAATCAGAAGGGAAATTTGGGGGTTTATAAAGGAAATTACATTCCGACTTTATCAAATTAGTCTCTATGCTAGATCCCCTGGAAGTTTTAGGATTAACGCTGTGGTTGTCCCTTTCTTTACCTATATAATCCATATTCAAAGGCCTCTAATGCCACAGAGTCTCTCTGCTAAATTCCAAAACTTGCTGCAATCAAGCTGATAATCTATAGCACCGGGCTGAAGAAGCTAGACAGGGACAGGCTGAATTTTCCTGCAACGTGGGGTCTATTTCCAGCCCCTCTGGGGCTTACTTTTCATGGAAGACAAGCTGCAACACCACATGCCTTTAATAACTTCAAGAATAAACAGCTCTGTTTCAGCATAGCATGCGTGATATTCCTATGATGTTCCAAAGTTTCAAGCTAACAACATTCAACTTCACACAAACAAAACAAAAGTACTAATGAGTTGCCACCAAACCATAGTTTCTTTCCTTCTCCTCTTTTCCATTCCAAATTTGAATATGCTCCTTAATTTCAGAAACGGCTGAAGATATTTTCTCTTTCCACACAAAAATCAATACAATGTCTATCGCAAGATACCTAAAGCAGCATATGAAATAGAACTCCTTATATTTACTTCCGTAAATACTTTCTCTTGCCTTCTGACACTCGTTGTTCAGAGACTTTTTGAGGCAAAAGTTGCACCTGGACCACCCTGTTAACAAAGTAAAAGTCAAATCAACGCTATGAGACTTTGCACCTATTACACTTTCAATTTCTACAATATCCTGTAGCAATGAGTTTGGTAATTTAACTGTATTGAATGAAGAAAATAATTTCCTTTTAACAGGCTATCTGACATTTTAATTAGATGTCCCTCTTTTTGTTATAAGGAACAGAAAATTGTTCTCATTTTCTTCATGTCATTCATTGATTCTAGTCCATCACCACATTCTGAAGAATCATTTGTCTTGAAGCCAAGTAATTTTAATGTACTTTTTCCTCAGTTCAAAAACTCTTTTAATCTGTGTTTTTTGTAATCCTTCCATGTTTCTTTTCCTTTTTTTTTTTTTTTAAAGTGGATAACCAGTATTCCAGACACAAGTACAATGCACACTTGTACAATGGTAGAGTGATACTTTCAGTTTTTTTCCTGATAATGTGTTCATCATTGACTGTCACTGAGCTTAATTTTTTATAGTACTAGCCAAAAGGACAGCCAAATCTCTATTTTAAGCAGTAAGAGACCACTATCATGTAGTACAGTTTTCTGTATGTATTTACTGATATGCATCTATCAAAATTGTTTTTCCAGCTGCCATTTTATCACCCGATTTGTTAGAATTACATAACTAGGTTTTTAATTTTTATTATCTTCAAAAATTGTGTATCACTAGCAAATACCTCTTTCTTTTAAACTACTTTCTGAATAGCACAAATGCCAATACAGGTTTCTATGGGACCTAACCAGTACCTGCCCACTGCTATGAAAGTTAAACATTTTTATTATCTGTTTCTTAACTTTTATTAGCAACTAATCTTAACAATTTTCTGTCTTTTGAAGGCCAGGTATCTTGCTGAAAGCTTTCTTGTCCTTGACTACACTTTCAAAAATGTAATGGATTTGTGGTGCATGACTTTGCTTTGGAAAAGCTGTACGGACATTGTCCAATACATCTATCTTAAATGTCTATTATTGCTATTTTTTTATCCAGCATGGATTTCAGCCTTGTCTACAGTTCCCAGCACCCCTCCTATATCTTCTTAAAATTAACACCACATTTGTCCTACGTCCTTCATGTGAATACCCTTAACTTAAACAACAGAGTAGTCAATATTTTTAACAGATTAACAATTTCTGTATTTGAGTTCCTTGAAAAATCCTGAGTGAGTACTGCTCAGACTGGGTGATTTATTGCTGTGCATCGATCCATTCAAAAATCACTTCTATGACATTTCAGCTTAGGGTATTTCTTCACATTAATCACCAACAAATACTGGATCCAGCATGGAAAACTCTCTAACCTCTTCTGCAATAAGCATAGATATAAAATACTTCTCTGCTACAGCCTTATATTCTTTGAAAGCTCCTTCTATTGCTCTGTTATCTGCCACCTCTACCAGGTGATTATGAGCTTTCTATCTGCCTGTAACATGTTTTAGAAATCTGCATTAATGATGCCTCTAGGATATAGGTCTTGTAAGTCCTTTTTTTTGTCTCGATATTGTATTATGTCTTGCCTACCATGGTTTGCTATATTTTCTTGGGGGTGGGGGTTCATTATTATTTTTATAGGTTTATAAAGCTGTTCCTCCAAGTTTGATGTGGGATATTTTTAGCCTGCCTTCATTAGTGCCAGAATTTGGGCTCTTTACTGGTTTTATCATTTGCACAGAATCTTCACTTGTAAGATGTCTTTTATTTCTAAGACTTTTCTTTATTCTGTTCTTTAACTACATAAGCTTCTTCCAGTCCTCTTAAAAATCTTTTCTGATTGGTATAATAATCTGAATATAGTTATATGGCCTGTATATAGCCTCCAGACATTTTGTCAGTTTGACATCTCTTAAGTATTATCCTCACTTCTATGTAGCTTATCTTTTTCAATGTCATGTTACTGCAATGAATTTTTAAATTTTTTTGCTTTGTGCTTGTTCTCTAATGTTTTCATTTAAAAAAATGTACAAATATATGCAAAAAACTCCAAGTACTAGGAGTAGATGAGTAAGGTTGCCAAAGGCTGGACCTAAATAGCAAAGCAGATGTACTTTTAGTATGCTAACAGTACAACTGATGCTGATTTCCATTTTTGCTTTCAGAATTCAGTTTTTGAAAGTAGATCCTTCACTCACTCACCTGGAATAAAAATTGTGTACTCATCAAGAATCACATATGAGGCAGTATCAGGACTGCTGAGCTTCTCACAAAGTAAATGGCTGGCTACTTTTTTCTCCTCTGAAAAATCTTAGTATTGTTACTAGTAGATTAACATTGCTTTCTGAGGTTATTGGCTTGTTTTGAGCAAATGTGTTTCTCTTCAAAATAAGTATTCACTGTTATTAAATTATGCCGATTAGTGGCAATGAAATTATGAAATATTTTATTGTTGAAATATATATATTGTAATACATAAATTCATACTTACCAAAGTTTAACTATCTGATCTTAATGAGTAAATCTTAGCTTTTTGATAAAAATATTTTCTTCCACAGAACCTCTGAATTTTCCAAGAAACTTCCATTAAAATCACAACAAACTGGCAGCCTAATTTTTCACTAGTAGTCTAAAAACAACTGGAGTTCTGGTTTGTTCTGTTTGTTGAATCACACTGCAGTTTGAGAAATCAGTCTTTAGAGATCGTGCTGTGTTTCCATAGCAATGACTTCAAGTTATAAAACCAACCCTGAAGGCCAGGTCTTGCTCTCAGATGCATAGTGCTCATTTCATTGTATTAAAAGAAGAAAAATAACAACAAACCACCTGTTATTTTATTCGCTCTATGCAGAGCTAGCAATACACCTTTTCAAAGTTTTAAAAAACATCTAACTAAATACAAATGCCTTTTATATATTCTAAGTAGAGATGATATGCAATTTAAAAACAAAACTTACTTTCTAAAAGTGATAAATCTGCTCTGAATGCAATAGCAGACATCAACATTATCTAATAAAACAGATATAGTTTCCTCCAACATGGATTTTTAGTCAATGTAATGTACACTATTCCTTCATTACGATCTATGTTGAAAGGAGTTCCATTTACTCATTATCAAAATTCTCTAATTATGAAAAGTTCAGTAAAGTTACACCCATTCTTTTAGAGAAAAGACTGTAGAAAGTGAACTTGAATATTCTGATTGCTTCTGACTCTCCACGCTGCTTAATGGGTAGGATCAAGAAGAGAGCCATTCTGTATCACTCCATGAACACCAACAGGCTCAGGTCTGGAAACTGCTTAAAACTGCACTAGATTTTCTGTGTCGTACAAGGGCAGTTCTATTTTTCATGTATAAATGAAAAAAAAATTGTGCGTGCATATGTTTGCATACATATATTCAAAGACCAAAATTCGTTTCAAAAATGTCCCCATTTCTGAATGTGCTAAGCCAGCTTTGAACAACAGCAATAATGGGATATACAGAATTCTCATGGCTTTCAGTAAGATCATCACACTGTAAAGTATCTTCTTTCTTGACTCCAGCTTAACAGCCTGTACCTTTCTATTTGTAAAATACTGAAACAATTATGATAGGCGCAAGATATTTCTACTCCAAATCTACCAGCAAAGCGGGCCAGGGAATTAATTTTTTCAGTTAAGGGTATCCCATTATTTTCACAGTACTTTTAAAAAACTGAAGTTTAAAAAATGAAAGCTATAGGTGCTTTTTGTTGTATTACTGTTTCTTCTATCTACACTGCCCAGCTGAAGAAAACAAACCTGAACATAGTCTTTCTTCCTTATCTTTCACATAAAGAATTTATCGAATCTATATTCCACATACCGTATAGAAAGTGATCAGATTAGGTAAACAAAAAAGGCAATAAATACTGTTTCATTGTTATCTCTTTATTCTGCCTTAACTACAGGGAAGAGTCACTTACAATGTGATACACAAAGGATATATGAAATGATGAAATTATTCAACATTTTAAAACACTTCTGATTCATGTACAGAAATACACAGTACTGATTATGTGTGTGAATTAGCTTTAATTTCTTTCTTACCAATGTAGTTAGTTTGCTGGGAATAACAAGACCTATTTTTCAAATACCAAGAAGGTAATTTCACATTTCTGTGAAATTAAAGTAAAATGGCAGCCCTTACTTTCTAGGGTTTTTATACCTGAACAGCAGAATATACTATCCGAAAGCAACACATACTTCTTTGACCCCATTGTAGTATTCAGTTGTAAACCATTCTCCTGCGAGGCTAATTATTTGTGCACCCCTACCTGTTAAACTTCTGCATGAACTGTAAATTCAATTTTACTTTGTCAAAATAGTCATACCTCAGGGGAAAAAAGATACCTGCAACACTACGCACTAGTGAACTCACTTGGTAGCCTAATAAGATGTAATACAAACAGGCCTAAAAACTTCAGGAGTATCATCTGTTTAAAAACATAGTGATAAGCCTGTTGTTTTCAATCTAATTAAATTCTACACACATTGTAACAGAAAAGTAAAAATTCACTTTCCGAACTATTAAAAAACTTATTACACACTCCATTTAAATAACAATTTTTGGGGATGTATTTATTGTTCATGAAAGTATTCATACATAAGCAACTAGATATTCTGTAAACATCACTGGGAGTCAAAAACATTGCTTACTTAAAAGTAGCAGAAAACAGCTGTAATTTTAATAAAATTATATAGTACTTTAAAAATAATGACTTCAGTTATATGCACATATATAATATATATAAATAGACACACACACACTTGTTTTTATATATGCACTTAAGCAAATGCATCTCTGCCACAGCCAGGTAGGGTATTAATTTTTTTTTTTTTATCATGTTCTATACATAGCAAAAACACACTATCCATTTACAACAAAATTATACCTATACAATATCAAATTCATATCAGGCTTTTCTTCAGTGCCAATAATCTTGTAGATTCTCTTCACTGAATATTACAACTATGAAGTCTTATAAATACAATCATTTTAGAAGTTTATGCAACATTTAACATGCTGCTCAAAAGTAAAAATTGGAATGAAATACTGACACTATCTTAAGCAAGCAGAAAGATGAGGACCAATATTTTTAAAATACCTTAAGACTGGAAGAGAGATTTTTAGCTTACATTGTGGTAAATAATCTGTCTGTAAATACTTTATTTCGTCTTTTCAAACACATAAGATTCACAAAAAAAAAGTGCCCTAAATTAGAGTACATCCTTGTCCTTGTGCCCAGAGATGCATTCTCCTACTAGCAACACAGTGCTGAAAACACTCCTGTGAAATGTTTTCAAGAGAACCCAAGAACCATGTGTAAAATGTGTTAATTCAAACTATGCAGAGTGCATACATATCAACTCTCATAACTAAAGTGAGTTCACTAAAGACCCTTCTGCTTCAACAACCTCTTAAAAGGCAAATCATTGGCACCTCAAAAGAAAAGCACGAGACAAACAGGATGAACATCAGCACAGAAACTACATTCACAATACTACTACACAATTCTACAGCTTGCCACTGGAACAGGAACAGCATATGCATGTGTTCTTTCCCTCAAAATCCAGTACAAGTTTATAGATCTGAGAAACATGCATTACTATACAAGATTTAATATATATTCTTATTTCGGAGAAGATGTATTAAGCTTCACTTCTGAGACAGCTCACAGAACTGGAACAATTTACTTGATCACAAATGACAGAAGCAGAAATGAACCTATAAATTTTATTTTAAAAAGAAGTTCTCCTTTACCACAGAGTAACTTGTTACTTGTCTCAGAAACCATTTCCCCTCTGGGGATACTCAGTCAGTACTATGTGATCGATAACTTCAGGTATTTCTATATTTGCAGAGGCATAGCATGGCATGTTCTCTATTAAAACTTCCCATAGTGCTTCTTCCCTGATCCATATAAATGTAGTATATTACTATAAGTACTTACCAAGATGCGTCAAATGCAATAAATCAGTGTAAAAATATTAAAAGTAATCATTATAATTTTATTAGTCAAGAAATAATAGGGGTGTGAAGGCAAAGTGAAATAGGATCTAGATACTCCTTAAATTCCATTTACTATCTGAACCTAATAATAAATATTCTTCCCTCCTTTCCAATTTCAATTGCATATCAGAGTATTTTTTTTTAACTGCAACTGTAAAGCTTGGAGCAATTACCTTCTAAATACACTCACCTTCCCCTCCCTCATCCCAATAACTGTGCACTTGTAACAATCTTAGTCCTTTGCATTTGTACAAATCCTTTCCCACTGACCTACTATTACTGAAATTTCCAAAAACTATCATGACTGCAGAAGCAGTCCACCAGCAACTCTCCATCCCCTACAACAAGTAGCAGCACTAATATTTGCTCTAAGTACAGAGAAAGTATTGCGGAGGCAGGTGCTGTAGTTCTAGTAGCTGCTATTCCATCAAATCTCCTTAGAATCACCAAATTATATTCTAACCCCCAAAACATTTTATCAGGCTGCATATTTATATTTTAAAGCACATAAAAATACAGTAAGTGCTCATTGACGATGAATTTCTAGGCATTTCATTTTCATTCTTTTATACAGAAATTCTGTAAATTCTTTTAAAGATCCCGCTAGACACTGGTGTGTCATGGCCCATACTACTTCATGGCAAGGGCTAAGTGATACCTTTACAGCAATTACAGAAGTCTTTCAGAGTAATGAAGATCCATTATACTGTTAACATAAATTACATTTTAAACAAGACAGATCACCCCTGTTGTACAATACTTTACAACAAATTTCAAACGTTTCTGTAAACAGCAAGAAAACGAGCAACTTTTATAGTCATGGAGAAAATAAACTGCCACCAGAAGAAAGTAGGGAGCTGAAAGCTGAGTGCAAGGTTGCCAAGACTAGTAAAGTGCTCAGACAACTACAGTGAGAAAAGACCGGTGGGTGACAAAAGTTCAAGCACTGGAAAAACAGAGAGACCTGTCCTTTCAGGCTACATTTCAGAAGATTTTTTTAATAATATATGTAATATTGATATGCAATCATTAATAATTCCCTCAGATTTAAAATAAATATATGTGCTCTTTGGGCTGTAAAAGCATGAACATATAAGAAAAATTATACAAAAAAATGTAAAGCTATTTAAGGGATTTATAGTAAAAGCGTCTAAATCAGTTTCCTTAATAAAGGGAGAGAGTGGTTAACTTGGAAGTGGTAAAAGTCTAACAAATGCTTCATATGTCTCAGACACTATTTTGTGACTGTGGTCATAAGTATATCTACTTCAATTTATCCACCTGAGCATAAGCAAAACAAAATAAGCATTAGTAAACTCTTCTTTCAGAAGCACTTTGGAGTTTGCAGGAATGCAGTAGAAAAATGCAGAAAATTGTGAAGAGATATTAATAAGACCCCAATAACTCTAGAGGTGCGCTTCAGCACGCCAGGTTATACATCTGTCACCCAATTTCTGGATTTTTTTCAAGTAGCTGAGGGCATTGTATGACACCTCATCTCTTTAACAACTGCAAAGAAATGACAAGAGAATTATACTGTAAATAAGACACACAAACAGATCTTTTCCATACCAGAAAGACTAGAAAATATTAGTAGTAACTGGCTTATGTTTATTTGGAATAACAAAGGTTTCTGGAAGAAACATACTGTTTTGTTTTGTTTCTTTTTTAACCAGAAGTCCTCACATTCACCTTAGAACTTCATGGAGAGTATACTGTGAGAACCGAGTAAGAAATGTGATTTCCACGGGTCCTGCTGAAATCAGTGGAATTCTAGTGGTCACAACAGTTCCGGCACAGGAACTAAAACACAGGATCGGCACCTTGTATATAAATTAAAAAAAACAACTAAAAGAAGCCACTTTGTTATAGATTAAACACTTGCTGCAAATAAAGAAAACACTGCAATTTCTACAATTCCAAAGTTCAGGACTGTTCTATGAAGTTGTAAGAAAATGCCAAAAAAGGATTGCTGAGGAGACACGTGCACGTGACTCGATCCTTTCAAGCTTCATTAAGAAAACCAGTTAATAATCACATTTGAAAGATGAGATTCTTGGGTCTGAAACTACTCATTTCCAGCCACACCACAGTATTAAGGGTAGTGTTGGTAGGAGGTTATCTGAACAATAACAAGATTTTATTATCTACTATTCTGAATCCTGGAACCAGATGAACTATACGAAATATAGAAATCTCAGATATCACATTAAACTAATGGGTAGTTGATGTCACTGCTACCAAACTGGACTGCTCCTAAATCAGAAACAAAAAAGCATTTCCTAAAAACATATTTATTGTAGGACTAGTAAGACACTAGCTTCAGAATCTTTAAACATTTTAAAAAACAGTAGATTTGTGTCTGCAGTCAATTAGCAGACAAGTATAACGATGGAAGTTTTAGCACATTTTTTGCATGTTTAGGGGTTTCTCCACCTCAGAAAAATATTTTCCTCGCTCAGTTTCAATCAGTTGTTTTTGGGTTTTTTTTTAAGTCAAAGTAACATAGAAAAAAGTTATGTTACTGGTCAGTATCAAGCAATCTGCAAAAGTCTGCACCATGTACCAAACAGAACAAATGGAAGTAAACTAGAAATCTTTCACCAGTTCTTTAGAACTCAATCCTTCAAATGCTTTTTTCTTAAAAAAAACACAAACCGAAAGTCACTAGTGTTGCATCACGCGTACCTCTTCAGTGTTTTTACCACAAGCTGGTTATATGTCAAGAATTCCTTGTGCGCAAAGCATTAAACACAGTAGATGTAGATTACTCCACACACTACAGACATGCATTCTGCAAGAAGCTATCAGGATAAAAACTTGGATTAGAGCATCACTTTGATTAGAAACACAACTACAAGAATAAAGGAAGTATAACTATTCCAAATTTTTGTTCTACTTTAGTCATGTAGAGTTATCCCATGCAGATGTTCTGGAAGGTCAGCATGCAAGTTACAAATTTTAAAAAAACCCACAAACACAAAACAACAACAAAAAAATCAAAACCCCAGCATTTTCCCTGAATATTCTTGAACTATAATATCCAGTAAGAAAGAAATGCCAATATTCTCATCGTCTTTTTACTCTTCAAAATTCAAATTCAGTAGTAGTGCATATACAGTCAAGAGATACAATATTTTGAACATATCTACAATAAAGGCATTTAATAACAGATTTTTTAGCTCTCCATTTCTTCCTCAGTGTAGTCAACACATTAGGAAACAACTGCAGCAGGAATAGCTCACATAAGCCACTGTTCTTGTTCTTTTCTGTACTTTTCAGACCACTTCTGCGTAAGCTCTAGGTAAACATTCGGTTTATGGGGCTTATAATCAAGGTAAACCATCTGTCCAGTCCGTTTGGGGACAGCTTTTTCAATCTGAGTTCCCTCATGCCATTCATTAAAAGATGTAATAGAAATAATTTCTGGCCGCACCAAAAGGGCTGCACTGAAGGCAGTCTCATAGTACTTCCCATTGACGCGATTACGGGTGTTGTGGTTGTTCCATGGTCGGATGCTGGTATCAATATACCCTGGTCCCACACTTGGAATAAACATTAAGTTGTTACTGTCACAAAAGGCTTTTAAACTTGCCCAATTATGATGAGATGAACCATAAGAGAAGCCATTGGTGGCGAAGTACGTGTACATTCCATCAAATCCGCTTTTGTGGATGTCATGCTTATGCCTTTCTTCTACAAGAAGTGCAATGAATAATGCATCATATGGAGTATTTCGAATAGTCTGGGATCCAGAAACAGTTAAGAGATTTGCCCATATTTCAGGAATTGTTACGTAAGAATCATAAATATAGAACATGGGAAGAAATCTGCCTGTGGTGGTCTTACGCCTGTAAAAGGCTGGATGGCCTCCATATCTATGAAGCAAACAAGTATTGTTAAGACAAAATTTGTTATTTGGAAAATACTATTTTACAATCCGAGCTGAAGACTTTTCCTAAAAACTAATTTAAAAAGACAGTGCATGCGCTTCAGAACATAGCAATTTATATCCATTTTCAGGCTAGTGTTTGCTTAAGTATTAAATAACGAATCTGCAAAGAACTTTTAAAATACTACAAATAGTAACCTAGCATCAAACTATGCTATAGATATTAGTTTTCTCTGAAGGGCAATTCTCTAATTCAGTATGAAATAAGACAGTCTCAGTAGCACTGATGAACAAAACAATTAGTAGCTGTACAAAATTTGTCAAGCTGTATAAAAACCATTAAAGGTCAACACATTAAAACTCTAGCTGCTAGCTTGTCACTATAAAAAAGTATGTTTAATTTATATATCATGTAGCTAATACTTTAACTGTTTTAATCTGAAGTATCATGACTTGAGATACTAATGAATGTTGAAAGCAATTTACATTTGAGTATCTATGTAAAAATTCACACTTCAATATCTAAAAAACAGACTGAATTTTGTACCACTGAAATACGAACAAAGTTTCTTACAGTTTTCTTCAGTCTCAGTATGCATTTTTATATATTCTTCTAAGCTTTAGACAATATACAGAAGTACCCTAAACCAGCATGTAACAAAGCCCAAAGGAAACAATTCTGAGAGCACTCACTTGTCAATGATGTATTTGATGTTGTGGTACATACTGCGATCATCTCTATCTTTATAAGGTTCAATATGAAAAGTGACCTGAAAGATGAAAACATAGCAACACAAAAAACATAAAATACTACTGAATACATGGGCACCGCATATTAGATGAAGCAAGTACAAGTCATATTAAATATAGGTCTTCTTTACAGAGCAAACATTTTCATTAGTCTACTCTGAGAATAATCCAACCCTAATTTAACTCCTGCACTGCTAAGATTAGAAGCTTCAGATTCAAAGAACTTTGATAATAGAGTAAATATTTAGTTTTTCACACTTAAACAAAACACTGCTTTTGTTTTCCTTAGGCTACAGTGAGTACTAAGCATGCTTCAGAAAACTTAAACTATAGCAGAAACTAAAAAGTGAAATAAAATATAATCTATCTGAACGTCAAAGAACTGATCAACCAATGAAATATTTTAATATTTAATTTCTAAACAATGTATTAAATTTGCTAAAGATAATTCACCAAGGAGAGATTTCAGTGTCAAAATAGATTTTAAGATAGAGGATATGAAAACTTTAATTTAAAATTTTACAGATGTATCAACAGCAATAAACTCCTGGAACTAAATCTAATATAATGTACTGCTTTGAATTTCAAGCTTGGAGCTTATGGAATTGCTTAAATTATGTATGTGAAGTCATTTCAATGTAAAAATGCCATTGTTTTCACATATAAAATTAAATGGAAGAATATATTAATCAACTAGTTTTTCAGAAGCAATTTTAGAGCAGAATGCATTTGATAAAGTCTTCAACAACTCTGCAACAGCAGGAAATTCAAATTGTAATATCTATCTCTACTAGGAACAAACTATAGAAAAACACAGTGTTAGACTAAATCACTAGAACTGAGAGGACATGTTGAAGAGCACTATAATTTCATATTTCATTTCCAACCATCAAAACCAGGAAAATCAGAAGGACATATCTTTTAGCAGACTTGTATTCAGCAGACATAACAGAAATGTATTTTCTATGTTGATTCTGGTCTATTGACATTGCTAACACTTAACTGTAATAACTTCCTAGTGCGAGAATGTTTAAAAACATTACAGTGAAGGCAGCATTCCCTGGTAGCATCTATACTTAATATCTGTATTCCACTAATTATTCCAACCAATAACAGTTCCATCCATATTCCAAACATTACCATACTATCACATGCATTTTCCTTGGTAGCTTGTTTCATTTTGCCTTGGCTCCTTTGAGAGACTTCAATGTTAACTAGTTCTTTTAGGTGAGAGCAAACTCCATCAGATGATCTGAAAATTTTGGGGAAGAATAATACTTTTTTTTTCCCCCAATAATTTACTGCTACATATGTGCAACTTATGTCACATAATGCAATTCACACAACATCTTTAACAGCTGAAAAATTACTTCTGTATCTGATTTAATCTTCCTACTTTCCGCCTGCTTGTCAAAGAATGTAGAGTTGCTACTAGTGACAGGAAATTTCTCTGAGAATCTGCAACTTACATGACCAACTAAAACAAGAGCAGATGAACAGGCTGTATTTTTAGTCCCCAGTACAGACAACATCCTCCAGAGATGAAACATACAAAGCTACTTAGATAATTTAAAAACTGAAATTTATTACTTGGCAAGACTAAAAGGCAATGCACTTTTTCTTTACCCCATGGGAAAATACAAGTTTTACTTTAAAAATAAACAAAACCAAACCACAATTTTAGACTCTACTGATCAACCCACATAATCTTTAATTGATTCGATATTTCACCTATTTCAGGTAGCCAGTAATTTAGCCTTTCTATCCTGTCATGCCCTGGAATAACCTAAAGTCAGAGCAGCACCTCTCTGACCCTACTGTCCAAGGCAAGTGTTCCTGATACCTTCTGGAATAAAGGCATTCATTCAAATGATAACTTCTGAATCCCTCTTTATTACTCATAGGTGCTTGCTCCTGACCTCTATGATCAGGCACCAGCAAGTTCTGCAGTAATGCAATAAATGAGGTTAGTCTTTCTTCTTTTTCAAAGTTCCTTATAGATCATTGTATTCCATACTTCCCTCAACTCCCAAGACTCATCTGAAAACAGCATATTGTCTAATTTTAAAAACTGTTTCCTAACAAGAAAAAAATCCACAACACCATACCTTAGACTCTGTAAGCTGCAGATCTGAACCAAAACAGAAAAAAGGCAGATTATGACATTTATTCTAGTTATAAGTTAATATCGTTTAGGTCTTATCATAATTCAGTGTAATTCAAAAGGCACTTATACCTACTTCTATGAGCCAAAAGAAGTGCAGCGTAACAGGAGACAGAAACAGATGCCACCATTACATGACAAGCCTCCCTAATCTACACCATGAGTCAAATGTAGTAAACTCTTAGCAAGGTTTACTTTCCTAAGTAGTCCTATTTTCTGCATCTTAAAAATATTTTACCTTTAGATTGTATTTGTGTGCATAATCCAAAATAACAGGCACCAAATCATCAGTTGGTTCCCCATTTTCATCAGCCATACCTGGTGGGTACCATGAAAGCACTATTACACCTGAAAATACAAAACTTAAGTTTTAAATCATGCTGTTTAACATATAACATGTACATTATAACATTGTCATGACTTATTGTTAGATATGAAATCTACAAACATAAAGAAGAACTTAAAATTACTTTTTAATCAATTATGAAATCTCAGTATACTTAACAGTTGATTTTCACTTCTCTCTCTGTTTAAAAGACAACAAAATATACAGTAGTAAGATCATCTGTCAAGGGAACAGATCTGTGTTCAGTGTCCCAAGCCTAACACCAAGGGCCATTCCCTCCCACTTTTCAGCACAGCGTCCTGACCTCCAGGTTGTACCAATAGGAGGAGAATGCTCCTAAGGCATTATAGCTATGCCACAGTAGAGCCAGAGAGTATCGAGATACATAGGGCTAGAGAACACTCAAGAGATGAGGACTATGCATGTGACGGAAGAGATTCTTGTTTTATGAAACTTTATTCCCCACTATATTTATGCATTGTACCTCTGGCTCTGTTACAAAACAACCATTTCATATTAGAAGCAGTGACTGTAGTCCCACAACTTACTTTCTTGCTAAAAGCAGTTACTATGGTGTAATCCACCCTTCCAATAATGTGAAATTAGTTTTTTAAATGTATTACCTAAAAAAATGCTTGAGTATCTCTCAATAATTTAAGGATGTTACTATTCCTGTCAAAAAAGATGACAATGTCCCTGTTCTGTAAATTTTCCTGATGCTCTCCACAAAAGCAAAAGAACACATACCTCTTCAGAAAGGCTAAACCCTTTCCTTCTAAAATAAAATGCTGTCAGTTAACTAGGTTTAGGTGTGTAGCTGGAAATAATATCAGTATGTATCAGTATATATATAATATATATATAATATATATTATATATATTATATGTATATATCAGTATATATATAATATCAGTAATACATGAAATGCTGATACAGGAATATTTTCCTAACAATATTACCTAAAACATATGGAAGAATAAGTCAATGTCAATATTTTTAACTAGGTAAAGATTTAAGTATACAAATCAGGTCACTGAGATAGGGAAGTATATACTCTAAATTCAATCTATTTTACTAACAGTATAATATTTCTAACAATTTCCAAATAAACAAGTTCAAAATTATGAAAAAGCATAAATTAGAGTGAATACCCAATCATCTTCTAACATCAAAAACCAGAAATTTGAGCTCACTATACACAGAAGTTAGTTCAACTACCCCCAGCACATTCTCTCCACATTTTGTCAAAAAAAATCACAAATAATAGGCTAACTATCACAAGAGATATAGTCTGCTCAAAGACTATACAAATGTAATATTTGACTGTATTTTATCACCCTATCTTTTATTCACACAAAAGAAAAGGACAAAATTCAAATGTATAAGATATAAAGGACAAGTGGACAGCAGCAACAAACTCAGGTTACACTCAAGGTACCTTGACTACAACTTCTGTCAAGACCTTCTTCTATAACTTTAGGAAACAGAGACAAGTTCAGGAGACAGAACTGTTCATCAAGGAACCTAAACTCATGTTTGCATTGGTCTTTCCCTGAGACAGACTACTTAATATTTTCTTTCCTGTGGTTAAAACATAAAGTTATGTACCACTTTAGGAGTCTAAAAAAGGATGGACTCGATACCAAAAACCATAGCATAAACATGTTTAAAACCAGAGTAGAGTCATTCAGGACAAATGAAGGACTTCAAACTGGACTATCACTAAAACAGGCTACTACTAAAAAATAGATTTCACCAAGCAATCTGAGGAATAAAATCCATTGTATTAATCTGTTAAAAATTAGGAAGTTAATACATAGAAAAGAATTGTAAAATATAGAATAATACAAGCAAGCACTGCATAACATTCCTGCTGCTCCAATCTCTTCTATGCCTTTGATCATTACACAATATTGGCTGAAAAAAAACACATTTCTCTCCTTTTGTAAGATCCTTGATAAAGCCTCAAAAAAGGCTAAAAGAAAAATAATTATTTGACAGAATGTAAAATGCAGCCATGGATTAGACACTGGCTAAGAGACAAAACAAAGAAACTGTGAACAGTCAATCTCACAGTACACAAAAAAATGAACAAAGTATAATTCTTTTTTTAGTAAGACGCAATATTTGAAGCAACGACCTGAGGAAAACAGGTTGATGATTTATGGTGGTCAAATCTAGACAGAAGAGAACAAAATCAAGTCTATTTAAATCCTTAAGTCAGAATAACAGCAGAAAAAAAAATCACTTTTGACAAATATCAGTAATATGTTACAAAGAGTATGTCACAGGAAGCATGAACTACTCATTCACATGCCTGAGTTTTAAATGGAAAACTAACGTAAGCTACTAAAAAACTCTTATTTTGCAAAGCATTTTACCTAGTATTTGGTGCCTTTTCCATTAGCAGTTCAGCTTTATTAGACATTTGTATTAAAAGGATGAGATGCATCACAAATTCTTCTAAAGCTACATGTGTGCTCTCTGCTTTTATCACACTATCATGCATTATTTTGCTTTTGATAAGACTAAAAAAGTGCTTACTGGCAACTAATACCTGAGATTTCTCTGCAACAGTTTTCCCACTGTTGCTGGTGTTCCTGTTAATGGAGTTATTGTATTACTGAAAAGGGTAAGAAATTTTCTACATTTGTATTAACCCTTGTACAAAATACAGGTTAGGTAAAGAACCAGGAGAAAACAATAATCAAGAATAAACATGCAAGTAAACACTACTAATGGGAATATAACAATTACATTAAACCTTAATGCTTATGTGAATGACAGTGATTTATTTCAAGGTGATTAGCACTCTGTATACTGCTATGAGCTCTGGTCATGTCACTCCAACTACATTTACAAAAGCTGTTCAGAGTTTAATATCAGCCTATAGGACTGCTTATTTTAAAGATGATGAACATAAAAAGGACCATGAAGCCCAACAACAAAGAATGACACCAAAACATACTGAATATTCTTATGTATATAGTCCATCTTATTTAGAGAAAGGGAACATCAATTTGTAATGAAAGAAAAATACTTTCAGACAAAGAAATAAACTATAAGTAGCTACAAGTACCCAAGTTCAAGAAGGTTTGAATTAGACATTTCTATAGCTAATGAGAACACCTATAAATAAACTGCATAAAATATAAACTGTATAAAACCAATAATCCTACATGCGCTTTGACATAGGAATTAATACATAATTGTGATTACACACACAAAGGACTCAGAAAAAAACCCCACTCCCACTTGAACAGAATGCTCCATAACCATGTTAACATGATTTAATGAAACCTATTCTTAAAATTGAAGTATTCATCTCCAAAAACAAAATAAACGGACAAGACATTCTTAGCAATGGTTTCTGTATTTTCTGTGTATGTAATCGTTAAGTCATGAAATGCATGTACCTACAGAATTACAAATACAGTTCTTGCGTTTCTGTCCTGTTACACTCATCAGACACAGCTTTGAAGATGTAGGTTTTGGTTAGGGGTTAAAACTCAGAAACATAAAGACATTTACTAGTTTCAGACATTTCCAGAATTACACAGAAAAACGGAAGAATGCATCAGTTGTGTTCATTCACATATTTAAGGCTGGATAAATGAACAACATGCTGAAACATTAACATTCATTACCAGTTGAAGCTGCACGCATTTGTTTCATGTGGGCTTCTATGACAGAAGGGTCTTTGGAACTGTAAGATCCGAGTTCAGGATAAAAGTTGGACGCAATGTCCTCAGGAGGATTATGCCTTCCCTTTGGATAATTGTTTGCAATTTTGGGATCCCAATGTGGCAACAAGGGATGGTTCCAGTGAATATATTTACCATCAAACTGTGGATTCCCAAACCAACTATAGTAGAATATGTGAAAGTTATAATTAGGAGAAGACAGCTCTTCTTCCAGCTTGTTTACAGGAGGCATAGATGCTCTCATAGTATTGGCTGCGATACTATGTAAATTACTGACACGTGTTACAGTATCTCCTTGAATCCTGTTCAGTGAATTCTGTTTATTGTCTAAGAGCACTGTCCGTTGTTGAAGCTCGGGCAACAAACCAAGTCCAAATGGATCCCCAAAGCCTGCTCTGTCAGGTCTCAGAGTCTTCAAAGCCATCATTATGGAGCAAATAAACAAAATAAAAAGCAACAAAATGATGCATGTTCTTCTGCGAAATCTTGCCATGATGTCATAGTTCAGAATCCGAATAGAAGGATTTGGGCTGCAACTGATCAAAAGACAAATATTTTAAAGTCAGATTTCTTATTACCTAATTCAACAGTATGAAATGCTTCATAAAGTTTCTACTTCAGGTTCTGAGGTTCCACCACCAAGGACTCAAATATTTTATAAACATCTTCCTTCTGAACTTCATTGTTTTCCTAACCCAAATAAATCCCATGAAATGGAAATTCTGGTTACCTTTATTTCAGAACTATCATGTTTTGACAAGTCTGATAGAAATAGCACAGAAAATAGAAGAAAAAAATCAGAAGCCATGAAAGAAGAATCGCGTAGCAGAACAAGAGTAAAGAACAAAATGGCATATGACAGAAGGACAGTTTATGTACAGAATCCAGGTTTCATTTACTAACCTGTTCACTGGTTTCAGACCAATCACATCATGTTTAGTTAAGATAGTTAACATATGTGCATACAACACATTGACTAAATACTTCGACAACTTAAACTCAAAACAATGATGCTCTGCAACTTTACAGATCTAAAATTCTAATTTGCTTTCTGAATTATGTAAACAAAAAACAGCACAGCATTAACCAGAAGGCCTGAAAGTTAGCTGCTGGCAGCCTGTCAGTGCCATGTCACAGCTGTGTGACACTTCATGTAGAATTCCAGGACTAAGTTCAAAACAAGACCAAGAGTACACAGCAAGATTTGAGCCCTGAAAGCAGGGGGAAGAAAATCAGTGTAATTGAATGCCCGATTACCTTCTTTCCAACTTTTATTCCTGTTCAACATTAAAAAAAACAGAGCCAGAGAAAAGGATTAACAAAATTTTGTTTACCACAGAATTATGTGGAACCAGATTATGCATCAAACTGAGAACACTAAACTGGAAAATCTTAGAATAATTTTCTCATTCAACAGCCATTAGATGTAGCATAGCTGCGATTTTGCATTTGTCATTGACTTCCAAATTTTACAATCTTACTTTAATTTACTGATATACACATATCATTTTAAAATACTTATGAAGTGTCTTATCTTAGTTTCCTACCAATATTCTTTACTACTGTTAAAGCACACTAACATATAGCTTAGTTGTCACAAAACTCTATTTCTTACTGCTGTGATAATTTTAGATAAGACATTTTAAAATATGCTTTTTAACAAGACGGCCTGAACTGGATTAGCAGTATGACAGTGCCAAAAAGGGAAGTTCTGCTTCCATTTCCACTCTTAATCTATCTATCCTGCTGTCTACTTTTAGTTACCTCTCGGATTCGTCTGGTTTTTACAGTAAGGCCACTCACACACTTCAACAGCAAAACCCTGTTAACATCTCAAAAATAAACAACAAAAAAAACCCCTATGCACTTTTACCTTGTTAGAGAGCTGACTCAGCTGAATGAGTATCACAGGACTAACGCCAACAAAAGAACCTTTGGTACCATCAGGGAAAATGATTTTATGGCACATATGCTTATAGTATTTAAGACTTTTCATTAACAGATTTCACAACACTTTACATCAAATTACAGGATTCTTTTTCTATAGCTCACAATCCATCCCAAGACCATAGAATTTTGTCAAAGACATTATTTGGAGTACAGAACATTTTCTTTCTAATAAGAAATTAAATATGTTCAAATACTTCTACTATTTCTCCAGACCTTTTCAGCCTTCTTTCTAGTCTATAATGCTACCCCTCCCTGGGAGTTTAAATCAATTTTCAGATTAGACAAACTGAAGTTTTCTAAAGGGTCAGAACCTTTTTTTAAGTGAAACAATATTATTCACCTGGCTAATATATTAATGTATTCAGTTTTCTTTAATTCAACCCAGATGCTATTAATCTTCACCAACTAACATACAGGACTGCCAGTGATATATCAGTTCTGCAATTATTATTTTATCTCTTCTGTAAAAAAGAATTCATGATGGTAATACATACAATTAGAATGTTCATGACGTCCTTCATTTGGGCTTTCCTATTCCATATTGAAGAAACTACTCCTTTTTCTTCTTTGTTTGACATATCTGCTACTAAATTCCTCCTCTATTGCATCAAGATTTCACTGTCATGAAGTGTTTTTTCTGAAGTGTCAGGAACTGATCTCAGCACTTCATGTTCTTATTTCAACAAGTACTTTTTCAATGGAATATTTATCATGAAAGTACACTAAAAAACGAGCAGCATACTTACTAAAATTTGACTAGCATCAGGACAGACCCTGGTCTACCGCAGCATATTATAAACCTCTAGTATGCTTACACGAAGGCTCAGCACTAAAGTGCAAAATTTCTAGAACAAGTAAATGATATCTATGGCAAATGCCTGCATTTTGGGAAGACACCAGCCTCAAGGATGATGACATAATTCAGCCCTGGCATAGATACCTATACTGTAAAAGCTGCATTGAAGAGCTACAGGTTGGCAATGCTTGCATTATGTCATTTAATCTTGTTCAGAGCTACTCTTTAGAGACAGTGACAGATAAATTATGCTCATCAACACCAGTGCCACAGCAGAACAGTAATACTGCGGAAACAGACTGAGCAAACATGCCACATGAAACAGCTGCCTGAAGTTATGCCTATCCTTGCAACTGGAAAAGTCTTAGAATACATTGCTGATTCAACAGCCATTAGAGACGGCATAGCTGTGATTTTGTATTTCTATCACGGACATACAAATTTCAGAATCTGACTTCAATTTACTGAGGTACATAGGTCACTCCTACATATTTATGAAGTGTCTTGCCTTGGACTGTTGGGTGCATTTGGATCTAACAGCAATTCCCTTTCTCGGTAGGAAAAAGTCAGTCTGAATAACTTCAGCTTTATGCAGGCTGAGATCTCACATGCAGACAGTTACGCTGGCTCATATGATGACTTGTTAACTAGTAGCAGCTTTTGGATTCTAACCCCAAGTTTGTTGACCCACGTTGGTGTACCAGCCAAAAATGTAAGTAGTTCAAGCTCCTTCTCTTGCCTAGTGAATTCATTCTAAAAGAATAAAAAAATTTGGTCACAGGTCAGAAGGAAGAATGAGTTAGACTAGATCACCAGTTTCTGCTTATGGGCAAAGAACAGGTCCAACGTAGAGCAATGATTTACTGTAACAGTTAGGCATCTACAGCTCTTTGTAGCTCAGAGACTTCCCAAACAAAAGGTCACTTCTTTGTACAATATGAAAAAAACAACCGTTTAGAAGCTCACCTGCTACTTCAATTTGATGTCTCTAGTTCTCAAATCAGAAGGCAGACTAAGAAAGCATTTATTTACATTTTTAATTATTATTTACATTTGCTACTTCACTAATAATTTAATTGCTTCTATCTTCTGACAGCCCAGCTCAAGTGCGTTTACACCAATGCCTGTAGCATGGGCAATAAACAGGAGGAGCTGGAAGCCATTATACAGCAGGACGGCTACGACTTGGTCGCCATCACAGAAACGTGGTGGGACAACTCGCATGACTGGCATGCTGTCATAGATGGCTACAGACTCTTTAGGAAAGACAGACCAACAAGGAGAGGTGGGGGAGTTGCTCTACATGTGAGGGAGCAACTGGAATGCATTGAGCTTGGCCTGGGGGCAAGTGAAGAAGGAGTTGAAAGCTTGTGGGTTAGAATTAAGGGACAGGCTCACACAGGTGACATTATGGTGGGTGTATACTACAGGCCACCTGACCAGGAGGAGGAGGTTGATGAGGCCTTCTACAGGCAGCTGCAAGCAGCCTCACAGTCACAGGCCCTGGTTCTCATGGGGGACTTCAACCACCCTGACATCAGCTGGGAAGACCATACAGCTAGGCATTCACAATCCAGGAGGTTCCTACAGAGCATCGATGATAACTTTCTGATGCAAGTGGTGGAGGAACCAACAAGGAAAGGCACGCTGCTGGACCTCGTGTTAACAAACAAGGAGGGACTTGTGGAGGATGTGAAGGTTAGAGGTAGACTCGGCTGCAGTGACCATGAAATGGTCGAGTTCAGGATCCTGTGTGGAGGAAGCAGGGCGATAAGCAGGATCAAAACCCTGGACCTCAGGAGGGCTGACTTTGCCCTCTTCAAGGAGCTACTGGGAGGAATCCCGTGGGCCAGGGCTCTCGAAGGCAGGGGGGTCCATGAGTGCTGGTCGCTCTTTAAATAACACTTCTTCCATGCAAAGGAGCAATGCATCCCCCTGAGAAAGAAATCGAGCAAAGGAGGCAGGAGACCTGCATGGTTAAACAAGGAGCTTCTAGCGGAGATCAGGCAGAAGAGAAAGGTCCATGGAATGTGGAAAGAGGGACAGGCTACTTGGGAAGAGTACAGAAACGTAGTGAGAGCATGCAGGGATGCGACGAGGAAGGCCAAGGCTCACCTGGAATTGAAGCTGGCAAGGGATGTCAAAAACAACAAGAAGGGCTTCTTCAACTACATCAGCAGAAAAAGGAAGGCTAGGGACAACGTGGGGCCGCTGCCGAATGAGGCGGGTGTCCTGGTGACGGAGGATGCGGAGAAGGCAGAGCTAATGAAAGCCTTCTTTGCTTCAGTCTTCAGTGCTAAGACTGGCCCTCAGGAATCCCAGGCCTCGGAGGTAAGAGAAGAAGCCTACAAAGAGGACGACTTTCCCTTGGTCGAGGAGGACTGTGTGAGGGATCGCTTAAGTGATCTGGATGTCCACAAATCCATGGGCCCCGATGGAATGCACCCACGAGTGCTGAGGGAGCTGGCGGATGTCATTGCTGAGCCACTCTCCATCATCTTTGAGAGGTCCTGGAGGACAGGAGAGGTGCCCGAGGACTGGAGAAAGGCCAATGTCACTCCAATCTTCAAAAAGGGCAAGAAGGAGGACCCAGGGAACTACAGGCCGGTCAGCCTCACCTCCATCCCGGGTAAGGTGATGGAGCAGCTTATCCTGGAGGCCATCATGAAGCAAGTGGAAGAAAAGAAGGTTATCGGGAGTAGTCAGCATGGATTCACCAAGGGGAAATCATGCCTGACCAATCTGATAGCTTTCTACGATGACATGACTGGCTGGGTAGACAAAGGGAGAGCCGTGGATGTTATCTACCTTGACTTCAGCAAGGCTTTCGACACAGTCTCCCATGATATCCTCCTAGGGAAGCTAAGGAAGTGTGGGCTGGATGAGTGGTCGGTGTGGTGGATTGAGAACTGGCTGAATGGCAGAACTCAGAGGGTTGTCATCAGCGGCGCTGAGTCTAGTTGGAGGCTGGTGACAAGTGGTGTCCCCCAGGGGTCAGTACTGGGCCCAGTCTTGTTTAACTTCTTCATCAACGACCTGGATGAAGAGTTAGAATGTACCCTCAGCAAGTTTGCTGATGACACCAAACTGGGAGGTGTGGTAGATACACCAGAAGGCTGTGCTGCCATTCAGAGTGACCTGGATAGGCTGGAAAGCTGGGCAGAGAGGAACCTGATGAGGTTCAACAAGGGCAAGTGCAGGGTCCTGCACCTGGGGAGGAACAACCCCATGCACCAGTACAGGCTTGGGACGGACCTGCTGGAGAGCAGCTCTGCGGAGAGGGACCTGGGTGTCCTGGTGGACGACAGGTTAACCATGAGCCAGCAGTGTGCCCTGGCTGCCAAGAAAGCCAATGGGATCCTGGGGTGCATCAAGAAGAGTGTGGCCAGCAGGACGAGGGAGGTTCTCCTTCCCCTCTACACTGCCCTGGTGAGACCTCATCTGGAGTACTGTGTCCAGTTCTGGGCTCCCCAGTTCAAGAAAGATGAAGAGCTACTGGAGAGAGTCCAACGGAGGGCTACAAGGATGGTGAGGGGACTGGAGCATCTCCACTACGAGGAGAGGTTGAGGGAACTGGGCTTGTTCAGCCTGAAGAAGAGAAGGCTGCGAGGGGACCTTATAAATGCCTACAAATATCTGAAGGGTGGGTGTCAGGAGGATGGGGCCAAGCTCTTTTCAATGATGCCCAGCGACAGGACAAGGGGCAATGGGCACAAACTGAGGCACAGGAAGTTCCGTCTGAACATGAGGAAGAACTTCTTCCCTCTGAGGGTGACGGAGCACTGGAACAGGCTGCCCAGGGAGGTTGTGGAGTCTCCTTCTCTGGAGATATTCAAGACCCGCCTGGACAAGATCCTGTGCAGCCTACTGTAGGTGACCCTGCTTCGGCAGGAGGGTTGGACTAGATGACCCACAGAGGTCCCTTCCAACCCCTACTATTCTGTGATTCTGTGATTCTGTGATCAGGTTCTCTGACTTTCCCTTTAGAGAAATTTCTAGTCTGTACATTTCATCACTATCACTAGATACATTTAAGCATTTTTGAGGTGTTTCTTTCTGTACTGTTTCAGCTCCACCACATCCTTCCTCTCTGAGATTAAGGGAACGTATATGAATACAGTGTGACTTTCAACACACATCCTAAAACTAAAATTGCATTTTTATTTTTTTAATTTTGCTCCCTATCCCTTTGCCAAAAATTTCTGCTTGCTATCAATTCAGTTCACAGCTCATGTATGCAACCTGACTACAGAATTATTATCATTCCTAAATCTAGTTCCCGAGTAGTAAAAATGAGTTCAGAGGTCATTACCATGAAACCAAAATTGTTTTCTTTACTCTGTGCATCGTACTATATATTTTTTAAATAATTTAATTATTTGAAAAAAAAGAAAAAAATTTTAATCACCCAGTCACTCCATACTGGAAATTTTTGGCAAATTTTCCAGTGAAAGGTGCCTGAAGAAGCCAGGATCTTCAGTTAACTCTGTCAATGTACTCTTCACTACCACACACTTATCCAAATCATTAATTGTTACCTTCAGGTACAGACTGAAAGCACAGAAGTCATCGGATGTCTCTTGTTTTCTCCTTTTATGATTACAGATACTACAATTTCCTTCATTGCACATCAGAAAAATATGAAGCTTTACCGTGAAAGGGCAGAAGCTATTTATCCATAACATTCAGTCCCCTTCTCCAAAAAAGCCTTACACAGTTATTTTACTTCGAGTTTGCAAGCTGTTATACAGACTTAAAAATGCAAAATAAATGTAAGTATATTTACCCTCTATGACCATCTCTATTCCAAATTAATTTGTTTCTTATATGGGAAGAAATAGTATGAAACTCATCCCAGTTGTACAAAATCTCCAGCTGTTCTTCCCAAAACAACTAATACCTCTGTGAAAACAAAAAAAAGCATCTGTGAAAAGCTGAAGTATTTTCTAAACTGTTCCCCAAACTTAACAGCAAACCTGCCTCATGGATAACCTCTCCCATTCAAGCTCGTACTTGACTGATTTTTTTTTTCTCCCTCACTGCTGCTTTTTATGCCCTTAAGTTATCCCGCAGGCAAACCTTCTGTTTGTCCCTTCTGCTATATGAAGAAAAAAGTGTACAGATGGACGCATGACAACAGAGCTTTTTTCTCCCATCACGTTTCCCAAAACAAGGATGGGAGGATTTAGCCAGAGGAAGAAAGAAAAAAAAAGGAGTTAACTGCTCTAGATCATTTTGGTCATACGATAACTCCGGTTTCAATACTCTGCCCTATGGGTTGCTTTTTCCAGTTTGACTGCTTCCAAAAGCGAAATATGCAATGCAAAGAAAGTATGCTCAGATAAACCAGATGTATCTGTTTCAGTAAGCACCAGCAAATACTGTAATTTATTTGTTCTGATGTTCCTTAAACACAACAAATGGAAGTGCAATACAGAAGAGAGCTCTGAAAACCCGACTTTCTTGATGCAAGGGTAAGGTCATCCAAAAGTCAATGAGGTTGGTAGCTCACAGCTGCTATCAAAGCTTCTCAGCTAAGTTTTCTAAGCTTGACTTCTCCTACAATTCCCCAGCTTGAAGAACTGGAAAACTCTGAAGTGACAGATCAGCTCTAGACAGAGCTGGAGCTTCTAGGCCTTCACAACTCTTCACTCCGGAGCTACAGTGCAGATGTGCACCTAGAAACCTTATTTGGCTCCCAACTGACTGACCAGGTGAGATATAATAAACTTCCCCGAGGGCTGGTAACAGCCTGCCCAAACCACCAAGTTCACATAGCACATTCTGTGCTGGCGAACACAACTAATGACAAAAAGCAACAGAGGCTGGCCGTACCTCCCTTGCGAGAACCTCGGGAGTGTTTCTAGTATTAGAAAAACTGGGAAATTTCTCAAGAAGTGCCTGGTTAGGAAAAGTCTTTCGAAAAAGACTGTTTAAAAAAGTCCTTGAAAATCATTAGAGATGGAAGAATACTTTACATATGGCATGCAGACACTTTATAGCTATACTTACATAGAATTGCATATATTTTTAAGCACTTCCAATAAAACAAGGTTTCTTTTTGGTCTACCCAATTTAGAAAGAGGTACTTGAAACACAACAATTCTAACACGGATAACCGTGTCATTCACAACACAGGGAACGTGACTTTTTTCACTAACCAGGTTTGAATTTCACAAAGATACCAGAAAGATCAAAAACCAATCCTGCTGCACCTTCTTCGCCCTAAGCGTAGTAAGGCAGCCTCCAGCATTACACTATATTTAATATACAGGAGTATTCAATCTCAAGGCGCCAGCGCTCTCCTGCCCTGCGAGGACACCGAAGCCCCCCGCGCCACTGCGGACCACGGCAAGCAGGCAGCCCGCAGCCCCGCTCCTCACCGGCAGCCACCGGCCAACCGGCCTCCCGGGGCAGCTCGCAGCACGGGCAGCCGCGCAGCGAGGCCGTCTGATAAAAGAAAACAAACAAACAAAAAAAAATGCTGAAAATCAGCACCAGGCTACCAAACCGCGAGCGCTTACGCTTCCAACACCACCGAGCCAAGCGCCCGCGGCTCTCGGCCGGACACCGGCCCCCTGCCAGAGGCCCCGGCGAGAGCCGGGAGGGAGAGCACCGCCCAACGGCCGCCCCCGGCCCCTCCGACAGCGGCTGCGGGCGGGGGCCGGCGCCTCGCCCCCCTCTCCCGGCCCCCGGGAGCCCCAAGGCTACGCCGCGGCGCCCGGCCCTGTCCGTCGTCTCGCTGCCCCGTCCCCTTCCCCAGCCCTGGGGGCCGGAAGCGGCGCCGCTGGGGCCCGGCGAGGGCCGCCAGAACCGGTGTTCCGCGGGCCGCCGCCCGTACTCACCCTCCCGAAGCGGAGGCGCTGCCCGGCGGGCGGGACGGGGGCGCGCTCGCGGGGCAGCCGGGCGCGGCGGCCGGGCCGGCCGGGGAAGGGCTCCGAGGCGTGATCACACCGGGGGCAGAGGCAGGCGCGCATGCGCCGGCGGGCGGGCATGCGCGGGGCCAGGGCCGCGGCGGCGTTGCACCGCGGTGGGAGCCCTGCGGTTGCTGTGCCGTTGTGAGGCCTCGGGGTCGGCGCTGCGGCCGTGCGGAGGGGAGCCGAGCTCGTCAGCCCGCCTGCGGCCCGCTGCGCGCCGGGGCTTCCCGGCTGTTCCCTCTGAGAGGAAGGGACACGAGCAGCTGCGTGCCAGGCCTCCTCGGGTTATGAAATGACCTTTTTTTACTCGGAAGGCCTAACTGTTCTAGAACTCTTTAAAGTTATTTCCTGGGGTGTTGGTTGCTTTTCAGCTGGGGAAGAACTTGCACAGTGGTAGTGGCTGGATGCAGCCTGTGGCTTCAATCTGTGGACAGTGCACGACACTGTATAGAATCGTAGAATCACAGGTTGGAAAAGACCTTTAAGATCATCGAGTCCAACCATCCACCCAACACCACCATGTCCGCTAAACCATATCCCGAAGTGCCGCATGAACACATTTTTTAAACACCTCCAGGGACGGGGACTCCACCACTTCCCTGGGCAGCCTGTTCCAATGCCTGACCACTCTTCAGTAAAGAAATTTTCCCTAATATCTAAACCTCCCCTGACACAACTTGAGGCCATTGCCTCTTGTCCTATCGCTAGTTACCTGGGAGAAGAGACCAACACCTGCTTCACTACAACCTCCTTTCAGGTAGTTGTAGAGAGCAGTAAGGTCTCCCCTCAGCCTCCTCTTCTCCAGACTAAACAGCCCCAGTTCTCTCAGCCAATCTTCGTAAGACTTGTTCTCTAGACCCCTCACCAGCCTCGTTGCCCTTCTTTGGACATGCTCCAGCACCTCACTGTCTTTCTTGTAGTAAGGGGCCCAAAACTGAACACAGTACTCCAGGTGCGGCCTCACCAGTGCCGAGTACAGGGGCACGATCACCTCCTTCCTCCTGCTGGCCACACTATTCCTGGTACAAGCCAGGATGCCATTGGCCTTCTTGGCCACCTGGGCACACTGCTGGCTCATGTTCAGCCTGCTGTCAACCAACACCCCAAGGACGTTTTCCACTGGGTATCTTGTGTAGAAGTGGCACCTCTGCGCCACTAAGGATGGCAGTTTGCATTAAAGTAGGGCGCTCAAGATGGTGATGCATTGAGAAAGTCACTGCGTTGGGGTAATTCATAGAAACATAGAATGCTTTGGGTTGAAAGGGATCTTAAAGATCATCTAGTTCCAATCCCCCTGCCATGGGCAGGGACACCTTCCACTAGACCAGGGTGCTCAGAGCTCCATCCAACCTGGCCTTGCACACTTCCAGGGAGGGGGAAGCCACAGCTTCTCTGGGCATCTTGTGCCAGTGCCTCAGCACTCTCATGGTGAAGAATTTCTTCCTTATATCTAGTTTAAATCTACCCTCTTTCAGTTCCAAGCCATTACCCCTTGTCCTATCACTGCATGCCCTTGTCAAAAGTCCCTCTTTAACTTTCTTGTAGGCCCCCTTCAGGTACTGGAAGGCTGCGCTAAGGTCTCCCTGGAGCCTTCTCTTCTCCAGGCTGAACAGCCCCAACTCTCTCAGCCTGTCCTCATAGGAGAGGTGTTCCATCCCTCTAATCATTTTTGCGGCCCTCCTCTGGACCTGCTCCAACAAGCCCCTGTCTTTCCTGTGCTGAGGGCTCCAGAGCTGGATGCAGGACTCCGGGTGGGGTCACACCAGAACAGAGTAGAGGGGCAGCATCACCTCCCTTACCCTGCTGGCCACACTTCACTTGATGCAGCCCAGGATACGGTTGGCCTTTTGGACTGCAAGTGCACATAGCCAGGTCATGTTGAGTTTCTCATCAGCCAATGCCCCCAAGACCTCCTCAGGGCTGTTCTCAGTCCATTCTCTACATAGGCTGTATTTGTGCTTGAGATTTCCCTGGCCAACGTACAGGACCTTGCACTTGGCCTTGTTGACCTTGAAGAGGTTTGCACAGGTCTACCTCTCAAGCCTGTCAGGGTCCCTCTGGATGGCATCCTGTCCCTCCAGTGTGTTGACTACACCACACAGCTTGGTGTCATTGTCAAACTTGCTGATGGTGCACTCAATCCCACTGTCCATGTCGCTGACAGAGACGTTAAACAGTGCTAGTCCTAATACCGACCACTGATGAATGCCACTTGTCACTGGTCTCCACTTGGACATGGATCTGTTGACCACAACTCTTTGAGTGTGACCATCCAGCCAATTGCTCATCCACCAAGTGGTCCATCCATTGAATCCATGTCTCTCCAATTTAGAGACAAGCATGTCATGCGGCACGCTGTCAAATGGTTTGCACAAGTCCAGGTAGATGATGTCTATTGCTCTTCCCTTACCCACCAATGCAGTAATCCCATTGTAGAAGGCCACCAAACTTGTCAGGCATGATTTGCCCTTAGTGAAGCGGTGTTGGCTGTCACCAATCACTTCCTTATTTTCCATGTGCCTTAGCATAGTTTCCAGAAGGTTCTGCTCCATGATCTTGCCGGGCACAGAGGTGAGACTGACTGGCCTTGTAGTTCCCTGGGTCGTCCTTTTTTCCCTTTTTTAAAACGGGGGTTGTGTTTCCCCTTTTCCAGTCAGTGGGAACTTCACCAGACTGCCACGACTTCTCAAATAGTCGTGGATAGCAGCTTGACAACTTCATCCGCCAGTTCCCTCAGGACCTGCGAATGTATCTCATCAGGTCCCATGGACTTGTGCACCTTCAGGTTCCTAAGATGGTTTTGGACCTGATCTTCTCCTACAGTGGTGGTGCAGTTTGGCCATGGCTGGCAACAAAGGGTCACGAGATCGCTCTGCTGCCCCTCCTCCCACTGGGGTGGGGAGGAGAATGGAAAGAAAAGGCTAAAAAACTCGTGGATCTGGATAGGGGCAGTTTAACAGAACAGCAAACAAAGTGAGCAGTAACAACAAGGGTACAGATAAGGAGAATACACAAATCAAACAGCAGGACGGACAGAGCAACTCTCACTGCCTGGTGCCCTGCACACTCCCAAGTTGTGACGACTGCCCTCCCCCCGGCCAGCTCCCCCCAACCGGAACCCAGCATGGCAGCACATGGTATCGAATACCCTGTTCTGTTTGGCCAGGTGGGGTCAGCCCGCCCGGCTATGTCCCCTCTTGGCTTCTGGTGAAAATTTACCCTATCCTGGCCAAACCCAGAGCAAGTGGGCCATTCTTCAGTCTCTCAGTCCCTGCCTTTGCTGTCTGCGACTTGGCAGGATATAATTGTCCATTTTTATACCATGTCAGCTATATGGGAATAAATCAGGAAAAAACTATATGGATGGAAGTGTGATGAATACTCCTGTTATACCATCATTTTGTCATTGCATATAATTGCAATAATATGAAAATGGTTTCACTGATGTTCTATACACTAACATTTCATGTGTGCTTTACTCTTTCTTTTTTGCAAAATAATGAAAAGGGGCTATGAATAGTTGCCATAATGAGATTAGTAACCAAATCAATGCGAAAATATATACCCATTTTCTGCTCTAACATCAGAAATCTGTTAAGAAGAACACTTGTTAATGAGCACTTCAGATTGACTCGATACGAATTGTTGCACTAGGTAAACAGCACGGTTTTCCCACAGAATGAAGACATTTCTTCCTTTTGCCATGTGAAAAGTGACTATAATGAGTTGGATCTGGTGTAGTGGTGTAGTTTGCCTGATTTTCTTTTAAGAATCTCTCTAAGTGCTGAGAGAAAGAGTACAAACAGTGACCAGAACTGTGGTTTCATTGACATCAATAGCAAAACTCTCATTGATTTCAGCAAAGGCAGTATTTCACCTCAGATGTGGATAGAGAGACTTGGAACGAGTGTCTCATACTGTAGATATAAACAAGATAAACAAGTAAATTAAACAGCTTCCGAGGTTCTCCTTGAGTTCTGAGAAAATTGACAGGCAGAATTGTTACGTGATGTTTTCTTTATGCTGAGTGCTCTGATGAGCAATATATTTGGAGTAATGCTTGTTTCTAATATTATTTCTTTCATGTATCTGAATGATTTCATTAACAGGGAATATGTTGTAAGTGATTCAGGAATGTCATGCTGTAATAATAAATGAGTTGGCGTATGAGTAGACTGGAGATCAATATTTGAAAACTTGATATCCATATCATTTCCTGACAGACTTACAAAATTTTTCTTTTACTGCATTTTTATTGTCCTCTTTCTAGCTTTTTCCTTTTTTTCATTCTTCTTTTTTTTTTCTTTCTTCTTTTGTTCTTTCCTTCTCTCTTTCAGAAAAAAAGATACTATAGGGGTGCTCTTCACTTCTATTTTATGGAAGACATAACTTTAATTTTCACTTTCTCTGTAACTTGTGGAAGAGCTCCTACTGGGACTAAGAATGTTGATTTGAAAACAAGATAATTAGGAAGCTTAATAGTGGAAAAAGTCCATCTGAAGCTTCGTTTGGTCATGTTCCAGTAAGAGCATGTGTTTACAGGATAAAAATTTACTAGTGTTAGGAAATAAACAGAAAAAATAATTAATTTAATCAGAGGAAAAAAACCCTGAAGTTTGTTGTTCGGACATAGTTCTGTTAGGTCAGAACATTTTTGCTGAACAGACTGAATCTGCTGGTTAAGATTTAAAAGAGTGACAAACCAAAACTGTTACATCACCCAATTTTCTCCAAGCCTTTCTTTGTAGTAAGGAAATTAAGTAATCATGTTCAGTTTAAGTTTAGGTGGAACAACTGAGGTTAGTATGATTGTGGTAATATTATTGGTTATGTCTTGTGTTATATTTCTTTTTCCTTCTTGGTCTTATGCTTGCTTATTTTTCTGTGTTAGATTAAGGTGTACCTTTCCCTAGCCTGCCTTCAGTGTATATTCTTATTTTTCCTGCAGCTTCCATAATTTTCTCCTCCATTGTATCCTGCATCTTCTCACTTGGTCTTTATTTATGGATATAATAGCTGTAATAGACAGTTCTGGCCTCAGAACAAACACAGAAGAGGGAATGGTCTGTGCTTGTAGCCTTTCCTTCTATTCTCAATAGAGAGAATAGAGGATCTGTCTCATAATCATGAATCTATTTTCCTTCCAGTAATCATTCATTATCCAAAGGTTCTCATTCGAAGTACCATGAATCTTTGCAACTTATTTGATACATAGGTACCTCTTTGAATCCTTCTTCCCAGAGCCTCTTATTGCTGCATCCCACATTTTCCTGAGCAGAAGCTAAAGGCAACCTTGCTTTTGTGCCACAAATATAGAAAAGTGCTGGTCTATTTCTCATTCAAAGATTTCAACAGCAGTAAAAATGCTGTAGTATTTTGGTGGAAGTCGGATAGCTATATATATGTTTGGATAACTACTGCTTATGTGTTTCGAAAGGTAATTTTGAAACAGTAAAGGCTGGTTGCACAGATTATATAAAGCAATGAAAGCCTTGATTATAAAGACTTCAATAGTACACAGCCAGATTACCTGACTTCAGGCCGTGGACAATTGTAGATCTTCAAGCTGTGAATATGAGCAAGCCTTATTAAAAGTCATACTCTTTTTCTGTCATGAAATTAATCCCTTGATTTATTGAATGGTTCACTATACTGTTGTGTATATTAGAGTTTTCATAGAAACATGGAATGATAGAATGCTTTGGGTTGGAAGGGACCTTAAAGATCATCTATTTCCAACCCCCCTGCCATGGGCAGGGACACCTTCCACTAGACCAGGGTGCTCAGAGCTCCATCCAACCTGGCCTTGCACACTTTCAGGGAGGGGGCAGCCACAGCTTCTCTGGGCAACTTGTGCCAGTGCCTCACCACCCTCATAGTAAAGAATTTCTTATATCTAGTTTAAATCTACCCTCTTTCAGTTCCAAGCCATTACCCCTTGTCCTATCACTGCATGCCCTTGTCAAAAGTTCCTCTCTAACTTTCTTGTAGGCCCCCTTCAGGTACTGGAAGGCTGCGCTAAGGTCTCCCTGGAGCCTTCTCTTCTCCAGGCTGAACAGCCCCAACTCTCTCAGCCTGTCCTCATAGGAGAGGTGTTCCATCCCTCTAATCATTTTTGCGGCCCTCCTCTGGACCTGCTCCAACAAGCCCCTGTCTTTCCTGTGCTGAGGACTCCAGAGCTGGATGCAGGACTCCGGGTGGTGTCACACCAGAACAGAGTAGAGGGGCAGCATCACCTCCCTTACCCTGCTGACCACACTTCACTTGATGCAGCCCAGGATACGGTTGGCCTTCTGGGCTGCAAGTGCACATAGCCAGGTCATGTTGAGTTTCTCATCAACCAGCAAACCCAAGAGCTGCTCCTCAGGGCTGCTCTCAGTCCATTCTCTACATAGGCTGTATTTGTGCTTGAGATTTCCCTGGCCAACGTACAGGACCTTGCACTTGGCCTTGTTGACCTTGAAGAGGTTTGCACAGGTCCACCTCTCAAGCCTGTCAGGGTCCCTCTGGATGGCATCCTTTCCCTCCAGTGTGTTGAGTGCACCACACAGCTTGGTGTCATTGCCAAGCTTGATGATGGTGCACTCGATTCCACTCACTGTCCATGTCGCTGACAAAGATTTTAAACAGCGCCGGTCTGAATACCAACCCCTGAGGAACACCTCTCATTTTGTTCTAGTCTTTCAGAAATGAAACTATTCCACATATATAGAAGTTATTTCAGAGTCTAAAATAATTTTGAAATTTAGTGTTTATACTTTGAGAACAATGGGATTGGCATATTTTTTAATTTTTGCTGTGAAATTTAAAAAATCATGATAAGCTAAAAGCAAGGTTGGAAATCTAGCCATTGGAATTGTACTGCAGTCACCTCAGATAATTCTGTTTACTTTTTATATGTCTAGATAATGTATACAAGTATAAATTTGCTTTACTTACGAAGAGAAATAATCTAATGTAGCTAATAATTTTACGAGGCCAAAATGTTGTGTACTTTGCTAATACAGGAGTGCCTACCAAGCTTATTGACCTTATTGTGCATTTGTTTATATTAGGTTTGCATGAAGATTATTCACTGGGCACTGAATGCAGAAAATATGCAAAAAATATGTCGCACATCACTTATGTTAGCATGTATTTGGATGTGCTTTTTCTTTCTTTCATTTCTTACTAAATTTTAAGACCTTTTCTGGAAAGGTATAGCCAGTTAAAACGTAACTCTTCCTAATAGCCTTTTGTTTGAAGTAAAGTTACATAATATATTAGAGGACTAGTGGAAACAATTTTTTCTCTCTCTGCCTATGAAGAAAATGCTACAGAAAGTATTTACATATTGTTTTCAAGATTTTCCCTGGAGTACTTGTCATTGTACAGATGTATTTGATTTGGAGTCTCATCTCCTTCAGAAATTAGAAGCCTCATTTGTGCTTCCTCTCAGATTAAATGAACTGTGATGAGACAATGATGTTTTCTTCTTCTGGCAGAAAATGTAATTGAGCCTAGGTAGTGTTATGCACTGATTTTTTTTTTTTTTTTTCCCAACAATTGCAGCAGAAGAAATAGTTCTTCAAAGGAAGATGAATGTTTAGATGACAGGGTGATATATGCTTTAAAAATATCAGATTTACGTGATATGGGCAAGAAAAGGAGCCAAAGCAAGGGAGAGTAAAAACATATGACACACTTAGCCTGTGGGTACTCTTTAAAAACATACCCATTTGGATTCAGAGTGTTCTAGTACCATATAAGGATCCTTAGTTGCGTTAGTATTAATAGTGGAAATAAATTGGCTCAGTAATATTTCATCACACTTTTAGGAGTAATCAGGCATTTCAGTTGCTTGTAATGCATTAATGCATGCAAGCTTGCAGAAGAAGTAAGTACTCTTGACATACAGGACAATTTAAGTGTAATATACAAACATGCATGGTTTCCCTTACTGTGTGGTCAAACAGGCTGTAGTCTTGCTATTTTAAGAGCCCCATTTTAGACTGACAATTATGTTTCACAGGATATAGCAGCCTAGTGATACTGTTTTGTGGTCTGGATAGCTTTGCAGGATGAAAAAAATTCTTCCAGTCTTTTGAGGGACCCAGCAAAGACTGAGGTTGCATAACCCACTGCAGAGTTAAATAAACTACTGCCAATGTTCAAAACTGTGAGGTTCAAAGAGACTGGGGACTTAATTACTGCCTGTACACATGAGTATTATCATTTGTAGGACAACTTTTTTTTTGTGGAACATCAATGACGAAGGTGTACAAGTATCAAACAGTGTGCTATTGCAATTCCAAGTTTTTACTAGCTTTTATTTTAGGAATAAATGAAGCACTAATAAATTTCAGATTGAGGCATGTAACTGTCATAAAAAGGCTGGTCCATTTTAATTTTGGCCACTAGGTACATGATAAACCTATAGGTGAATGAACAGTAAGAAATATACAATTTTTAGTTGTGTTTTTTTTTTTTTTGCCAGTTGGCGTGAATTATATGTCTCATTTCCCTGTAAACAACAAGTTTAAATTTAAAGTCATATGTGGAGCATAAATATTGTCTCGAAGAATCACAGAATCACAGAATCACAGAATGGTAGGGGTTGGAAGGGACCTCTGTGGGTCATCTAGTCCAACCCTCCTGCCGAAGCAGGGTCACCTACAGTAGGCTGCACAGGATCTTGTCCAGGCGGGTCTTGAATATCTCCAGAGAAGCAGACTCCACAACCTCCCTGGGCAGCCTGTTCCAGTGCTCCGTCACCCTCAGAGGGAAGAAATTCTTCCTCATGTTCAGACGGAACTTCCTGTGCTTCAGTTTGTGCCCATTGCCCCTTGTCCTGTCGCTGGGCACTACTGAAAAGAGCTTGGCCCCATCCTCCTGACACCCACCCTTCAGATATTTGTAAGTATATATTAGGTCCCCTCTCAGCCTTCTCTTCTTCAGGCTGAACAGGGCCAGCTCCCTCAGCCTCTCCTCGTAGGAGAGATGCTCCAGTCCCCTCACCATCCTTGTAACCCTCTGCTGGACTCTCTCCAGTAGCTCTCATCTCCAGATGAGGCCTCACTAGGGCAGTGTAGAGGGGAAGGAGAACTTCCCTCGACCTGCTGGCCACACTCCTCCTAATGCACCCCAGAATGCCATTGGCCTTCTTGGCAGCCAGGGCACACTGCTGGCTCATGGTTAACCTGTCGTCCACCAGGACACCCAGGTCCCTCTCCGCAGAGCTGCTCTCCAGCAGGTCCACCCTAAGCCTGTATTGATGCATGGGAAAGTCAAAGGTATGCAGTGTCTTAAACCTCCAATAAGTATTGCATAACCTGATAGTAGTAGTGCAGCTGTGATGAAAAAAGGCTATAAATAAATGTATATTCTGCCTAATCAGGCTGCACTGTGAAAGGTTCTGACATTGAAGGAGTCACAAAGGAATGGGAGGGAGTATGTGGAATTACACTGTGGAATGAGAACTTCCAATACTGGAAGCACTGTGAAGCACAGCTTTTCCTCATAAAGAAAAGAAAAAAGATGCATATGTGTTAAAAATATTCCTGCCTGCCATTCCAGTTAGTTTGAGCTCATAAACTAGAATGGGAAGTATTTTACCATTTTTATTACTGTGTTGTTCTATAAAACAACATTGTTTCCATCTGTATATCTGTGTGGATGTAATTGAGATGCATAAAACTTTAGGTGCAGATTACTGACATAGAATCCGTATTGTTCTTTTAGCCATTTTCTACAGAAACTGCACCTGAAGAGCTATTCTGCCTGCAGCAAAGTTTTTCTGTACTGGGAGTCTCATTTTGGAACATTGTGAGAATTTGGAGTAGCAAAGCAAGATCGTGGAGACCAGGATACATTAAGAAGGTGCATCAGTGTCATGGTTTAAAGCAGGGCGTCAATAAACTGAGTGTTAGATGCTCTCCTCCTAGGGGTCGTACTTGTGGGGAGCGGTGCAAAACCTGTCCAAAACCAGAACAATCAGTTCACAAATATATCTGTTAGTACTGTATAGCCAAGCATTAGTGCCTGGAAGGTCGCCAAGTGAGTGTAGTAATTTCTGTAATTATGCAGCTAAAACTGTCTGCATCATGAAGGCATCTGATTAATTTGAAGATCTTACTGTTTTATGTGATGAGAGAGGGATGAATCCCATGCAGTTAGTGTTGCACTAAAGACTGTAGGCAAACTCAGCAGCTGATTTATCACAAAGAGAAAAGGAAACCGCACTGAGCTTGCAAATGATCAAGCACTGCAGCTTTGGTTATTACAATCACTAGCAATTTTTGACATTAGATTATTGACAAAACATGACTCTCCATTGGTCAGTGCCTCTAGAATAATAAAAATAATGTATTTCCTGTGGCACCTAATTGGATGAAAGTGATTTTGATTTAATCAAAATAGATGCAAAGAGATACTCCCTATCCTGAGGGCTGAGAAAGTTCTCAAGCATGATTCAATGTGGTGTTAGAAGTGAGAGGTATTTGTAGGCCATTAATGGATTTATCCTGTTTTAGTGTTGTTTTAATATTGGTATTACCAAAAATGGAATGAAACACAAGTTTTAGTTGGCTAGCTGCTTGTAGGATCTGCAAAATAAATTGATCTGAATGTGGTCCTTAGTGGCACTGCAGATCCGCTCAGGAGAAAACCTATGTAGAATATTGGAAAATACAGAAGTGCGCGTGGATGAGTGTGGAAGCTGGTAGCAAAGTGCCAATGGCAGCACAGATTTTGTCCAATTTCTTGTTCTCCTAAAACAACTGCAGTAGTTAGGTATGGAGTTATTTCTGGTTTACTCTCTGGGAGCGATATTGTCAAGAGGTGACATGCCAGTTCGTGCTCCCTTGGAAATATTTAGATAACTTGATTTTTCTAGAAATAGAGCATCCTTCCTCGGGAAAAATACCTTTGTCTAGTATCTGTAATGAAACATCCAGGCTGTTCACTCTGGAGTTTTTGTATGACTTACTTTCTGCCCACTTCTTAAAAATTAGCTTATGTGAGCCAGGAAGTTAATCAAAATACGGTTCACAGCATAGATGATGACTTGAAAGTAATTTTATAGTTACTGATTTTCTATTGTAAAGATAGTCCTGCCTAATGATGTAGTATTATGCTACAGGCCATATGGATGTTGATTGGCAACTCTGATGCAGGGCTGAATTCCTTGCAGGAAGTCACTGGGGATAAAACAAGCACATCTCAGGGAATAAACATATCCCTTGATTAAAAGCAATTCAGTACATTTCTTAACTTCTTCACTTTTCACACAAATAAGTAGAAGATTATGAGAAATTACACTTTCTGTTTTGCTATGGTGGAAACCATTTTAAAAAGCATTTTATCCACAGGAGCCAGCAGAGGGTTAGGTATGCTATGAAAAGCTAACACAACTGTAAAAGTGTTCATATAAGCTCCTCGGCTGTAGGCACATTTCAACCTCTACTCTTGGTTCAAGGCCATTGTTTTACATGAGCTTGTAGTATGAGATCTGCACAGAGAGAGATCTACTACCTTGAAAGTATATTAGGGAGTAGACTACTTATTGAACAGAGCCATGGATGGGCATCGCACTATGTGTATGGATTTGTTCTTTTCTTTTCCAGGGAAGTTTTTGTATATGCTTTAAAAAACCCACACAAAACAAGCATACTTATTTAACTAGCACAAAAATTATTGAATCAAAGGTAATAATTTAAAATTTATCTTGCAAAACGGTATCGTGCAAAACAGAAATAATGGGGCACAAAGAGGGAGATAAAAGGAACAGTATAATGTTAGCACTGATACATTTCAGTTGCTACTTTCTGAAAGCTAGCCTTGAGATTTTGATGGTCTTGTAGGCTTCCGTTGTGTTAATGTGTGAGTAAAAGCAACAGATGCCTGGAAACAATTGTTTGCCTAAGCCATGTGGGAAAGACGGGGGACGAAAAGAAAGGCAAATGGTAGTTCACTGTATTTGCTTTTCTTAGTGGGGTTCGAAGTGACCTGTTCTCCAGCTGATTCTGAAAGAAGAAAATAGAAAAATATGTAAAAATTTTATATATGAAACATGGTGATGTACTTTATAGATAGTGATTCTCTGTGTACCCATTGAAATGAGAGGTCAAGTACATATTCTGACTGTATTCTGTATGAGTGGTTATCAACATGCTGGGAACCAAGTTACATAACAGTGCATCAGAAAATAGCCCAAATAAAGAGCCCTTCTATTTCTTAACTTATTATGCATTATTTATCAGGGAAGCCTGGTGGACTGTAAGCATTAAAATTTCAGTGAGTAGATGTTATCTGTTTGTTCTGTATATGCAAACTGTGTAGAATAAGTACAGTTTAATCGATTATAGCCTGTACAGGCTACTGAAATTAAAACAGTGTGTTGTACAAGCTCATTTTTTCCTGTCAGTATTTCCCTTCATTACTCCTGTTTTTAGCCTGAGGCAGAAAATATTACTTTCAAGTCCCCGATCATTCAGTTTTCAGAAAGTGTTTTAGATATTATCTGTACTAACTTATTTTACCTCCACCATAGCTATGACAAAATATATCACCAAAAGATTTTTAAAATAAATTACGTCACACAGACTTGTGTTGTCTCTTTGTTCAGTACTTTCAATCCTGAGACATTGCTGTTTTCCAGGAGGCAGTAAGAATCTGGTGTGATGGACTAAAATGTTAACAATTCTTCCTGAAGGAAGGATAAAAAATAAGTAATTATGGATTCACTGCCTTGTGAGGTCATTGAAGGCTCATGGTTTGAATTTAGTTACTTAAGCAAAGCCACCCAGTGCCACCTAAGAAGCACTAAATTGTCAGAAAAAAATCATGCATTTGTAGCTGGAAGTTTCAACACAACTACAGGAGACTTTTGCCCTCTGGGTATAGCATTTAGAGGAGCTGTCTTGAGTAACATAAAAAAACCACTGGATGTGTATGTTTGGACAACCAAATTTCACACACGTTGTCTCCCTAGTTCTTTCTGCCTTCTAAATGGAACTCCAGGGCTTCAGTTCCCCTTTCCAGGGTGAAATAGATACTTACGTAATCCTGAAAAGCCAGGTTTGCTTCCTGGATAATCCAATGATGCCTATATGTAGTGTCATGCTTCCTTCTGAACTCAAAGTTCGCCAGGTGCTTTGAACACTTCAGCACCTCAGCTCCTGCCTACTGCCATTGCATCTCTGTGGCATTGAATGAAAGCTCAAATTTCAGTGGGTCAATGCAAAATTCTTGTTCTGAGTCTAAATTTACAGTTACACTAGGGCATCATTTTCAGATCTTTTTCTATAAATGCGTATGTCCTATTATAGTCCTTGGTAAATTACTTTGATGGTTAATTGTTAAAAATCTGTGCTCTGTATTCATAAGCTCTTGCAGTGCTTTATATCCTAGTCTGCTGCTTTGAAGATCCCCTTTTTTTTGAAATTTCTGTTCTTGTGGAGGTGGGGAGACTAAATCAGTCTTTGTTCTTTTGTTTTTGATAGGTTGAATTTAATTCCTACCTCCAGAAGAGATGCTTCACATGGCTTTGATCATTCTTGTGAATCTTCCTCAAATCTCCTTTGCTTATGTCTAGTGTGAACTCTAGGCATAAGAACTAGATAAATGATAGCAACTCAAACCATTTTTTTCCAGTAGCAATTCTTTCCAAGGAAAAGACATATCCTAGAAGGATATATTTATAGGTGTCTTTGATCATTGGAGTCCTAAATAGGTCTACAAGAGGTTATCGAGTTCCTTGAATACATTTCTTGCATGAAGACAGTATATACTATAAAGCTGTCATTCTTAAGGAATGTTTGTAAGAAATTTCCTTTAAAGGATTGCACAGTCTTCCTAAGCAACCTGTTCTAATGCTTCACTGTCCTCACTCTTAAATAGATTTTCAAGATTTCTAACTTAAATCTCCTTTTCTGGAATTTTACCTCAATGGTTTTTATTTTCTCTTCAGACTGTACAAAGATGGATGAATTTTCTTCTTTAACACCTCCTCTTATGTTCTTAGAGATTTGTCATGTATGTTGTAGGTCAAGTTATGTATACTCACAATAATTTTTATGTGCCTCGTTTGGGCTGTCTCCAATTATTCCGTATCCTTCCTGAGCTGTAGTCCTTCAAAATGCAAAAAAGGCCAGCAGATGCTATAAGAGTACCGAGCTGACTAAAAAAATGTATTCTGAATGTTTTTAATGCAGCACTCTTTCATATAAATCCCAGAATTATATTTGCTTTTTATCACAACAAAAGGATATTTTTAACATCTGTTCAGAGACTGTGATCCAGGGCAGCGTAAAATCCTTTTCTGCAGTACTGATGGCTATCCAGTCTAGTCTTGCATTCTTCCTTACCAAACTGTTAAGGTTGCTTTTCTTTTTGTTATCTCACATAAAAGCCATCATTACTGCTACTTTACTGGTGATCAAACTGGGAATATTTTGTTCACCAGCAGGCTAAGAGCAGTGAAAGTTTCTTTTAGGTCCTTTCTGTTTATTTGTAAGCTGAAAATTATTCAGGTTTGCATATATATTGTTTCTAGATCTCCCTGGAATCTTTTCTGATTGTATCTAATGTGAACGTATTTGATGCAATTGCATTCTCTAATGTAGCATTTAGCAATATTTTTGAGTCCAGAATCAAAATACAAAATCTGCAAGTCAAGTGCCACGTTAATATAAGCTCTGTGATTTAGCATCAAAGCAAGTAATATTGTGATAAATTTGCAAAATTAGTATGACAAGGTATTATTCAGAAATCAAATTGGCATTAATTATATATTTCTCTTTAATTTTTAATCAGTATTTTAAAATTATGTTGGTCTTTTCTACCAATGAAAACGAAAAAACTAAATGTTTTGTTTCAAGCCAAATTTGGAAAATCTACATTTTATGTAGTAACTTAAAAATGAAAATTTAAAATATCTTTTTTTTTTCTTGGAAAGTCCAAAATGTTCTGATATTCTAGTAAATGCATCATATATTTTTGTTTTTTCCTAAAATTAATTGTCAAAAGAAATCACAATGTTTCAAAAAGAGTCTCTGTTAAAAAAAATTAAAATTGCATTTTCGGCTAAAAGAGATGTTGGTTGGAAAATGGTCCCTAAATTGGCTCCCTTAATTACCTGAGCTTCTAGAATTATATCTAAGTAGTTAGAAAATACTTTCTCTCAATGCTAACTGGTGACCTCCTTACTATTATACTTAACAGCATCTTCATTTTGTGCAAAACGCATGCTCATCTTTCATTATTTTTTTAATTCTTCTAGTTTGCTCTTACTTTAATAGCTTTGTAATATAATTATAGTAAGGTTTAGTAAGGTTTTATCAGACAGTAGAAGCTAGGAGATGAGTTCTATCTAGGAGGTGAGTTCTATTTTATTCAACAGCATGTGAGGAGGTTTTAATAATACAAGGAGCTATCACAGGTGATTACACTAATGTCTATCTAGTCTGGTATTCCAACTGTACTGATAAGTACCAGAAATTCTTTAGGAAGAAAACAAATTCCCTGTATCCAAATGAAGTCTAAGAATAATTTTCATAAATCCCATAAAAAATATATGGCTTATGCCACGAAAAGCTTCAAATGGTGTTCTTATTTAAATGAACTTACTATTTTAATCATAGATTCTAGTTTTGACTCTTCTTTGACATTGAAAGCATTCTGGTACTTTGCATTAAAATAAGCAGCATTGCCTAGGCAGAGGAACCTAAAAAATACACACAAATCCATGCTTTCTTCTTCTCAACAGTTTAAGCCTCTTTCGTCTGAAATGCATCTCTGAAATGTCTCTGCGCTAATGCACGCAGTGTGAGGAATAAGCAGGAGGAGTTAGAAGTCGCTGTGCAGTTACAGGGCTATGGCCTCACTGAGACCATGTAGATGTGGTGGGATAACTCACATGACTGGACTGATACAGTGGAGAGGCTCACAGGCTCTTTAGGAAGGACATGCTAGGAAGATGAGGATGGTGAGAGAGCAGCTGGAATGCATGGAGCTCTGCCTTGGGACATGTTTGGAGTCAGTCAGGAGCTTATGGGTAAAGATTACCAGGTAGACCCGTGTGGTGGCTGGTTTGGTAGGTATCTGCTATGGACCTTCTGATGAGGAAGAATCATTCTATGATTCTATGATTCGATAATTCTTCAGACAACTGGAAGAAGCCTCATGTTCACAAGCCCTCATCTTCACAGGGGACTTGAACCAACCTGGTATTTGCTGGAAGGACAATATAGCAGGGCTCAAGCAATCAAGGAAATTTCTTGAATACACCAATAACAACTTTCTTGCATGCGTAACTGTGGAGCCAACAAAGAGAATTGGTCTACTGGACCCAATACAAACAAGGAAGAACTGATGACAGATATGAAAGAGACAGTCTTGGCTGCAGTGATGATGAGATGGTGGAATTCAGGATCCTAAGAGGAGGCAGCAGGGCAAAACCAGGACCACAACCTTGGATTTCAAGAAAGCAGACCAACCTGTTCAGAGATCTGTTTGGAAGAATCTCCTGGAATATGGCCCTAGGGAGAAAACGATTCCAGGAGAGCGAGGTCCAGGTTCAGTCTCAGGCAATCCATTTCCATTTCATCTGAGTCAGCTCTGCTTGGGTTAGCTATGCTGAAAGAGCTGCTCCCCGACAGTCCCTGCTGCAACAGAACGTTTCAGTCTTTTCCGCAGTATAGGTCAGAGCGCTCAACTTTCACCTTTCCATATGAAAGGCAAATCAGGCCTTTGTCACTCTTGTTCCCCATAGGGACTACGCTTTAACATAATTTCTACCTATAGTGCTGAGGACTATGACGTGCTTAGAAATTTCTTTCCTACTTTAATAAGGGACGAGAAAGAAATTCTCTTCCCTTATTTCCCATAAGAAGGGTTGTATTTCCTCATTACACCTATTGCTCCAAATTCGGTAATCCTCATTCGGTGCCTCATTCAGCAGGAGGCCTCTTGCTCTTGGAGGACTAGGATGTGGCATGTACAATCACATGGAGGAGTATCCAAAATGATCAATCAAGAATAGAAATAGAAGTACAATAAATTAAACTGTCAACCCCTAGGAAGTAAGTAGAAAATATATAAAATTAGATGGTTCAAATAACTTGTTTTCGATACTGACAAATACCTTCTCCCAAAGTAGGGAAATTAAACTCTTCTGTCTTTTTGGATGTGTTTGTCATAGTTTATTTTATCCAACAGGATCTTAAATCACCTTTACTGTATACTAAATCTACTTCAAATAATTTCTAAAAAACAGGAAATTTATCTTGTTGCCCTTTTCTGTCATGGTAATAAAGAAGAGCACAGCAAATTAATGTTTTGTTTTTCTTATTTGTAAAATAGTATGTCAGGTAGGAGTAGTTTTATACAATACCCTTAGCACTGTAAGATCTGCACTGCTTTTACACAAATGACTAAGAAAAAGGAGTAGTTTGTCTTTGTTTGTATTCCTTTTGTGTGTCTCTCCCTGCCCCTAAAGGTCAATAGATGTAATTTTTTCTTGTAAATTGCAAATTTGTTTTAGTAATAGAGACTTCAGAGAAACTCAGGCTAAAGCATTGAGGTGGGTCTACCTGTTTTTCCTGAGATTATAAAAAAGGGAGAGAGGATTGCATGGTTAAGTAAAGTTTTGTTAAATAAACAAAAATGACCTGAAAAAAAACACCTCACTGTTAGACTTTAAAAAGTGAGTTTACAAACAAATTGTTGCATGCCACATACTACTTTCCAGAACTGCTACTTTCCTTCCAGCTTGCTACTGATGAAGTGACTTTTACCAGTTCTCTATGTTGCAACAAACTCTTGACAGTCCCTTTTCAAACCATTGGATAAGTTTCTTTATTTCCATCGCTTATGTGACTTGGCAATGACTGCTTCCTGCCAGCAGTAATAGTATCACTTTTTTTCACTTGTGTTACAGGTTGTCTATGTTTTGGATATCTACACTCTTGAATATTTTTTGATATCTCTATTGCCTTGCTTTGAACTCCAGATGGTGCTCCCAAATGGACATAATCATCACACACAGCAGAACAAACAGGAACTTTTTATCAGCAACTTTTAAAATTAAATATAATATATACAGGACAATGCAAATTGCAAATAAATAAATAAATTAGGCATCATTATCTGGGAAGCTCTCACTTGTCTTTTCTTATTGCCACCTGGGCAGAATTTTGGAAAGTACTGATTGTACCTAGGTTTCTGAAATCTTCAGAATAGGTGATGAGGTTTGGTTCCGCTGGGAGAGAGAAAGGCTTGGACAGATGCGAAGACGAGTGGATTCGGGTGGCTATTGGCAAAGCCTGGCTGAAGCAGGCTAGAGCGGAAGACTTGGAGGAGGGTAAAGAAGTGGGTTATGTGAATTCTTAGCTAAGATACTGCTGTTCTGAGGCAGAAAGATGGCGTTTATTAGGTAAATAATCTTCAAGTATGGGAAAGACTGTCGCTGTGTGATAGTACGGCTTAGATGTCACCAGACAAATGGGCTTCTTGAAAGCATGTGACACACAAGGCCAGCTGAAAAATGAGACAAAATGTGGAAATAATTATTTCAGGAGGATCAATGCTTGAGAAGGAGTGTAAGAATAGTGAATATGAAGTGAGACTAAAATGGATGACAAACTAAGCAATGCATTCAGGGATCAGAGTCTATTAGGATTTCTGATGCAAGACAATATGGAAAGAGAAAAAGAATATTATAGCAGGAAAAGAGGCAGATGGGAACTGAACTTTTCTCTGTTAATTATCTTCAAAGAAGCATATCTTTAATTAATAAACAGGTATAACAGTCTTCAAACATTTTCTGTATTACGTCTGTTACAACTGGCTCTCCTAATGAGTAGCAACCTAACCCATTTCAAACTTACCCAAATATATGTAAAATCATAATAAGGCATAAAACTGTGAGGATAATAAAAGGAATAATAAATAGGTCATCTAAGCAATGAATTTGCATGTTTTCTCAGTTTAGTATTTAGATTTCTCTAACATGGTATTTACTCTGACAGCTTGAAAGGGGGAAAATACTGTATTGCATTGTCTATAATTTCCTGCGAGATAAATCTGAACATCTCTGTTGAAATTGTAACCGTAATTTGCTAAGAAAAATGTCATTCAAATCTAGAATTACTCTCATTTCATAAGGTATTTCATAAGACATAAGTAAAGTCAAATAGTTTAATGAAGTCGTAGTCCCTTGAGAAGCTTCAATACCCAAAAGAAGAAAATCTATTTCATAGCAGCTTCATAATGATTTTCTAGGCCATTGACTTGAGTAAAGAAAGACCTTACATTTTCCTTTAGTCTTACATAATGGATTTCAATATAAAATAGAAGCAAATAAGTTATTCTATAACTTGATTACTTTTTTTTTAACTGTTTGAATCACAGTGATTATGGTATGAAATAACAAGTTGATTCTATCAGTTTTGCGTAGGATGCTACACTGTATTTATCACTGTAACAACTAACTATCATCCAGTGTCTCATTAAACTTGTGGACAGCATTTGGTATGCGCTCCTTGATTCTCTCTTTTTTCCTCACAATGGAAAGTTGTGTAGCAGGAGGCATATTTTGCACTGTTGTTGATACTGTAGCTGTGATAGTATTTAGTGCACAGATTGCTTTGTACTAATTTGGGAGAAAACAAGTTTAAAAGAAAGTGCATGTATTGCTGCCAAGTTTTTCAATGATTTTAGCTGCTGGGGAAAATTATTTTTTGCAGATCTGTGTTGTGACATTTGTGAACAACACATATGACCTCCATGTGGAGAGACAGCAAACTGTCAATATCGGTCTTCCCTCCAGAACTTCAGAAGACTTTGAGAAGACATCATCTCCTTGAGGATCAAACCTGTGAAATCATTTGGTATTCTTTACTTTTTTTTGTACTGGGACAGACAAAAAGTCTTTTTCAGCCCAGGTTCTCTTTTTGCCAGTGACCAGTTAAGTACATGAATTGTCCAAACCTATGCTGAGTCCCCTAGAACATGCTGCTTGTTTCCAGCAGTCAGCTGTGAGCCGGAGACTGTATTCACAGCTTTTCCATCATGAATTTGTCTATTTACCTTTTGAACTCTTTTGTACTGTTTCTTTTATACCATTGACTTCTACAGGTTTGTATGGTAATGTGATTTTACTCTTCAACTGCATGTTGGATGAAAATGACATTCTTTAATGGGTTTTTTTTTAAACTGTTGCCTGATAATTCACAGATCTTTTTTAGCACTTGCATTGTGAGAAGATGGAAAGTAGCTATTCCTTTAGTATGCCATTCATGATTTTATAATAATTTATCTTATCTCCCACCAGGCATCTGTCATTCAACAGAAGAGAATTATCAGTTCAGTTCTTGTAAAGAAGCTATTTCGTTTCTTAGATCATCCTTGTCACCTATGAACTTTTTATATTTTTATTATACCTTTTCTGAGATGGGGAGGTTGGGACACCACAGAGTATTTGTCATAGGTACTCATCATGAGTTTACATCATGGCATGATACTGATTTTGTGTTTTGTTCTCTATTTTCTTTCTAACATGCTATTTGACTTGCTGACCTCTCTTGAGCAAGAAGTTATCTTTTTCGTAAGGCTACCTCTGATGCCTCTTTCCTTAGCACTAAATAGCTAGTTGATTTGGTAGGTTTTCTGTTTGTTTTCTTGAAACCTTATTCAGATTTTCTTTCCTTGTGTTTTGTTTTGTGTTTAGTAACATAGACTTTAATCTATTATATTACTCCCCAGTCAGCTATTATCATAGGCAATTCTGTCTGGTCAGCTTTTCTTTTAATAATCTGTTCCCCTTCCCTTGTGGGACCTGTGCAATTGCTTTCACCCTTTGCTTCCAATCTTGTAACTGGTTAGTAAGCAACGAGAAGCCTTATTGCTTATCCATGGCATAGTTTCTTTAGAAGCCACTGACACTGGACTTGAGCAAAACCTTTTAGAAATTCAGATGTACTGTGCTGTTCTCTCATAATCAGCTTTCTCATGTTTTTTTCATCCTAAACATGCCCTAGATATTCAGCTTCTGATGCATTTGAATATTTTGTCACCTCTAGCAAATTGTTACTAAACATCTTTTTCACATGTCTATTGTAGCTTTCTTTTAACTTGTCAGAGCTTATGCTATGTTGTATCTCACATAATCATAACTATGTGATAAAAATTTCTAATTTGTGAAGGTTGCCTTTTGACTTCTAATTCACTTTTTTGTTTAATCAAACTGCTGAAATAAGGTTGGTACACTTATCCTTATTGATATTTCAGTATTCATTTACTGCCAGCTTGTAACTGAGTGCATTTGAACAATATCTATACTATCCACATTTTTTCTGTTTTAATCAATTGTTTAAACTATTTTTTTAAATTAAGTTGTTACAGTTCTTTTTAAAAATTAAAGTATTAATCTAGTGCATTTCTTTAACATTTTAATTTCTTATATGATAATCTATTTGAATATATTATGATCCTGAAGTGTAGCATTCTTTACCAGATTTTATGCAGTACTGAAGACTAATCTCTCTTCTGGTGTGTTCCCTCACTAATCACTTCAGGAAGTCATTGACAGGAGACATAAATGTCACCTCCAATTAACATAACTGTTCTGCAGTCTACATATGCCAACTAAATATTTCATTAATATTGTCTCTGACTTCATAGCAAATTACTCTCATTGTTACCATTCTGGGTGTTTAGGCAACATTATAACCCTAAATATTATCCTTTGTCAATATTGTTATGGGTTTCAGTACATTTAGTTTCGGTGTTCCTTGTTGATACAGATGATCTATAGTTAGCCTGTTGTAATGTGTAGCTCCTTTCTTCTACTGGTCTAACCTGTCTGTTGTCTCTCTATAAATTGTACCCTGTCATCCCATTCATTATTATCTTCTAGTAAATTTATGAGACGTCTAATAAATATTAATTAAAAATACTGTTATATAATATCTTAAAATGTCTACGTGATAAAATAAATTCATAACATATAGAGGTTTTGATGTGAATAAACTGATGTCTAAAATCTTTGAAAGCTGGATTTGATCACTGCAGCCTAGACTTCTTTTCATTGATTGCATGTTTTAGCTGAGACATGATTTAGACAATGTAAAACTTTCAGACATAAGAATAATTTCAGTGGCTGGTTAAACTGGCTGAATTTAACACATCTATTGGCATTTTTATATAAAACTGAAGTTAGTCCCTTGAAGTGAAAATCACTCAGGAAACCATAGAAGCTGAGGCCTGCATTAAAATATTTTTTCACAGAGTCATATATTAAGCAGTATTTGTCCCTGGTGTCTGACAAGATCCTGTGCTATAGCTATCATCTATAACAGTAATATTTGGCCTTTACATAGCCTCACACATCTTCAGAACGTTACACAAATACTAATAATCTTCACTTAGTCCCTCTGAGATAATGTATGTATTATGAAAGTTTTTAATTACATGATTAGAAGATATTATAATAATGTAAAACAGTATCTGACAATTATTTAAGCTTGTTTCTTGTGCACTTGGAGATTGTTTCAGATATTGTTTAACATTTTAACTATTCTGTGACAAAATGACTTCTTTGTTTCTTTCAAAAACAAAAGGAAAAAAATTCAACATGCTTCCCCAAAAATTTGGGAATATGCTTCATTGAGAAGAAGTTGTTTTTACTGAATCTATCCAAGGGAAAAGGACATCTCATCAGGTCAAATGGAATTTTTGTTTTTTTTAAAAGGCTCATTAAAATCTCTGCTGAACCTGCTATTTGTTGCTAGTATCCCAAACAGTGTTTATACAAGTGCAACTATGATCAATAAACTAAGTACTAACTGAGTAGTTGCAGGATAATATTTTTAATAACCAGAATCAAAAAAAAAAATAGTTTAAAACTTCAGTCATGTCCCTCTATGTCACTTTATTCCCAACTAACAATAATCAGTTCTTGCCAGAAGTTCAGCAATTTCCTGGTCATGAAACTTTTTCTCCAGTGCTGGATCTGCAAATTTGAAGCTGGAAATAGGGAGCTAAGTATTTGGTAAATGTTGACCAGGGAGATCAATTCTTCTTTACCTTGCTTCTTTCCTTCTTAAGGCATTTATTTAGGGATCTAACGGTGTTTGGAAATTGGTCTGGATGACTACGTAGATGTTTATATAAGGAAATTTTTGTCCACTGGAGTTGTAATTAAAGAAAAAAAGACTAACCTTGAAGGTTATATAAGGAGATTTTTGTCCACTGGAGTTGTAATTAAAGAAAAAACAACTAGCCTTGAAGGTTTTAAAAATGTAGGTCTAAATATTACTGTTGCAATGAAAATATAAGCTTTATTTAATCAATAGACTAATAGCTAGCATAATTTGTAAGAAGTACTTGTGTGTGTATGGGTGCACTAAGGTAGGCATATGAAGAATCTTCAGCAGTCACTGCTTTCTCCACCCACACATAAATCTATTTATTTAAATAAGCGCTGAATCCTTCTGTCCATGAAAAACTATAGCTCTTCTGAAGACTGAGATTAACCAAGCAACTCGTATGTTGGGATCGATGTAGTTTGAGAGTTAGCATGACTAGGCCGCTTAAGCAAAACAGTTAGCATAACTGAACAGGCCCCTGGAAAGAACAGCTAAGAATAGCAATTGAGAAAGTTCTGACAGTGTATATGATGTGGGTTAGCAAAAACAAGATGTGTTCAAGGACATGGAGGCGGTCTGTTGCTATTGGCGTTAGTGCATAGTTACCAATCATAAGGGAATATGGGGTGCGTGAACAGCGTGTGATTTATGTCTGTAGCCTATCCGAATAAGCGTGATCGCGCGTGCAGATATGAAAAATGTATGTAACCACACAAGCAGACCAATAAATGGGGGATCGACTGTGCATTGTATCAATGTGTGAGAGTCATTCCTGTCCCTGCATGGATGCTGAAACTTGGCATTGTGGTGACCCCGACGTGATATCACAGCCGAAGAAGGCAGGGGACTACTGGCTGGCGAGGTAAGCTGGGCTGCCCGAGAGAGGTGGGAGCGGACCTGCATCACGCCGGGGGGGCGTGAATATCGGCAGTATGGGTTCCATTGTATCAGTGTTGGAAAAGGCAGCGCAGAAAAGCCTGCCGGAATTGGCAGATTGAACCAACGTGAAGTTAACTGAAGGAGAGATATCAGGACTATTATTGTGGTACTGCTGACGAAAGCTGATGGCAATGACAGATCGGTTGTTTGACTTGGCTGTGTGGCAGAGAATCGGGGACTCTGTGCAGGTCGGCAACAAAGAGGAGCGATTATTAGCCCCTGTTTTTCGAGCTGTCAAAAGCATGATCAGCTGAAAGGAACGAAAGCTCAATTGAAAAATTTTACAGAGAATTTTGAAAGAACAGAGTCTTGCAGTTTAAAATCCTTGAGGAAATCATTACTTGGAAATCAGTGCATACAGCTTTAAATGCTCTAAAACTCGTAGAAACTATCTTAGAAGCGGCTGCTACTCCTCCACCATTATCTCCAAAGCAAGGACAGAGCTGCAGTCTTTTGAAATTTAACCCTACATATGACGAAATTCGTAACCCAACACGAGAAATGCGGAAGGTAAATCTGCCAGAACCTGACGATCCTTTAAATCCAGAGAAATGGGAAGTGGGGTGCAAAATCCGGCACCCCGAAAGTGTACGACAGGGTCCCTCTACAGCAATTGGCGTACCCGACCTGAAATCAAAGTAGGGTGAATTCCAGCATAAAACCGCGCAGTCCATCAGACACAGCACAGCCCGCAGCGCCAGTGACCACCACACCAGATGGGTCAGCAAACCTTACACCTGGTGGGGCACACGGCCCCCCCCCCGGGCAACCAGCGGCGTGGCCCGGCCCGGAACACCCCCTCCCATCCCCCCCCAATCCCAGTGCACCGGCCTGTCCCGGCCAGTCCAGAAGCAGCGCAGCAAGAACCATCTTCCTGACATTCAAGGACTTGGTTGAAAAAAGTGTGTATCATTCAATTACTGCAGTAGAATTCCTTGTATCCTTATCGCTGCAAACTGTTCTAGTTGATTATGATATTAATGTATGCTAATGAGTTCTCGAGAGTGCCTGCTTTCTGGGGCTCCGGAGTTAAGTTTTGGAAAGTGAATTATTTTGCTGCTTTCTGGTAATAGATTTTGGGTACCCAGGTAGGACGCTGCTCTTGAACATCAATGGTCCGAGGGATTGCAGGACCTCCAGCTGGCACCAAGGGATTCTCTGGGAGAACCTTTGATCCCTGGACCAAAAAGTTCTGAGCATGAACTATTAATAAGACAAAGGCATTCTTCCAGTATTGTTTCTTGCTACCTGCCTGTTAGTTGCCTGCTAGTCATAGTGAAATCTTCACAGCATGGGGCTACATCCCTGGGGAGAAGGGAAAGTGCCCTTCCTGAAACAGAATTAAAAAGAGAGTACTCTTCCTGAAACTGAGGCTTGGGAATTTGTCTGTTAAGTGTTGAATGTTATTGTAAGTCCTTGTCTGTTCATAAGTCTTTGCATTGCCAAAAAAAAAAAAAAAAGAAAAAATCGTAAGTCTTTGCAACATTTGGATTTATGTTGAAAACTTGGTGTGCTTGTGCGTGTGCGGTCGCGACTATAAATGTGTGATTTTATGTGTTTGTTGTCATAGTGTTTGTATTTCTGTGATCTGATGGATTTATTTGGTTTCTGTGATCTAACGGATTTGTCTGGACTAAGGAACTGCCTTTGCATCTTTGATTTGGTGAGTTCTGCAGGTATTGTATATAGTTAATGAGTTATACCCTTAGATACATTGATTTTAACCTAGGTGATTAATATGAATACAGGTTATGGTATGCACTTCACATCTATGTATCTTTTTATCAGCATTTGGGTTCTTCTGTTTGTTTTTAGTGTTGCACTGTAGCGGGGCTGTTACTGGACCATAAAGCCAATAGTGATGCTTAGGCGTGTCAATGTAGCACTTTCTTTAAATTCATTAAATAAAAAAGGGGGAGATGTAGAGGAAGCAGTGATTATATTGGTTCCGTGTATAATACACATAACACAAAAGGCACTAAAGGTAACTGTGAAGAAAATTTTTGTGATGCAACTAACACAAATTGAGCAAATGTTTTTAAGGCAATGATAAGATAGCTTAGCTTTTTTTGAAAAGAAAAAGGGGGAGATGTTGGGGTCGATGTAGTTTGAGAGTTAGCATGACTAGGCCACTTAAGCAAAACAGTTAGCATAACTGAACAGGCCCCTGGAAAGAACAGCTAAGAATAGCAATTGAGAAAGTTCTGACAGTGTATATGATGTGGGTTAGCAAAAACAAGATGTGTTCAAGGACATGGAGGCGGTCTGTTGCTATTGGCGTTAGTGCATAGTTACCAATCATAAGGGAATATGGGGTGCGTGAACAGCGTGTGATTTATGTCTGTAGCCTATCCAAATAAGCGTGATCGCACGTGCAGATATGAAAAATGTATATAACCACACAAGCAGACCAATAAATGGGGGATCGACTGTGCATTGTATCAATGTGTGAGAGTCATTCCTGTCCCTGCATGGATGCTGAAACTTGGCACTCATATTAACCCCAAAGGAATGATACAGATAAGATAAGCATGGCTGCTATCCAAAGATATCCTGTAAATTCATGGATGGAGAGAAGACTGTGTCTTCCTGGAGATAAACTGATCCTACTTATCTGAAAGAACCTGCTGAAAGACAGGTTGGCCAGATATAAATGAGAGAAACGGCGATTTTGTAGCTTGGTTGGAGAGAACGAGAATATTGAGTTGAACAGGGAGTGGACACTGACAGGTCTCAGAGACTTGGAAGGGAAATCTTCTGAAGGCATGGAAGACAACCAGGTAGACAGAGTTTAACACAACCTGCAAAGCCACTGGGAGTTCCTAGGATACTGATTCCTAGGACTGGCTCTGCAAACTTGCAGACTGGCCTGGAAAAATTTGATTTCACATCTTTTGTTGTTCTGTCTCAAAAAGGAGAGTCATGTTTTCTCCCTTTAAAAGATAACTTACTCTCATTTGTATTCTGATAAAATCTGGGCATTAAAGATTCATAGGGCCTTTGCTGTGCTTACTTTCAGAACAAGTTGCTGGCAGCTCAGCCTATACATTTGATGTATACATAAAACAAAATCCTTTAGTGTGGAAGCTACAGCTTCCCTGTATGAAGATGTTTATTAATCTTCCCTAGCATTAACAGCGCATGGAAACATTAGACATTTCACTGTATGAGACATAATTTCTGTCCCTGGCTCAGGTAATGGAGTTTCTTGATTGCCTTAATATTCTTAGGTGCAGTACACTGTCAGTAAGCAGAGAAATTTCTGAAATAACTTAGCCTGGAATAAAATTAGCAGTTTCGTCATCCAGATGAAGTTATTTAAATAATGATGCTTTCACTGTGAGAAACTGGATTGCATTGAGAAAACAGTAGGACGGATACTTTTTGTTTCTTGTCCATTAAGTCAATGCTTTCATGCACAAGGCCATTAGTCTATTCCTATGTTTCACTCTGTTGTTACAGACTTAGTACAAGTTATATTCATTCACCCATTTAATGACCAGACTTGCATTATCAGTACAGGTATAGACATCAGCAGATTCACTTTTATAACATGCTTGCCTCTAAATTTTTTTTATAAATACTATAAAATATTGTAAATGTTGGTTTGAAATACCTACGTACAATCGATTTAGAACACCTTTAGAAGAGATTTTTTTTTTTCTGGAGCGCATTAGTATTTTTCTGTATATGCATAGAATATTTTATTATTGCTGTGATTGATATTAAGAAATCAGTGCCTGCAAGATGGCAGACATCGTCAGAAGGACTAAGGTCTCCACAATACTTTCTGTAGCAAAATACAGGTCTCTTGTGTCCCTTATGTAAGTTTTTCAAGCACTAGAAATCAGTGCACATGATTTAACACAAATTGTAAATGAAATGATCCTCACGTCCTTGGAAAATGATTGCTGTCATGCTTTGCAATAGACATGCACTTATTGCAAATTATGCTTTATTAACAAATGTGGAAAGCAATGGCATTCCTTAAAGCTTTTAAAGGGTAGCATGTCAGTTGCTAATGCACTTACTGTAATTTCTCTAAATGTTTTGAGAGGACAAAATATCAGTCTTAATACAGATTACCATTGCAAATGAGAACAATGACGTGAACACAGATGCATTCCAAGGAATTTGATTTAAAAATATAAAATCTGGACATTTAATTTGGGCAGTTAAACTCTACCATTCATATAATTTTTGTGTTTAACTGAACTAATAGTTCCAGTACAGAGAAAACTGAATCATTCCATTCAAGGATGTATAAACACAGAAGTTTCACTTGTTGCAAATTTAGTAGTGGTGTTGCAAGTTTAGTGAAAAATTGCAAGAACTCTGTTCAACATCATTGATACAAGTTAAAGGATTAACTGTTTTCATTTGATCCAAAGTTGGAATACTATGATTTAACAAGTTTAAAGAAAGATGGGAAAACAAAAAACCTACAGTTTACCAGTTTCAGATGAAAGAGGTTGAAAAGAGATCTTCATATCTGGGTAGGTAATCCTTGCTTCCTAGAATTCAGTTTTCGTGGTTGAGAGACACCTAATTCTTGGTGGAGATTGATGTTCTGTTCCTGCGAAACTCAGTAAAAGCAGAAAAATATTTGTTTCTTACTAATTGTGCACACTTTTAATACAGAGAAATCCTGGCTTTAAACAAACAGTTTTGAAAATTTTGGATTTCAAGTCTGATGCAACAGTTTTCAACCACAAATATAGAAGATATTTGTAAAGGGCCATTGCATTTATTGCCCATATGGGAACTCTGAGTCATAAAGTATTAAGGTGACTTGAGTATGACTGCAGACTAGATTTGCAGCAAAGCTAGAAAGGGAATCAAAAGTCTTCTGCTCCTTGCTCAGTGTCCTGCTCATTGGAGCACAGGCTTTTATGCTTGCTTTTTCCACATGGGTAATTATTTAGGTGAATTAGGAGTTTCTTGTATTGTGCTCTTCACATTAGTCCTTGAGCCTTTGCGAGGGTGGAATTTGTTGGCACTTTCCAATGTCTTTATATTTTGTCTGGTGTGATAGTAGTGAAAGCAGAGAAGCATTGAATTATTTCCCCCTTGACCAATAAAACAGAAAGAGGTATGCTATATAATTTTAACAGAGCACTGGTGGAAGTCATCGGCAATATCACAACTCCTTCACCTTTTATATCTGCCAGCAAAGTCTGAATTTAGAAAACCTCACTTGCATTAATGGATTTGAATGCTTAAACTGTAACTGGAAAACTTGACTACTGATGCATACTTAGACTTTCTGAAAGCATTGCCCTGGAAGCATTCAGGCTTATAAGTTGTGACTTGCCTCTCAGGCTTATGACACAAATATTGTGTACTAAAGATAAAGCCCTGTCAGTATTTTACACAACAGAAAGAAAAAGCAAAATAAGAAGCTGAAAAAGTTGATGAGTGAGGAGGCTAGGGCAGGGATGTTTATAATATGAGAAAGCCCAGTGCTCTGTTCATTGTAAAGTTTACACATATTGTATCAGTAACTGGAATATTATATACTCTGGAATACATATTTTCCAGAATTCTGTAAGTACACAGTGCCAATTCTTTAGTGCTTTACCATGTTGCTTACCATGTCTGCTAATCTTCTGAGGAAGACGAGAGCAAAAAGACATCTGGGACCTTAAGACTGACTCACAGAGTGCAATATCCTTTATATGACCACAACCAAAATACTTCCCCATCTGATGCAAAATGCTGAAATTTGAAAGTCACAATGTGCCAAAAGAATGGGTAAAATAAGTGGTTCCTGTTTGTTCCCTAATGTGGTTACAAAGCCTCCTCACAAATTGATTAACAGCTGCACTATGCATTTTACCTTGGTTTAGGCACTGCGAGTGTGCCTGCCGACCCACACTGGGCAGACTCTGATCTGGGAGACCACTAACATCAGAATTATGTCTTTCTTTCTCCAGACTTTACTTCCCCATCTGCAAAGTATTATTTCTTTGGGTTTGTGGCTGAAGCAAAGGGGCTGGGCCCCAGGGACTGGGTCTCCTTTGGGAGGCAGGCTGTAGGAACCATCCCTTTCACTTTCACTGGAACGTGCTGCTCCTCCCAGCAGCAGGGGAGAGTGGTACCACTGCATCCATGCTTTGACCTCAGTGAGGAACTAACACCACTTTTTCACCAAACCTTGTGCTTGCCTCCTCTTGGGAGAAGGAGAAATGAGCCAGCTGTGCAGCTGGGGTGGTATTACCAGCCGGGAAGCAATGCTGTTGCTTCTCACAGTAGTCTGACTCCAGCTGACACAAACGATTGTCCCTTCTCCTGGTTTTAGGAAATAGTAGTTAACAGCTGCAAAGTAGCTTTCTAAGCTTGCTTTGAATTGTTGTCCAGCTCATGTAACAGTTTGGCATGGTGGGCTGATACGCGTGAGATGCAACATCTGATAGAGTATTCAGACCTATTTAACAGTGTGGAGACTAAGCAAGTTAGGTACAAACCTAGGGCCAAACCAAGTTTAGAGATGTGGTATAGACATAACCTAATATGCTGGCCATTTGCTTATCATTTAAATATGATGGACTGCCAGATTTTCAGATTTCTTTAAATGCATGAAATGATGAAATAGCCCCACATTCCCAATTCAGAATGGAGAAAGCCTGCTTGCCCCAAATAATGTCCTTCTTAACACAAATAGTAATGGTAACGCTCAGTGCTTTGTAGTATAGAGAAGTGTATGATGGGGATGAAACAGACTGTGGGAAATCCTTGGTCATAGCATAGAAGGGAAAGACAAGTTTAATGCTGTGTATGTGCTAGCTATATAACGTGTTTTTTTCCTGAAGTTCTGATATGAAGGTTTTCTTTTTGAATACTATATTCTGCAAGCGTAAAGATTCATTCCGATGTCACCAGCAAAAGCTACTTTCAGGCAACAGGGCTTTTTTTCCCACATTCTTTGAATTTTCAAGAAATAATTGTCACTACATTAGAAATCTTGTCTGCAATGTTTTAAGTGAATACAGGATGACATCTGACAGCATATATTTCTCTAAGAAAGGAGGAAGTGATAGACACATCCAAACTACCAGTGGAATTCTTTTGGACTCTCTTTACTTATGCCGTCTGTATGTATAAGTATTTCTCCTGCCTTAGCAGACACCTTTCTGTGCCCACCCCCTAAAGAAAAAAAACAAACAACAAAAACTCCGGACAGCATAGTGTTTACAATGCTAGGGATAAAAAGCCAAAACAGTCTTAGAGAACAAGAGTAGTTTTGGAAAGAAAATAAAAAAGGCACATGCATCTTCTTTGAAGTTCTTTGAACAATGTAACTAAAAAAATAAATTAAATCTCAGGAGGTGACTTTAAGACAAGGAAAAAATGTCTTGTCTACTGTTTAGAATGGGGCAGAATTTAGTACCGCTTATTTTTATTTCAATGAAATACTACTTCAATGCTTTAACTCCTCTCGTTAAAATTCACAAAGTTTATTAAAAATACATCATACCTTTCCCTATGGGAGCTTCTCAAAACCTCTAAGGGTTGTAAGAATTTTCTTTCTTGCTTCTCATTCTATTACCACAATGAATTCCCCAAGGAAATAAGAATGAAAACTTGGTTTATAAAAACTAGGCAGCAGATAAGGTTAATTTAGAGGTCTGTCTTTTTTTTTTTCTCTTCAACCTAATGGAGACAGTGAAATATTAAATATCTTTTATGTTTTCTCCTTAATAAATACTCCTATTCTGTCCATGTAATTTCAGATTTTATGAACTTATTTATTTATTTGCTTGTTTATTAATGCACATCCTCTTTTTGTGAACACCCTCATCTGCCTGCGAAGCTATTTGAAATTTAATGGAACTCTGTATATTGGAGGAAAAAAAATAATTGGACAGTATTTTAATTTCCATTGAGATAAAAAATAAAAGGGCTTCAGTTACAAGAAGCAGGTAGTGACAGTGGAAGAACAGCTGCTTACTGTTTACTTTAATTAGCACAGTTGGAACAGTCAACTTATAATTTAAGAATAATTAGTTTTGAAAGTGGTTTAATCACTATTTTGATTACGATTAATTGAATACAGAGATTCCAAAAGGGAAACTGGAAATTACACTTCTATTGGATACCTTTCATTTTGGCTCCTAAACTGTGAGAAATTATTTATTCACAAATTATTATTGGTGATTATGTTGTCTGGTAAAATGACTCTCTATATACCCAAGTTTAAATGGCTGCACTGAAAATCTTAGTTTGAATTCTTCTAATTTTACTTTTTCATTAATAATGTGGTTAATTCAAATGGATTTCTGAGTAAACAACCACCCAATACTGAATCTTTTCATGCTTTTTTTAAAAAAAATCTGCTTTTTACAGGGAAAGGAAGTTTGGTTATAAGCTATCCTATCCGGTGCTGTTCAATATATTTATCAATGACATGGACAGCGACATTGAGTGTACCCTCAGCAAGTTTGCAGATGACACCAAACTGAGTAGTATGGTCGAGACACCAGAAGGACGGGATGTCATCCAGAGGGACCTGGACAGGCTGGAGGGGTGTGCCTGTGTGAACCTCATGAGGTTCAACAAGGCCAAGTGCAAGGTCCTACACCTGGGTCGGGGTAATCCCCGCTATCAATACAGGCTGGGGGATGAAAGGATCGAGAGCAGCCCTGCTGAGAGGGACTTGGGTGTACTGATAGACGAAAGGCTGGACATGTGTGTCCAAACGTGTGCTGGCAGCCCAGAGGGCCAACCATGTCCTGGGCTGCATCAAGAGAAGCGTGGCCAGCAGGTCGAGAGAGGTGATTCTGCCCCTCTACTCTGCTCTGGTGAGACCTCACCTGGAGTACTGCGTTCAGCGCTGGAGCCCCCAACATAGGAAGGACATGGAACTGTTGGAGCGGGTCCAAAGGAGGGCTACAAAAATGATCCGAGGGCTGGAGCACCTCTCCTATGAGGACAGGCTGAGAGAGTTGGGCTTGTTCAGCCTGGAGAAGAGAAGGCTGCGGGGAGACCTGATTGCAGCCTTTCAGTACTTAAAGGGGGACAATCTTTTTAGTAGAGACAGCAGTGACAGGACGAGGGGTAATGGTTTTAGACTAAAACAGGGTAGGTTTAGGCTGGATATAAGGAAGAAATTCTTTACAATGAGGGTGGTGAAACACTGGAATGGGTTGCCCAGAGGGGTAGTGGAGGCCCCATCCCTGGAAACATTCAAGACCAGGTTGGACAGGGCTCTGAGCAACCTGATCTAGTTAGTGGTGTCCCTGCTCGCTGCAGCGGGGTTGGACTAGATGACCTCTGGGGGTCCCTTCCAACCCACAACTTTCTATGATTCTATGATTCTATCCCACTCTGAAAAAGCACAGGTACAGCATGAACCAAAAGGCAGACGGCAAGGACAAATTCAGGACTAGAAAGTTTCAGATTTTTGTGTATTATCCATTTCACTGTGATTAATAAAAATTTAAACAAATAAATGAAGTGGGTTAAATTTTTCTACATTTTTACTAAATTTTTCTTTGAGCTTCTCTGTGTTGTGGATCACTTCCTCTTACTGTTTGCAGAATTACATGAGAGAGGAGAGCTATAGGGGATTTGGACCCATTGTGGAGAAGCAAGGTCTTTCAGGTCCCTCAAGACATCTCAGAGATATCTTCAACATCTAGGAGCCTTTGTGATGTCCATGTGTTTTGGAGGCAAAGTACTCCGCAGATGAGAGAGGGCAAATCTAAAACCTCAGACAGAATGCTTCCTGGGAGACTGAACATCTAAATTACTCATCCAGGAGCATGATTTGCCTCAGAGGCCTGGCTGGATCCTGAATTACACAAAAAGAAGCTTGAGTTCACAATGTTGTCTTGTTTCTGCAGCCCGCAACAACAGTCCAAAAGAGATGCAAAAGAATATCCTCATTAACAGTATTTTAAATCCCTTTTTTCTAAATGTAATCAATGGTGTAAACAGTGAAATGTAGGAATGACTGTGTTATAAACCATGAAGTTTTACATATTCGTTAGTTTTCAGCAAGGAAAGTGAAACCAGCCTGATCAGTCTCAGGTTTTCTGATTTAACCAAATTCCTTTAGAGTCACTAAAGCTGTTGAATGATAGCCAGCTTATCACAGGGGACAATTAGCCTGATTTGCCTTTTTTTTGTTTCCTAATGGTGGAAAACATCATTAGCCTGAAGCTATGTTTCTTGTAAAAGAAAGACTTTCTCACCATGAGCCGATATTTTTCTAATTATATATATGTGTATAATGTTGTTGCCTTTATGGCGTGTTGAAATTTGTGTTCTTGTAAAGTAATTTAGAGAAATAGTAATTTTGAAGATGGTATTCCTGATATTCTATAAATATAGTATTAGAACATGTGTATGAACCAGATTTCTTGTCACTGGAATTACCTGAAGGGCTTGGTAAATGAGAGGAAGAAGGACAGAAAATTATTTTTCCAGATTTGAACAGCTATATGATGATGTGTTTTATATATTTTAAGTACATGTCAGATTAGGATTCAGTTAGTGTTACTGCTATATACTTTCTTGTCTCTTTCAATATTATGTTCACTTTCTGTATTCTGCCTCTTGAATATGTTGTATACCAGGAGGTTGACCTATCTCGTAATTCTCTCATGTTCATAATCCATTTGCATTATTTAAATCATAACACATGCAATACAAGTTCTTTATTTCAAATTAGAAGCTTTGTCCTAGGTTTAAATGTCTAGGGCTTTTTGGTCATTCTTGAAGTGTATGAAGACTAGTAACTAGAAATGGGAAGAGTAGCACTTTATAAAGTATGGTACAGATGTGGCAACTGTCATAAATGTGAGTTACCAGTTCTGTATCACAGATCTTTTCTTTGCTTAGGGAATAACCAGTGTGTGCGTGTGTTTTCTGTGCTGCATAAGTTGGTATCATGAGCTTGATTTTATATTTAACTCCTTTTGTGGGAATGATGGGTTTCAATGTTCCTGAATATGTTGTATTGGCTGACTTAAGTTTTAACACCTAAGACTGGTGATAATGTTGAATAATATTTTAGTGGGTGACAATAAGAATGTTTGTTATGTGCACTGGAAGTCATGATGTTGGCTTCTTGCTATACCTGAACCCTGTAGGGAAGCTATTAAATACCTTTAGTTAAAACGAACTCCAAGATTTCCTTGGTTATGGAGTATTAACTTGTATTCAAGAAGAAAACAAGTCTGTTGCTGGATTCATATTTAAATATGAATTTCTCAGCTGTTCTACTTTGCTTTTCTTTAATCCTTGGTGGAAGAGCTGTCCTTCTGTTACAATAAATGCATATAATATAGGAGAAGAAACCATAGGTTAAACAAGTAATCCAGATCTGTTATCCTAGGACACTTTGTCATTCTTGTTTTCTTTCCTGTCTCACTGGTTCTGTCTTGCTGTATCCTTTTTCACCCCATAGTTTGTCTCCAGTCCCTCTCAAACACCCTGCTTTCCCTCTCCAGTTCTGTGGCTGCCTCAACTAAACAGTCATCAATATGTGTTGTGAAGAATTTAAGATTCTTGTTCCCCTGCTTTCTCCATCCCATATTTCCTTATCTTCACATTTAATAACTTTAGAGTTCAAGTTTGCATGTGTGCTTCCATCTCCAGAAACAGGGGACAATATTAGTTTGCATGAAAAAAATCTTTAGGGATTTAGTTTTGTTCATTGTCACCAACCTAGGTAACTTGCCATTTAAGAAGCTGTTCTTTTGTGAAAGAATATCTGATGCCTAAAATTCTTTAATTTAACTTTCTTATGCTGTCTTTCACAGTCCAAGCACTTCTTGAAGTAAAACTCACCTTCCGAAATTATTAAATTTCTTCATGCTACACTTGGTTACCCTTTTCATTCTTCTAGCTGTATGTTTGTTCTCTCTCTGTGTCCACTCTTTTGCATCTGTTAGCTTGATTATTTTTTAAAAGATCTAGAGCTAGAGGTAATGGACCTTTAAAAACCATTGCCTTTCAAGCAACAAAAATAATAAACATCCTCACAATTGTTGAGCTGTTATTACCAACAAGGAAGCATGTGGATGGATAGGTTAAAATGAATGCATTCAACATGATAAAGCATATGTTTTCTTATTATCAATGTTTAGTGAGTAAATTCTAAAAAAGCATAGGAGAAAACAATCCTGGGATTATTATGCAGTCTAAATGTCTGGTTAGATAGAAAATTCTAGGTTTCTTTTCTGACTGATAAAAAAGACTATTATCCACAGTACATAACTTGGGTAGGCTAGACCCCTAAACACATTCGTATCTCATGTCATGTTCATGCTGCCTTAGTAAGATTTATATTATATAATGGCTATCATGCCTGGTCTATCTACAACATTCATGACCAAGTTTCAGTAATACCACTATTATTCATCAAAATATCACACTTTACTTATGGGTCCCCAGGGTTCTGTTTGGGCTGAGAATGTTGGTGGTGTTGCCTGTGCACTGACAGGATCTAATATTTTTTGCAGAACTTTAAATGCTTGAACAAATCCATAGAACGTTTTCTAAGACAAGATAACTTTTCCTTCAAGTTCTTACAAGTCACTGCTATATAGTTGCTTTCTCTCTCTTTATTTTAAGTCTGTAAATTTTTGTTTCCAGTTCCATTAATGATTCTGTCAGCAAGACAGCCATTTTTCCAGTAGGAAGATGTGATTCAGGATTGATGTTTATTTATGATGCATATTCTTTTTTTAACTGGGTGATGAAGGGAATGCTTAAACATTGGATACGTTTAAACATATCCATCCCTAAATATTGCTGAATATTGCTCTGGCTTTGAGAATTTGAGTTCTACATTGTCATGGAAAAATGTATCCACCATGTTACAACAGCTACCTGTAAGACTGAGTTCATTGTCAAAATGTATATAAGTCTGATCACCATGTTAGGGAAGTTATTAATAAAATATATAGGTATTGTGATCACTTTTTGCTTGAATATGAGAAGCTTTGAATATTATGAATATCAAGTTATTGTTCCCATTCTTGAATTAGTGTACTAACTGGATGCTGAATGAAAAATAGTTCTGGGAAAATACTTTCAGTTCTGTCCAATAAACCAAAGTGGACCCTCACCTCAGCCTGGGTGTTCCTGAGCATGCAGGCTGGTATGGATTACCACTGAAGAGTCTTTCTAAAGAATGCTGGAGAAAAATGAATCTGAAATTCAGATTTGGATGGACCAAGCTCAAGCTGATCCCCGTGCTTAGTGTTTTCTGTGTGCAAGTACTGTGACTTAAGCCTAGATTATAAGAAACAGTAAGTGTAAAAGCTTGTGTGAATTTAGGCTATCTAAATTTGATCAAAGATGTCTCACTTGGTGTTGTGTGCTCCTGCCACAACAGCAGGGACTCTTAGGAAAAAAAGGAAAAATAGTGCTACAAGACTGGCCATCATAATCCCTGTCTTCCTTTGTGGACAGAGTGATTTGTTTGAGCTTCTGCATGTTTTTCAGGTTGAGGAAGACACCCTACAGAGTTTTACATTCTACTGCAAGTATGTAACTTAATATTGAGTTCCATAAGTTTTAAATAGAACTCCCATAAATCCCTGTTACACTGTATAGCCTTTTCTAGTATGAGGTCATTAGAAGTCGAGTTTCCAGGCTCTTAGCCCCATACTCAATTAACGAGCTGTGTTAACATGTCTTGATGTGTGCAGTAGATCCTAAAATACCAACCTGCAAGATTCAATGTTTAAATGTCATTTGAAACTGACAATTACTCAAAATGAGAAAATTTCCTCATTAGAACTGACATCAGAAATTATGGTAATAATCTGTGTCTAAAAATGCTTACAAAAAAGAAGTAACTTAGCTATGTCACAAGTTTTAATTAGCTAACATTAGCTGATAATTTTAACGGCCTGTGCTGAGAATCTGATAGTATAGTGGCTTTTTGTTGTTAATGCAGTATGACAGAGAGGAATCTAGGAGTTCTGAACTTCCCCACACAGGTGAGAATGAATAGCTTGTCAAAACACAGAATAAGGCACAACCTGGGAACATAAGAAGACAACAGGTGGTAAGAACCAGCGTATACTTCCTATTAAGTGGCTGAAGTGAAACAGAGGGAAGGTAGACTGCATTTTATTCTGGCTTTAGATTCCATAACGTTCTTCTTAAGCAGTTTTGTAGACCCTAAGTATCCCACATGTCTCAGGAGAAGATGGGCTGAAGAGGGGATGGTATTTTCACAAGGTGAAATGCGAATAAGCTTTATTCAGTCAAATGTATAGCCTAAATGTGGGAGAAAAAAAATTCTTTCTTCAGTCTAGTGCAGTGCTAAGCTGGAATCGATTTGGGAACTACGTTCTAAGGGGTATGTAGGTATTTTGACTTCATTATCAGAGCAAATAAAGTAATGAGCAAGCTTTTGCTTTTTGTTTGACTGGTACAGTTAGACTGTGGCTGCCAGTTGTAGGTACCGTGATGCAGACACATACAAAAAAAAGGCTCCTGAAAGGATAATTCAGAGGCTGAAGCATATACATTATAAATTTGAAAGTTCCTTCCAATGCATAATAGTTGGTAGAAAAGATTAGTGTCTGCATTTAAACTACACCTAAACTAGGCATCCTAAATCAAATCTAGAATTTCCTACTAATATAAACTTTTGATATTTCAAAAGTAAGTGATAATGACATCTTAGAAGTAACTGTAGTATTTTTCCAATATATTTTGCTCTATATTACAAACCTGCATCTTTCTTAACTGTGAGATACTACATTTTAAAGATCCAACCCGCATTTTGGCTAATGCAGCTAACCAGAACTAGATCAGAAATTCCATGACCTCTTAATGTATCCTGCATTTCTTTGTCACTTGTACCACTCTTCTTACTCTAAGTACTTCAGAAAAATAGACTAAATATTGAAATCAGACTATGATCAATTGAAAAGCAACAAAATTAAAATTGAAGGGGTAGGGAAGACAGTGTACTTGGTTACTTACAGCAAGAACAAATGGCTTTATCTGTTTGGCCTTGTACTCCTTTTCCTGAATAATTCAAAGCAGTAAGATATAATAGCAAAAATGTTATATTTACTATCTGAATTAAAGTGGCTAAAAAGAAAATCTTGGTATAATCGTTGTAAGTGCACAATTAAGCAGAGAAATGTCTTTCAAAGTCATAGTTTTTATTAAGCTAGAGCACTGCTGTATGTTAGTTCTTTGTTTTGTATCGACTAAGTTTGTTTGAATTGGTATTATTTTCCAAAGAGACACATATCAGATACAGCTGAAACTCACAAATTTATCATATATTATAGTTAAAAATGCTAGATTATCGAGTTCTGGCATCATCTGGGAACCTGGTGATTGTAAGTGGTATTATTTTGCTTCATCCAATTGACCCTTCCAAGAGTTATCTTCTACTTTTCCTAGATGAATGTAAAATAACCTTAAAATCATGTATAGATCTACTGCAGAAGTACTTCTTATTTCATAGTAGTAACACTGCGCTGAAATTCTATTAACAGTATTTCTCTGTAATAGATTACGTCATGTGTTAAATTAAGTGTGACAAAAATTTTGCAGGATATATAATTAGAATATAATTGCTTCGGTGCACACCTGTCTAAAAATGTATTTGCTTTTAGTGATGTGCATGGATGTATCTAGTCTAATAATCTCCTCTTTCCTAGTAATTGGATATCCTGCAGCTTAAACTGCAGTACATTTTACATTAACCTTTTCTAAGCCAGACAATAATATGGACAGACATGTTGGAAGTCTGGTTCTACTGGTTTAGATGAGGCCTATTGCTGTTGCCAAACACTGAAAATAACTGCTAGTTTGCTTTGATATTAAAATTGAAAAGTGCCTGTGAAACACAGATAAGGATCTTCTCAGGCAGAAGGGTGCAAATGGGTTCTGAACAATATGCGAACACTTCTGTATGAAAGAGCAAATAAACAAAACATTTTGAAGTGGTGCAGTTCAGAGTGTTTTGAAATACCAAACATCAGACAAAACAATAAAGGACTGAGAGTTGCTGTAAAGCAGAATACCAAAACAGAGGTGGTAACATTTCACGCTTACAATTAAGACTGGAAGTGTATATCTCTCCAATTAAGTCAGTAGTAAGGGTTTGGGACTATATACCATTTGTCAGCATTGATTCCAGTTAAAAGAGATTCCCACTGTAAAGAATGGTGAGTGATCAATGAGCAATTAAGAGAAGAAGACCTTAAAATAACTTATTGTAGTAAATCTAGTATTGAGATGGTGCAGGCAGATTGCCATTAAACCACTTACACCAGTGATAATGTGCTGCAGGCAACATCATTTGTTGCTCTTTTGTCCTGGACTGTAGGGCAAATAGCTTTAGGTTTAATTTCAATTCCTATGAATGACAAGCAAGGTCTGCCTGTGAATCCTGGTCTGGAGCTTGCTGGTTTGTCCCCTGTAACCAGCTACTACAACTCCCATCTTTATTACTAGTAGCTTAGGAAAGATAAAGCAAGTGCTTAAGGATCAAGTTAGCCTGAAGTTATTAAAAGCAGAAAAGATGTCAATACAGGGAGTGCCAAAGGTGAATCTGGGGGGAACAGCAGCAGGAAGTTGGAAGATGTTAATTTGCCCTTAGGTGCTGTAACTAGCCCTGTAACTTCCAGGGCTGAGGAAGGGAAATACAGGCCAAATGAACTTTCCTCAAGCGCCATGCATGCAAACATTATTTGCATAATCACAGAATCACAGAATCACAGAATAGTAGGGGTTGGAAGGGACCTCTGTGGGTCATCCAGTCCAACCCCCCCGCCGAAGCAGGGTCACCTACAGCAGGCTGCACAGGACCCTGTCCAGGCGGGTCTTGAACATCTCCAGAGAAGGAGACTCCACAACCTCCCTGGGCAGCCTGTTCCAGTGCTCCGTCACCCTCAGAGAGAAGAAGTTCCTCCTCATGTTCAGACGGAACTTCCTGTGCCTCAGTTTGTGCCCATTGCCCCTTGTCCTGTCACTGGGCACCACTGAAAAGAGCTTGGCCCCATCCTCCTGACACCCACCCTTCAGATATTTGTAGGCATTTATAAGGTCCCCTCGCAGCCTTCTCTTCTTCAGGCTGAACAAGCCCAGTTCCCTCAACCTCTCCTCGTAGGGGAGATGCTCCAGTCCCCTCACCATCCTTGTAGCCCTCCGCTGGACTCTCTCCAGTAGCTCTTCATCCTTCTTGAACTGGGGAGCCCAGAACTGGACAGAGTACTCCAGATGAGGCCTCACCAGGGCAGTGTAGAGGGGAAGGAGAACCTCCCTTGTCCTGCTGGCCACACTCTTCTTGATGCACCCCAGGATCCCATTGGCCTTCTTGGCAGCCAGGGCACACTGCTGGCTCATAGTTAACCTGTCGTCCACCAGGACACCCAGGTCCCTCTCCGCAGAGCTGCTCTCCAGCAGGTCCGTCCCAAGCCTGTACTGGTGCATGAGGTTGTTCCTCCCCAGGTGCAGGACCCTGCACTTGCCCTTGTTGAACCTCATCAGGTTCCTCTCTGCCCAATAATAATTTAAGGGTTTGTTGACAAGCACAATATCACTTTGAAAATGATTTTGTCACTTCAGAGAGTCTTTGTCATGCTGCCTGTATGCAGTGTTGCTCAATTAATATATTCTTTTGTTTTTTTCAGTTGCTTCACTAACACTTAATTAATCTTGTGCCTGATATTGCTTGTCGCTGGGATAGGTACCTACCGGGTCAGGAGCTGTTTCCTCTTGAATGGGTAAATGTTCCCCCAGGCAAAATATACACACAATATGTATGCAAATTATAAATATATATATGTATCAACATAGATTGGATTTAGCAATTTGCCACTGTAACTATCCAAGGTAATTTAGGAAGTGAAGCTACAAAATATTGCGTGACTATTGACTAATTGATGACTGGAAAGCCAGATGCTGTCTTTGTGCCTGGACATTTGTATCGTGGTTTTTTTTTTGAGTTGTGCATAGTTTTCTATGTTGCAGCACTATGTAGCGTTTAAAATTAAGTTCCTGTTTTGAACATACTTACCCTAGTTGTTACACTCAAAATCTTGTTATGGACAAAAAAGGGGACATACCTTAGAGTCACCTTAAAATCCTAACATGCATTACTAAACTAAACAAAGTTATTATAATTAGTTCAGTTAAAATTACACTCACAGTTACAGTCCAAATTAATACCAAATACATCTCATCAGTAATAAGTTTAAAATTGTTGTGACACAAAGTTGTAATATACCCCTTCTTTTTCTGGTGTGATGGTCATCATTTTGCTGCACCTCTGGCCCTAGAGGAGTGGGGTTGCAGTGAGCTGTCAGGATCCTGAATTCCTGACAGGGAGGAGTGTGAAGCTGGTGATGAAATTTTTTCCTTTTCTTTGCCAGGAGGAGTATGGTTTTTTGTGGTTTTGTGTTTGTGGTTTTTTTTTTCCTGTTGTCATTCCAATGTCTGCTTGGGCTATTTTAATATTTTCTAACATGCTTTACATCTTGCTTTTTCTTCACTGGTCTGCAACTCTACGTTACATCTCCTTTTATAATATATAGTATGCTTCATGTATGTGAGATTATTGTACTTTGTTTTGGGGGATTTATTGTTATTCCTAATCTGTTTTTGCCCACCTCTGAAGTCTGCATTTACTTGATGGACCACTGATGAGCTCCGTGTGGCCTTAGGGGCTCCCACGTTACTCTGCACCATCGTTTTTAAGATTTTTATGCCTGTACTTCTCTGTGCTCTGCCTTGTGTCCTCACTTTGCAGACCTCTACTGTCGTCCTGTGCTACTCCACACTGCATTGTTATATTGAAATTAGAAATATTCCATCATACACAGAATAACTACTTGTTATGTCCTTCTGTATGAAAACTGTGGTTATACCAAACAATTATACAAAGGTAAAAGAAAATGTATTAGGCAATGAGGACCCAGCCATTTGAAAAATTGCTGGTACAGCTTAACGAGGGGAAAGCAAGCTGTAGGCTGGCCATGATTATTTCAGAAAAAACAAGCCCAGCAAGCCTCAGCCCCAAGGCGTTTCAAAGTTACTACAGAGGCTGGTAGCCGTAATGGCAATACCATAGTTGCTAGGCTGTGGGACTACTCTTTCTGTCAGTCTTAAACTGTGACTGCCATAGGTATCTGTTGTCCGATGCTGTTTATTCATCAAAACTGACTTTTAGGTGACTATTATTTAGCTAATTCATCTTTTTACACTTCATAGAAGATACTACGTTTTCTTAATAGTCTCAGACCATCAAGTTACACAGTAACAACTTTACCTTATGAAAAGTTCTGATTATATGGACAAATGGTGTTTACCACTCACAGTTTATACACCCAACTGAAAGAAAACAGAAATAATATTTTTTTAAATGATCTATGTAAAGACTTTTTTTTTCCCCCACACAAACCATATGCTGTTTGAGGAGTGTACATTTTTGTCACACACTACAAAGAACAGGATTCCTTTCTGTTGGAAGATTTCTTGTTGGACTGATGATAAACTTATTACTGAAACCTCAGAAAGGTTTTATGACTGTAGTCACATATAAAAAAAAATCTTTGGAAATTTGCAGTTCTAGAGACTTAGCTTTCTTTAATATCCTATTACTGAAACTCCTTATGTATGCCTGGATAGAAGTATGCAAGTCTGACACTACAATTAGATACAGAAATATGACGTGAAATAGTTCACGGGCAAATCAAGTCCTCTCTACTTGAGATACATGGCTATTTGCTTTATTCTTTTCTCTGGCAGATGAATTGCATTCATATACCCTTAAACAGGATCATAATGGTGGAGGAAACAAGTATGCATGGTTTCTCTATAAGGTATTCTTTAATCGGAAAACGAGAATTATATGTGTTGACAGGTTTATGTGCATTCTGTCTTACATCATATGGTGGTGCTGATAAGAACTTGTAATACTGTGTCTAAAGACCTCACATCTTTGCAAAGTGCAGTGCGAAGTGTCTGATACCCCGTGCTTATTTTGATCTTCAGCAGGAAAAAAACCTGAAATACAATATTGGAGGTTGAATGATGAAATTCATGAAACTTGATGGCTTTTCCCAAACAAGACTGATAGGGGGAAAATCTACCCCCCCCCCCTGCCTTCAGTTGCTTTTTCCAGTGTCTTATATTACGCCAAAATAAACATTCTTGATTTCAGGAGAGCGAATTGATTAACACATCAAGTGAAAATATTTATGATAATGGATTTTAGCTATCTTTGGTTTAGCTATCTCTCTCTGTCTTAGTGTATCTATATCATCTGGTTTACTAAAAGGTACTACAATATTGCTTGTATCTCTGATGATCTAGAATATAATGACTCTAGTAGTACAGCTTTTTCTTGCGTAATATTTTTTGTGCATGCACTAGTGTAGCTTACCTGTTCCTCCTCTAAGGAACACATTCAGAACCAACACAATTTAAAATGTAGGCCAAGAAATTTCAGGCTTAATTTGGAAAGTTATGGACTCATCAACAGCGCTAAACCTAAAACGTTAATCTCTTACACTGTATTACAGCACAGTCATGCCAAATGTTGTAGGTAAGGGGCTGTCAGCAGTTTTAGTCTAAATGTCTATGTTTTGGATGTTGTGACTTAGCTGCTGGGAGGGGAAGGGTGGAACAAAACAGTGCGGGTTGAATGATCTGTCAGTCCGGAAACTCTGGACATCTTGGAAAGATGTGGCTGTTCAGAAGCTGTGATAGCAATTCACGCAGCTTGGATGGCTTTGGGCTGGAACATAAGCAGAACGAGGACAGAGGGGGAGTTGTGGGGCTAATGGATGTCAAGAGTTTTGTCCTCAATGCTATAAGGTATCGAGCCTTTACCTGAGAATTCCCCATAACCTGTAGAAACAGATTTATCTGTTTTTGTGAATGTGCCAAACTTTTGTCGTTTCTTGGCTTGGCTGTCAGGTTCAGATTTTGTAATGAAAGTTTCTTTGTTTTGGGATTGAGTGGAGGCAAGCAGGGTTGACAAAGGTGTTTACACTTCAGAAAATGCTCTGCATTCTCTACAGCACAGGAGAAAATGTTGGCATGCCCCTATGAACTAGAGAATCCAATCCAAAGAACAAAAAGAGCAGCTGTGATTTTTTTTTTTTTTAATTTAAAAAGAAAAGAGCATATGAGAAATGAAAATTTTAGATGTAGGTAAGGGCATTAATTTGGATGATATATGATTCATCAGGTTATTGTTTTCAGTGTAGACATCTCTCAACTTACTTGAAGGAAACCGTTTCAAACATACCTACATTTGTTTGTAGTCTGGACGTGGAGTTACTACTTAATATTGAAGCTGTCAGGGTGTCTTGTGTAAGGATGCACTATTAGTTTAATATAGTAAGTGAGGGAGTGCTATTTCAAGCGTTCCTTTTGGCTTGTTTACAGGAACTGGTAGTAAATAAGGAGAAACACAATTATACCTTGTATTTGATATATACAGTCATGCTATGTATTACTACTTTAGATTAAGGGGACCTTATAAATGCTTATAAATATCATAAGGGTGGGTGTCAAGAGGAGGGGGCCAAACTCTTATCAGTGGTGCCCAGCGACAGGACAAGGGGCCACAGGCACAAACTGAAGCATAGGAAGTTCTGTCTGAACATGAGGAAGAGCTTCTTCACTCTGAGGGTGATGGAGCTCTGGAACAGGCTGCCCAGGGAGGTTGAGGAGTCTCCCTCTCTGGAGATATTCAAGACCCGCCTGGACAAGGTCCTTTACAGCCTACTGTAGGAGACCCTGCTTTGGCAGGGGGGTTGGACTGGATGACCCACAGCGGTCCCTTCCAAAATCTAGCATTCTGTGATTCTGTGATTACTTGTCTGTATCTTTTTCTGCATTTAGTTTATGTGACAATTATTTAGGATCAATTTTAAGCACAATAGCTTTTAGTATTTTTAGAGGTAGTAAAATTATACATCCTATGAAAACCCTAATAACTTCTGTATATTTATTACAAGATACTGATATGCTGAGGACTACACAATAAAAGATAGCTGGACTGCAGGAAGTAGAACTTCAGTAAGATGATAATCAAAGAGTAACATCTTAAGTAGAGACAAATTCAGAATTTTCTAGGGATGATCATTCATACACCAAATAGAGAGCTTTGAAACTCTGTATAGAGTATCCTTCACAGTTACATCTTGCTGTCATTTCCTTAGCCCTTTTCAGCTGACTGACATGCTTCTTAAAACAGGATAACAAACAGGACATGCTATTTTACAGACAATATATTCATACCAAATGCAGAGGTAACACAATTTTGTATGAGATCCAGCTAGGTAGCCTGAGACCACCCTTAAACCCAAATGATTCTTCCAGTGTTGGTGTTTTGATGCAGGGCCATAATCAGATGCAGACAGACAAGTTTATGTGCAAGTTTGAGAGAAAGTTTCGGACTTAGGAATGTTTGTTCTTGCATTTGCTATGTCTGCCATCGTGTGTCCCACAACAGCTCAGTCAGCTGAGTCCTTCCTATACAGTTCTCAGTATTATATGTTGCAAGGTCAGACTGATAATGCAATGGTTTGACCACAGGGGACAAGATTGTGGCTTTCTCTGATGGTGTGGGAAGAAGGAGTCTCGGCAGGCAGAGTCAGGCCAGGGAGCATGCCATACGTTAGCAAGCTTGCTCATAGGCTGCACTGCTTCAAACAATGGTTGTAGAGAGAGCATCTGTCTTGGAGTGTCACAGCAATATTCATTTTTTAAGCGAAGGGAGCACCTTTCACATATAATTCATACCAAAAATTCTATGACAGATTTCATCATCTTCAGATCTCTGTGTTCTTAATTCTTTTTCTTTGTGTGCATTTGTATTTTGGTTGCATGGACTGTTTCAGGCAACAAGCAGTTCCAATGCTCAGTGTGTCTTTCTCGCTATGACAGAAGGGCAGAAGCAGTGACAAATATGGCCAGCACAGAGAAGCAGAATCAATAATTCAACTTCCTTCTTCTGGCACAGAGATTTGTTGTCCCACAAGACTAGAGCAGAGAGAGGACCTGTGCCAGTTCCAGTTGTGGGGAACATACTCTTGCAGTGGAGCAGATGTCTTTCTGAGGGCGTTGATTCAAGAGGAAGAAAATGGAAAGTAAAGAGAAATAGGGTGTTAAGAGAATTAGGGGGACGTTATTTTACAGGACATCTGAGTCTACCAAGATTCTGCCGTCCAAGTGCAAAGCATTTAACACTGTCCTGCATGATATCCTTGTCTCTAAATTGGAAACACATGGATGTGATGGATGGACCATTCGAGATAAGGAATTGGCTAGATAGTTGCACTCAAAGAGTTGTGGTCAATGGCTCGATGTCCAAGTGGAGACCAGTAACGAGTGGTGTTCCTCAGGGCTCGGAGGTACAGGGACCAGTGCCATTTAATATCTTTGTCAGTGACATGCACAGTGGGATTGAGTGCACTCTCAGCAAGTTTGACAATGACACCAAGCTGTGTGGTACAGTTGACACGCTGGAAGGAAGGGATGGCTTCCACAGAGGGGCTTTGACAGGCTTGAGAGGTGGGCCCATGCGAACCTCATGAAGGTCAACAAGGCCAAGTGAAAGGTCCTGCACATGGGTCGGGGAAATCCCAAGCATCGTTACAGGCTGGGTGGGGAATGTATTGAGAGCAGCCCTGAGGAGAAGGACTTGGGGGTGCTGGTTGATGAGAAGCTCAACATAACCCAGCAACGTGTGCTCGCAGCACAGATGCCCCCATGACAGGGGAGCTGGAAGTAGGTGATCTTTAAGGTTCCTTCCAACTCAAACCATTCTAGGATTCTATGATATCTTAGAGGGAGCAAATATCTGTATATGCCTACATGCAGGCACTGTAATACCCTTGACTATACCTAGTACAACATGGGAATTCAGCAAGTGAGAACTTAAGGTAGCATTCAAAGTTGGTTGAATTGTTACTTATCCTCATGTCCTTCAGTATTTACCATTACTATTTTGGTAGACATGACGATGGGGAGTATTGAGCTGAAATTCAGGAGGGAAAACCACCCCAAACAATAAAACTCTTCCTTCTTTAAGCTATGCCTTCTGTTATGCACAAGAATAAATTGAACAGGCTGTTACTGGAGTTTTAATAAGACCATTAAGTTTCTGCTCTGTATGTAAAATGAAACAGTTGATGTAGTTTATAATGATACAAACAATAAAAGCCACTGTAAAATATATATAATTCTCTGAAGTATGAATTTAATTACAAAGAACAATTCTGACAAAATACATATTGTCTGATGTATCTAGACAAATGAGATGGGAGAATAATTAAAAAAATACTACACTAATTTATTTAAAACTTGAGGGTCTGATTTCCATTATTGTCCAATACATTCTGCAAAAGTCCATCTTGGAAGGTAACTGGAATTACCAACAAATACAAGCTTCAACCAAGGCAAAATATGTAGGCCTCTTCCAATCTCTTTGCCTGCAGGCATATGCTTTGTACCAGTCATAGTTAATTTGAAACGAGAAATCTGTGTGGGGCTGCCAGCTGGAATCAGGAAGAATGAAAACAATGTGTATAAGTGCCTCAAACTGCTGGAAATATGGGGCTTGGCATTTAGATGTCAGAAAAATTGCTACTTGTTTATTGTCAAATTGAATGCCTTCAGACTAAGAGCTCATCTATAATTGAAGTTTACTTTCAAAGCAGAGTTCAACAACCTCTCTTTCTGCTCTTGCCACCTGTTTTTATTGTCCTGAGAGGGCCTGGTAGCGTGTTGCAATGCCAAAGAGGTTTCAAGCTTATGTGTCTTCCAGGAACTCTATGTTATGATTATATGCTTCATCTCAAGGCATGAAGTGGAGATCAGCAAGTTTAGTAGTATTTTGCTATCTTCACACAAAAAAGGAAAAGAAGAAAAAAAGGCCATTACAGAATCATGGAGTAATTCAGGTTGGAAAGGACCACTGAATGTCGTTTGGTTCAGCTCTTGCTCAGAACACAGCTCTATGTTGTTAGTAGAAATTATTTAAACAAAATGAGCTGAAGGAGAACAGGAGACTTTTTTTTCCTTTCCCCCTCGTCTGTCTGGAGTGGGTCTGAAGGGCTACAGATGAGTTCTGCTAGAAATGGAGACATTCGGATTTGGAGACTGAAACTGGTGATGCTTATCTGAATCAGTGTTTATGCAAGAAAATAAAATTTTAGTTTCTTACGTACTGTGCCTGCATTAGTCTCTTTTCCCTGTACTTCTGTAATAGTGCATCATAGCGTGAATTCATGAAGGTTTCTGCTAAGTGAAAGTCTATTAGGCCCTTATTTCCACTTTACAAGTGGTGATGGATCACAGTGGAATCCAGAAGCACCTGAAACAGTGCATTAGGTAACCCACCCCCAGCCCAAAATATTCAAGTACACCTTCAGCTAGAATTTAATAAGAGTGAGATAGAGAGAAGCCTAAAAAGAAAAACAGGTTTGGAAAATGTTTTTTCTTTAGCAAGGTTTCTTATGCAGAGCTGTATCATCAGATTAAGGAAGAGGCATAAGCTCTAGTTGATTATTCAGTGAAAGCTTATATTTATTGAATGGACTACGACTGTCCTGCTTGAGTAATTCCTCTGACCTTAGGGATTCTCTTGACAGAATCAAACCCTTCTTTCTATCTTTTATTTTATGGTCCGATGGTCCATTTCAGCTGCTTAGCTCATATGCATTCTTACCACACCATTTTAACGTTCAGATTCAAGAGCAAGGAGTCTCAGTTACTCCCAGGCCTGCTGTAGAAATATCAACTAAAACTCTATGAAACAAAGTTGTAAATCTGCTCAGGGTTTAAATGCTGCCTCCCAGTTACCTCTGGCTCTACTGCTGCTTCTTCTAGCAAAGCACTGATTTTATGTACGCAGTGGTGTGACACAAGCACAGCTTTTTGGGATCCAGCTGTCTTCACTAGCTTTTGGGTGATAGAAAGAGATGGGAAAGAAGAAATGTACAGAATAAAGAGGAAAGGACAAACTATCTAATTAGATACTAAATAATAATAATAATAATAGCAACAACATTAACTCTTAAATCTATCACTTCAGCCTTGTTAAAACACATTGAATTAAAGTAATATACATGTTTTAGCCTTATATGGTTTTCCAATTGTAATAAAAAATTATTCTAGCTGATTTAACCACCACTTAATTTTCTTTAAAATAACCAAACAAAAAAGTGCAAATTTTTATTATAACTTTTGAAATGTAATGCTGCAATTAATGAATTCATTTTTTCACTTACTTCTTGCAGAGTTTTATGATTCTATAATGCAAAGGCAGCTTGCCTGGGCTGGCTTATTATATTGAGCTAGATGATTCCAGTGGCTAATGGAACCTCGGCAAACAATGAAACCCTGGAAACCTCAGATAAAGCAAATAAGATCAATGAGAAAGGTGGAAAGTAATTCCATAAAGGTATGATATATTAGTAATAGAGGTGGGGGAGTGGGTAAAATAGACAAGAAGCCTTTAGAAGGAAGCAGCTGAAGCAGTTGAAACTAGTAAGGAATAACAAAAAATAAGAATCAGGGAGGGATAGAGATTCAAGGGATTTCAGGATATAGTTTTTTTTTGAGGAAAACATAGTACTATCTTGCAATTATGCCAGTGATGAAATTTAATATTGTTACTGGGGCATTACAAAAATATTTGACTTTGCTAGGATTATTGATTTTAAAGAAATTGCTTCCACTCTGCCATTCAGATCTTGTGAAGATCATTCACAGTTTGACTTTTCTATATCAAGGGTCTTAGAAACAGTAAGAGCTATGTCAAGGGTAATTACAAATTTGTTTTCAGTGGGCTTGGAGACAGTTCTACTGTGTGAAACATGTCCCTTAAAAAAAGGAGGAGTGACTCAGTGAGGGCATTCTTAGGAAAAAAGCCAAAAAAACCCCACCAGAACAATTTTCAGAAGAATATGTTCCTAAAATCTGTAGCCTGAGTACCTGGACAAATTAGATAGAGTAAATGAAAATACTCAGTTTTGTAAAATACTAAGCATATAAAAAGGACATCCAATTTAAAAAGGATTTCCAGTAAATTTTATCTTGACCTGCTTTCATGGTAACTTGCTGAAACATTTTACTTTCTGTTATAATAGACCAGAAGGTTTGTTATAATAGCTCTGCTAATGAGACATTATCTTCTAAGCCCTATAAACAAGACTATTTTTAATCATGTGACTGTCCACCATCATTTTGTTATAGTTTATAAGGATAGCAGTTTGACATAATTCAACTTCCTCACCTTCTCAAAAGAAGGATTTATGTGGGAGTGCAGAAGAGTGTTTCCAGAAAATAAAACCTTTGCATGGACACCAAGGTTAGGCTGAGAAGAAAGCAATGGGAAACAGTCATCAGGCTTAATTTTTTACTTCTATAGTCTGAAAGTTAAAGCCAGCCATTTCCAGCACAGAAAAGAGAGAATCCAGTTTCTTTTTCACATCCAGGTATTCCCCAAAACAGAAATTTGGTATTTCAGATTAAACCCATTGTTAACTTCAGTTCAGGACAAAGTTTCCTTCTTGCTCCTCCTCTGTCACCAGGCCTAGGTCTTATGAAGCACTTTCCTTTTTTCTTTTCCCATGACAGTATTCAATTTCAGGTCCAATGTAAAGTGGCAATTCGTTAAACACCGTTTATTTAGCATTCATCAGGAAATGTCTTTTTTCGCACTACTGATAAAATAAAACAAGCACAACTCCAAAAGGTAGATAAATTGGAAGAGACGTTATTTGTAACATATAACTAACAAAATCACTTTAAGTGCTTCTGTATTAAATTTTATCTATTAGGCTGATGCATGAAGTTACACGTGTTTCAGCTTTCACAAAAAATACACAAAATGCAAAGCATTTTGCTGTCACTTTTGTTTATCTGTATTGAATTCATTGAATAGACTCATTGAATTAAATACAGATTCATTTCATTCACTGAATTCAATCTTTTCCTTATTGCTGGTGCTCCATCACTTCACCCTCCTCTTATCTTTTAATATGTGCTGCTATGTCCTGGTCATGAAGAGCTGTTACCCCCTGGTTTTTGTTTGTGTGGTTGATGGGTTTTTTTCCTCAATTCACCTCATCTGGTTTCTTTTACAGTTCTATTGAGCTGGTAATGTCAATATAGGATTTTTACTTAAAATGAATTCTTAAATCTTTTAGTTTTTTTGTTTCACCTGCTAAGGCTTGTCTATATCTGTCACATGCACAATCAATTATTGTTGCTTTTTCATTCTTCTTGATTCTCGTTCAATTCCTAGTCTGAATACCCAGGTAGAAGTTACTCAGTTCTTTTGTCAAGATGGAATATTTTGATGGCCTTCATAGAGTTGTTTTCATTTATAGTCACTTTTTTAATACTCTTACTCTAAGATGTAGTTCGTAGTCCTTCTGTCCCCAAAGCCTGAGTGCTAAAGTGATGAGCATAGTACAAGTACAGGATAGGGATAGTCGTTTTCTTGGTCTGGTAGGTGTGTCTGACTTTTCTTTCCTTTTTTCCTACTACTAGCTCAAAGCTTTCTAAGCCCACAGCATCCTCAACCTGTTTGCTTTTTGGTTGGGGTTTTATTAGGGGAGGAGGAGTGTTGCTTTGTTTTTTTTATCGCTTGTCAAGGAGCTAGTTTTCTAAAAGTTCATTCGGAGAAAGGAGAGATGTGACTTTCCAAGTGCACTACATAATAATATTAAAAAATTACTATAGCTGTCTACTGCTGCAGATTTCTTTCTCATTACAAGCAAGATATTTTTTGTATGTGTACAGTGCAGACTTCAATGTAGGGAACCCGAGCTAGCTTGGCTAGTGGAACAGAAAAGCAATTTAAATGATTTATCGCGATGGAGCTGTACAGTGCCATGCAGTTTATTGTGCATATGCATAGTTCACTGTGGGCTACAGCCCCTGATGGGACAATGACTGAAATTTATGTATCACTTGAGATCCTCGGATTTCTCTGTCGCTGCCTGACTTAATAAAATGTCTAAATTTCCTCAGTGTGCTGGTGCAGGTATTGCCTAAGTGTTCAAATGCTCACCAAGACTTTCAGACTGTTCAAAACATGGGTCTAGGTGGTAGCTGATGTCTCTAAGTACAATTTCTTTATTCTTCTGCTTGTGAGATCTCGGACCACACCCATAAGAGAAGACCAGGACTAGAAGGGACTTTGTGGATCTCTGCGGATGAAGCCTGCAATAGCAGAGAGCTGGACTCTATTTTTATATCAAAGCCCTTCTCAACAGTAGGTTTTCTTGGCACTTCCCTTGTCCTCCCTTTCTTCCTCAGCTCCCATTGGAAAGCTGTGTGAAGGCTTCTACTAACTCCCCTTTGACAGCTTATTCATAGGTGTACGTGTGCTGACATTGTTCCTTAGTTGAAGTCACTCTTCTTCCTCCTTAGTGTTTGCATCCCCAAAGTATTTTAGAAAGAAGAGTTGAGTGGTACCTCAGCCTTCATTTTGGTAGATTAAAAAAGCAGAAATCTTATAGTCCTCTCTCCTATGATATGCTTTTCATTGTCCTTATCATTTTAATTGATCTTCCCTAATTCTCTTCCTTTTTATTTAATACGTCTTAAGCTTGACAGTCACTATATTATTAATGATCATGTGCCAGTATTGCATTTGCCTTTTAGATAGTTGTATCACATTAATATCACATTAGCTGACCTATGATCAACAAATACGATCAGGTCTTTCTGCTTTCATGTTATAAGAATAAATTTGAAATTAAAAATAGGTTTTAGTTTAAATATTTTTAGTTATTAGTGCACAGCCATGTATTTAGTATTGCTGAATATCCACTAACATGGTCCTTCAGGTCATTCACCCCCGTGCTTTGTTAAAAGTATCTCCTATCTTTGTGATAAGAGCTTCTTTTCTAGCAATGGAAATTTGTAAAAAGATCAGGCCCAAAGCCAATCTTTGCTTCCCCAATCAATCACCTCAGCCCAGGAGTTTCCTATTTAATCCTGTCTGGTGTTGTCTCCTGTTAGGCCAATTCCTTGCTCAGGTTAGAATGCTGTTAATCTTTATCTTCTTTAGCTAAACTACTAGATTTCAACGTGTCAGAGTGTTAGAACCCAGATAGATGAGCTCTTACTTCATTACCATGCTGTAGGAAACAATTTCATTTTTTAAAAGCTCATGTTACATTTTTACTCTTTCTAACAAACAAAATTGAGTCTAGAGATAGATGGAAAAATGTGTCCAAAAGCCTTGCATGTTATTTGCGACATACAAAATAAGTCTTTATTTATTTGGCTATATTTTTCTCTTGAATACAGGTAATATTTGTTGCTGTTCTTCAGATTTGTTCTCTCCCCTTGTAGAAGCTATCTTAAAATACATGCTATGTGGCCTGCACCTTTATTCTTCAGTTCTTCCAGAATTTTGGGATGGAGTTCACCCGGTGCTTATAGTTTGGAGATGTTAATTCCTTGAGATCTGCTTTCACCTCTGTTAGAGTATTTTTAGTTTCTTCATATACACTTCTTTTGTTTGCCTTACTGTTATCTGCAAGTTCAATGTCATACTCTGTTAAAAACTGAAGAAAACTTTCTGTTTAGTTATAAAGCCATTCTTTATACTTAATGAATGTCCACCCCATCATTTGTACTTTTTAGCGCCTTCTTCTAGATCTCTTAAAAACAAGGTTATATATCTTCACAACCCAAGGTTCTTTATAGCTGGCCAGCTGAGAACACAGTCACTGTATACATCGGTGCCTCTCACTGTTGCTCACAGAATCACAGAACAGTTGAGGTTGGAAGGGACCTCTGGAGGTCATCTTGTCCAAACCCCCTGCTCAAGGAAGGACACCTAGAGCTGGTTGCCCAGGATCGTACCCAGGCGTCTTTTGAATATTGCTGAGGATGGAGACTCCACAACCTTGCTGGGCAACCTGTGCCAGTGCTCAGTCACCCTCACAGTGGAAAAAAGTGTTTCCTGATGTTTAGAGGGACCCTCCTGTGTTTCAGTTTGTGCCCATCACCTCTTTTCCTGTCACTGGGCACCACTGAAAAGAGCCTGGATGTATCTTCTTTGCACCCTCCCTACAGATGTTTGTACACATTGATGAGATCTCCCTGAGCCTCCTCTGCTCCAGGCTGAACAGTCCCAGCTGTCTCAGCCTTTCCTGACAGGAGAGATGTTCCATTCCCTTAATCATCTTACTGGTCCTTCACTGGTCTCAATCCAATAAGACCATATCTCTCTTGTACTGGGAAGCCCAGAACTGGACACAATAGTCCAGGTGTGGCCTCAGCCTGCTGGCAATACTTTGCCTCCTGCAGCCCAGGAGGCCCAGGTCAATGCCTTTTGCCTCCTGCAGCCCAGGAGGCCCAGGTCAATGCCTTTGCGAAGGCACGTTGCTGACCCCACCAGGACCCCCAGGTCCTTTTCTGCAAAGCTGCTTTGCAACAAGGCAACACCCAGCACGCGCTGGTGCATGGTTCTACTTTTCAGCATCATATTTTCCCCATGTATTCTGTGTGATGCTTGGCCTCCCAACTTGTGGCTGTAACTCAACTGGAGAGAAAGACACCTAAAAGTTGTATTTTGCAATAGCTTTAATAGCTTTGTGCCTGTATGATTTTAGTCTCATATTTTAACAGGTCACTTGGAAGTTATTGAGAATGCTTTCTCCTGGAAGGATTTTGTGCGTAAGCACACTTATCACTGAGAAGAGCTCTGTTACTGAAGCAGTAAAGGCCATAAATACAACTTAGCTGTACAGATGGATCTTTAAGAAGGTGCAATGCGTATTACTCTTACAGATGCCCAAATGAAAGTTGGTGCTAAATAAAGGCATCACCCCTGTGTCTTCCTAGTTATCTTTTTACACACTTTGGGTAAATTTACAGGCCTAAGCAAGATCAAGTTTCTGTTGTTTGCATATGGGAAAACCCAAAAGTTTGAGTTCTGGGAACACCTAAGTGTCTGCAGAAAGTCGTTATTTGTAGAAACAAGAAGCCAAAGCATAGATTTGACCTAATGAGAAATGTCACCTAATGGTCTCCTCTCAGAGACAGAAGTTAAGGGACAATGATTGTATTATTATTTGATATTTTGATTACAAGCTCCTGTTTAATTCGGGGGAGGTGAAGTAAAGAAAAACAAAAAGGCTATTTTGAGGAATTTTTCCCCTCTATTGCTTTTCTCCTTCATATGCAGGCGCCTGGCTCGTTTATGCTTTTAGCAATGGACATTTTGCCCTCTAGTGGTTTCTCTCCGTTACAAAATGTTCTGGGAAAACCTATTGCTTTACCTGCCGATGCTTGGTTTGATTTCAATTTTCAACCTGTGCACCCAAATTCACCATCAACTCTACTTACCTTCTGGTGTGGAGCTGCAAAGTAATGGATTTTAAGATTATTTTGATAACTATGGGATTTTTTTTTTTCTTTTGTTTCTGCATCCACTGCAAAAATACTCCACCTTAAATTTCAGTGTCCTCGAGTCTGGGATATATTTCACTCACACAGATTGCATATAGGAAGTTAAAAGTCATTGCATTTTAATTTGAAAGTAGTGACAAATAAATCAGTCGGAGAAGATTTTGCTTTCAAGTGCATTTTTACTTCAAAACAGGGACACTTTCTAGACATTATGAATAATGGTATTTGATGCTTTATTTAACAAGACAAAGTAAACAAGACTGTAAAATAACTGGAGCTGTAATATACTTGATAGGACAGCATATATCTGCTGCAAAATTTTTCTTTGATTCCATAACAATGATTCAATCATGCTTATTTGGGGCATGAATTGTGGATAGACAGAATGATTTTAGGTTTATTCTAAAAGCCACAGTCACTGCTTTGGTGCTCTGTGAGTATGAAAATGAAGCGGTACCATGTATATTTTAATTCCTGGGATGCCAGCATACTGGATTTCTGTTGCAATATTTCTATGCATTTTTTATTATGTGAAGTTTTGCTGAAGTGAATGGCATTTTGGCACCTCCCATTTGTCTGGAACTGTGCAGGGGAGGAATAGTATAGCATAAAATTTGTAATATCCTTCTGAAAGACAAGGAAGAGTCCTAATTAGCATGCTTGGTGCATCACCAAGTGAGATTAAATATACATGTTACTCAGGATTGTTTCTGATCAAGATAAGCTAAAAATAAACATTTAGGAGATACTACAAAAAATCAACTTCAATACAAAGTTTCATTGCATCTGTGAATTCAAGTACTGCCTGACTTGAATAAGAGAGGTTAATAGATTAATGCTTTTCCAGTTCTATGCTACATGGTTCCCAAAACATTTAGTTTGACTAATCCTTGAAAAGAACCACAGATGGATTGATGATACCAAATGGTTTTGGGTTGACTGAAAGAGAATAAACCTGGGTTAGGGGATGCTGGAGACCAGCAACTGGAACTAAACTACAACCACATTTTTCCTAACATCAGAAATGAGCAAATTTCCCTTGACAAAAACATTCTGAAAAAAAATGTATCTTTGATTTGTGCTCTTAAGACTTTGAAATAAATGAAAACTTCAGACTATTCTTTCCAGTGCTCTATTTTTACTCACAACTTGTTTGTTTATGAATATTTATTAAGACCTTTTCCTCCACTCTAAAATGAAGACGATTGTATCACCCGAAACACTCCTACTTTATGAAATATTAGTATTTTTCATAGGAAATCCCAGTTATATAAGAATATTGAAATTTTCCTAGAAGAGTAATAGAGAGGTCTCTCCATAAATAGTATCATTCTGACCGCTAGCCTACAAAGATAGGACAGGATGGCCATCAAATAAGGAAAATTGTTCCTTAGGCCTGTATGGATTGTTCCTTGAATCCTGTATGGATTCAAGGCCCCTTTTCCCAGAGATCTCATGATCTTAAGTACCATTGCTGATGATGCTTCAGATCATGTACTGTAGACTTTTCTGGTAGTCAGGTGGATCCTTTGGTTGCAAAATGTTGTGTGCTATGCATGACCAAGGGCTCTGCCTAGAGCTGCATGCAGACTTGGCTGTGCTGGTGTAGCTGCTACTGCCCAGAACTGCCCACTCGGTCTTCCTGTTGAAGGCTTCTGCCCCTGTCCCAGGAATGAATGAGACAGTTCTGTGCCCCAGCAACTCAGTTCACTGATTTATGAATTCCTTCTTAAGGAAGCTCAAAATATGTGCTAGGGAGAGAGGCTGTTAAATTGTGGTGGCTATATGAGATGAATAATACTCTCACACTGTTGGAAGCACTCCCCAAGAGCAGGGGACATTTTGAGGCATTTATCACTTCAATACCACTGCTTGGTCTCCCTGCAGTCAGGAGTTCAACTCTCCAAAGTCAGACCTGGAAAAACTCCAATGTCCCAGAGGTCAGAAGACCTACAAGGTCCCTGTGAATCCTGCACTGAAGTCAAAGTTAATATGAAAGAAGTTTATTTTGGACAGGCTGGCTTGCAGCTGAAAAATGCCACCTCTCTTATTTGAATAAAAGCAATTTTTCTGAACTTTACATGAGATGGACTGTGGTGAGGATTTTTTTTTCAATTTTGGTTTTCCCCCAGAGTTTGTTCCTTTATCCCTAATGCGTATTTGTAATTCTTAACATTATAATTTGTTGCTTTTTTTGTGCGTATTTTAACAGCACAAAATATTGTCTTCTTTTTTCCGTTATATATAGTAGAAAAATAAACACTGAATCAAAAACAAAAATTGTATGTGTGTTTTGTTCTACACGAGGAGCAACATAAATCTTATGAATTGTTGTCATATGCTGTAATATGCTCAGCAGTTGGTGACTGTCAACCAGATTAATCAGCTGGTGTTAATGTTCAAAATTCTGTTGCAAATAGTCTAAGTCATGTATTGGATATTGAAAATTATATCATTATGGCCATTTAAACTGCAATTAAAAGTCATTAAACTACCCCAACCAAAGCAAGTGTAGTAAAAAGAAGAACAGATTAAACTTGATTTTATTTTAGTTTATATTTCTGTAATAAATTATGCTAGAGAATTAAAATATCCCATGTGGAACATTTACTGTAGGTTGATAAAGACTAAAATTATATTTCAAAGTTTTATATCCATGCCATATGATTATACGGATAGAGGATAAACAGCTTCTGAAAAATCGCCTGCAAACAACAATTCATCATGTTTAGGGAGAGTTTTCTTCCAGTTTGCTATGCTAACATTTTTGCTATAATGTCAGTGGGCTTAGGAAAATTGGGATGCCCTAGAGACATTCATGTATCATGGTAGGAATTTCAGCCAATCATCTCAAACATTTTTAGTACCACAGTGCAGTTATTTCTGAAGAAAACCTTTTCCCTTCAGCAATTACATGGTGCTCTGTGGTTCCAGTTCTGACATCCTTCTAACCTCAGCCTAAGGCTGACTGCAAAAATAGTGTCTGCAAAAGCTTTAGTTCATTAATCTAGCTAAATAAAATAAGAGTTGTTTTGCCCATCTTGTGAGCCTTTAGTCCTTGTCAGGACTATGCAACGCTTTTCTACTTCTGTGTTGCTGCCCCGATCATCCTCCCCCTCCTCTGAAGTTTAATGACTACTGAAGATATAATGACACCATAGTTCTTGCTTTAATCAATCTCAGGGGCTTTAGATTCAGTAAAGATTACCTGCAAATGTTACTCAACAAGGCTTAGCTCACATTATCTGGCCTCCGGAGAGAACTTGAATCTTGACTCCTAACAGTGAAGTGTGCTTGTGAAGAAGAGAAATGCCAAGCTGAGTATTTCTGATATCCTTCCCCTGTCTGGAGGTTATGTATCTGACCCAAGTCTACAAACACGTACCTTCACCTACCCAAGCCACAGCCCTAAAAGTAGGGCCTCAGGAAGTTATGGATTGTTTCCCTCATGAATAATTAGAAGATATTTAGAGGGTTTTCCCAGGGAGTTGGATATCCCATCCAATGTCCTTCTCAGCTACAAAGGACTCAGACCCTGCACTGCACACCATTTTAAATGTTAACCTTAAAATCTGTTTGAAGGATTTGAGATGAAATGTTGTACTATAGAGTGTGAGGAGGTGCACTTCAACATTAATAACAACATTTGTGCAGTAAGCCCTCAAGGGAAAATAAGAGTGTAAGAGTAGACCAGACTCATAGTTTAGTAACTGAGAGGGTCTGCTGTGATTCAACCATGAAAATGGGCAATTAAAATCTAAATTGTTTCAGGAGAGATATTTACAGTAAAGAAGGAAAAAGCCACTATACTGGTATGATATTGTCTGGCCAATTATGTTCAAGAAAGATAAATTGAACCTCTGAGCTCAAGACAGGACTGACAAATCTCCCAGTAGATTAGACAACCTACAAGAGGGGAGTAGAAGAAATTAATTTGTTTAGATCAGCACAGTGCAGGCTAGGTAGGATGTGTTTACTGTCTGTAAACACGTTGGAACAGTATGGCAAAAGGTTAGAGCAGTGTTTTTTGAATTAAGGACAGTATTTTCATGAAAACAAATAGGTACATATTTTACTTGAATTAGGATTGAATCTGTAGTTCCCTGAGAGCAGGAGCATACCCTGCAGCTAGCTCAGGGTATGGAAGGGACTGTATTTTGGATGACCTGCCAAGTTCTGGCTTCAACCTTCATTTCACTAGTTATCCAAGGGAAAAAATATCTGAAGCTTTTAAATTGCCAAGAGCTCTCATCGTCTAATGAGTCTTACTGAGAAAGCGATCTGCTGAATTAACCACCTCACTCCCTCTACTGTTTGTTTCCAAAAGGTTTTGCAGCTCAGTAACAGGCTGTGTAGCTTGTTCTTGGCAATTGTATGGTATGGAAACCAACATTGCAAGTTAGATGCTTCAAGCTCTTTCAGATCACAGAAAAGGTGTTTGGCACTGTGTGTGTTAAGGGATGTTATATGCAGCTGCTGCCTCCAGCAGCTCCAAGCCCAAGCTTTCCTCCTGCCTGGCTGTTGGAGCCCAGCCTGGAAGCTCGAAGACCTGGGGGCTCAGAGACCCAGGGGATCAGTCCCGGGCTGAAACATTTTCCAGTTCACCCAGTAGGGACTATAAGTGCATATCCCAGAGACACAGGCACACAGACACACGTGAGACACTGACAAGGCTGGCTACACTGGCTACCAGAGACAAGGCACTGCCTTAAACAGCCCCTACATTCAGGACTCACTAGTGCTGTAGCTCACTAGCGACAGCATGCACGTGACAGTCGCCAGGTTCACAAGCGCATGCACATTCATGGATCCCCAGAGCACTGGCATGGCCCCTCTGTCCACCCGATATCCCTGTCCGCAGCCCTCTTACCTGCCCCACAGGTCCCCTGCTCTCCAGCTGGTCCAGCTCGGTGCTCACTGCAACACACAGCACTTGCACACTTGTCACACAGGAACTCCGTGTTTACAGGATCCCTCAAATACCAGCAGACGGACCCTCTGCCTGACCGATACCCCTGTCAGGACCCTCCCATGGCCTTCTGCTCACCAGCTGGTGCAGCTTGGTGTTTGCTAGTGAATGCACACACACCCCCTTGTTCCTCCCCGATCCCCTTCCCCTGCACTTTCTTTTGTAAGTTTTCCATAGTCCCACAGAACCCCCACAAATATTCCAAATCCACATGTTCTTCTTGTTTCCCACCTCTTCTCAGCTATGAAGTCCAGGTCATCTCTCTCCAAAGCTATGCCTGTAGTTTCTTAACAGCCCATCAATTAGCAATTGGAGATTTTTGGTCTTTGGCATTTTCTGTTATCCTTTGTCAGCTGGGTTTGTGTTTCTGTGAGTTCTTCTTTATTGCTTGCTCTTTGCTTATTATCCCTTTTTGCATTGAAAAGGTCCTTGTTCAGATAACCATAACGAAGCAGACACTCTCACCTTCTTCTTACCCTTGCACTGTGCTTGGATTTATTTCGCTTCGGTATTTTGATGCTCAGAATCTCTGATGATCGCCCTTTGTTGTATGAATCATGGATTTAGAGGCTTTTTCTAGTCACTAGGGAGTAAAACACTAGTCTTTTCACCTATGGAAAGTGTCATTAGAGATATTTAACTCTCCCCACCTGACTGCTTTAGAAACTGATAGAGTAGATCAGTAGCTCACAAATAAGTACATAATGAGCATCAGTCCTGAGCACTGAAATATGATCATCTACACTCTTAAATGCTCTGAATGCTCCTTGCATGCTTTTAGCCTGTCTCAGTACTTTTCCAAAGAGTTGGGACAAAGGCAACAAGTGGTTTAACTGTGACAACCCTAGTTTTGAGTGCCAGGACAGTTAGCTACTGTTATGGATACAGGTCATTCCATGCTTTTTAGGATCCATAACCAGGACTTTTCCTGGAGAAATTTAGTTTACTAGAGCTAACCTTAGAGATTTTCTAGTAGTACCTGACACTCAAGGTTAGTTAAGGGAAAGTTATTTACCACTAAGTTCCCAGAAAACAGCAATTTGCTGTCATTTTAGTTGCTCTTGGCTGTCTGATGGCATGGTGCTGGTGGATATGACACAGAACTGATGGAAGACCTGTACTTGTCTGGAGTAGTAGTAGGATATGCTGGGACATCACAAATGATGCTGTTTTGTTTAGACAACTTAATCTCTCCCCTATAATCTCTGTTCTCAGTCATGCCTGTGACGTAACTGACTGTATGACGTTTTATATTGCTGATTAGATCAGGGAATAGGCATTTTGGTAATGCCCAGGTAAATCAGAGTGGTCCAGCCAGTGGTCCACAAGCCACATCTCACCTATGGGCAGGGTTCTATGACTGTATGTATAATGACTAAAACACATCTGTGCATGCTGAAGTACTTGTCTGCATGAGGTGTCGCTAGCAGCATTACTACATGTTGGGACATCTCCATAATTCATGCTGATATGTGACATAAAAGAAGCTGCATCACTTTAGGACAGGGGTTTGCAAATGTGGCTTTATCTGATATAGACAATGTCGCTTTCTGATTTTCTCAGTCACCACCCTCACAATGATTTAATCTGTGCCCTCATCAACTACCCCCAGCAACACTGCAAGGTAGCATACCAATGAGAATGCTCAGGGTTTAAACATTTTAAAAGCTAAAACTTTCTTCTATAGCTACATTATGTTTTGTTTACATAAATCCAGTTGCTTCAAGTTTTATGGTAGAATGAGTGGGACTTTTATATTAATTTACATTTCTGGTCTTTTTCATGTTGTCATTGATGATGTAATTTCTAATACGAGTTTTTCTAATCGGTACAATTACATTGACTATAGCAGCGACACCAGCTGGTGTGCCAGGGTGAAAAATATGTTTTCCATTTTTGGCTTTGTCTGAAGAAGTCTATATAAGCAATTGTATTCTTGAAGCAGATTTCATAACAGCTGCTTCCAGTTCTAATGCTTTCTGTTACCATCTGTCTTCTCTTAATTCTGCTATTAGAATGGCAAACAGAACCCCAAGGATGCTGTGAGTGTCTGAGAAAGATGGGCAACCTCTAGCAGCCTTTGAACATCGAAAGCACAAAGTTACATCTGAACTTAGCTCTGCCTTCCTGATCCAAATGAAGACCTTGGGGAAATGAGAGCTGTGCAGATGCTTTGTGTTGAATAACATAGACTTACAAGAAGCCTGAAGATGGATTAAAAACCAAAAAAAGTCTGCTTAACTCTTTTAAATGAAAATTACACCACCAGGCTTCTGAATCTAATTTCAGAAAAAAAAAAAAAGTCTTCCTACTAAATCCTGTCTTCATAAGTTCTATTTCAACTAAACTAAAAAAAAAAAGAAAAAGTAATAAAGGCCTGTATATATCTAAAATCAGGTCACCACACGATCTCTACTGTAGCACTTCTTAAAGTGCTATATCTTCAGAAAAAATATATTATTTGCTAAACATACCCTACAGACATTTTGAAGATGAAGATTCTTGTATGTTAACTATCTTGTAGTGTGCTATCTAACCTACAGATTTGTATTTTCCTCATCACTTACTACCTATTTTCAGTTTGTAATAGAGTAATATTTCTTGGTGACTTCCTGGTGATCAAAGTTTTTACTCAGGCTGGCAACCTGTCCCAAGTGGGATCTCCCTGGGATTGATACTAGGCCCCACACTGTTCAACATCTTCATAAATGATCTGGATGATGGTATTGAAAGAACTCTTACCAAGTTTGCTGATAACACTAAACTGGGTGGTGAGGTGGAAAAGACAGAAGGGAGAGCCATCTTACAGAGAGACCTGGACCATCTAGAAGAGGGGTCTAGCAAGAACAGTATGAAGTTTAACAAAGACAAGTGCAAAGTCCTGCACCCGGGGTAACATAACCAAACAGCCCAGTAGAGGCTGGGATCTGTGCAGTTGGGGAGCAGTCCTGTTGAAAGGGATCTGGGGATCCTGGTGGACAACAAGACAAACATGAGTCAGCTGTGAGCTGCTGCAGCAATGCCAGTAAAACGGATCCTGGGCTGCATCAGCAGGGGCATTACTAGCAGAGATAGAGACAAGATCATCCCACTCTACTTAGCACTTGTCCACCTGCACTTGGAGTAGTCTGTCCAGTTTTGGTCCCCACAATTCAGGAAAGACACAAACAGACCGGAGAGGGTCCAAAGGAGGGCCACAAAGATGATCAAAGGGCTGGAGAACCTGCCCTGTGACGAAAAACTGAAGGAATCAGGTCTTTTTACTCTGGAGAAGAGGCGGCTTAGTGGGAATCTCATCACGGTATTCCAGAACTTAAAGGGAAACTGCAAAGAGGATGGAAACTCTCTTTTCACAAGGAGCTACAATGAGAAGACACAGGCAATGGATACCAGTTGTACCAGGAGAGGTTTCATTATGAATAAGAAAGGAATTTTTTACAGTGAAAATAATCATTCAATGGAACAACTTCCCCAGGGATGTGGTAGAGTCCCCATTGCTGGAGGTTTTCAAGATGCAATTGGACAGGGTGCTAGGTAATCTCATCTAGGTTCCCTTCCCCACAAAAGGTTGGACCAGATGGTCCCTTTCAGTTTAGACTGTTCTCTGGTTCTGTCACATCTACTAAATCTGTTCTTGGAAGGGCAAGGAAAAGAAACTTTTTAGGAGACAGCCCCAGTGCTTAGTTCAGTAATGCTGATTGTTTAATAACTTAACCATTTCTACTGAATTGTCTAACTACCTACCTAATATCATTCTTCTTCAAGGTAAGTAGCACAGTACTGATAGGAGGCAAACATACAGCTTGAGATATACAAAGCAATACTCTCACTTGGTCTTCTAGTTAGTCTTACCATTAGATGCTACTTTAATTTTTATTTCACTGATACGTGAAAGGGAACAAACATCTGTCAAAGGGAAGCATCTCATACATGCATATCTCTTTTGTTCTCTTTCTACGCCTGGCTGATTGTTACTATTTTTTCAGTGATGAAGAGATGTCAAGGAAGTAGCAACTGGAAAAGTTCACAGTCTGAATTTAATATGAAATTGGCAGCTTTGCAGCTACATGAAATATGAGATTGGCAGTGTGATCTGCTTAGATCATGAATCAAATTGCCCATTTACGGTGCATGTACCATATCCATTTGCTGCAAAGGCACTGAAATATGAGAACAATGATCTCTCAACAGCTTCGATTACTTTGTGCTGGGCTTGTCTCCTTTCCAAGTTGTATGTCCGTGTTACCCAAGGTTCATTCATCATGTCCTTGGCTATTGATGAAAAAAGCCCATTTTACTCATTTTTAAAGCTTGCAATACCAATAAACATTTTTTCTTTTAAATTTTTTTCCAGATGTCAATCAAAAAATATATGCACGCTTTACTACATATGATTAATAAGATCTATTTAATTGTATTATTTCATATCCATTCCCCCAAATATTGATAATATTTGATGTTGTAAAATATGAAATCTTAAACATCTAGTCCCATTCTTTTGTGCAAAAGACTGCTTCTTTTTTCATAGGTTCAACAGTATAATAATGGGAATTATTTTTGGCTCAAAAATTAGGAAAAGACACAATTTTGTCATATGATGTTAATCACAAATAATATAAATCACTTTGTAGTAGTGAGAATTAGGAAGATCAGTCATGCTTCCTGAGGGGAACGGGAACAAGGGAGTTGAGTTTTAGTCTATTCTCAATAGAATATTTAATAGCAGACTTCACTACTTCATGAAACTGAAATTCAGTGCATCATTTAATTCTCTCCTGATAGTGTTGGGCAAAACCTGATACTAATTAGATACTATTCAACTTTTCCACAGTGAAGAACTCATTCTGGTACATGAAGTGTTGACATAAATTGCATTTGGGCATTTTTATGGAGTAATCATTATGTTGGTTTTCTGTAAAATGGCCTCATATTTAATCTGTTAAGGTGACATATATCTTGCCTAACTTTATTCATCTAAGAACTAGATATATCATCTAAAGAAACTGTCTGGGATTCTTGAACAGTCAGTGGACAGAGAATTGTAGTCTCAAAAGCAGATTTAAGCTGTATATTTTAAGTTTGGTTAATCTGTATTTGGACAAAAACTGTCCATTTTTCTATTAATGGAGGTCTTTATAGCACTGGGAAAACCTGGAGTAGAAGCTAAGATCTAATCAATGTTTGTTGATGGCTAAATTTGCATGTAAATCCATCTTTTGTCTTCACATAGGCAATCATTTGATTAGCAAAAAGAAAAAACATCTTTTAGTTTTTATAACTTTCCTGATATTCTCTGCACATTGAGAAAATTTTATGGGCCTTGCATCCTCTGCAATTTTCAAAGCAAAATCTGGTATTTCTTGGCAATGAAGATTAGCATGTCTGTGACTGATCTGATGTTAGATGGATGCATGAGGATGTAATTATCACAGGAATGTCTTTAAAAGTTTCTCTGTCATTTGGATAGAGGGTGGTGGGTCAATTTACGAGAGCTATTGTCATGTATTTTCAAAGATGAAAAATGTCTAAAGGTAGTTTTATTTACTACACTCACGATACATGCTATTCTCATACGACAACAACAGAGGCCACTATGGCTCCAGAATTAAAAATCTAAAGAAGCCTACAAATTACTATTTCCTAGAGAAGAAAAACAACAATAGTGGTTTTCAGGTAATGTTTACCTTTTAAATTCTAGTAAAACATTACAGAAATATGTCTTGATGATAGCAAATAACACTTACTTGAAAGTAGATAAAATCCAGTGGGAAGAAGACTGTTTTTAAACTAGATCAGAAGTTTAAGAAACATTTCATAGGAGGGTTAAAGCATTAGTTTAAGAATAAATCTTTTCATTTTGGAGGTATCTGGGACCATTATGTTTTACAGACTTTTAGATTAGTGTGTACATTTCATTTTTTTAAGAGAAATGATCTTACGACCCTCTGGTTTATATTTTGGAGAATATACATGGCAGTCACTACAAAGGCAGAGAAGTTGGCATCATTGTTTTTACCTATATGCTGTATTGAAAAATGTACCTTTGACACTTATTCTTGTTAATACTGCTGCAGATCCCACTAGTGGATATAAGGTAGTGGAGTAGGTATTTTATTTTATTTTATTTTATTTTATTTTATTTTGTTTTATTTTATTTTATTTTATTTATTTTACTTTGTTTTGTTTTGCTTTGTTCTGTATTATTTGGTCTCGTAAAGCAGCAAGCCTATTAAAAATTAAGCTACTAAATGCATAGGTAGATACACGTTCAAGTTTATGCTGAGATGTTATTCAGGACTTGGTTTTGTCCTTTACATAGAAGCTCTGAAATGTTCGCTGTGATTTATTCTAAGCACTAAACACTGGTAAAATTAAGGAAGTGTCAGGGATTTTTCTAGGCTTGTAGAAACACTGGATTTGGTTATTTTCTGTTAGCTGCAGTGGTTCGATACTACAACTCTCAGTTTCTGAGCACAGGGTGGGGAAACAAGTACAGGAGTGGAAATTTGTTTGACATGTGGCAGACTGCCCAGTAATTAAATACGCTTCTTTTTGAATGCATCATCCTCGTTTGAATAGCTGTTTTCCTTGGAATTTGGCTGGGAACTGGGTGTGTTAGACTGGACCTAAAATACAAAATGATGCTTGTCCACTTAACATGTTCCATGTGGGCAAGGCTGAAATTTGCGCAGAGCTCCAATAAATGCAGTGATGCTCAGTACAGCTGCAACTGCAGAGACTAATGGGGACACAGATGAATTGTTAAGACTTTGATGCCTATCAGTTTCACTAGGCAAAAGGCCAGTTGCTGGTGGTGCTGTCTAAAGGGACACAAGATTTAATACTAGCAGTAAAAATGTCACTCATTGAATTGGGGAAGATGTGCATTTTTATTTGGGTATTGTCCAACACTGAATTAAAGTAATTTTATACAGTGCATTGAACAGTCATCACATGGCTGTTGGCTGCTTTCAGCTTGAGCTGGATTTAACTGCCAGTTTACAGATGGGAGATTTAAATCCTTGCAAATGAATTCTGATATCATTTCTGTGTGGCAGCCAGTGAATACCTTTGATTTTGAAATAACTTCAGTGAATCTCTCTGCATTCAAGTCATCATGTTATTTCACAAAGTTACAATAGTAAATCTAGAAAGAAACTAATAGCAAGCTTATCTCACTTTCCTTCATAGTACAATCACATGTGCTGTGGATGATACCAGAGATCATGAAATTAAATATGGGCCAAGTCTTAGAGTAGCTGGAAGTTCCCCCTTAGTCTTCCATGTTTCCTTTCCAGTGTCTAATGAATTCTGTTTCTTTTTTCCATTCTCCGCATGTGTGCTGTCTATGTGATTGTTAGTAAGCTGTTTAACCTACCCATATCTATATATCAGATTTTACTCGCTATATACTGTGTTTGCACATGTTGACAGGGCTCCTTAGCTGAGAAACTCTATAAATGTCAATAGGAGAGCTTTTCTCATAAAGCCACATTACCTTTGTCAGGTCATAGGCTAAGCTGAGAAAAACCTCTTGTTTGCTGGCATAGCTGTATCCATTCTAGAGATTTTGCCAACTTGTATCAGCCAGGCACTCTGATTTCGTATGCATAGACTTTTTTCCCAGTATAGCTACATTGGCAGAACACCGTCATCTCACCTAAGAGGTACGTCTGTTCTGCTGTGATGCAGTTGACTCAGATAGCTCATGATCTATAGCTGATACTCATATAGTTTACTCACAAAGTTCAGGCTCTAAGGTTCTTGCATTCCTTCCCTGTGGCCATGTCTTGCTCTCTTGGAGAGCCTCAGGAACAAAGATTAACCTAATCCTTACTCAGCAATCATGATGATACTGAAAGGAAAAATCTTCACACCAGAATCTGAACCTTTAACCTTGGTTATACAGGTGACATAGAGTTGGAAATTCCTTTTACGGACAAGGATTATCTTTTATAGATTAATGTATTGTGATTTAGTTTCCCTTAGGACATCTCAGTCTAACCTAGATGTTTTCATCCTGGTATGTTGTCAGAACTAGATTCTCTACTGCTGTGGGTTGTTGTGGTTTGTCTGAAAACCTGCCACACTCTGCAGTAACAGCCATCTCAAGACAGAACAGTTGTAATTTGAGGATGCTAACATTAAGAGAATTAATCTGCCAGTCCCATGGACTGATTCGTCACCTGCTCAGGCTCAAGCTGTCATCTGTAGGGCCAGGTTTGACCAACATCACCACACCAGTCAGTCAGTCCTCTTTTAATGGCCATCAGCAGGAGGAAAAATGACAGACAAAATGCAATTACAGCAAGAAAAGTGTTGTATGAAAAATGACCTTTCTACCCTATACTTCTGTGAATGTGAAAAGTACAGTCTGTAGTCTGTTAGATTTAAGAATGTCCAGAAGTGGAAAGATGCTCTCTCAAAGTCAGCACAAACTTAACAGCAGACAGAAATCAATATTCTGTGCTTTCTGTAAGAGGCAGAAATGAGGGGGACAGAGGAAAAAGAGTTAAGCAAAATTAGGTATAGTCACAAGTGCTTAAAAGATGTCTACCTAAAGTATTTTTCTAGTCCTACCGTGTGTCAGTCACCAATGCTAAAAGTAAGGCCTATGCTTATGAATAGCAGGGAATAGAGGGGGATGACTCTGCGATGTGACACCACATGATAAAAACCCACAACATACAGTTTCTTTGTCAGCAGGGCTGTAACTCTTCAGTAGCTCAAATTAATGAAGGAAAATTCAACATTCCTGCAAAAGCAAGGAGAAAGGCTTTGGTGGTGGCCCTGCAGCAGGAAGAGGCACATAAGTGTGTACTTAGCCCGCGTCAGAGCAGGGAGACCACTATTTAGTTGTGGTAGAACACACCCACTGGGGAAGGCTACAGGCTCGTAAATCTGGGAGTTTACCTGCAGGTCTCTTTCATCACTGAATCATATCAACAGAACAGACTGCAGCGCCACTTACTTAAGAAGAGCGATAAACCCTCTGCCAGACCCTTATCACTAAAAGCATGGTTTGCAGGAAGCAAGAGAACTCAGGAGAAGAACAAAGAATAAGAAACTGAGAATCAGTTAAAAAATGTCCTGTCCAACAGAGAGGTTATTTGTGTCAGATATCCTATTTCTGTTAGGCAGGTTTGGCTGTGTTTGCAGTTCTCTTGCAGTCTTCAGAGTGCTCTGAATGTAGTAGCAGTGCTAAACCTTGTCACCTTTGAATGACATAGTTCAGTTGAGTGCTTGTAAGGTGAACAGTTCATTGCAGCTCCAATACAACATTCTGATACTTTTGAGGCAAAGATCAATAATTAATGTTGAGACCTTAATGGCACAGTTACCATCACATATTGTTCTGCTTTATAATGGCATAACACTAGTAACTTATAAAAGCATAACAGTGGTAAGTGCTTGAAGAAAGCAAGTTAACAAAAAAAAGCTCAGTCTCCTCCCTCCCATCCCCTGCTCTCTCCCTCTCCCCAGCAGTGGATGCTTGTATCTGTGATGGGATCCTAAAGTAAAATAAGCATTAGATAGTTGTTCTAACAGAACACTAGGTAAAATAGACCACAGGGAAAAAAAAGAAATAGATGTACATCATGTCACGTAAAGACAGTGCATTCTCACATACAGAACACGCACAGTGTTTCTGTGTTGTCAGGTTTGTTTGCATCATGAAGACCTAGCAGTCTTAGGTGGATATGTTTCAAAGAATAGGCAGGATCTCAAAAGTTTAGGCACTGAACATGCAGGAAGTAATAAACCAGCAAACTCCTTTTCTGGTACTCTTTATTCTTTTTAGAAAGCATTTAGTTGTTGGTGGTTTTTTTCCCTCCTGAACTTGACTCCTTGACAACAAATTTCCATAGTATCAAATGTAGGACAGTACGGACCATTCATCATTAAAATTTTACCTTTACACTGAAACTCCAGTCAAATATCAGTAACAGAATGATAGGGCTTGGTATTCACAAATGCTCACTTTTAGCCTGGGGAACCAAATACCTTTAGGCTTCTTCTGCAGTTGATGATGAGGGAGACCCTGCTGCAGGGAGCAGTTTTGAGTACCTTGATATAGGCTTCTGCCCTGAATCATGTCAAACCAGGTCCTCTAGCACGTGATTCAGAGCAGGAATCTAATTTTCACTTTTTCATCCATCACGCACTAGAGCCTATTTTTTCCCTAAGTATGCAAAACAAATTGTTTAAGCCTCATCCTATCGGCATGTTATGAGGAGAAACAATTTCACTGCAATTTTGGACCATTCCTACGCATTCTGTAGGAATGTGTGAACTGAATGATCAGAAAGCAATTTCCAGCTCTCAGGTCTTGATAAGCTCGGTCCTTCCTTATGAACTCTTTCTTCTGAAAGGAAATCTGTGTTTGTTTGTATACAGGAATGCATCTGGAGTGCACTCTGAGAGAGATTCTGCCTCGCATGAGGGGGTAAGGACTGTGAAACATGAAAATGCCTGTTTCTTAGTTTGGACACAGCCAATACATCAAACTAAGGTGCCCAGACAGGCTTGCTGTGTCCTCTGCTTCCCCTCTTTCTCTCTTGTGCGTCCAGCCACCATCACGAATGATTTTGCCTTTGGTGAGAAATGAAAAACAAGTTTCTTATGCCAATGTACATCTGCAAGGAATTATTTCACTTATGTACAACTAAACCAAGATAACTAATGAAGCTATTCTTCATTGGCTAATCGTGTCAGATTTAATGTATTATATAAATCACTTCTTATGGGTTAACACATCATTTCATCAAACAATAAATGCTCTAGTGAAAAATGTCCATAACTAGTTAAACTCACTGTGTTTCTGAAAAGAGGAAAATGAATAAGGCAAATTTTAATTCAGCTATTAATGATGAAGTAACACATGAAAGGGACCACCCTTGTTAATATTGCACTTCACCAATCAAAGGAAATACATAGATAATAGCTTTTAATGCGTGTTACTGTCATTCTTTTTCACAAGATTGTTTCATTTTAAGAAAGGTTATTTTTTCATTTTTTTGTGTAAGTATGAAGTTTAAAATACCATCAAAATAATTTCAAGTCCTAGAAGCCTTGATTCCCACAGTTCTGCAGTATTTAGTTGATGAAACAAGAAATTACCAGGGCATTCAGCACTAAGATTTATGTTGCGTTTCTCATGGCATATTGACTGTGGACCAAAATATAATCATTGCAATGCTGAGATTTCATGTACTAAAAATAAAATTATATTGCTGCAAAGTAATGTAGCCAACATACCTTATGTTACAGCAGTTGTTTTGGCCCAAAGATAGGAAGAAGATCTGTATTTTAGTTCTATCTTTGCACAAGTGCAGAGTAATAGAAACAATGTTTTTGCCGGAGACATTTACTGTACAGTTGTTATTGAATGTACCCTCAAGCAGATTAACATGCCTGTCCAACTGGGTGTCATCTGAAAACTTACTGAGTGTGGACTCGACCCCCTTGTCCAGATTGTTGATAGAGATGTTGAACAGAACTGGACCCAATGCTGAGCCCTGGGGAACACCACTCGTGACTGGCTGCCAGATGGATTTAACTCCATTCACCATCACTCGTTGGGCCCAGCCACCCAGCCAGTTCTTTACCCAGCAAAGTGTACATCCATCCAAGCTATGCACAACTAGTTTCTCCAGGAGGATGCTGTGGGAAACAGTGTCAAAGGCTTTGCTAAAGTCTAAGTAGACAACATCCACAGCCTTTCCCTCATCCACTAAGCGGGTCACCTTGTCATAACAAGAGATCAGGTTAGTCAGCGGGACTTTTCTTTCATAAACCCCTGCTGACTGCATCTGATCACCTGGTTGTCCTGTGCATGCCAGGTGATGGCACTCAAGATGATCTACTCCATAACCTTCCTTGGCACTGAGGTCAGGTTGATAGGCCTGTAGTTCCCAGGATCCTCCTTCTAGCCCTTCTCCTAGATGGGTGTCACATTAGCTAAATTCCAGTCACCTGGGACCTCCCCATTTAGCCTAGACTTCTGATAGATAATGGAAAGTGGCTTGGTGAGCACATCTGCCAGCTCCTTCAGCACCTTTGGGTGGATCCCATGCCATCAGGAGCAAGTTTTTCCTCTCTGTCACATTTTGAATTGCTCTAAGAAAAAGAGCTGGCTTGAGACTAAGTCTAAGCAAGCTAGGGCCCCTAAAATAGATACATGAGTTTCCTACGTAGCTAGCACAGACTTCAAAGGTCAGCAAAGACTATCTGGCCGACTGGATGGAAGGTACTTCTACACGTTATACAGGAAACAAAGATAATTTAGGAGGGCTTTTTTCAGCTGGCATCTAAAATATAAATTCTAATAAAGGATGTAAGGCTAGATCCTTATTGGACGCTCACACAAGTGACAATGTGACCCACCTGCCCCCATTTCCCCTGGATTTCTGTGTTTATCTGAGGTCTTATCACTCTTTGTTTAATCCTATGCCTTTCCTCTTAAGAAAGCAGTGATCAAATAAATAATACAAAACAATAATATGACTGTCTATCAAAGTGTTGAAATCAAATAAAGAATGGTCACTTCAGAAAAGAAGTGTAATATAGCAAGTGCTGAATTATCTTTCCTTTGTATTGTTCAGTTTTCTTTTTCATTTTCTACAACAGAAACTAAGATATGACTTCCTTTAATATCAATAGCTCTCAGGAATGATATCTTAAGTCTTGTGCAATAGTCTGGGAAACAGGTTGACCTTGTTTACACTCAGTTTGATTTTTCTAATGGCCTCATTATGGACAGTGACAACATACTTTAATTCGCCTATTTACAGCCTTCTGTACAAATTGAAATACGAGATGTTTAAGAGAAGATATTTTCATTTATTCTGGATTCCTTAATTGGAAAAGGGTTTATCATAAGTCCAGACAATATCAATATTCTTCATGTTTCCACAAAGTGGGGAATGTTTTTCAAAAGATCATGGAGAAGATTGATGACATTGGTCCTAAATTTTCAAAACTAGCAGACAAGAAGAAAATAGTAAGATTATAATGGAACTACAAAGTATTACATGTTGTCTTGTCAGACAAGGACTTGTGCTACAATTGCATTCAGCTGAGCAAACTAAAAAAAAAAATATTGTTAATTGAAGAAATTGAATGCCACTTCTTTCAACTGCTTTTGTTGAATTGGAATCCTGAATTGTGAGGCAAAGTTATTGATAAAGAGACTTAATTTCCCAGAGGCCAGCTTGAATTCTACTTGGGAAATATCTTGAAATTAGAACTGAAATTGGTGATGAGACATCCTCAGACAGAAATACTAACTTTTTTTGGCCATTGAATCTTAAACATAGGGTCCTGTCTGTCCAAAATTTTCTAAGAATTAAATAATTCAGCAAAAGAAACGAAGTTATGCAGGCCACTTGCACCATTTGAGATGCATAAGGATATCTGAGTCAGATATAGGACTGGAGTATAATAGAAGGTGTATGGAAGACCAGAACTATTTGGGACTATTAGCAGAGAACAAGTCGTATACCAGGATACATTGGTAGTAGGAAAATAGTGCTACAGACACATTTGCTATATAAATGAATGAAGATCCTTATTTCTGGTGCAAATAATTGAAAAAAAAAGAAAATGTAGAGACTGTCAAGACACCTAAGCATCTGAGGAAGAAAAAAGTTTTTTAAAAAAATGGAAATAGTGACAGGTACTCAGTGACCAAAAATCAGAAATGTAGTAACTTAAAGACGCCTACTTTATGTATATGTTTTATAGTCTGTGCAGTATTCTATGTCTGAAAATCATCAAGAATCTTGAAACTTTTTGGAGTCTCTAGTGATTGAATGAGATTAAAGTCTTTCGTTGATGGCTCAGTTATATGCTTTGTTTGATAGAAAAGCTGTTGAGGTATATGAAGAAATACCCCAGTGATTCAGGCAAACAGAATGTCATCTTTCTTGTAAATGTGCTAAAAATTATATGGGAAAGTGCTTAAACTACACACCAAATGTTGTAAATATCAGAATTTTATTTCTTCAGGGCATGGATCTGAGTTATTAATGAACAATTTAGATTTTTTTCAGTAATTAATTTATGTTAAGAAGACTGGACCCAATTTTGACCCCTGAGGTACAAAACTAGTTACTGGCCACCCACTAGACTTTGTTTCACTGACCACCACTCCCTAGGCCTGGCCATTTAGCCAGTTTTCAATCCACCTCACTGTCTCCTCATCCAGCATATACGTCAACAGCTTGTCTATGAGGATCTTTTGGGAGACAGTGTCAAAGGCCTTACTGAAGTCCAGGTAGACTATATTCACTGCTCTCCCCTCATCTACCAGGCCAGTCATTTCATTGTAGAAGTTTATCAAGTTGGTCAAGCATGGCTTCCCCTTCAGGAGGCTATGCTGCATACTCCTGATGAATTTCTTGTCTTTCATGTGCCTGGAAATGGTTTCTGCGATTAGCTGCTCCACAGTCTTCCCAGGGTTCAAGGTGAGTCTGGCTGGCCTGTAGTTCCCTGCATCCTCCTTCTTGAAGATAGGAGTGACATTTACTTTCCTCCAGTCTTGTCACAGAATCATAGAATCATAGAATCATAGAATTATAGAACAGTTTGGGTTGGAAGGGACCTTAAAGATCATCTAGTTCCAGCCCCCCCATCATGGTCAGGGACACATTCCAGTAGATCAGGTTGCTCAAAGCTGCATCCAACCTGGCCTGCTTCAGACACTTCTCCCAGTTGCCATGAATGATCAAAGATTATCAAGAGTGGCCTTGCAGTGACATCTGCCAGCTGCCTCAGCACTCATGGGTGCATCCTGTCATGGCCTGACATATGTCTAGTTTGCTTAAATATTCCCTTACTTGATCCTCTTCCACCAAGGGTACATCTTCCTTACTCCAGTTATTTCCCCTAGTGAAAAAAACACAAACAAACAAAAAAATCCCAAACCAGCCGCAGTGTACTAGTTAGTTATCCATGTATAAAATAAATGTAGGGTACTTGTGAAATTTAACATTTTTATGCTTATTACAGTCTTAAGAGTTAAGTCAAATATCTTATGAATAATTAAAATAAGATTAAATTCAAGAGTATTCCTTTGCTCATTTGTATAGTCTACAGTAGCAGGCAGGTAAGTGGCATAACATTCCATACTGCTGTAGAGTTTTGCTGTAAAATTGAAAATCTGTTAATGTGCATCACTGCAGTGTTGGAATACAATCAAGGTGAAATGCATCAAGCATAGAAAATGAGCTCAGATGTTTGTCCTCTGTGCATTCCAGTTCCATTAGCACTGTCTGAGGAGCACTGGAACTGAAATGCCACTTTCCCACACTACACATCAGCCATTACTGTCGAGATAGCACTTCCATGGTAGATTGTGTCTTGCTTAACCTGCACAGAGTGTTCAAACCACACAGAGAATGTATTGCTGGAGCCATTGGAGGTAACCTTTGCCAAATTTTGGGAAGGACAACCCCTAAATGCTTAAGCTCAATTTTGACACTGTATTCAGCTTTGCCACAGCTTGACTCATACAATCCCAGTCCTGCTGTTAAATAACCATTTGTCTACAGCAAAATGAGTACTGTCATACAGTCCTCTGTACCTCCACTGATTACTGTGATGTGCAGATGACCGAAATCGACAACATCATTGAGGTATGAGTCCTTGTCTTTTTTGTCAATGGAAACTCTAGTTTAAGTTTATTTGCAGCCATGTACCACAGGAATATGTTGTGCATTTCCTCAAGGGTAAGGCTACCCTTGAGGGTAATTCTGGCCTTGTAAGAAAGACTCCACACCCTGAAATGTCACCGGTATTGCCCTTTAGTCACCTGTGAAATTCCTCCACCCCCACCCCCCTGCCTTAACCATCTGTATAATTAGATTCCTCGTGGCCCTGCCTGCAACTTCTGCCAACTTCTCGCTTTGTTATTTGTTATATTCAGCAACTACTTTTGTGGTGTCAAGTGGTTTCTCCTGATCTTTTTAGTCAGTTTAACCTCAGGCCAGGGTCATCTGTCTGTGTCCCTGAACAGAGGGATTCACGGGAAAGGACTCTAAGAAGAGCTATATCAGAATGCATCTTGTATATGAATCCCACATTGGCCACCGGTGGCTTAGATCAGTGATCGACAAATTTTTTACTCTGTAGACCTTTGTGATCCAAGAAAACATTTCATATATTACTAAACACTGTCCTCATGATTTAGTGGAAAGCACTGGGGAAGCAAATAAACAAACAAACAAGAAGCTCTCTAGAAATTGAATGGACTACTTACAAGATCTTGTTAGGAGTTGCAGATAAAGATGAAATCACCATAAAATATATAATTGAAAAAGCCTGCTCTATATAGTTATAAGTGATTGCACAGGATAGATCAGGTATGTCTATGATGTTGATTTCATTCTGGTCAATATTTTTAATTACAGCTGTGAAAGATACAGCATGCATTCCTGTACACTTATAAAATCTGCAGGTGTTTGTAAGCTGGGAGAATGTGAAAGCCTGTTGAAGAATAAGATCACAACCCTGAATGACTTAGGTTACTTGGAAAATATGACAGTGAAGGTGAGTTCAGACTGCCAGATAAGAAATTAGAAGTAACACTGTGAGTCAGCATCTGAGTAGGTGAAAACACTACAGAGACAAATATTGAAATATAAACTGAATAAGTTGTCAATGTGCTGCTGTTGCAAAAGATGTCAGAACATGCTAAGAACAGAGGTAAATGCAAAGACATGGGAGATAATTCCTATTTATTCAGCTTTCCTCAGCGTTGGTGTGACTGGATCAAAGTACTCCATAAAGTTTTGCTACCACATTTAAAGAAAATACTAGATAAAGTATAAATTTCTGAAGGCAGTAACAGGAACATGTCTGTCCATTCTCTACTAGGTCTAGATATTTCTGCTTCTCCTCAGACCAAGAAAGCGTTCCCCAAAGATTTTTTTTTTTCCAGCTATGTCAGTCTAAAAAGAGATTACCTTGCCATAGAAGCTTTGTCTTTCTTATCTCTTTACCATTCTAGTGAAAAGAGGTTTATAATGAGGACATTGACAATGTTTCCATTCTTTTTGTAGAAAACAAAGGGAAATTGACCTAATCTGCATAATGAAAACAGGGTACATATGAAGCTTAACCTTCTAACTGTGAGGGTAGAGAAGACTACTCAGGTTATGTCCTGGTAAAACATCTTAATACTCACTCTGTGCACATGTTAGAGTATGTCTGCATGTATGCCAGTAGCTAAACTGTTCTTAAAAATCTCTCTATTTGTATATAGGAGATACACGTAAGATTGTATTTTCTGAAAGGAAAAGCATAAAATATCTCTAAAAGTTCTTTTCAACTATATATTTATATGACTGGATTTTCTGTTTTTTGCTAGGACTGTCCTTAAGAATCTGTCCCATTCTAATTTAATTTTGCAGTAAAGACATTTTAAAAGTAACACTTCAGGTCAGTATCTGTAAGGTAATAAATGTTTAATTTCATTCTTTGGACAGTCAGAAAGTGGATTTTCTATGCCCTGTTTAACTCTGTCTTGTTTACTTTTTATGCAACTTATTTAACAAAACATTTCTTTCAAATCTAGCATATAGACTAAACTTTCTTTTACATATTAAAAATAATGTCATCATGCAGTGCTGTCAGATTTATGTTCCAATGCCACCCTAGCTGACATAGAATAATTTAGTATGCAGAAGAATCTGAATAGGAAACCAAAGGAATAGCTTGTTTTCTTTAATTATTGAATTGATCTAAATTATAATTAACATAATGGTTGGAACGTAATCACACTACCATACAATAATTTATTTTGTGTTTATGTACCATGTCCAATTTGCTTGTGTTAACCCCTAACCTGCACATTATGACTTGGCATTATGACTTGACATTATGCATTTGTAATAACAGATGTTCATTTTATTTTTGTAATTACCTGAATATGAGATTTAGGGTAATTATTTGTGCATCTATATTAATAACACACAGTTTCAAAACATTGCTAAGGAAAAAAAAGTATCAATTTACAAACATTTCCTATACTAAATGTATCTGTTTTCAGGTTTATTTTAATTAACTGTAACCTGCTGTTGGAAAAAACCATGGAAACAAACTGAAATTAGAAGTAAACAGGAATTCCAGCAGAGCTATTTCATGCAAAGAATACTAGAAACGTGGAATAAATTGCCAAGAGCACTGATGCGATCAGTATAAATGGATTCATGCAGGAGAAGGGAGAATTTAAAGCTGCAGTGACAATGCAGAAGGATGAGAAGGAAATAAATTTAGAGAGCTTGCATGCTTGGGTCAAGCAACCTGACTTACTTAAGTAATTCCTTATCGATGTGTTTCCGTCACCAGTCCTATATGTAGATTCACAGTTTTACCATCAAAATCATTTGTTAACATAACAAAAGCTCAGACAGGGTCAAATTCAAGGTCCAAAAGTGCAAGCTGGGGAAGAGATCTTTCATTCTGGAGGCAGATGGTACAGTAGTTGTTAGGAGATTGGTGATTTGTTTACTATATATGCTGACCTAGCATTCTCAGTGGCACGCTTGGAGATTTGGAAAAGGAAATAATTCAGTTACACAGTACAACTAGGCTGCCACAGGTCATGGCCATTAGTGGCCTACTAAGCTTTTGATTTGACACAACCTCATAGAAGAAAATCTTTTTGCTGATGGTGGCAAAAAAACCCCATTACATCCACAACACTTCTTTAATTTAGAGACCTTGCTTTTCACAGGGAGTGGGCTAATAATTAAGAAAAAGAATGTTACCTAGGTAATTTTAAAAATGTTTGAGGCTTAGCTGGAATCTCATGAAATCTTCTAAATATCTGCAGTAATTAAATACTGCTCTCACAGGATGGTTCATACACTAATTGTCAAATGCATGAACTGAGTAGCGCTGCAATGGATTATAGCATCTCCCTCACTTCTATAGAGAAAGGAAAAAAGGCAGTGTGTTGGGGAAGGGATGGAAAAAACTGTAGGACTGACTTCTTTCAAAGCACTCCTGGAGGACTGAAAAGTTATCAGAAGGTTGAAAAAGTTGTATAAAGATGTGTATTTTGAAAGATTATTTGCATTTTAGTGGATGTACATGACAGATCAACACAAGTAACTGTTTTCCCTGATACATTCAGTATTTACAATGAAACACAACTCAAAAGATGTCTGTATATATATGTGTATATATAATCATAGCTGGGTTTTGAAGACTTCAGAAGCTGGACCAATTTAAACATTTCTTTAGCCAAAAAAATCCTCACTGGCAAAATAGGAGCTCATTTTGTTCTGTGTTTTTTATTCGCAGAAACCAAACTGAATAACGTTTTTGTTGTTGTTTGCAGCTAAAAAAATTTTATAAAAGCAGATTTCTAAATTTTTAGTGAAAAGTAACCTACCAGCATTTTTCTGAGTTCCAACTACAGACCAGAGTGAACCACATACCTGTTCTCTTGACATTTGGCTAAAAAAATAAGCATTTTTCTTCATGTGATAAAGAGATACGAAGAGTAGAACCTTACAGGGAAAAGTCCTATCTTATCACCTTTTTGTAAGACATCTGCAGGGGTTTGGGAATATTACGGTCTGCTTAAGCCAATGAGAGTCAGTTATGTGTTAGCATCTGGTTTAACATTGCATATGTGAGGAAAGTGTAATTATCATTAGCTGTAACCCTACTTAAATATAAAAACATTTATAAATAAATAAATATATATACACACAAAGTTTTGGATTTAGATTTTTTTTAAAGTAATTTTAAAAATGCAGGTCAAAGTTATAGTACAGGCAGAATTCTGGGTGCAGGATTTCTTGCTTTACAAACCTGGGTTTACTCCTCCAGGCTACACACTAACTCTTCTTGTGACTTAATGAGTCATTCTTGCAGGAAGTTGACAGTTTAGTCAAACTAGATTAGGCCTTTACTGTATCAGATGTTTTGTCTCATAGGAAAATTTCAGTGCATTATAGCTCACTGTAGATGATTGTAATACAAGTTGAGTGACATATATGCCTGCACAACTTTTAAATTGGTTGAAAAGATGAGCTATTGATAGATAGCTATTATAAGTCACTGTAAACATCTTAGATTGTCAAACTAGGGAACTGTTTATTGAAAAGACCAGAGCAAAGATTCCCTAATGACTGTACTACCTCAATAAAAATGATTTGGAACAAGTATGAGACCACAGCAATGCTTCTATCTTGGGATTTCATTACAAGGCTCACATTTTTAAGCACATTGTCACAAACCCTTAACTCCTGGAATCGAGAGCTTGTATAGGAATCTGCTTGTCATATTGGCAGAAGAATGCTTGGAAGTGCAAATTAGATGTGCTATTAAAACTGAAGAACTAGAAGACAAGAGGAAAACATCTAAATTTTTCTGTAAACTTAATGTTTGTTAAAGCAGTCTATGAGTTTTTAAAACATGAGTCATGCTTTTTTGAATGCCTGTAGCTGCCAATGTACAGGATTGTGTTTCAGTCCACACTTTCATATTGCAAGTTTGTCAATGAAACTAAAATATAACCTGTGCTTCTGAGAAAAGACTTCCCATTACCCACTACTTATTTTGTCAGTTTGGTTTTAATTAAGAGGATCTTCCATATAGCAAGAATTTTTGATGCATCCATGATACAGCGCTGTTTGTCAATTTGCTTCCTCTTCTGTCATTAGTCAAGTCTGCACTTGAATTAGCGCACAAGCAGAAAAATAGTGCTGAAGGAATAGCATTAAGTTTGCTAACTTGACTCCTCAACAGTTAGGAAATTCAGAGATATTTGTCCTTCTGCATTTCTAGTTTCTCTCTTTCTTGTCTGTAATGCAGTCTTTAATTATGTGATTGTACTGTGGGTTTTTTTTCCCGTTAATATTTGCTTCATTCATCACACTAGAGGGACCTCCTCAGATTGAGGCTTTATAGTTAAGAAAGCTATTGAAGTTTAGAAACATGAAGTGGATGTAAAATGGAGCTCAGAAAAGAAAGACAAAAGAAAAAAATGCACTTTTTTTCCACTAAGTTTATGATTCTAAAGGGATCCCATTAAAAGCATTGCAGATATGTGTTGTAGAAATAATAAGCAGAGTTGGGAAGTAGAGCTTCACAGCAAAAACTGTTATGATGATTTCAAAATGATTCAAAAAATCATAGCAAATTCTTTCAATAGAGAAAAAATAGCCACAGCCAGAACAAGAATTTCCAAATTTTCAAAAGAACATTTCTTTGCAGATAGTAGGAGATTTAAGCCACTTTTTTAATCTTCCACTGTCCAAATCCTGTGACAAGAGGGTCTTCTGATAGGTAATTCTGCTGACATTGTTCCCTTCTGAAAAATAATAACTCAAAACTTAATTGATCGGGAATGCAATACCAGATGTGAAGACTAGGGTCAAAACTTTGGAGGAAGATCCTGGTCTGTGAGCTTCCTATTATATTGTTTATATGAAGTAGAACACAGTTTACAGCAGGGATTTCAAATGTCTTTCACACTATCTGTTCCTAAATAATCCATGGTCTTTTAAGGATTTTGTTAATTTGTTTTTACCTTTGCCAAGTTACCCATATTACCAGAAACCTACATATTTTTCCCAATTTTTGGGTGGCTTGCTTCCAGGATAAAAGAATGCTCATCCACACCCATTCATCTCTCCTCAAGTTTGTAACTGCAATATCTCTGCAATTCGAAATTTGCTTTGAAGTGTTAAATCTGTAGCATTTTGAAGTACAGACAAGTTTGTCTGTGAGGGAGAAGAAGTGTTTTTTCCTGTTCTCTGTCAGCACGCCCATGACTGTTACAAGTAAATATTGTCCCAAGACAGTACAAAAGAACTTTGACTTCCATGTTTCTTATTAAATGTCAAGTGTGCTTTGAGACAGAAACAACATCAAACAGATGGCAGAAAAGGGAGAATCTAAAAGTGTATAAAGACCACAAGGGAATCATAGAATCATAGAATGGTTTGGGTTGGAAGGGACCTTGAAGACCATCTAGTTCCAACTCCCCTGCCATGGGCAAGGACACCTTCCACCAAACCAGGTTGCTCAAAGCCCCATCCAACCTGGCCTTGAATACTTCCAGGAGGGGGCATCCACAGCTTCTCTGGGCAACCTGTTCCACTGCCTCACCATCCCCATAGTAAAGATTTTCTTTCTTATATCTAATGTAAATCTAATGTCTTTCAGTTTAAAGCTGTTACCCCTTGTCCTATCACCACATGCCCTTGTCAAAAGTCCCTCTCTGTCTTTCTTGTAGGCCACACCTCCATGTCCTTCTTAAGCAGGGGGCCACAGAACTGGATGCAGTACTCTGGGTGGGGTCTCACCAGAGCAGAGTAGAGGGACAGAGTCATCTCCCTCAACCTTCTGACCACATTTCTCTTGATGCAGCCCAGGATACGGTTGGCGTTCTGGGCTGTGAGCACACATTGCTGGGTCTTGTCGAGCTTCTCATCAACCAGCACCCCCAAGTCCTTCTCAGCAGGGCTGCTCTCAATCTGTTCTCCACACAGCCTGTATTTGTGCTTGGCATTGCCCTGACCCATGTGGGGGACCTTTCACTTGGCCTTGTTGACCTTCACGAGGTTTCCACAGACCCACCTCTCAAGCCTGTCAAGGTCCCTCTGGATGACATCCCTTCCCTCCAGCATGTTGACTACACCACACATCTTGGTGTCATTGTCAAACTTGCTGAGGGTGCACTCGACCCCACTGTCCATTTTGCCAACAAAGAAGTTAAACAGTGCCAGTCCCAGTACCAAACCCTGAGGAACATCACTCATTACTGGTCTCCACTTGGACATCAAGCCATTGACTGCAACTCTTTGAGTGTGACCATCCAGCCAATTGATTATCCACCGTCCACTGAGTGGTCCATCTATCGAATCCATGTCTCTCCAATTTAGAGACAAGGATGTTTTGTGGGACAAAATGCTTTGCACAAGTCCTGGTAGATGATAATCCCTTATCCACCAATGCTGTAACATCATCGTAGAAGCCCACCAATTTTGTCAGGCATGATTTGCCCTTAGTGAAGCCATATTGGCTCTCACCAGTCACCTTGTTTTTCATGTGCCTTAGCATAGTTTCCAGGAGGATCTGCTCCATGATCTTGCTGGGCACAGAGGTGAGACTGACTGGCCTGTAGTTCCCTGGGTCTTCCTTTTTTCCCTTTTTGAAAATGGGGGTTGTGTTTCCCCTTTTTCAGTCAGTGGGAACTTCACTGGACTGCCACGACTTCTCGAATAGTGGTGGATAGTGGCTGGACAAGTTCATCCGCTGGTTCCCTCAGGACTCTGGGATGCATCTCATCAGGTCCCATGGACTTGTGCATCCTCAGGTGCCTTAGGTGGTCTTGAACCTGATCTTCTCCTGCAGTGGGTGACTCTTCATCCTTTCAGTCCCTGCCTTTGCCTGCTGTGACTTGGACAGTGCAGCTAGAGCACTTGCTGGTGAAGACTGACACAAAAAATTGTTGAGTACCTCAGCTGTCTCCATATCCTGGGTAACCAGGTCTCTCGTTTCCTTCCGGACAGGGTCCACGTTTTAAGAGATGTGGTACATTTTCCATCTAATGTATTTCTTTTTGTAGATATCCCCCAATGCCAGGGTGTCTAAGCATAGCATGATCCATAGATTTGCTTATTGCTCAAGTTGTATGATCAGATTTCAGAAAACAGCAAATGCTATCCATAAAACATGAAGAAAAGTTAATTACACGCTTCCATTCAGAGTCACCCTGCTGCTCATTGTCCATTATAATGAATCATTCCTAACATGTAGGAGAGATTGACAGAGATTTTATAAACTTTCCATTCTCCAAGTTTTCCCTGTGTAAGAAGTGCCTACTGTATGCTAGGAAAGTGATTAAGTATCAATTTCATGTAGAATAAGGAATAAATGTTTAAAATGCTAATGAGACACTATTTTTACTGCTTAGATTACTGTGACTAACCAATGAGTCAGATGAATGCCTCTGTCATTTTAATTAGTCATTGGATGAGCCTCTTTTTTTTTCCCTTAAACTCTCTAATATTTTTTTAAGTAACTTTAAACTTTTGAGGAATGCACTTCTTGGATTATGAGACCAACAATTTCTGTCCTGCTGGAATAAGCATGAATTACACATTCATCTGAGATTGTGGGAGCCTGAAAGTAACGTCTTTTTACCTTGCCAATTCCTTTTAGATCTGTCTTTGTACATCAATGTCACATCTACAATACACATGTTTACAAGCCTGTGTTATTTATTTCTGTTATTTAGTGTCTCACAGACCTAAATATCTGAAAACATTTTCTCCTGCTGTGTCATTCTTTGCTCAAGTGTAGTGAAATACATCTGCTTTTGATAGTTGTCTTCCTTTCCATTTCCATAACACATTGATTCAATTGGAAAGAATGTTATGTCATTTTTTAGCACACATTCTTGCAAATAGCCTTAATCTGGCATGTTAAATGCATGAGTGTATGTGCATCTTCTGATATGTTTCATAACCTCACTTAATGAGTTTTCTAAAAATTCAGTGCTATATTGAGATCAGGATGGTGCACATCTTTACAAATTGTTACTGTTTGCACAAGGTTCTATAGGGAGGTCAGTGTCTTGGGAAACTTAACTTTTGTTTCTTTGTTTTCTTTTGTCCCTGTTACAATTTTGGTTTCACTTCACCAAAATGCTTTAGCCTTTTATGAAACTAATGAAAAGTGTGCTGATCTGCCTTCATTAAATTAGGTTAGTGAAATCAATTGTTATAATTTAAAGCACTTGAACAGTGGTGTCAAATGGTAGTGGTTTATTGTCCGTAATACTAGTGCTTATACATATTTTATTTAATATAGAATCATAGAATCACAGAATGCTTTGGGTTGGAAGAGACCTTTAGAGCTCATCAAACCCAACCTCCCCGCAGTAAACAGGGACATCTTCAACTAGACCAGATTGCTCAAAGCCCTGTCCAACCTGACCTTGAATGTTTCCAGGGATGGGACCTCCACTACCTCTCTGGGCAACCCGTTCCAGTGTTTCACCACCCTCATTGTAAAGAATTTCTTCCTTATATCCAGCCTAGACCTACCCTGTTTTAGTTTAAAACCATTACCCCTCGTCCTGTCACTGCTGTCTCTATAAAAAGATTGTCCCCATCTTTCCTATAGGCCCCCTTTAAGTACTGAAAGGCTGCAATCAGGTCTCCCCGCAGCCTTCTCTTCTCCAGGCTGAACAGCCCCAACTCTCTCAGCCTGTCCTCATAGGAGAGGTGCTCCAGCCCTCTGATAATTTTTGTCACGCTCCTTTGGACCTGCTCCAACAGGTCCATGTCCTTCTTGTGCTGGGGGCTCCAGAGCTGGAGGCAGTACTCCATGTGGGGTCTCACCAGGGTGGAGTCGAGTGGCAGAATCACCTCCCTCGCCCTGCTGGCCACGCTTCTCTTTTGATGCAGCCCAGGATACGGCTGGCCTTCTGGGCTGCAAGCGCACGTTGCTGGCTCATATCTAGCTTTTCACCCACCAGTACCCCCAAGTGCTTCTCAGCAGGGGTGCTCTCAATCTCTTCATCTCCCAGCCTGTATTGATTGCGGGGGCTTCTCCGACCCAGATTCAGGACCTTGCACTTGGCCTTGTTTAACCTCATGAGGTTCACACAGGCCCACTTCTCAAGCCTGTCCAGGTCCCTCTGGATGGCATCTTGTCCTTCAGGTGTGTCATCTGCACCACTCAGCTTGGTGTCATCCGCAAACTTGCTGAGGGTACACTCAATCTCGTTAAGTCATTGATGAAAATATAAACAGTACTGGTCCCAGTAGAACCCCTGAGGTACACCACTTGTCACCGATGTCCATATGGACATTGAGCCGTTGACCCCTACCCTCTTGGCTGCAACCTTCCAACCAATTCCTTATCCACTGAACAGTCCACCCATCAAATCCATATGTCTCCAATTTATAGACAAGGATGTCGTGAGGGACTGTGTCAGATGCTTTACAGAAGTCCAGATAGGTCACATGTTCCTTTGTCCACTGATATAGTCAAGCCGTCATAGAAAACCACAAGGTTGGTCAAGCAGGACTTGCCCTTGGTGAAGCTGTGCTGTCTGTCTTGAATCACCTCCCTGTAGTCCTTGTGCCTTAGCATTGCTTCTAGGAGCATCTGTTCCACTATATGCCTCAGTGAATTTAATATCTTGCATCTTTACCATTTGTATTTCTTAAATGTACATTTTTTGAAAATGAAAAGGATAAATTTCAGAAAGATAGTTGATATAGTAAGGGTAACACTGTCAGTCAAATTTACTGTGAACCTAGCCAGTGCTGCAGCTTTGGCTTTTTCTGGACTGAAGTGGTGAGTCTAGACCTAGAAGTGTAATTCAGGTTCCTCCTGACATAGGTATATAAAGAGAGAAATGAGGAATGTTATCCCCATTGTCAGTCCCCTGTTACCCACTTACTACCTAAGGAGTGCTGCTAAACAAGGGGAAGTAGGCCACTGCCTCTAAAATCATATAACTCAGTAATCAGTAGGGTTTTTATGTTCATTTTTGTGTTTTATTGACATAGAGTCTGTCGCAGCTGCTATCTCAAAACCTGTTATTCTAACTAAAATGATGCATTTGGTTTTGGTATTTGTTAGTATATCTTCATTTTAAAAGGCTATCAATCACCATAATAGCAGGTAAGTTCGCCCTACACGCTATGGTGCTCCTGCAGATCTCATCTCTGCATAAGACTTTGCATTGTCCATTACTTTGAGCTCAGTGACCTAAGTTCTTTCCTCTTTAAGTGAAGAGCAGAAGTGAATATTTGGGAGTAACATAATGACACAACTGAGATTTCTCTCAGAAGTGCCTCTACCCCAGCAACTGACATAAAACAATATAGACTTTTAGAATAATTTAGAGAAATACTTTGAATCAAATGGCTGTCTTCAACTTCTGATGTGACATCAACACGATTTGGTATCTACAATGAGAAAATAAAAAGTCAGAATCTCTTCTGGTATAGGTTCACATGTATATGTATTTTTATACACATGGATTTTAAGCCATCATACCCCAGACTCAATGTATATAATATCTGTCTTGAAGAAGCCCAGCTTCTGTATAAAATTTTGTCTAAATAAATGCTTTCATTAGCTTTAATATCACATTTCTTAAGACATAACGAGAGAAAATTTGACACTTACAGTTTATAAGTAGAAAGGCAATTGATATGTGTGATGTTTGACAAATTTTAGATTAATAGATATGCTTATTTCATAACCAGATTAGAAAAAATTTCTGTGTTTTTCTTTGCTTCATTGCCTTTCAGAAGCCAGTTTGATTTAGCAGGGTAGTTTTCTGCTGCCTTTAGAAATAGCTGTTAGGTAGCAAAATAAGGTACATTAGACAGTATAATTTAGATTTGTTTTAGAACACTAAAAACTAGTTAGACCTCAAATAGTGTTGCTTGTCACAAATTCTAGGAGGTTATATGTCTGACAATGTGGTATGCCTAAAGAAGTTAATGCTTACTGGCCTGGAGGCCTTTAATTTTTGTCACCAAGGAGTGCAAATAAACCTGCTTGTTAGGGCAGAAATTTAAAGGTCAGTCCTCAAATGTCAAAAATCATAGATCTAGGAAGAAATAGATTAAGGAAGCCCAAAATACTGGGTCAGCATCAGCAACACAGCGGCATTGCTTTAATTCTGCAACAGAGAACTGATTCCAGTTATTATTCTGTTCCTCAGGGAATAATTTAATTCAAGTTCATTCTTAAGAAGAATATGATATAAGTTATAACTCCAGAATTTTATTCAGTTTTAGTTCTTATTTTTATGGATCCATGTTAATTTTAGTCCTTCCTGTGGTTAAACAGTGTATTTCATTTAAGTTTTGTCAAGAGATAAATTGATGTTTCTTAATTTATTTTTAAATCACTACAGATTAACTTTATTTAAATGAATGTATAATTAATAAGTGTCTGTTTGTGTAATTTTAATATTATGGACTCCTAGGACTGCATGAATTTTGAGAGGTCATTTAGCCTATGATCAACAGGGATCCATATTTATGTCACTCCTAATATGTATTTCCATATGCTTCCAGTTTTGGAGACTGACGCTTTCCAAAGCAATCTAATTCAGTGCTCCACTACCTTTGCAAAAGATACATTTTTCCTAATAGCTAATTTGAATCTTCCTGAATGCAATGCAAAAGTGTTATCCCTAGTTCGGTCTGCTGTGCTCACGAAGAGCAATTCACTTCAGTAAAAAAATGTATTTATGCATTGTATATATCATTAATACAGTCTTGCGGTTGTGTCTTTTGCCTGCAGTCTTCTTTACTCCAGGCTAAGTAACCTAGGTCATTCAGTTGTTCCTGTGAGGGCTTGCTAACAGACCTCTCATCATTCTTTTTTCTCTCTTGCTTTGTTGCAACTGATAGGAACTTTCCTGAAGTGTGGTGCCCAGAATGAGAGACAAGGCTGCAGCTGTGTCCTTACAAGGACTAGACAAAGCAGAATCTGTTTTGTAGACTGTGAAGCAGACTAACTAAGGTCGGCTCTGTTCTTGGGCTGATTCCACTTATCAGCATTTTATTCTCATTCTCGTCAAAGACTACATTTTTGACTCCAATTCTGTCTGAGAAATATACTTTGTATCTCCTTGTTCCCACTGAGAAAATTCTTGCTTGTTATTCTCATTAATAGACTCTTCCCACAGAATCACAGAATCGTAGAATCACAGAATCATACAATGTTAGGAGTTGGAAGGGACCTCTGTGAATCACCTAGTTTAACCCCGCTGCCAAAGCAGGGTCTCCTACAGCTGGCTGCACAGGACCTTCTCCAGGCGAACAACATTCCTGTACTCCTCCCAGGTGTACTCTTCCCAGTGGTGTCTAGTCACACAACAACATCTTAAGGGCAGGAAGTTCTGTCTCACTATGAATCCCCTCCTTTTTTTTTTTTTTCTTGTGAGGGTGATTGAATGGCACAGGGTTCCCAGAGAGGCTGTGGAATCTCCATCCCTGAAGACAGTTAAAACCCAACTGGACACAGTCCCAAGCAACCTGGTCTAGCTGACCCTGCTTTGAGCAGGGAAGTTGGACTAGACAATCTCCAGAGGACCCTGGCAACCATTCTGTGATTCTGTGAAAATAATACCAAAGCACAAGTCATACATACAGGACTGTCCTTCTTGGCAGAATTAGAAGAAACCAAATTCTGTGTCACTGAAATGCCTGAGACTTTTCCGTCATGGAGAGAGTGCTAAGTATGTTGTTTTCCTTATTTTTCTAAATTTAAGATTTACACATATCTAAGTATGAAGCTTAAAGCAAATCCTTGGGAAATATTTATTGTGTTAACCAGTGTACAAAAATGATTAGCAGTCTCAGATATGTTTAATTAAATGGCATGTATTTTCTATGTGAAGGAGGAAAGATAATTTTGAATTTGAAAACATGCAGGCTTATCAAATACAACATTGAATGTAGAAGAAAGACGTGCTGGTTCTCAGTGCTTTAACAACCAGTAGGCAGTTGTTCATCTCACCTAGCATAAATCTTTTACTCACTTTTAAATAGGCACACAGAACATATTTTTGTCTTTTGGTGTATGACCCTTATCTATTTTCTATCACATTAAATGGCAAGAAATGCTCACCTCTCAAGAAAAAGTAATCATCGACACACTAACTGCTCCCTTGAATGTGCTTCTTCACATGAAATTATGCTTACTCTCATTTAATGAAAGATCATTCTGCACTTATTACAGTACCCTGATAATGTGCTCTATTCAGAACAAAGCCATGATCATAGTTGTGTGGTCATGTGTAACTAAGTTGTTAAGGTGAAGTTTAGAGAAAGACAAGCAAGAAATTTTTTTCCTTATGTAGACCATTAAGATTTCCAGTCCTCCAAACTGGGAACTAATCACTGCACTTCCATCACTACTTTGATCATTTTGGATTTGCTATGTTTTTGTTTTAGAAGTAGTTATCTTATTTGAGTTGAAAACCAAACAAAACAGAATGAGATTTTCCACTGGCCTTGAAAGATGTAGTTGTTGGACTAATTTCTAAAGTAAGATCTTATTTTTCAAGGACAACATAGTACAGATATGGTGTGACTTGTGTCTGACAACAGAAGAGAGTTTGGGAAAACTCAGCCTAGGAACAGCAGTACTGCAGCTGTAAGTAGATAGGCTATTTATAATAGTTTTACAATCACGTTTACTGTTTACCTGGGAATACCTAAAATTATTCAAATATAGAAAAATAGCTATCACAGAATCACAGAACGGTAGGGGTTGGAAGGGACCTCTGTGGGTCATCAAGTCCAGCCACCCTGCCGAAGCAGGGTCACCTACAGTAGGCTGTAGAGGACCTTGTCCAGGCGGGTCTTGAATATCTCCAGAGAAGGAGACTCCACAACCTCCCTGGGCAGCCTGTTCCAGTGCTCCATCACCCTCAGAGGGAAGAAGTTCTTCCTCATGTTCAGACGGAACTTCCTGTGCCTCAGTTTGTGCCCATTGCCCCTTGTCCTGTCGCTGGGCACCACTGAAAAGAGCTTAGCCCCATCCTCCTGACACCCACCCTTCAGATATTTGTAAGTATATATTAGGTCCCCTCTCAGCCTTCTCTTTTTCAGGCTGAACAAGCCCAGCTCCCTCAGCCTCTCCTCGTAGGAGAGATGTTCCAGTCCCCTCATCATCCTCATAACCCTATAAAACATTCTCTGATTTTTCCCCTGATGATTAGAATATGATGTTATTTTAGCTATTTTCTTCTCTTTGTTTTCCTCCTTTTATATGTTTACTTAGCCATACTCAAGTATTTTCAAAAGATCTCTTCTGTTGCCACTGTTGGAGGCTAATTATAGGGTGAGATGGACCGTAGGTCTGATCCAGCGTTTCTTATGTTCCAGCTCCATTATTACCCCCTTGGTCAATCATTCTGTACATTCCGATCATCTCTTGTGTTCTCTTGATTTGGTCAGTTTTAATACCTATAAATTTGATGCCTGCTCTCACTTCTGTTTCAGCTTATTTTTAATTAATAGTAAATCATAATTAATGTAATGACAATCATAATTAATCATAATAATTTTTTTTTCCAAATCTATTCACAGGTTTATTGTTTTCTCCTCATCTATATCTTCGACAAAAAGGATGCCTGCAGAGATATCTAGCAAGATATACCTGGGTGGAATTAACTATATTGCATTTCTCATGCTGTATTATAGAATATAAAGATCTGTCAAGGCATATGTCTTGCTTCATAAACTGTAAGATCATGTGAACAATTTCTTATGTGCTGGAGGATTACACATTTGTTTACTGCCATTAGTAATGGTTTTACTAAAGGAAACAATGGAGTATTTTGGAATTTATTGTAGTTACCTGTGGGTGTTAGTGTTACGTTTTTATTTCACAGATTTACAGTAACATCTATACTTGATTTGAGTGACTAAAATGCAAACATAGGTTTTTGCAAAGTTTGAAACAGTTCGATTTCTATATTTTTTCAGTCAGTAACCCATGTTGTCTTCTAAAGCACTTTATTTGCCAGTGGAAAGTTGATATATATTTTCACTTAGCAGAGGTATACCAAGAACTGCAAATCCTTCTGATTTTTCTGAAACAGATGTTTCAAGATATGATTGAATTTCTCACCAAGATAATTCAGATCAAATACTAAGAAGGAGAAAGCTCAGTGAAAGTAGCTTTTCTGCTTGTTGCATGAAAGTTATATAATGAAAAGAATTATTTTTAAAAATGTTACATTTATTTTTTTTCAGCATTGGTTGCAGTATAACATAAGGTAATAGAGTGGTTTTGTCTTCTTTTAGATGAATGCATACTTTATGCCTTAGACTATTAAACTGGTTTATATTTTCTTTTGCAGAACTATCCACAATGGCAAAAAATGAAAATGCAATGAAACTTCCCACTTTTAGGGACAACTTTTTAAAAGGAATAACTTTGGAGAAACTTAAATTCCTGTTGATGGGCTGCTATTGAGGTGCTTGAAAATCAAATTCCTTAATTTTATCTTTAAAGGGCACACCACATCCAAGGCTTATGCTGAGGTATGGTATTATTAAACAGATCGATGTACTGGAATTGTACTGCTATGGACACTGAATCCAAAACTTAATATATGGAACTCAGCTAAATTAGTAACCAGGAACAAATTAACTGTATCTAGCTGTGTGTTTGGCTTCCTATGTATCTTAACTGCAAGTGGTTTTAGTTTTGTTTTCAAGAGCAATAGAGCATGGATAAATTACTTTTAGATTAAACAATCTCTCTTTTAAATCATCTTTTGAACTGGTGGCTGAAACCATCTTTTCTTATTGCAGCTCCACTTGTTTTTATGGAATTTGCAGGTTTTTGGGATTGAGGGCAGAGACAGCTCTTGCAATAAAGGTGGGGTTGGTAAACCAGTATGTACTAACACTAGCTGAAGTTGGCAGTGGATATGATGACCATCTATGACAGCAGTCTTTATTTCACTGACGTCCGCATAGGGTTTCCAGAGCCTGTTTATGATGTCATGGTTTTCCCCCAGTCCAGTTCTTGTCTCACGGAGAGCTGAAACTCAGCTTGTAACCTCTGGATGATTTTCTCATAACTGATCTCTATCTTTCCCCATTTGCGCCAGGGCAGAAAGTGCCTCTAGTGCCTGTTATGTCTGTGTGTGTGGTAGATTTTGCAAAAAAGGCTCTCTCCTTTCTTCTCTTCATAGGAAATCACTGCTGCTTCTTTCAGCCCTTTGCTCTTCACTATTTTCAGCCATCATCAAACCTTCTTTTCGTTTCTTTTCATTTTGAGGGATGTCAAAACAATTATCAGTTAGATATTCTGATTCAGTCTTTTTCATCTTGCTGTATATTATACATATATTTCTAATACACACACATTTTTTTCCTTACTACAGTCCCTGTTGATTAATTAATTTCTTCCTCCTATTTTAACCTGTTTTACTAAAATAAAATTGTTTAAACAATTATAAAGCTGCAGTACTTTACAGTTATTTTAGCTTTACTGTGCAGCTTTCTTCCACATGTATGCATTTTCTTTTGCTCTGTTTGGAGAAGTCTGTTTCTCATAACACCGATGTTTTTCAAGCTAGACAAATAATTGATGGTGTCTCCTTATTGGCTGGCACAATTAATTTGGGTGAACTCCCCACAAATCAATATATGCCTCTTTTGTATTGCAAACATGCAGGTTGTTCTTCTCTGGCTATTGATATTCTCCTGCTCTCAGGGGTTTCAGTGCTCGGTATTTTCAAACTATTTGCCAATAATAAAGACAAAGAACTACAGTACATTGCTGCATTTCAGCTGGTGTAGGAACATATCCAGACATATATGAAATGTAATAAGGAAAATCATGGAAGAGTGTGAGTCACTGTTACCCTGTCCCACAGTACTAACTTACAAGATTTTATTTATCCATTTTAATGCTAAATGGAGCCATTGGTAAAAGAGCTGAGGTAAGCAGAAATCATATACGCTGGGCTTTATCTGCATTAAATGTGTGAACTTATCGACTTTCATTTATCACAACACATCTGCGTTTTCTCTAGCACAAGCCAGGTAATTTCATTTCTTCACTGAGCTCACTGAGAAAGTAATATTAAAAATAAATATTTTTTTTTCCTTAAAACACAGAAGAAAAAATGTAGATTAAGAATTATTTTAGACTGAAGAAAGTAGGTAGGGATCAGACACTTAGAGCCAAGGAAAATAAAGTGCGGCATATGTAAAGAAGCAAATCACTTCTATTTGATTCCATACCCCAGACAGTGAAGCACTTATTCTTGGTATAAGAAAATTAGTTTCAAATCATTCCAGGACTATGCTCTGCTGAAAGGTACTCTGGAGTGGACATCTGTTATGTTTACTTTGTGGTTTATCGCAATATTTACTGATAGAGTGGCATAGGACAGATTCTTCAAGATCATGAATAGACCATCATTCCAGACTTGGGAGATTGTTGCTGTCAGACACTTGCTACGAGCCTGTAGGAAATCAAATGCTCCCTTGAGCGTCTTTATGAATGATCACAGAGAAGCTCTTGTGAGACCCCACCTGGAGTACTGCATCCAGCTCTGGAGCCCCCAACGTAAGAAGGACATGGCTGTGTTGGAGTGGGTCCAGGGGAGGGCCATGAAGATGATCAAAGGGCTGGAGTACCTCTCCTACGAGGACAGGCTAAGAGAGTTGGGACTGTTCAGCCTGGAGAAGAGAAGGCTCTGGGGTCACCTTATAGGAGCCTTCCAGTACCTGAAGGGGACCTACAGGCAGGATGGAGAGGGACTTTTCACAGGGGTGTGTAGTGATAGGACAAGGGGAAATGGCTGTAAACTAAAAGAGGGCACATTTAGATTAGATACTAGGAAGAAATTCTTCACCATGGGGGTAGTTGAACACTGGAACAGGTTACCCAGAGAAGCTGTGGATACCCCCTCCCTGGAAGTGTTCAAAGCCAGGTTGGATGGAGTTCTGAGCAACCCGGTCTAGTGGAAGATGCCCCTGCTCATGGCAGGGGGGTTGGAAATAGATGATCTTTAAGGTCCCTTCCAACCCTTACCATTATATGATTCTATGATTCTAAGACATTATAAAAAAATGTGTTCTTGTGTGTGTTTGTGTAATACATATTTAAGAGAGCAAAACTAGAAGATACCATATATATGGAGTTGCAGGCTTGTAAAAAAGAAAAAAAGTATCTGCAACGTTGTGAAATCATATAATATGTGAATCTTTAACATCACACCTCTAAAAAACTGATCAAAGCTTTCCAGTTCTAAAGGAGAGAGGAGAATAACATCAGCCACCTCCCTTCAGATCTTCTGCAGAAACCCTTGCACTTGTTATCTTACTGAACCCAGTTACTTTTCCATGTAGTCTTCTGATTATTATCGTGCTTCCTCACCAGGAGTCCCTGTGCTTGATGCTATTTGTTATAAGCCAGGACCTACAAAACCAGCTGAAATTCACTACCTACTTATTTAGTCCAGATTTCTTTGTTGTAGTAGTTCTCATCAGTCTCTGCGTAGCTTTTCTGCTTTGATGATTCACTTTGTTGCAGCGTCGAGAACAGCTGCAGTAATCAAAAACTGAAGATGGGTACTAGGCTTTTTGTTCCTTCCAGTTTATGAAAATTGCAGCTGACACTGTAATTTTGTCAACTGAGAGAATTAGACACCTGAAATATTTCTAGAAGGGTCAATACTCAAACAGGTACAGCTTGTGAAGTTACTGAACAAAAGTAATTTTTTGTAAATTACATTTTAGTAGCTGTAAAAAGTGGAAGGTGAAATAAAAACTTATCATTTCCAGGTGAAATGGTAGATTAGTTATTGTTGTCAGAGCACTAGAATACTCTACAACTCTCTTTAGAAATGTGTAGCATATAAATGGCTCATATTCTGCTAATTTTGAAGAAGTTTTCACGTAAAAATGATTTTATTCAGATACAACATTTCTTTATATGTGCTTTTCAGTCTTCTAAAGGCATTCAAAGAAGTGGTGGAAAAAGCATATGCCTTTAAAACAGCAAAAATCCTTTTCGATGCAGAGAAAAGGAATCTGAATAATTTTTAACTGTCCTTCCTGACATTATTTTTCACAGTACATTAGATACCATGTCTTTCCTGTTCTTGTCCTGGGTTTGGCCAGGACAGGGTTAATTTTCACCGGACTCCAGGAAGGGGCACAGCCGGGGGGTGGGGGCTGACCCCACCTGGCCAAACAGAGCCTGGTATTCCATACCATGTGACGTCACGCTGGGTTCCGGTGGAGGGGAGGCGGCGCGGCGGGGACTCACTCGTGGTTTGGGGGGGCGCGGTGCTGGTCCTGTTCGGGAGAGCTGCTGTCTGGGTCGTGCAGTTCGTTGTTGTGTTTTCTCCTTATTTGTATCATTGCTGTTCTTGTTTCCCTCTGTTTGCTGTTCTGTTAAACTGCCCTTATCCCGACCCACCAGTTTCTGCCTTTTTCTTTCCATTCTCCTCCGCACGCCGGCAGGGGGAGGGGCGGCCGCGTGGCGCTTTCGTTGCCGGCGGCAGCCGAAACCAAGACAGTTGTAATATCTCGTTATACCTAGCCTGTAAAATAGGTTAAACTTCTTGCAGTAGGATGGTTTTATTTTCTTTGCTGCCAGACTTCAAGTGACATTTCTTTGTCTTCTTTCTTTAGTGAATTTGACAACAGGAGCAATAAAACATTTGGGCAAAAAGGAAAAAAAAAACAACAAAAAACCCCCAAACTTTAAGGAACTCAGAATGCAAATAGACATTAGTTTATAGCTAGTTTAGTAGACGTTTAGATAAAAATAGACATTTAGTGTATAGCTAATTTAGTTATAATTACAGACATTTCTGCGATGTATGGTAATATACTGTCAAGTAGCACAGACTGCTTTTCTTAGCCTCTGAAGGACCAAATTTATTATATTCGCTTTGCACAAACTCTACAGAAGAGGCATTAAGATGAAGAAAATTTGTGGCTGGTCCAAGATCATATTGGAAATCTAACCTTCTGAATCATGATCACTATACCAAACTAAAGAAAATTTTGCATTTTAAACAGTTCAAAAAGAAAAAAAAAAGGAAAGTTTTCTCCTAAACTCAGCTCATTAGATTGTCATTTGATTTAAGTTATTATAGCTGGCGATGTAGCTGCACTGCACTAATTTACTGCAGCTGACGACCTTGCCTATGGTGCTCTACTTTGGACGAAAACAATAAAGATTCTGGCACCATCTAGAATCCTTTATTATTCCATTTATGTAAGTTGCTTTCAATTCACCAGAGCAACTTGTCTTGGGGCAACAGAAGTGAACCTTAGGCTAAAGGAAAACGTGTGAGTTGCTCCCCAGTCCCCCTTTCTGGAATGGCACTGTGGTCTGTAGGCTGTGTTGTCATGGCGCACCAGTCTCTTGCTGTCTGTCTGTATTATGGTCACAGCAGCACCCACTCGCTGTTCATAGCTGCACACTCAGGTACTCGTACAGACTAAACTAAGTAAGGAGAAGGCCTGCTGCCACGGTGTAATTAATCCTCTGGAGTTCCATAGGCAACAAGCAACTGTACAAACAGCGGACTACTCTGCCAAAGTACGCATATACCTCGCCTTGCAACGCGATCACTTGTCTGCTGGTATTTATATACGTAATCATTAATTGCCCTTTGTCATATAGCAGAAGTGAACTCTTCTTAACTTAGAGTAACTTGGAAGACAGTGTTCATTGCCTGCATATTTTTACAGTGGATTGTCTATTTCTAGCCTCTTGATGTACCTCCTATTCACTTTAAACATTACAGGGAAATATTCTCACCTCATATAAAACATGAAGAAAGTAAATTTTTATCAGCTTCACTCTTGAGTCTGATTTTTGTTATCTTTTGTATATTACCTTCAGCAAACTTTTAAAAAAGTACATTGACTGTCATGAATAATTAAATTCCAAAAGTCCACATTAAACACTTTCCACTGATAAAAAGAAAATAAACTTTCTCTTTTGTTGATATAGATCTGACCTTTGCTGTATAATAACCAGATACTATGACAGATGACCTAATCTGTGAACCTGTATGCATAATAGTGATAGATTTGTTTAGATTTTTTCTGACATTAGGCAAACTATGTAATGATAAACATGCTGTTAATACAGAGGTTACATTTTTACATTTTCTTGAGAAAACATGAAGTTTTTTTCTCCTTTCATTTAGCACTAACAAAAATAAATGGACCTTTTGTACCTATAGTGTTGACTCATAAACAGGTAGTACTCTTATTCAAAATAGACTACTATTTTTCTCAATTAAAATGTAATAATGTTTACTGAATTTAGTAGTATTTTGTGCGAAAAGAAACAGATATACTTGAGCTTATAGGAGAGTTCTTTCTTCAGAAAAATATAAGATCACAGCAATGCTTTCTTCTTAATTGATATAAAAATATTGTAAGAAATTCAATTACAATAGAAGTCCTGAGTCCACTGAAGTCAGTCAACTAATGATGTATACTTAAGGAGGAAAAAAAAAGATCTTTGGAGTATAACTTTGGAATATATCTTTGGAAAGACCAAATCTGCAAGAACCTGTCTTGGGAGCAGAAAGAAAGAAGATAAAAGAATTGTTGAACTCTAAACTAAGTTGCATTTTCTTAAGGGTATGAAAATCAACAGCACAAAAGGAAAATAAAAACATAATCAGATCCTGATGGTAAAAGTAGAAAGAAATGTATGGATTATCAGTGTTAGATCATCATGTTGAACTAACCTATAGATAACTGATTATCTGTTCAGATAACTAATAGAAGTGTTGAACTAGTCTTTCAGGCATCAGTAAGGCTTTGATACAGAGGACAGCTGGAGCTAGCTCGAAGGAGAGTGCCTTTCAGCTCTTTCTTATTGAATATTTGCTTTTGTGACACAATATTTTGCTGATGAAATAGTGACACAAAAATTGGAACCTATTATTGAAACAGAAGATTGTAAACTTCATAAAATAAATAAAAACCCTAACCAAAAAATCAAAAAACCCAGAACACTTTAAAAACTGAAGTAATAAAAGGGATGAAATTAAAAAGCACAAAATATCAGGTCTCAGGCTTTTGATGCTCCTTAGTAGGAAGTTTTGTTTGAAGCTCAGTGACCATCACCTGCATCTGGCAAACGGGCCATATTCAGGTGTTCAACAGGATTCACAGTCAGAGTTAGAGCTGTAAAGGGGATTCAGTTCTGAAAATGCAAAATTTCATTCTGAATTGAATTAAAAGAGCTAGCAAAAATGGGAAGTGGTAGTGCTGCTGTGTAAGACCCAGGTAAGGAATTCCACACAAAATCCTGATGAGACACATTCCAGAAAGACAAACTGAGACTGGAACAGACCAGGAGAAGAGCTGCTAAGGTATTTAAGGGAATGGAGAGCCTCCCTTTCAATAGAAGAGCTTAGCTTGATTAGCCAAGCAAAGGAAAGTTGAGAAGGGGTATGAATTTGTTTACAAATACTCAAAGACAAATGATGTTAAAACTCAAGAATTATTTTGGCACAAGAACAGATTGGTATAAACCAGCTATGAATAAATCCAGACTGAAAATTAGATTAATGTTGCTGACCAATGGAGCACTCAGGTTTTGAATCTGTTCTCCGAGACTACTAGGATGAAACAATTTAGCTGGTTTTAAACTGGGGATAATAAAATGTGGTATCTGTGATAGCAGGGCTTGATGCCTGCTGTCAACTAAAGCTTTTCCAATTCTCTTTTTCTCATTCCTTAGGAATTTAATTCATACATCTTCTATTCAACACACAAAGAATCACCAGCAGTTTTAAACAGTAAATTTTCCTTCTGGAGCCCACTTTTTAGTTTTGGTGTTATGAATTATACTTTGTTTTAGAATGCCAGTAGTCAGTAAGGTTCAGATCTGCAAAGAGACTTAGGTATAGGAAAGGATAATTTTAAAGTATCCTGCTCTGGTTCATAACTTACAAACCTGATGTCAGTAACTAACTGATTGTACTTAAATACTGAGTCATCTCCTACACTGCAGTACTTTAACCACTCTTCCACTGAAGAGAAAACTGTGGTAGATTCCTGGGTGCACCTCTTAGGGTGTTATCAGCTGACTTGCCTGTTGCTTTTAAAACCAGACACTGGAAATTGTGGTCATGAAAGAAGGATGCCTGGAGTTTACTTTTTAATTTACAGATGTAAAGTTTTTTGTCTCTTCTCAGTGTGGCTGGAAGTCATCTCCTCCAGCACTCCATTCAAATTAAGGTCAGCTTCCAGTTTGCAGCATGGCCTTGGTCTTGGCTCAGGGCTTTGTCCATTTGACCTCAGTAACATCTCTGAAGATGGAAATTCAACACCCTCTCTGGTGATTCTGTGTAACAGGGAACCTGCTGTGATGTTTAACTACCTTCCTGAAAAAGATTTTTTTCTTGTATCTAATTGTCAGAATGCCTCATGGGCCAGACAGTCCCTAGGCCAGGGCACCAGGGGCTCCCTGGGGTCCATCAGGGCAGGGCATGGCAGCCAGGGCCTGTCCCACCGCTCCAGACAAGAATGGGACAGGCAGGCGGCACCAGGAGAGTCCCAGTCCTGGACATCAGGCACCTCCCTGGAAACAGGGACAGGAGAAAACCAGGCTGGGCCATAGGCCAATGGATAGGGGTCTGCATTAGGTCTGGTGAGGGGACTCAGGGTCAGACACAACCCCAGGATGGCCAGACAGGGCTGTGGGAATTGGCTGAGGCCAGGCTACAAGTCAGCCCACAGGTAGGGGTCACAGTCTGGACCAAGGGGGTACGTAGTGCACAAGCACAGCTGAAAAACCGCTGCAACACAGCTGAAATGGAAGCTGAATAGCAAGAGTCTCCTCTAAAAGCAGCTCTTGAACCCTTGCTGAGGCTTTTTAACAGAGCTAGTTTTGGGCAGCCCGCACTTGAACTTGCTCTGGCTTTCTTCCCAACAGCTCTTATCAGTGAGCTGGCTTTGAACAACCCTAAACTTCTCCATTCAGAAATACAAAGTCATGCTTTCAAAACTTCTCTGCTCTAGACTAGAGTTAAAAACCCCTCTGTACAGAGTTAAAAACAAACAAGCAAACTTGGGGATGAGTAGCACTAAGAACTTACATAATCTGCTTAACCTGTTTGTAAGGTTCTTAATTTTTATTAAACTAGATGCATGTGCGATTTTTCTTAATTAAAAGGGCATAACAATACTTCCCCAAATGAAAGTTAAAAATCAATACTTAACTTACATGATTGGTAATATTTGTCGAAGAAAATATATTGATTCCATAGACAGCTTTCGACCTTGTGCATGCTGTTTTAAAAAAACAGGGGGACACTTTTCTAGGGAAATTTCATTCAATTCATTAGAGCAAAATAGAATTTTAATTTGACACTCTGTTGATAGTTGACTTCATTGGGTGTTATGCAGTGGGAAGGAAAAGATGATCACAGTTATTGTGATATAAGATATTACTGTGATAAAGAGACAAGTAAATTTGAGAAGGTATGAGACGCATAAGTATGATCCGAAGGCTGGTGACAGAGGTTTGTTTAGAAATTTGTTTAGAAATGTATCTCAGTTCATTAATTCCTGTACATCTTCTGACTTCTTTTTTCTCTGTCATGGAGTTTCTTTGGCTGATTATGTTCTGTCAACCTGCCACTTTGTACCTTGTCCTTTTTTTTATGTCACTTAAAACATTGCCTTAGTGGTTAAACAATTTTTTCTGCTGTATATTTACCTTGTTTTCATTTCCACACTTCAGTATGTGGACCATCAACAACAGTTTGTGCCACCACTAAACCGAGTTACTTGTGTTGTTATTTGTGATTGTTATAAACTGTTATTTACAGAGCAAGCTGTAACTATGATTTACAGTGATCACATTAATTGACTGAATTTCACTGTGCACCTCAGCTGCCATTAATTTGGCCATAAATTTTACAGATTTTATTCTTGTTTTACAATGTGGGAAGCCTGTTGGCCTTCTGTGAAACTACATGATCAATGGTGTTCCACTAATTGGCTGGCAGCAAAGTTAAAATGGTATAGCCATTGATCTCTATAGTAAGGATAAAGAATGTGATTCCATCAATGTGCAAACTTTATATCAGGCACAGAAATCAAAGCTTCCTCTTGCGAAGCGGTGACCCACATATCCTTCAATGGAGCATATGAGACTGCAGCTTTCTGCACCATGAGTCTCTGGTAAATACATTAAATAAAGTAAAGATTCAACACACAAGCATTAAGTAAGTCCACTGAGTTGTACATTATTCTGAAAGCTGCTGAACAGCAGAAAGTAAAGTAATCACTCTGTAGAGTCAAGATAAATAAAATAAAAGGCTATCTCATGTTACAATTGATTTCAATCTGCTGAAATATGCACTGCGCATTTTGATTACCTGGGTAATGCAGTGTATGCTTCTGCTAAGGAGAAACCCGACACTTTATTGTACTTCTTTTGGCTGTCTATCCATTCATCAAAGCTTTCCTAATTTACATTCTATTTCCTTTGATGCAATCAATATGAACAATAGAGGATGTTACCTTGCATTTCTATACTTTGATCTGATTTGGCATTTGTGATCAACATAGTCTAGCAACGTTACAGATTAGGAAACATTTTGCTACTGCCATCAATTACATTGTTCAGTGACCTTCCCTCTCCCTGCTGTACTATGAAAATACACGTATATATTTCAAGATGTCTTTTTTGCCCACACTATTTGTTTTACAGAGCAACACTGTTAAAATGAAAGCTGGTAAGAAACATCCTTAATGCTTAAGATGAAGAAGCCAATGGCTACTTATCCACCATTATATTGATATACAGTTACTACTGCAGTGACTATAAATAATAATACCATTAATCCTCCATGACACAGAGAACTACATATAGCCTGAAGCACTGTGATATGCGTTACCAGTTCCTGGGCTTGAGTTTTTTACTCACCCAGAAAGATATGTTTTGTTGATGTGATCTCAGTTCTTGAAAATACAGATGAAGTGTAATAAACCTGATAGTGTGTTATCAAAAAATTGCAGTGTTTTATTTTTTTTTAGTTCTAACAGGTGACGATGAGAAATTAGTAGAGCTGTATTATTATTTATATAGTTGTACCTAAGCCTATTTATGCCTCAATCTGTTACTCTTCTACTGCATGTCTTTGGATGCATCTCTTCCATGCTGTATGCCTGAATTCTTTCACGGGTAGAATGAGATATTAAAAATTAATTTTTTAGTACTTTAGAATTCCTCCTATAAAAGAATTTTGTGTGTATTAGGTTAGCTCATAGGACAAAACAAATACAGATGATAATTCAAGTCATAGGTGATTTCTGTTACGTAAAGAAGTGAGAGGAATAAAACGTTAGTTCTATTAAGTCACTATTCTCCCTACAGCCATTAGAACAATCTCTGTCTAAATATGGTACTACTGCCTTTATGATTAAACAGCCCAAAATACCTTTTACAAATCTGGGATCAGAAGTAAGAGCAATGCTCCAGGCTTCCCAGTCAAATTCCACCTGTAAGGCATTTCATCTTTCACATAGTGAGTTTGCATGTGTACTCTTGCCTGCTGACATAAAACAGCTCTATGATATTGTTCTCACTACCTTCATATTCCTATATGATTTTGTATCCAAGAAAATGTGGATCTGGGAAGATCAACCAGTCCTGAAAAATATCTTCTAATCCTGGAACATCTGTTAATCCTGTTTCAGGTTGCCTACACAAAGAACGGAGGAGTGGATAGCTGTCAAAGAGAAGGTCTTGTTCAAACGAATAGTGTCAAGCAAAGCAGAAAGAAATGCAGGACTAGGAAAGAAAAAAAACCCACCTGTTAGAAAATGCTTATGGAGAGTGGGAGTATCATGCCTGGAAGATGTAATACATTTTTCTATATACTTTACACATTAGTTATCCAGAGAACAGCCCCTAGAGATGCGTTCATCTTATTTGTAAGGAATACCTAGGTGGTTCCTGAGCACATGGGCATACTAACATGAATGATACTAGCAAAATAAATTTACTTTTATTTTTAAAAGGGAATAAACAGATGAAATTTAATAAAGCGCCTGCTTTTATGTATAGGCTAAAAAGACTTGAAAATCTAAAGGGAACAGCTATCAACTGTGATGAAGAGCAGCAGGGAAAACGTACCGTTCTGTAATGGCGGTTATTTATTCTACTTATTACAGCAAGCACTTGTTCATAGCTGCTCTATTTAAGAATGCAAACCAGTTTTCTTTGCCACTTCCTGCTTTCTCTAACACTCACCTCTGGGGATGAAGTTTTCCATGTTTTTCTCTAAAAGGAGGTGGATGTATCATTCTCTTTCCTTTACTGATTAACATTTTGGTCCAAATCCTGTCTACTCAGACCTTCACAGGCTCTGCATTAAAATAGCTTTCTTCTTTTTACTTCTTTTACTTTATTTGCTCCTTTGCCCTCTTACTTTGACTCCTCTTCCTGCTTCCAGTCTGTGTTTAATCTTCTGATTTAAATCCACACATGAAAAAATATTCTATACACTAACATTTCACTCACTGTCATTACACTTTTCATACTTTTAGCCTGCTTCTTGTTCTTAATGTATTGGGTGTCCATGCCTAGGTGTTAGCAGTGGGGCTCTGCAGGGGCAGCCTCTGTGAGGAGAGGCCGGGGCTGCCCCGTGCCAGGCACGGCCGGTTCCAGCTGGCTCCAACTGACCACACCGCAGAGCGCGACTGAGTCCAGCAGCCAAGGTGGTGGCTCCTCTGGGAAAGCGTATGAGAAAGGGCAATACAATGTGTGGCGGTGAGAAGCGAGGGGAAAAAAAGTGTGAGAAACAACCCCGTGAGCTCCAAGGTGAGAACAGAAGGACAGGGAGGAGGTGCTCCAGGTGCTGGAGCAGAGATTCTACTGCAGCCCGTGGAGGATCTCATGCCAAGCAGGTGGATATGTCCTGAAGGAATTGCACCCAGGCAAGGACAGAGGGAAAGTGCGAGGAGGAAGCAGCAGCAGAGAGGAGCTGTTGTGGACTGACCGCAACCCTGTTCCACATCCCCAAGAGCAGAGGTAAAGCAGAAGAGTCAGGAATGAAGTACTGAAGTTGAACCTGGGAAAAAAGAGGTTGGGTGGTGGGTGGACGGAATTGTTTTAATTTTTGTCTTTGTTTCTCACTGTCCAAACCTATTTCACTTGGCAATAAATTAAAACAATTTTCCCCCAGTCTGTTTTGTCCATGACAATAAGTGATCCCCCCTGTCTTTATCTCGACCCCCAGTCTTTTATTTTCTCCCCCTGTCTCGTTCAGGAGGTGAGCGAGAGAATGGCTGGATGGGCATCTGGCAGCCCTCCAAGGTCAACCCACCACACTTGGCTTGATTCCTATCTCTTTTTGCCTATCTTATGTGTAGATTGCAGGTAATTGCCTATCTTATGTGTAGATTGCAGGTAACTGCAAAAGATAAACTTGCGAAGGACTAACAGTAAGAGAGACCTTGGGGTTATTGTGGACGGTAAATTGTAGATGAACTCATTCAGTGCATCTCAGGGGAGAATGGCAAGTGGGATTTTTTTGTCTGCTTGCACTAAACCATGAAGTCATGCAGAAATGAAGTGTTAATCTCTGCATAGCTGTTCTGAGGTTGTGTCAGGAATTCTGTGCTCAGTTCCAGGCATCTCAACAGCTGAAATATATGGACAGGTCTGAGAGGTTTTCTAGGTACACAGTTCAGAGAGAGTACTAAAATGATTGCAAACCAGGTGGGATTGATTTCTGAGAAAAACAAAACAAAACAAGACAGTCTAAGAGCTAAATAAACTGCATGCATCGAGCAGCCACAATAAGTGTGACTTGATACGTAAAGGGTGTAAATTAAAGGGAAGAAAAATAATTGTCAAGGGAATTATAAAAGGACATAATTCCAATTATTTAGATGACAATGATGCCAAAGATATAGCAACAGACAGGCAAAGACTAAGGCAGACACCTGAAGTAAATAGCATGTTGGCAGTTGTGTATAAATGAGAAGGTTACGCATATGAAAGTGTGAAAGTTAAGCAGCCCATATATTGTGAAGAAGAATCTGAAACCTTGACACGTATACTCTAAATAAGTCAGGAGCAAATTTGCTACTACTGGGATGCAGCTTCATCACTTTTAATGGTCACGTTCTATGTTCATTGTTTTGCTTTGCTTGTAAACAGGAAAGATTGATTTATTTTAGGTTATTCATATGCATACTGGGATGCAGCTTCATCACTTTTAATGGTCACGTTCCATGTTCATTGTTTTGTTTTGCTTGTAAACAGGAAAGTTTGATTTACTTTAGGTTATTCATATTGATTTTACTTAAGCAAAGTATGGTATGTCTTTCTGTGTTATAGAGAAAAGCTAAACTTACTCTCAGGACAAACGCGGGTGTGACTTGACTTTTGGAATAACTTCAAAAACAGCGTTGTACAATATATATTTTGGAATTTGCACTGTAAGAAGTATTGCTAGTCTCTGGATGAGGGCACAACCCCTGTGGTCAGTGGAGACTTTCTGGCAATATGCAAGTGCTCCTTGTAACTTTTCCTGATGTACCTTCTGTGCATAAAATCAGAGAATCAGGAAGCAGAAATAAATGTCTCAGAAGGAAGACCTGTATCCTTAATGAACAAAGTTAAAACGAGAAATGCATAGAAAAGCTTTCCAATAGAAGTACTAACTGTTTCACCTCTGCATTTGTTTACAGCTTAAATTGAGCTTCTCTTGTAGTTTGATATTGATATCAGAGATCTCACCCAAGATATGTAACAGAGAACCTGAGTCCAAGAGCAGTACCAACTATTAATCCAGAAGAAAAAGATAAGCTTCATTGAGAAGATGGAATAATAGCTCCTTGATTCCTCATACAAGCATCTCCCTACAGTAATTTTTCTGTAGGAGTTCAGAAAGGTGTCTTTCATGAAGTAACACTACAAAAGTTGAATTACAGGCTTCTATGGTTTCATTACATTGAGAGTAGGCCACCTTCAGTATATTCATCAGTGTGCATGCTATTCCTCTCTATGGCAGGTGAAACAATAATAAATAATGCACAAAGGAAATTAATCTGTTTCCAGAGTATTTTAATATATAAATAAAATGTACAAAGCCATTCAGGCCTTGGGCTTCTTGCCAGAGCCTGATGTGAGAGAAATACCAAAAGCACACAAAGCACCTCTGAAAGCTGTTAAGCTGCTTGTTCCAATTTCAAATTTGTATTTATTTTTTCGTCTCACACACTGTGATGGGATTTCACACAGTGATCACACTAATAATATAATAACTTTATAAGAAGTGAGAAAGAAGAACATCTCTACCAAGGACAAGTATTGTTGCAGCAATTTGTAATTATTCCTCCTCTATTCCTTTTATTTTATGCATCTAGTACTGTAGAGAAAAACAGAAAAACAATTATCATTTGTGTCAAGTGGTCATGTTGGAATGAACTGCACATGGAGAGGAAACTGAAGACACATGCATTGATAGTTGTAAAACCATGTTCTACTGGCCAAGGAGGAAATATTGAGAGGGATGCAGAATGTTTCCCTTCATTTGCACGAAACTCCTTTGGGCCACTGCTTTCATCAGGCTGTGTATTTCCTAGTCAATTGGTCTGTTATATCATTATGGGCATCTGGAGCCACCATTATTGCCTTTACTCGTTTAGGATCACCAGGAAAGGGCAGATGTTAGTGCAAGGTCTCTGTGAAATACATTTCTTTCATCTTCCCTCCTCTAGTGAAGATTCATGCTCTCAGCCTCAGTAGAAGAGGTAGAATATGCCACTGCCTGCAGCTGATAGATATTCTTTGCATAGGTACACAGAAACAAGAGCATAAGTTGCATTGTTCAGGGGCTGATGAATTGAAAAGAGATAAGTGAATTTTTCTACTGTTATTAAAATGCATGTCATACAATCAAAACAAACAGTATCTTAGTCTGTAGACTAGTAACCAGTATGAGCAAACTAAACACAAGTTCATAGATTCGTAACATCATAGAACCATAGAATAGTTTGGGTTGGAAGGGACCTTTAAAGGTCTTCTAGCCCAATCCCCCTGCAATGAGCAGCGACATCTTCAACAAGATCAGGTTGCTCAGAGCCCCGTCCAACCCAGCCTTGAATGTTTCCAGGGATGGGGCATCTACCAATCCTCTGGGCAACCTGTTCCAGTGTTTCACCACCCTTATGGTAAAAAATGTCTTCAACTAGTCTAAATCTACCCTCTTTTAGTTTAAAACCATCACCCCTTGTCCTGTTGCAACAGGCCCTGCTAAAAAGTTTGTTCTCAGCTTTCTTTATAAGCCCACTTCAAGTAATGAAAGGCTGCAATAAGGTCTCCACAGAGCCATCTCTTCTCCAGGCTGAACAGCCCCAACTCTCTCAGCCTGTCCTCATAGGAGAGGTGTTTCAGTCCTCTGACCATTTTTGTCAGCCTTCTCTGGCCCTCCAACGGGTCCATGTCTTTCCTGTGCTGAAGGCTCCAGAGCTGGAGGCAGTACTCCAGGTGGGGTCTCACCAGGGTGGAGTCGAGTGGCAGAATCACCTCCCTCGCCCTGCTGGCCACGCTTCTCTTTTGATGCAGCCCAGGATACGGCTGGCCTTCTGGGCTGCAAGCGCACGTTGCTGGCTCATATCTAGCTTTTCACCCACCAGTACCCCCAAGTGCTTCTTAGCAGGGGTGCTCTCAATCCCTTCATCTCCCAGCCTGTATTGATACTGGGGATTTCTCTGACCCGTGTGCAGGACCCTACACTTGGTCTTGTTGAACCTCATGAGGTTCACACAGGCCCACTGCTTGAGCTTGTCCAGGTCCCTCTGGATGGCATCCTGTCCCTCAGGTGTGTCGACTTCACCACTCAGCTTGGTGTCATCTGCAAACTTGCTGAGGTTGCACTCGATCCTGCTAAGTCATTGATGAAAATATTAAACAGTACTGGTCCCAGTATGGACCCCTGAGGTACACCGCTTGTCACCGGCGTCCATATGGACATTGAACTGTTGACCCCTACCCTCTTGGCTGCAACCTTCCAACCAATTCCTTATCCACTGAAAAGTCCACCCATCAAATCCACATCTCTCCAATTTAGAGAGAAGGATGCTGTGAGAGACTGTGTCAAAGGCCTTAAAGAATTCCAGACAGATGACATCTGTAGCTCTTCTATTGTCCGCTGATCCAATCACTGCATCATAGAAGGCCACTAAGTTGGGCAGGCAAGACTTGCCCTTGATGAAGCCATGCTGTCTGTCTTGAATCACCTTCCTGTAGTCCATGTGCCTTAGCATAGCTTCTAGGAAGATGTGTTCCATGATCTTCCCAGGCACAGAGGTGAGGCTGACTGGTCAGTAGTTCCCATGGTCCTCCCTTTTTAAAAATGGGCACATGTTTCCCTTTTTCCAGTCACCAGGGACCTCACCTGACTGCTATGACTTTTCAAATATCATGAAGAGTATCTTTGCAACTGCATCAGCCCATTCCCTTAGGACTCTGGGATGTATCTTGTCAGGTCCCATAGACTTATGTATGTTCAGGTTCCTCAGGTGGTCAAGAACCTGATCTTCTCTTACAGTGGTTGGGACTTTGCTCCCCCAGTCCTCATCTTGTGGTTTATCCCTCTCGGAGGTGTGGGAAGAGAAGTTGCCAGTGAAGACCAAGTAACAAAAAAAGTTGTTGAGTACCTCAGCCTTTTCCTTGTCTGTTGTTAGCAGTTTGCCAGTCTTGCTCATCAGTGGGGTACACTTTCTTTGACCTTCCTTTTTTGGCTGAAATACCTGTAGAAGCCCTTCTTATTATTCTTAGCATCCCTTGCCAAGTTCAACTCCAGCTGTGCCTTGGCCTTCCTGACACCATTTCTACACAACCATAGTTGACCAGTTAACTTGCAACTACTTTTAAACACCACCATTCAATATTGTATATCATCATTCTTTCAGCCTCAGAACATTCTTATTCCATTTTCCATTTTCCATTCCCAACACATAATTTATCCATTCTCTTAAGTGATTTTTTTTAAAAACAGGATTATGAATAAATGGGTACGTCTGATACAATTTTGTTGTTTCAGTTCAGGCCATTAGAAACATAGTGGTTACATTTATTTAAATTTACTGGTTTGCTAGTCCAAAATTATCTTGGCTAGCTAATGAAGACTGTTATGACAAAGAAATATTTGTGAATAATTTGGAAAATGCAGTCATAAAGGCTATTTCCAATGATTAAAAAGCCAAAAACTTAGAAGTACATCAGTAGTTAGGCCCCCTCCCCCCAGTTATATGGCATTATGGAATGTTCTAGAAATTGTTCCATTTCCCAAAAAATATAAAGTGCTAATGCTTCATTATAGTCTCAGAGTCATGAGTAAATACTCATGATGCTATAAACATAGACGTATGCTTTTGCATACATGGAAGAAGTCATATTAAGAATTCTGAAAAAAATACACATCAAAAGGATTTAATATACACCTGTACCTTGTATTTTTAACTCACAGAAGCAGGGTGGGGCTCTTTATGAAGCTGAGAGATCTGCTGCCACTGAATATGAATTGTAGAAGTATCTCAGTCTGTTCAAATCAAGATGTGGTTAAACCTGTCCAAAAGCATTGCATTCTTCACTTTATAAAATTGTTACGAAATGGGCACAGTCAATTACTGTTCAGTATCTTCAACAGTTGCTCCTGGTGATGTATTTATATATGCTTACTTTAGATAACTTTTTGTCCCACAAGCTAGGGATTTCAAGAAACAGAAAATGTTGTTATTACCATGCTGTTGGGGGGAAAAAAAAGGAAAAAAGAGTAGATGAAAATATTATGAAAATGCATGATAGGAAAATCATATTTTCATCAGGACAGAAACTTATCTGCCAACTTAACATCTGCTCAAGTTAACATCTGTCTTATTTGTAGCAACTCTCTTATTTTTAAAGGAAATACATTTCTCATCTACCCATTAACTCTCTTAAACGGGTTTTGGATCCACTGAGTGAAAAGTCCTGGAATCAGGAGCACAGCCCTCTTATAGACAAATGCATTAACTCTGTGGCTTTTCTGTATAAAAAGAGAGCGAAAAAACAGTGTGGTAGGTTTTTGTTCATTTGTTATGTTGCTCATCATCACTATATTGGTGAACGTTTTTCTCCCACTGGCATATTTCAGGATTGCTCTGAAAACAGCTACGGATTCTATGGATTCTGAAAAGAGTTATGTGTTGTTTTGGGATAGCACTTCAATTTCTATTGAAAACAGAAGTGGAGCAGCTCAAAAAAGTGGTTCTACATGAAAGAGCTCGTGCCTGGGTCATGAGGCCAAGCAAGGAGAGGCAGCATGAACAGAAGCACTTCCACAGTTAGGCAACAGTTGCCTCAAAGCCAGTTTAAGCCTTCTTAAAATGCTTGCAAGTTTCACATAAAACGAAATCTGTCCCAAAATGATAAAATCATGTGAAATATATCAAAGGGAATTTGCTAGTGAAAAATACAGAAAATATCAAGAAAGGCCTATGTAGCTGTAGTACCAATGAACTTTGGAAGGATGTAAACTCATTCTCTGGTTCAGATAATGCCACAACTATTGTTCTTGTGAATTTTAATAAAAATGTTAATTTTCCTTATCTTCTCCTTTTCCTCTCCAGTAACCTCTCTCACTGTGGTTAGCATCCTTCTTTGCTTTAATCTTTCTATTCATGCTTTCACACCAATCTTTCAAACTGAATGACTTAAAATGATACCAAGTTCTTCAGGAGTCTTCTGTATTCAGTTGAACTGCTTGCATATATCCCACATCAGTTTTCTTTTAATTTCTGCAAGCCTGAAAATCAAAATTGTTTATTTTTTCTTTCTAGTGAATTGTACAGGTCCCTAACTCAGCGATATTCCTGCTGGATTAATTCTGACCATGCCTTGCTTTCAGAAAAAGTGACCAGCACTTGCAGCTACGCTGATACCATGATTCCAGCTGCTTTAACCTTCCTTCAAGTTCACACTTCCATATTTTAGAGGTTCCCATGAAAAGAAGCCTTCAGAAAATTCTGTACCTAAACATTTGCCTAACAGCATTTATAGGCATCAGATTAACTACCTTTTGATGCATATACTGTGATTTTAAAATGTTAATATTAGCAACAGTTGAGGTCAGACCTGCATTCTTTTCTGAGAGTTAGAAACAAATAAATTTTTGTTTCAGTAGTTCAGTCAGCTTTAATGGCAGTCAAATCTTGCCCTTAGAGCTTAAAAGATGAATGACATGGGAAAAGTCAGTATTTAGAAGTAGAAAAGTCAAAATTGTTCATGAAAGAAAATTTGTCTCCTGCCTTCTGCAGGGTGTTGTAAGCAATGGAGAGGAAATAAAACAAGACATGACACAGTACTTGACTGCAATTTTAATCAGTTCCACTTCTGTAAGGGATTTTTTAGTTTGTCTGACTAATGCAATACTTTAAAAAGTGTATCCAGCTGAAGGGCAGTTTTCCAACAATCTTTGTCTTAGCAACCATGACACAGTAGTGTTGAGTGAAGAAATAGTTCTCTCTCTAACAAGTACTTTGAATGATTATTTGCAAGCAATTCTCATTACAAATCCCATTCTTTTTTACTAAGTATGGTTTACAAATAGACCATAATTTACTTTTAATATGTTAATAATTTTTCACTCTATAATTTGGACACCTAGTTTTTCAGCTGTGGACTACATAACAATTTAGTTTTCTTACTTAGTGGTGGATGGGTAGTTACCTACATTATCTCTGCTTTCAATGATAAACATTTAAAGTGCAGCAGAGCAAGTATCAGCTAATGAATATAGTTAATGAATAATTTGTACAGACCATTCTGGAAGCATTTTCACCAACATCTATCACCGTATATGTAACAAAACCAAGTAGTATGGTCCTGTGAATAATGCAAATTGAACCTAATATTTTGTTTCACAAACAACAAAATTCAAGGGTCTTCAGTAATGAAAAGAAACATACATTAGCTCAAATACTTATCCAACTTCCTGTAATGGTATTCTTCTAAATACAGATGCGTCTTGAACCAAAGTTTCAAAGTTTAATGCTCTATTTTGACATTTCCAATACAAAAACATGTATATTTTTGTGAACTATTATGTTTCTGTGCATATGCATATACTGTATGGCCGCTAAGACATTGAATAGCTGTAGTTGTGTTTCAGGATACAAGGTGGTGCTGTTTCTTTTCAAAATGGAAAATAATGTATTGATATGATCCTGCAGAAAGCAGTAGTAGAGACACAATGTCTCACTGAGCATAGTGCTTCTAAGAAGCCAGCTTCTCTATCTCCAGTTCTATTTAATCGCTATGCAGTTAAATAAGATGTATATACATATGTATGTTCATATGTGCACATATATATACATCCCAATAAATGGTTTTAAAGCAATAGCAGACTTCAGCCTTGTATATAATGCTGAATTTGAGTATTTGCATGCAGGGTCAGTCTCTCACATTAAAACAGGAAATAAATTATCCTGCATTTTATTGTAGAACTAAGGTACTGGCAACTTTGTGAAGAGTGATTATTTTCTCTGTACCTTACATGAACGAAGGATATTGGACCATTTGAAACTCTAGTAGTTTTACATAGATATTAAATTTCTGTGACCTATTTACTTATGCTTTTGGCCTTCATGTTAATTAGGACACTGTAAAATAATGACAGAGCTTTTATTTTTAATTAAAAAATAGAAATTTGACACATCAAAAAGAAAATAAGCCAACTGCCAAGACTAATACACGATTTGCACTCTTGCAGCACTATGCTCTTCCCAAACCCTTCCCTTCTCCCCAGTACTCACTGTTACCAACATAAACCTTATACCATGTATTGCAAGACTTATTTTCTGAGGTCTCTGCTGGCTGGCATTGTTTTCTTTTAGATCTTTATTTTGTAAGGTTCACCACGCATCCAGGTGCTGCTATTCTTTCTGAGTAGCAGAAGACATTTGGTACCTTGCCGGTTCAGGCCCTTGCACGCAGTACACAAAATGACTATGTTCCTTCTGAAAGGTCCCATTTTGTGAAAGCATTCAAGGAACCTTAGACTGTTGATTAATGAAATATCAGGCTAAATGAACAACAATAAGCTATTTAAATATATTAATGTGATCATAATACTTCTATTAGCATACCTTTTTCAAAATACCTGTTGTGTTAAGGTTCATGATCCTGATAAGATCTTACATTATAGTCGAACTGTGTAAGTGTACAGTTCCACTGAAATCGATGGGATTACTTGCATAAGAGACATTCATGGCTAAGCCTTTGCTGAACTGCAGAATTTAATTTGTGTAGATAATGCCAAAATACATTGCTCACCTTGCCAACAGTTTCTTCTTATATAATCAGGCAAAAAAGAAGTCTTTTCAAACACCTTCACAACATGCCCAAGATATTACATCCTGAATATCCCAGACAGTATCTTCTGGAACTAAATTACTTTGTGTTGAACAGACTGTTAAAATAGACTGCTAAGATCAACATACATTTTTTCATTTGTGCTTCCTGTTCAAAGGTAGCCCAGGTAAAATTTTTATTGATCTGTCTCTATGATTACATAAAATTGTTTTGTGCATAGTCGTACATAGCCACAACGTCATGATATTTGATTGCAGTCTATGTATTTTATTTTGTATGGTTTGATCCTTAGCACCTGCCTCCAGCACCTACTGTCTGTATGTACCTATATACATGGGCACAGAAATCTAATTTTTAATCCTTTAACAAAATAGACTTAGTGATACATGTTTTATCTAAGTAGGTAACTAAATTCCACAATTATCAGTAAACACAAAGAAATACTCACATAGATTTCAAGATCAGTAGCTACTACCATAAGCTCTTTAGTGAATGGCTGTTTAAATCATTAATCCTCATAAATAACTGCGGGTTCATATCTGCATACAAGGCAAGTGATTCTCATCTTACTAATAATGAGCGAAACATATCTTTAAGACTCTCAGAATATGTTCTAATGAAAACTTACAGTGAGATATACATCCTTCTTCCTTCAGGTGGCATGACTGATACTTCCCAATATTTATAGTTGATAACATAGTCGCTGGCATCGTTAAGCAATTTTGAACATTGAAGTCATTCAGGGTAAAAAAAAAATAAAACAAAGTAGCAGCATACCTAGGTAATCCTCTGTAAAAGTTTTCACTACACAGACCTAGAATCTGTTGGGAAATATAAATAGGCAGCCTCTAAGATAGAAACGGCTCCTTACGGGTTTTGATGTTGCTTGTTGTACATTAGTCTGTCAGTTTGGCCACAAATTAGCAAAGAGTAGACTTTGGTAACCAACTACTAATTTGGCAAAGTTAATGCAAACATCATAGAATTTGCCTTTTGTGACAGATCTCTCTTTTCTAATCTCTATTTTAGGCTGACTTTTTCATTCCTTTTTATGCAGGTTATCTAAATGGCAATATCTATTTAAAGAGCAGTACAGAATGTCCAAAATTATGATAAAAGTTATAATTATCTAGCAAGTAAAGGTCAATAAGTCTAAGTCATAAAGCTAGATGACTAAAGTCAGGTTCATTTAATAGGGACTAGTAAATCTCTACTCAACGAAAGGTGTAGAAGTCTAGGGAAAAATGAAATAATGATTGAATGAGAAATGTATACTACAATATTATGAAATCATACATAAAAATGTAGCAGTAGGGATAACACTGGTTATGGGAAAATTTACCTTACCAGCACGAATGAAGTTGTCTCTAGATGACGATGAAGTGTAGACAACAACATGAATCTGACAGCTTCTGAGACCTAAAGGAAGAGTTAGAGGTAATGGAAAAGATTTTGTCTTTATCAGGACAGAAGCATAATTGAAATCTCCACTGAGTATTATACACATTTAGAGTGAAGAGGGGAAATAATAGATTTATGAATTCCAGAAGTCATTATCTGGAGCATGGGTATATATTTTAAGGTAAAATTCACAGATTTTAAGTACTTACGGAATCGCATACTAGCACGTTAACTATGAAACATTGCTCCTTTCCCCATATGAACTAGTGATTGATGGACAAAGGGGAAATTTGAGCTTTTGGACTATACACCAGAATGCATAATGTATTACATTTTCCAATTATGCTTATCACCTAGTGGAAGGTCACCAGCAAGCATATCATTGAAATGATCTGATCAGGCATGCTGTTCAGGATTTCCCATTTGTGTTTTATTATTTTTTTTTCTTACCTGCATTTTCACATTATGCATGGTGGCTTTCAGCCTGTATTCATAAGATGCAGGTTTATTTTTGTTCTCTTACTGATTATTTATGATTATTCCTCATGTCAGGAGGTCTGATCCAAATACCAATGAAGACAATGAAATTAATTCAGGGATTTCTAGGGGCTTTGAATTAGATCTAAGTTTGCAGCTTTGTTCAAATTTATGATGATTACAGTAATCATTAGAACATCTTAGGCATTAAAAGTAACTTTCATTCAAATATGAGAAAGAAGCTAGGTGTTGTTAGGTCTTTTGACACTTAGGAAAGGTTTAAAGAATTTTATTTTACTTTATGGCAATGTCCTTAATAAATTAATTTGAAAAATTGTTTGTAGTTCAATCATTAAGAATTAACTTGAAGTCTTTGGGTTTTATGCTGGCTACCCAGGAGAAAATTAATTGCATGGTGTCAGTAGATTTGGGAGATCTTCAAGTGTGTATGAAACAGGCATTCAATAGTGACATAAATGACCACATGAAATAAAGTTCATCACCCAGAAACTCCTTCCTGGTTCCTCTGAGTCAGTCAAAAATATTAGTATAGACAGATGTCAGTTGTTGTTTTGTGTTGCAGGTTGCCAAGATCATAAAAGAGACAGAGGCCATTGTTAGTGTAATATCCAAGTAGAATATACTTGGGAAGAGAGAGGCTTGAATTCAAGTTTACCACTAAGAGCAGCTTCCAAGTCTCCAGCTTTTGTTCTTCATGCCGGTGCCTTCATATTGCAACCATCTGGCCCTGGAGTTGCAGGTAGGCTTCTGAGCGATGAAGAATAATCTTTAACACCAGAGAGTGGAAAGGGAAGAAAATGCAAATCAGCACTGCTCAGTATTGCACTGACTACTGAATGCTGGGTTTTGGGTAGTTTTTTGCTGTTTTTTTTTTTTAGATAAAAACATAACTCCACTACATATATAAGCAGCGTTTGCTGGTATAGATTAATTTTACTGACTTTCTGAAACCAAAAGGATGACTCTTGTGGCTATAAACATACTTTTCTTCTTTGCTGAGTCTTACGGTTCAACCATAAATATTTACCGAACCATGTAAGTACTAGCTCCACCTGCTGATCAGCTCAACCTGCCTTTCTTCATTCAATGGATTGTGTTGGGCACTGTGTGCTTTCTTTTTTGGTAAAAGATAAAGTATTGTGGCAAGGAGAACTATTTACAAATTCAGGCTGAGTTCTGCAAATTATCTGCCTTCTTTTCAACTCCTGCTCTGTTTCAGTTCTTATTCTGAGCATTCAAATAATCAAAATGGTGTGTTTTACAATGTTCAAAACTGTTTCCACTTTTCATTACGTGATACTTTGTTTAAAAGTTTAGTAGCTTTAATTTTAATGTAAGATAAAAAATTTCATTCTAATGACAAAAAAAATGTTTCATTTGTCCTGGCATCGACATCCTTGCCGTGCTACGGGAGCTATCTCGTGGAGAGGATGAGGGAATACATCTCCCTCTCCCCACCTGGGATTTCTGTGGATGGTTTCATTATGCAGGCTCCCAAGGTCCCTGTTCACCCTTGTGTGAACTGTTTAATAACACTAATTAATACTGTCGGCATATTATGGATTTTGTGGAATGTGGTCTCATCCTGGTGTAAGAGAAAACAGATTTTAGGTGAGGTGATACTGAAATGTGCCCTGAAGCAGCCAGTCCCTGGGTGGCAGGATGTGTGGAAGGATTTGGGCAGGCTTCTGGGACAGTTATCACCTCCCATAGCCTGGGATTTTACACCTGAACAGGCAAACAAGCCTGGCAAACTGAAGCACCACCTGATAGGAGGGTGCCTTGCTTACCCCAATGCAAACAAGCAGTGCTTCTAGCACTGTACGGAGGCCTGGCCTGTGCCTATCGAGCCACAGTTCAATACTCTCAGAGGACTGCAGCTGAGGCAGGGACCCAGACTGCATCTGAGGAAAATATAGTTGAGGTAGGGACCCAAAAAACAATAACTACAGCAATTCCACCAGTAGTGAAAAAGAAACAGTGGACAAGGAGAACAATGGGTCTGTATCATCGGTTAGTAAGAGAGGGGGAAAAAAAGAAAGATTTGATCAAGAAGGTGGACCTTCGACATGGGAATTGGAGGAAGGAGTGAGTGAACTCAAACAGGAATTGGAAACTACCCAGTCCCTGACCTCAGCAGAACTTTGAGACATGCAAAAAGATCACAGCAGCCAGCCAGGTGAGCGGATTGCTCCCTGGCTGCGCTCTGATGCTGGGATAACAGGGCTGACAGTCAGCAACTAGAAAGTAAAGAAGCCCAGCATCTGGGATTCCTTGCTAGAAACCAGGGAATTGAGAGAGGACTTGGAAAAGAGGCAGTAATTTGCAGTCTCTGGAGATGGCTCCTCTCAAGTGTGAGGGCAAGATACCCATTCAAGGAAGATCTTGTGAACTCCCCAGGAAGGTGGACTACTGCAGATGAAGGCGTCCAGTACCTGAGAGAATTAGAAGTGCTGCAAGTCATCTACAGTGATCTTGATGATGATAATCCAGAGGATGTCCTGTGCACACTGGCCATGTGGAGGAAAGTGATGGAAAGTGCCCCTGTGTCATATTCTAACAGCATGGCAGTAATGTATTGCCCGGATATGGATATACCAGCTATGGAGAGAGTGTCTTCTTGGCTCCAAAAATTTGAAGAAAATCTCTGTATCTCCTCATCCCTATGGGACAGTGCCTTGGGTGTCAGGGATGCCCTAAGAAATTAGTCCTCTCCTCTGCCAGTCAGAGGGGAAGGGAGCCCCAGGCACATGATGTGTGGTGCACTCTGTTTCTTCCTGCATGACTAGGGGGAGGATATGAGGAAGTGGCATGGTGAACCCACCTTTAAGCTGGAAGCCTGTGTATGTGAACTGAGAGGGAAGACAGCTGTTAAGAAGGGGCCACCCAAGAAAGCCTGTCAGCGTAGTTGCTGTTGAGACACAAGAAGGCAATTAGCGATCTCCCAGACACAGAAGAACTGAAATCACCTCCCTTGATCCTGTTGAATGGACACCTGGTCTGGCACTGCAAGGGTCAGACAATGAATATTCTGACAGCAATAGAGAGTCCCTGCCTTCAGCCAGGAGGAGGAAAGGGATGACCGGGTATACTGGACTGTGTGGATTCTATGGCCTGGTTCATCAGACCCACAGAAGTATAAGGCTTTTGTAGACACTGGTGCACAGTGTACACTGATACCATCAGGGTATAGGGGCACAGAACACAACTGGATCTCTGGGGTGACAGGAGGATGCCAGTAATTGTCTGTATTGGAGACTGAGGTGAGCTTGACAGGGGACAAGTGGGAAAAGCACACCATCGTGGCTGGCTTAGAGGCCTCTTGTATCCTTGGCATAGGCTGCCTCAGGAGAGGGTACTTCTAGGACCCAAAGGGGTACCAATGGGCTTTTGGTGTAGCCACTGTGAAGAGAAAAGATCAAACAGCTCTCTACCCTGCCTGGCCTCTCAGAAGATCCTTTCATTGTGGGACTGCTATGAGTTAAAGAACAGCAGGTGCCAATTACTACCAGGATGGTGCACCAGTGACAATACCGCACAAACTGAGACTCCTTGGCCCCCATTCATGATCTGATTTATCAACTGGAGAGTCAAGGAGGCATCAGCAAGACTCACTCAGCTTTTAATAGCCCCATATGTCCAGTGCAAAATTCTGATGGAGGGTGGAGGTTAACAGTAGTTCAGTGGCCTGAATGAAGCGATACCACCACTGAGTGTTGCTGTACTAGACATGTTACATCTCCAATATGAGCGGGAGTCAAAGGCAACCAAGTGGTATGCTACAACTGACACAGCCAATACATTTTTTTCAGTTCCTTTGGCAGCAGAGTGCAGGTCACTGTTTTCATTCATGTGGACGGGTGTCCAATATACCTGGAACTGACTGCCCAGGGGTCGAAACACAGCCTTACCATTTGTCATGGACTAATCAAACTGAACTGGAAAAGGGTGATGCCCCTGAACATCTACAATACATTGACGACATCATTCTGTGGGGCAAGACAGCAGAAGTTTTTGAAAAAGTGTAGAAAATAATCCAAATCCTTCTGAAAGGCAGTTTTGCCATAAACCGAAGTAAAGTCAAGGGACCTGCACAGGAGATACAGTTTTTGGGCATAAAATGGCAAGATGGGCATCGTCAGATCCCAATGGATGTGATCAATAAAATAGCAGCTATGTCTCCACTGACTAGCAAGAAGGAAACACAAGCCTTTTTAGGTGTTGTGGGTTTTCAGAGGATGAATATCCCAAATTACAGTCAGATTGTAAGCTCTATCTATCGAGTGACCTGGAAGAAGAACAATTTTGAAAGGGGTCTGAGCAACGACAAGCCTTTGAACAAATTAAACAAGAAATCGTTCATGCAGTAGCTTTTGGGCCAGTCCAATCAGAACAAGGTGTTAAAAATATGCTCTACACCACCGCTGGGGAGAATGGCCCTACCTGGAGTCTCTGGCAGAAAGTACCAGGGGAGACTCAAGGTCAACCCCTGGGGTTTTGGAGTCAAGGATACAGAGTATCTGAGGCCTGCTGTACTCAACTGAGAAAAAGATATTGGCAGCATATGAAGGCGATTGAGCTGCTTCAGAAGTGGCTAGCTCGGAAGCACAGCTCCTCTTAGCACCCTGACTCCTGGTCCTGGGCTGGAAGTTCAAAGAGAGGGTCCCCTCTACACATCATGCTACTGATGATATGTGGAGTAAGTGGGTTGCACTGATCACACAGCGGACCGGAATGGGAAACCCCCATTGCCCAGGAATTCTGGAAGTGATCATGGACTGGCCAGAAGGCAAAGATTTTGGAATGTCACCAGAGGAGGAGGTGATGCATGCTGAAGACACCCCACCGCATAATAAACTACCAGCAAATGAAAAGCAATATGCCCTGTGCACTGATGGGTCTTGTTACATTGTAGGAAAACATAGAAGATGGAAGGCTGCTGTATGGAGTGCTACTCAAGAAGTTACTGAAGCCACTAAAGGAGAAGGTGAATTGAGACAGTTTGCAAAAGTGAAAGAGATCCAGCTGGCTTTAGATATTGCTGAATGAGAAAAGTGCACAGTACTTTATACTGATTCATGGATGGTGGCAAATGCCCTGTGGGGGTGGCTACAGCAATGGAAGAAGAGCAACTGACAGAGAGAGGCAAACCCGTATGGGCTGCTCCATTGTGGCAAGATATTGCTGCCCAGCTAGAGAAGCTGGTTGTAAAAGTACGTCATGTGAATGCCCACGTCCCTAAGCGCTGGACCACTGAGGAACATCAAAACAACCAGCAGGTGGATCAGACTGCCAAGATTAAAGTGGCTCAAGTGGATTTGGACTGGCAACATAGGTGTGAGTTGTTTATGGCTGGGTGAGCCCATGACACCTCAGGCCTCAAGGAAGAGATTCAACATATAGATGGGCTTGTGACCAATGGTGGTGGACCCTGGGGTGGACTTGACCAGGGACATTATTGCACAGGTTATCCATGAATGTGAAACATGCACTGCAATCAATCAAGACAAGTGGGTAAGGTCTCTGTGATATGGAGGATGATGGCAGAAATACAAATATGGGGAGACCTGGCAGATTGTTTATGTCATGATCCCGCAAACCAGCCAAGGCAAGTGCCATGTGCTTACAATGACGGAAGCAACCACCAGATGGTTGGACACATATGCTGTGCCCCATGCCACTGCCAGAAACACTATCCTGGGCCTTGAAAAACAAGTCCTCTGGTGACAAGACACCCCAGAAAGAACTGAGTCAGACAATGGAGCTCATTTACTTAACAACTCATAGATACCAGGCTTCCTGTTGGGGAGTTAAACCCCAGTTCCTCATGTGACAGGTGGAGATACTTACAACTATAGAGAGCGACCGCGTGGTTCTTTTGTTGCCAGCTGGGGCTAAACGACAACATTTAGGTATATCATTACATTCTTTATGATGTTGACATTTGCATGCTGTTACACTTCTCCTTAGTTGAAAAGAGAACTGGAAGAAGTTACTACTTCTTTCCTAGGGCTTGATCTCATGAAGAGTTAAAATCTTTACATTCATCCAGCATAGCACTTAAACACATACTTTGGTTTAAATGGTAATTCACATTCAGCTGGGAGTAAAAATGTATTTAGAATCACGCAGATACATCTCTGGAGATTTGCTACTTTGCAGCACCCAACCCTTATGTTCTACAAGTCGCAAACATGAATGTATTGTTAGCCTTTATGTGCAGAAGAAAAAAGATGCATGGGCCTGTTAGTGACTTTCTGTGTATATTGTAAATATCTGCAGCTGCATTCTTTTTAAAGCTTGGCTTATTTTTGCAGCTGAGTGAAAGGTACTGCTTGGTTTACAATGCACAGCAAATCCAATTAAGGGAATAGTGCTGCTGAAATTCTTTTCACATTGAGATCAAAACCAGCTTTGCTAAACCACATCATTTTTTCCAGTAAGCGTAGAACAGAGACAATTATATGCATTAAAAGGAGTTTTTCCATGCAATAAATGTTACGCATTAGCCAGTATCTTCTTTTTGTAATATGTTTGTCACTCGTATGGAAGAGTGGATAATTGTATAGTGAATGAAGCTCAGGAAGAACATCAATTACAGGTATTGAAGAAAACATAACACTGGAATTGTGAATAACAACTTGTTTATTTAATGTCACTGTACACAGCATTTGTATTGTCTAGGAATGTGTCTGTAAACATTTCTGTTTATCCATACAGAAATGACCTGGACTGTGATCACTGTAATAGCAAGAGTTTCAATTAGTTTCTTTCACAGTGAATTTGGTACTGATATTTCCTCTCTCTTTTCAGTGAAAGGAAAAAAGAAAAATGTGAGGTGTACCGTAGTGAATGCAAAAGGAAGTGTAACAAATAGGACATGTTTCTTGTATGCCTGAGGATTTTGGCTTGGCATTTGGATCAGGTGACATGGAAAGGTAGGCAGAATGAGAGATAACATATCTAAACCTGCTTGCACAACATAAAATCCCCCCTTCGTTCCAACTGTCTCCCAGCAACAACAGCAAAATCTCTTGAGTTAATGTGCCAAGTAATAAACCAAAGCAGAACTTTTCAATTTTTTAAAAAAATAACCTTGACAAGAGAAATGCAGAAGGCGAGGAAGGAAAGATAAAGAGATCTCCCTCTGTTAGTTTAATACATTTGTGATTCCCTTAGAGATCACAGGGACTATCTTGATTTAGAAGTGTAGATGATAAGAAGCAGATGCTAAACAAGGTGTGCTTTCCTCAGATGAACCAAGGTGAATTTTCTGCTATGAAAGCCAGCATAAATGAAAGATGTTAGATTAACAATAACTTATGCTCTGCACTCCAGGAACTCTTGGGAGAGTTAGCAAGTGTGCCAGTAGAGGCAAAGAACTATTGGCATCATGTTTCCTTGGGAATATTGCTGCTAGCGAAGAGGAAAGGGAGACTGATGTGTGTTTTAATGAGCTTCAGATTATTTCTGAAACTTCTGAAAACTCTTTAAAGTGGAATGGAGATTAGGAGAGTGAAAATAGTTTTTAAATGCCTATTTAATTCTATCATTTTTTCCCTAAGCCTTCTTATCTCCAAACCAAAAAAAAAATTTCCATTTTATTGTATGGAAACACAGCATCTGTTAGGTCCATGCACACTGCTGTATTTATGGGTTAAGCCGTTCACTTCGATGAAAATCTATCAAAGTAGTTTATGAGAAGATTAATATTGTTACCTTTCATAAAAGCAGAGAGGACTACACTAAAATATATCCTCAAATCCTTCCTTCTTTAGCAGTTGTATTCTGATCCCTACATAATTTCAAGTCACTGAATAACTTTATATCATGTAGTACTTGTTAATTTAAGTGATAAGAAGCTCATCTGCACACACAAAGAAAGACCAGAGAAGCAATGGCAGGAGAATTCGTTCAATAACCTGCCCCGGCTGCTCCCAGGCCACCAGCCAAAAAGAGCCATTATCTTAACAAGACCAGAGGAGCACAGGGGCACAATGACAGGCACGAACCCAAATCAAGGGCTCTGGAGGAATGCTCACCTTGCCCAGCACCCCCTGGGCCTGTCCTAGCAAAGCCATCATCTCCGTTGTCCAGGTGTGAGACCTGCCACTATGACCCATTGGGAGCAGCTCTATGGATCACCTTTCAGATTATAGGGGGGTCACTGCCTAGGGATGTGGGGGGATACATTATATGATGCAGGGAAAGAGCATTTTTGGGACTGAACAGGGCTTATTATAGAATATTTAGGGGAGGAATCAGAAGCAGAAAAAGAGGGGTTTAGTTGATGTGGGTAGGAAAAAGTGGGAAATAGAGGGATAAGGAAATAAATGGGATCATTGTCATCTAAATGGTTTGTTGGTCAATACACTTCTCTGCTCATGCCCTGTGCCTGATCACCTCATTTTGTCCTATCTTCTTATTAAACTCTATCTTCAGCTATTTTCTAATAAGAGGGTCTTTAGTCTGTGTGTACATGGGGGCGAGTGCAGATGTGCAAGTGAGTGTGTGATTCCTAGCGACGATCAAGCTGGACTAACCAGTGAGTACGTGCAGCCTGGGAGTCAGGAGGTGAGTGGGCCTCTGAGGGCCACCTCTGGGTGTGAAAGTACTTCTGTGTCTCTAACGGCAAAAGCACAGGCAATTCAGCTGTGGGACCAGAGAGTGTGTGTGAGTGAGAGAGGTCTGTACCAGCCACTGGAGTGGGGCTGTGGCCCCAGGGGCTCGTAAGTCCAGATGCCAGCAGCTGGGGAGATAAGGATCAAGGGGCAGCTACTGGGCAGGTTGAATGTCTGAGCCTAGCTGACGGGTGGACCTAGCTTGTACATATGCATACACATATTTTTTCACCTTTGGAAATCTGTCCTGCTCAGTCAGAGAGGGGAGAAGGATGACACCATTGGTACTGCTGGTTTTCATGTGAGTGCTCTGTGTGTCTGTCTGTGATATGTAGCCAAACCTGTATATATGCATAAATATACATATATTGTAGGTAACATAAACTACTTATCAGGTATACATTCTTAGCATGACTACTGAATAAACTGAATGACTGACTCAGACTAGAAGGAAGCCAGGCCCCAGAGACAACCTGAGGAAGTCCAGGCAGTGTGGAAGGAGGGATCCTCTATGCTTCCAAGCTCATCTGATTGTGTAATTTCAATATCACTCAAGACAGAACACCACCTGCAATGGAAAGAATTACATTCAACATTTTCTACTTTCTGATCTTCTTGTCACCCAGGGCACTTTTATTCATTTTAGCAGGATTTGCAAAGTCAAATGTCGAATTGGTTTGTCTATTTATAAGTGCTTATAGGTATCCAGAAATTAGTCTAAGTTTCCAATCTTAATAGAATTAAAATTCTTTTCAGCTGGATTAAAATGTTATGATTTTTATTGGTTTGTCATTGTTCACAAAAACAGACAAAACCAGTAAAGATGAAAAAGAGTCAGAAATACAGAATTTCTTGCTTATTTTAGAAGCCTTTCTACTGCAGGTTTTTTGCTTAAGGTATGTCTTCAAATCAAATCCTTTTGTCATGCTACTTTGCTGAAATAAGGTCATTATGCCCAACACACATGCCCAAGAAATAAAAAAAATATAATCACCTGCATTTTGCAAACAGGGTAAACTAAACAAGGGAGTTTCAAAGCCTGAGAGTCTTTCTACTTCACAAAGAAGTTCTGGTTTATTTTTAATGGTTTATAACCTTTGCAGTGGGATATTGCATGCTCCCTGCAATATACAGGGAATACACCTCAGAATTTGCAGCTTCATGCCAGGCAGCACTAATGTTAAGCACAAAGGTGACAGCACACCTGTATCAGGTTCCAGATCATTCTGTCATATCTGTGAGGCTTCTATATCTGTCTTTTTCTAGAGAGATGTTCAATACTGAACCTACCATACCCAGCAAAGAACATCAAGGCTTGTATGTGTGAACAGCAGACACCTCAGCAGGCACTGGCAAGGAAATTATCACAGGAAAATTGAGCTGCTAAATTTAATCTTGTCTAGCTCCTCACTTAAAGCAGTATCAACTGTATCTATTCCGTTCCTGACAGACCTTTCTTTACCTTCTCTGTTTGTAAAGCCCTCCGATGGCAGTGATGGCCCTGCCTGTTCTGCCTTTCTCTGCTGGTGCCCATGGGTCTGACTTTCTATTCCAGAGCACTGACACTTTTTTCCAACAGTTTCCCTGAATACTTCTTGCTGCAGTTTTCTCCTTCTGTACACCATGGAAAAAGGGAAAAGACCATTTCTTCATCTGTGACAGCTTCTTTTGTACTTGAACAGTATTATTGTTCCTTCCTTTTCTTAGGCTAAGCAACGTTACGTCTTTTATGTAAATTATATATAATTGTTCCCTCCCTCCTGTACTAGTGCATCCTGCTTGTGGAGGATCTTCTACTTGTTCCAGAACTTTTTTCCCTTTGCTTGCTTAAAATGCTGTAGTCTGAATCAGTGTTAAAAGCCATCCCAAAGTCAAGATACATATCCATACTACTTCTTTCCTACCCACAAGATCTACTTGTCAGTTGTAGAAAGAAATGTGCTTTGCTTAACATGATTTGATCTGACATATATACCCAAGCTGCTTGTTATCTTCCACAGATTTACAAATTGGCTTTTTGATTATTTGGAGTTCTTTTGAAGGTAGGATCTATAAAAGTTGAGGTGTTCTCCTTTGTTTGCTGAAGTTCAGCACTGCATTTTTCCTTTTTCTGGTCTTTTGATTCGTCTGTCATCTTCCACGAATTAAGAATAGCTGCTGTCATTTCAGAGATTACTTCAGCTGTCTCTCATGAAGTCCATCAGACCTGCCAATCTTAAAAAACTAAATATGCTTTTAGCTACCATTTTAATTTCCTGTCCAAATATCCTAACATTCTTTGCTCTTATTAACTAAGGTTGTTCTTTTCAATTGGGCAAAGGTGTCCTAAATTATACTTAGGTCACCTGCTAGTTATCAAGTGTTCCGTCTTGTTGACTATTGACCAGTTACTGCTTTGTTTTTATTTTTACTGTTGTTACTGTGGAGTTGATTCTTGATACTTTGGATGCCTCTTGCTATTCGGATCTCGTTTCATGCCTGTCAAATCAACTTCCAGTTGGTTGCAAGGTGCTTGGTTGGTTTGGTTTTCCATTCACTCTTCGCATGGTTTCTCCTTGCTTTTGAATCAATGAAGAGCACCAGATTTATCCAAATAGATGACTTGTTACCTCTTTTAGCTGTCATAATTTACATGAGTTCCCTAAATGTAATTTTTTTGAGAAAATACCAGTTTCTCATGACACTTTTTGTCCCTTTGACTTGCTGCGCATAAAATGTCTCTTATGAATTTGATGAATTTATTGAGAATAATTTTCTTGAAATTTTCTTCAAGAATCATAACAGGTTTTGAAAATCACTCCCAAATTGCTTTTCAGCTCTTCAAGCAACCCTTCCCTACTTATTGGGAGTAAATCTACTGAAAAATCCCCCCTATTTGTTCTATTTTGTTTCTTCTCCTGTTCTGTCACTTTCTGTAGTATTGTATACTAGCCTTAATTGACCTAGACCATATATTTGAATTCTAAATTTACATCTTTTAAATTAAACAGTACCTTGACATGTTCAATTGCACTGCAATGTGATTGTTGATGTTAATAAGATGTTAGAATGGATTGTCTCAAATTTATTCTTAACAGTTCCTCAAAACTCAGAGCATTCCAGGAACCATTTCCATTAAGCAATTTTCATGCAGCCACTCTGTTCTGGCGGAAAAAGAGAGCTACTTGGAGAGATACTGGCGGTTTCATGCCGGCCGGTCTTGGTAAATGAAACTATTTACTATTATAAATGCAGTCACTGAGTCACCACACTGAATGACAGCTACATTTGGAATTGTACTTGATTATTCTAAAAAGTTGCTCATTTTGACATTCTTGCCACCCCTTTCATGGATACTGGAAATTCCTTCCTTTCACAATATATAAATATTAGATGCCTTCATGTCCAGGGATGGATCAGACTGCAGCATGTGACAAAACCACTCTGGTCCTGTTGTTTAATAGTACTTTGTTCTGTAATGCAGAATTTACAAAGAAGCTTACCAAGATTCATGCTTGCTGCACTAGATATATTAGTCATTTGCCCCCCAAATTTTGATCTCTTCTATAAATGCAATATGATGAAAAAGGTCACAACAAACTTTATAGTACAGATTTTCTGTTGCTTTTACTGCTTTATCGCTAAATTTTTGATGTGTTACTGTTCTCCAGATAACAACTTTGTCTCTTTATCTTTGTATAAAATTAATCGAACATCAGAAAACATCATCAATCAGAAATTCATCCTCACTTCTAGTAAAGAAATAAAATAGAAAAATAATTTTGTGGCCATAAAAATTGATCTGCCTCAGGCTTCTGAGTGCAGCTTTCTTTATAGACTCTATTTGGTGAAAGAAAAAAGTAAAGCTTCAGACTAAGTTTGCAATATATACTGTATAATGCATTTCCACAGTATTAAACATGTTTTGGTATTTATTCAAGCCACTTGTGCTGACTGGAGAATTCCATTACCGATTATTTTTTGTGTAGAACACTAGAAGAATAAAAAATATTCAAATAGACCTACTGAGCCAAGAGTCCTGATTCAGCAGAGTATGTAGTCAAGAATAGTAACTGTGCTAGGATGATTAAGGAATGTCACATTTTCTAGCCAATGTGTGGAATAAGATAATTAATAATGTATCTAGTAGTTTTGACTGTCCAGACAAAATGGCTGAAAAGTATTTATAATTATTTTAACCGGTGGCAGCACTCAGCATGGTTCCAGAGGGAAACTTAGACTCAAATCTTTGGAAATATAGAGAGATATTTGAGTCTTTCCACTATTACACCATTCCTAGAGAAGCCCTTGATAACTACACTCATACTTACATTTAGCATATTTTTAAATACCTTAGTGATAAAAGGCCCAAGTAGTTACAAATTAGAATTATCAACACCTCTGTCCCTCTCAGAGTGTAAACTAGTCCTATGTGATTGAGAGGAAATTATTTCAACTACATAACGCACTTGCGAAAAGTTATATTCACAGTAGTAGAGTTGTACTGAATATTTAGGGCTGGATTTCAAACATGAGAGTTGTTTCAGGTTTCTGAAAAATGTTACTGACTTTTTATTATGAAGCAATTATGTTTCCTAGAAAAAGAAAAAAAATGTTGAATCTTAGGAGCTTTTTCTAATTCTGATATGATTTAGACAAAGAGTGCTGAGGCCTGAAAACCTCCTCAACAACATGTGTTTATTGAACTCAATGAATATCTGAGTCTTGATCTTTCAACAATGTTACTAGATGACCTTGATAGAATAAATTGTAATAAGCTAGTGAAATCTGGTGCTGATATAAAGGCATTTCAACACAGGGAATAATCAAAATGTTATAGAGGAAGTGGGCTACCTTCAAGCTTTAAGAAACAGAAATTGAATGTAATGTAATGATAAAATAAAGTTCAAGGTCACTTGCTCAGGAATTAATAGGAAAATCCACGATAAACTTGGACAGAGTAGATGAAAATGACAGAGGAAGAAAAAGATCTGTCCATTTTGATTAGTCACAGGACATCCTTGAGCTTCAATAGGATGAAAACTGGTTTAATAATTATGCATGCAGAATGGCTAGAGAAAAGGTAATGGTTATCCCTGAAAATAACAAAACAGGTGTTTATAAAACATTAGAGGAAAACAGGAAAAACTGTGCTGGTCATGAGTAAATTCATGCTAGAAGTTAGAAGAAATTCCTAGGTTATGAAACAGCCAGGATATCATCCTTCCAAATTACAGTAGTGGTAGAAAATTAAATGTGTTTGGGCAGAAGTGGAAAAACTAATGGCAATGATAGGAAACACTATCTGATGATGCAAGAGGTTATTTCCAGTCCTATATTATGTCAGTGCTCTGGTTTCCAAAGAGTAAACTTATTTGAGACAAAAATAAAAGCATGTTGTAATGTTCTTCTTATTGTTGTCGTTGCCATATCATAATTTTACATTTTCTGTTATTCCACCCAAAATATCTTGGCAAGACTCTCAGATACAGCAGTTAAGCAAATAACTACACTTTATGTCCCTGCTGTCCTTTATAAAGGAAAAATCTGTCCTTTCATCAGTTGTGAACCTATTGTAGTATGAATTTACTATTTTTAGAGCAACCAATAGGTGGCTGGTAGGTTGATGGCAATTCTAGAAATTCTAGACTGCCTCTGAAAGGCAAATGGGATAAAAGAAAGCAACTGTTTTGTTTTTATTTCTCCAGCAGTCATCAGTATTTTGTAACAAGATAATTATTTCTGATCTAGACCAATATTCCAGCTTTCAACTTCAAAATCACATGAATCTATAGAGACAACTTTGAGGCCTGAAATAGAGTTTTTGTTTTGTTTTATAAAAGTTCCACTCATTTTGAAATTTGAATGAATAGGGGAGGTCTTCTCGGCAGATCCCAGTGACTGTGAAGGTACAAAGTGAAAGAGAAGAGGGGAAAAAGGGGGTCAAGGACGTTTTCAAATTTTCACTACTCTAAGGACTATTCCTGTTTATATAAATGTTGAGTTTTGGCAGAGTAATTTATGTATACCCTCATTTATCTGTCAGAGCAATGATTGCTGTGCATGTACATTTAATCCTAAAGAATGGCTGTTTCTGATCTCGCATGCAAAAATTCATAAATGATGATTGATTGTAATAATGTATTTTTTAATATTAGCATTTACAATTCCATGTGCTTGCTGATTTTTAAGCCTATTTTCAGTACGTACAATGTTCAGTACATTTGTACATTCTATGACCTTGTTTCCTGATGATTAGAAGAATGTAATTGCCTTTCTTACCATGCATTTGCATCCTAAAGAAACATCTTTGGCTATTTAAAACATGAGTAGATAGTAAGAAAAGTGATATAAATGAAAACTACGTGCTGTGGGACAGTGGGGAGAAAATAAGAAATGTAGTCAGTCTTAAATAAAAACATTTACAGACTCGTGAATACCCACAGATTAAACTTACATTTTGAAAATTTGAAGTAAGTACTAATTGAAGAAACATTAAATGCAGCTGATGAGACTAAAATCTGTATTTTTACTTCCCTTGTGAAACAGTAATATTTTTTTTCTAACAGTATAAAATCCTTTAATATCAGTGATTTTTATCTGATAGCTAAGACTACCTTATTTCCTTTGAGATTTCTTGCCATTACAAGAAAATCCACACAAACGAATTGTTAAACCTATGCAGGGAACTGCAAACTGCAATCAAACTGTACATGATTCTTGTAGGTTCTGCTAACAGATCTCCCACCTTTTCATCTTTTAACTCCTTTCTTGGATGCTTACACGTTCACTATGTCTTTACATTTACTCTGGAAATAAGAATGAAAGAGTTATCTGTCATAGATGAAGGTGCTATGTCTATGTACCAAACAACTTGGAAATGCTTTGAAGATTTTGAGGAAATAGACCATATAGTAACAAAGTTTTAATATCTTTTATAGCTAAAATGGGAGTCTAGAGAGATTGCAGGAGAGCATTTTTTTCAGATACCAGGAAGTCAGATGGTAGAAAGATACTCTGAGTTTCCCAGATATGGATCCCCAACTGGCAGTCAGTCAGTACCTGGCAGTACCAGCGTGCCTTTTTCTTTCTTCTCATTGGGAATTTTAGGGATATTCTTTCACATTTCAAGAAAGACCAGACTACAGCCTGTCGCTCAAGTTTGAATTGGGTGTAGGTGTCAAGGATGTGGTAGCAGAGGGGTCTTCAGGGGCGGCCTCTGTGAGGAGAGGCCAGGGCTGCCCCGTGCCAGGCACGGCCGGTTCCAGCTGGCTCCAACCGACCCCACCGCAGGGCGCGGCTGAGCCCAGCAGCCAAGGTGGTGGCTCCTCTGGGAAAGCGTATGTGAGAAAGGGCAGTAAACATCAGACAGACAAAGGAGGAGAGGAAAAAAGTGAGAAGCAGAAGTATGAACACCAAAGTAAGAGAAGTAGAGCAGGAGGTCTCCAGGCACCAGAGAAGAGTTTCCCCTGCAGCCCCCTGGGAATACCACAGTGAAGCAGATAACCACACTGCTGCCCAGGGAGGACTGCACCAGAACAGGTGGAGCATTCCCTGAAGGAAGTACAGCCCTTGGAGAGCACAGGTGGGAGCAGAGGAAAAGTGTAAGGGGGAAGAAGTAACAGAGAGGAGCTGCTGTCGATTGACTGACCGCTGACCCATCTGCGCTGCTCAGGGGTCAGGTGTGGGCAGAGGTAGGCATGAAGGAGTGAAACTGGGCTTGGGAGAGGGAGGAGGAAAGGCTTTGTTCTACTGTTAACCTTTATTTCTCTCCACCCAAATCTATTTTGCTTGACAACAAATCAACTGTCCCCAAGCTGAGTCTATTTTGCCTGTGATGGTAACTGGTAAGTGATTTCCCTGTCTTCACCTCCACCCATGAGCTTTCTCATGCTACTTTCTCCCCCTGTCCTGTTGAGGAGTAGGGGGTGAGAAAGCAGCTGGGTGGGCTTTTGGCCCTTAGCCAAGATTAACCCACCACATGGAGTTTTACATTTTTCTTCAAAAGGTGTGCTTTTCCTTACATTATAAGCCTCCATATCATCTTTCAAGGCCTCACATTATGAAAAAGTCTCACGTCAAATATTTGGATGCCTTGGTTCCTATGAAACCTTTACACACATGGAAGTGGTGATGACTGGAAAAGTAAAGGGGGAGGAAGAGATAACCAGCAATTAGTAAATCTTACTATTTGCACAAGATATTGATGTCTGGCTATCAGTGCACAAAAAAATGTCGTTTTCTAATGTTTTGGATTAAGCATGTTCTGTCTGAAGAAGTATTGTTATTTTTGAGGACGACGAGATAAATGGGTGATGTTTACAGTTTGCAGTTACTCTTGCAAAAGCAGAAGATACTGAGGACCGGTATAATTGATGGGTTGAATAACAGACTACAAAACATTTCACATCTCATTTAGATGTTTGAATGTGGCTTAATTTATGATGAACTCATTTACAGTAGTTGGTGGCAGTTATTTTACAGTTCTAAAAAGAGAGAAAGAGACAGATAGACAAGGTGGGCTATATATGTATATAAAGGTCTAAGACTGTGTATGTATCATAGCAACCAATACTTCTATATCTCAATATGCAATGGCTATTTTACAGTTGCAGACTCTCTTCTAGGATGTCTTGTTTGTTCCCAGATTAACACAAAAGCAAAAGTGCCCATTTTTAGATCATCACAAACAGTAATATTTAAGCAATCTTAGCAGAGAAACCAAAGACTGCAAAAGATCTTAGAGAAAATAACTTAGAGAAAATAAAAAAAATGGTCATTTAGTGGCTGGATTGAAGCCAAAAGTGGCCATTGATCACTTGTATCAAATTGTGCATTCCAGTATATAGACTTCTAATAAGGACTAAAATGTTTTTGGACACTCCTCCCCCCAAAAAAAACCCCAAATCTAAAACAAAAACAAACAAAAAAACCCACCCTCCAAATTTTAACCTATTAGTATTAGACTGTTGTCTTCAGTATTGGCTCATAGGTTTTTATTTCAATAGCTGTTCATATATTCTAGAAAGAGTTCACTAAAAAAGGTAAATCAGGCAATTCAAAGCATATTTATAAGTTTTGTAGTTTCATGGGAGGTAGTACTGACAGTATCAGAGTAAAGAATGGTGCAAATACCTTACTGGGTTTCCCTGATGCAGCTACTAATTTTGTGCCTGTTGTTACATGCGTATGGATATCTTTCTCCAAATCCTACTTCTGCCTCTTTAAAAAAAGCAGTTTATACCATCCTGAAAGTGCTCTGCTGTTTGATGGTCCATCAGTACATCGTTTAAATATTTGCTTAAAAAACATAGAAATAAATGGTGATTCTCCCTAGTGCTTAGATGAACTAGAGCATGGTATTGTAGTAACATGTAATACATTACCAAAAACCCAAATCTTAAAATCTTTATTAATTTTTTTTCGTTTTTTGTTCCTGTCAAATCACCACTAATTTCAGTAAAGGCTGCAGTTCTTTGTATAGTGCAGTGTTTATTCCAAAGTGGATTGAACCAATACTCTGAATATACACAGTTACACAGGCTACTGCAATGGATTTCAGCATGACATTTCACCACTGTGTTTGATATACACAGTCTAGTTTTTATAGGTCTCTCTTAAGTTAACTCAATTTTATGACCACAAAAATTGCTATCTACATAACATTAAATCTGAAAAATAACTTGCATGAAATATGATCCGTATGCATGGTACTTACCATAGTAAATATAATCTCTTTGTTACAGGCTGCTTGTCACAGTGAAATAGAACTGGAAAGTTTATAGGTAAGGATGGTACAAGTATTAAGCACAAATTGTTCTTACATTCTTTATATTTATTACAAAAAGCAAAATGGAGTCAACATCATTCCTTGTTTAGTGTGAGTATTTCTTACACAGTACTAAGTATTTTCTTTGTTCATATAAATTTTGGTAGTTAAGATCTTTTTTTCACACAGGAAGTCTTCAAAAAGAAATCATTATATATTGTAAGACCTGAGGACCGTGTGGTCCCGTGCTGCTGTTTCACAGTTACCAGTCCCAGAGCCTTAAAAAAAGTGCAAGTTCTTCAGCATTAAACAGAATTGGGTAAAGTCTTTGCCACGTTGTACTCTAAATGTTAAAGGCTTCCAAACCTGGTGGGCTTCTGGACCTGCAGGTTCCTACTGTCCCAGTCTGATAGAAGTGGCTGCTGCTGCTCATATCTGCAAGTCTGACTGGTAACAAGGAGCTCCAAACATGCAGATGCACACACAACATTACCACTACATAGCTCAGTGCAGCCGCAAGAGCATTGCCTTATGGGCACCCACAAAAACATGAACAGCACTTACATCAGCACGGACAGCACAGGCCTCAGCTCTGTATTTCAGGATGGGGCTTTGCTAATGTCTCTGACACACACGCACTCAGAGATTCACCCAGTAGCCAGCCCTGGTCACTTTGTGCAAGGCTGGCCTCCAGATCCCAGTTGCTACAGCTGCTGGTCCCCCAATGAACAGGCCCCTGTGGCCCACAGTCCTTTCTGCAGTTGTTGCCACCCAGGGCTCTTGTCCTACTTACCACCTGGTCTGGCTTGAAGTTTGCTGGTGACTGCATGCATACACTGCCCACAAACACACTGGACAGCCCACTCACACAGCAAACAATCAGGAATAAAGCTTACTGAGGAGACAGGACAGCAGTCAAGTGCGGGCTTGGCCATATAAGAATAATGACAGTTTGCTTACATTTGGGCAGCTCTTTTTCCTTGTTTCTCTCCAGTTTCCCACACTTGTTCTTCTCCAAATCACCTGGATCTCTTTCTTTTTATGCCTTTCATTCTTCTTAAAAGTGTCACATAGTAAGTCTTATATAATCCCACATGACACCTCAACTATCACACAATAAATCTGCTTTTTCCCATGAGGCTAAGGATAGTCTTGTTTCCCCTTTCTATCAGTTGGAAAGTTCAATGTGAACTTGTCCAAGGCTTTGGGTCGTTGCTTCAATGGCCCATCAAGCAGGAACCTAAGAGTCCTGATCTCTGGTATTGTCTCTTATCTCCTGCACCTTAGGGGTTATATACTTGGGTGTTTAATTTTTTTCCTTCTATTGTGTCTCATACTAGACTCTTATGCTGAATATACAGTAACCAGATATCCTCACAAACTGGATATCGTTCCACTAAACTGATCTCTCCTAGTAAGTGTCAGCTTACGTCTTGCAGCAAAGGGCTTAGCAGTCTCTCTCGATTTCCTTATTAGTATTCTTAAGCAGTTGGGAGTGAGTCCCACTGTCTAATTACACGTCATGTGAAGAAGTATTTTCTCCTACTGTTTTTTAAAATCCTCGATTCTTTTATTATCATTGTGCTGTCTTTCTAACTGTGGTATAAGACCAGAAGAACAGACATTTGTCTTCTGTAGGCCATTCATTATTTGATATGCATTCATCGTAGCTCTTTGTATGAATATTGTTAGTAAAAAAATCTCAGTCTTTTCAAACTCTTTTCAAATGAGTGTCTTCCTTGATCTTGGTCATTCTTTCCAGGTTTCTCTTCTCCACGTATTTATTTGAGGTAGGTAGCCAAAGAAAAACATGGACCTTCTTGAAACAGGAAACAGGAGATTTAGATAGCATTCACCTTCATCCCCATTTGTCTTATTTTGATGTTGTAACCCATTCCCTTCAGCTGTGCATAGATTCTTTCATAGATTTCTACAGCCTGGCAGAAGCTGTAAAAATACATAAAGACTGGGATCTTGTGCGTAAGCTGTCTCCCAACACCATATCATAGTGCATAGAGTGTTCCGAAAGAACTTTGAAACTCTGTGCTATTCATCATCTTACTTCTTATGCAGCCTAATGTTTTGTTTGCCTTCTGACTGCAGTTGTAAATTAAGCAAATATCTCTCAATTACTGAAATGACTAATGTTTCCTTTCCTGAGACAGAGGTAAGGTTTTTTTCATGTATAAATTGCTTTGCACTTATTTATTCTGAATGTCATTTCCCCCTTCACTTCGTTTGTTTAGTTCTCTCTAACATTTTACTTAATCCTCTGGTTTGGATTAATTAAAATAATTTTGTAAACTTCAGATTTTGCTGTTACCTTGCTTGTCACTTATTAAATGTAATAAGCACTGTGGGATTTAAAATGAAAATGAATGACTTGATAGCAGCCAACACATTAATACTCTGTTTAGCTGTGCATATCAGAATTTAGGGAACAAGTTTTTCTAATAGTATAAATTAGTAGCTGCATGAAATATGTGTAAAAGAATTGCAAAGCCAGTTATCATTCTTGTAATGTCATTTGAATTCCTGATTTGTCCAGTGTAGAAATACACAGTTTTTCAGGGTTTTCTTACTAAACAAAGTTATTGAATATTGACTAACTTCTTGGGCCAAATGCTTGGCAATTTTGTAGACATGACTCTTGGTTTTGTTGAAAAGAGATCTGGATTTGCAGAGTGGTTTAGGATATAAAATGTGTTTCCAAATGTCATTATGTGTCAGCCAACAGTAAATAAATAATACCTGATCTAGCATAGGTCATCTGTCCTCATTTTCCTAACTATTCTTCTATCCTTTTCCTGTAATGAAATATTCCATGGTTTTGGAATGGACTTCGATAAAATAACTTTGGAAGCTGCTCCTGATATGAGAAGTTTCAACACTAAACTTCTAGAGAATTACAATCAATAGTCGAAGATATATAAACCTAATCCTTACTTTCTGTTGACTTGATTAGGGACAACACTTGACTTATCTTGTTGGAAATAACCAATTCTATCTAATGTCCTTCTACAATCAAATTCCATCCTACAATAGATATTTAATATAGGTGCCTGACACATTTTCTGAATGCATTTTTTCTTCTCCTTTATCCAGAGAGAGAGAGAGAGTGCGTACCTCTTGCTTGGACTAACTTTGACTGACAGTAGGTAAGATGAATCCTACTTTTCATCACCCATATATATACAGTAGGAAACCTTAATTATCTAAGAATTAAATATGGAATTAAAATGTCCAATTTTAATTTAGAAAACAGCTCACAATATTTTTACGTCAAAACACAAACATGTTTGTGAAAAAGTATGAATATTATTGATATTAGAAGCAGCTCAGCAATAAGTGACTAACTGCATTTTTCTGTTTATACTAAAGAGCAGTGACAGATGCTCTCCCGTATATTCAATCTGTTTCAGTAAACTCTATCACAGGAAACAGATGAGATTCTTTTTTTTCAAATTAGAGAAAAAGAGAGAAAAATCCCGTTTTCTCAGGCCTTCAAATCCTTCAAACTACATTTTCACTTAAAAGCTTTTTATTTCTTCTAATGCCTTGTTTTAATGCTGAACTGTTCTATCACAGGGAGTCTGCTACAGCAGAGGGTATCCATCTGTACAAATTTTAGAAAGCATAAGGAACAGGGGGCTGAGTGTCCTCTCCTATTTTGCTCATCCCACAGATCTGCCTGTTCAGCCTGGAGATCGGGTTTTATGTGTGGATTCCAGAGCAGATCTGCCCTTCTCTGAATCACTAATCATTTGTCACAGCTGCAGAATGGATTTGATGCACTACTTAACGTGGTATTCTAAAGTTTATAAGCTGGATTTGTATACAATTTTACAACAGCATAGTGCTGCACATTTTATAGGGTCTACCTCTGATATACACCAGTGTAAATGAATTTCAGAATCATATTAATAGGCCATATTGATTAGAGCGTATATAGGGAAATCATGACCAGTTATTTTTTAAGGAAAAATTAGTTCTAAATTTGAGAATATCATTTCAGCCTGAGGGAGATACTTTGTACATCTGGCTAACATATATGGAAATGTAAAAATATTCCTTTTTCTATCATAAAATTCTCTAAATTTGTTGGAGTTTTATAGAAAAGAAGTTTTGTGAAGGCAGTGAAAATAAAAATAAATGTTAAGTATAAGGTATGCTGTCCAGGGAAAAAAACAAACACCCAACAGTATCTACATGCATTTAGTTGGAATGAATGACATATAAGCACACACATTTAGATATGTGTATCAAGTAGTGTATAATGTACCCAGAAGAAGATTTCAGTGTGTTTCACTGTCAGGGCAATAATGCAGATTTCAAATTAAGTTAAATTCTGTAACAAGAATAATAATACAATAATGATCTTTTTAAGTTGCCTTCAGCTCACTAGTGTGATTCAATTTGCCATACAATTACATGGTCTAAAGTGAATATAATGAACATGTTTAGAGAATGAAGAGTTTCAAAATTATTCTTTCATATAGATTTACTTAGTGAGATGCTCATTAGTCAGTGTATTGCTTTGCTCTGTTTAGACATATGTCTTCTTTTAAGCATTTTGTTCTACTTTTCTACTAAGGTAAACGAAGGAAAAGAAACCAGAAGAAAGAAATGAAAGCAAACAACCATAAAAAACCAAAACCTCATCTCTGCAGAAGCTAATAACTTCATATTTCTCTGCAGTCAGCACTTAATATGATTTCTAATCTGTTTATGAGGTGCATTCCTTCGAAAAAGAGCATATGATTCTTTTGTATCTACTGTTTGTTTCTTTTATAGTTCATGCGTATGGAGAAAAAGAAAAACAAAAAATCAGCACCAACACACTTTTCCTTGCTGACGCTGTGTTTGTTTAGAGAAGCAGTGGCAAAAGAACAGAGGGATTTCAGATTTTACTGACTGAGCAAATCTGTGTGGCTTATTAGAGAAATTAGGTACATATGGGCACTAGAAACATCGCAAAAAAAATGGGTCAGATTCCAACTGATATAAGTTGATATAGGTTTGTTTAAGAAAAGGATGTAGATCAGTCTTCCTTAGCTGAATGTCTGGTCTACATCTTTAAAAGAAACTACATCATTAGTCAGTTACTCTATGTCACAGACTGAGCCTAACTCTGAAAAGACACAATTGTATTATTGTTCTTTTCACTGCTGGCAGTAGATTTCAGAGGAGTCTATTCCATCCTTAATTAGGACATTACATTTTTTAATAAGCTTACTAGAGAGTTACTGACTTTTGCTGGCTTGTCTGTTGACCTATTGTCATACACTTGAGAGGTGGAAAAACAAAATCCACACTGTTTTCAGTGGGATTTTAATTAGAGTATACACTGCATGATTGGACCTCAGAGTATGGTAAAGATGAGTAAGCTCTGGCTCCATTTGGCTACTGTAAAAGCAAGACAACAGTATCAAAAAGCAACTTATTTGCTTTTGGAGGTCCGATTCTGGGCTTGCTGAAGCCAAATGAAAGATTCTTAATGACTTTAATATGTTTTGGATGAAGCCTTACATCTGAGAATTGAGTTGACATACAATATTGAGATCAAAACACCACACATCTGGTGATTTTAAATGTCATATTTTATGACTGGCAATACGGTGCAGCACTTTGTCAGCTGTGACAGAGTTCTCTATGATGGGCTCTACCTCAGTGTATGTCTGTTCACAGTCTGGCAGGATGCAAAGTATCAAGAGAGAGGCCCTAAATATTGCAGAAGAGAAATTTTGTGGGGGAAATGGAAGAGTGGATGCTATTCATTATTTGTATTTGAATATAAATATACTTTTAACATAGTCTCTGGCTGTCAAACTTCACCTTGTTCAACAGTGCCTTCAAACAGTCCTTTTTATGAAAGAAAGAAGACTAAGTAATCTTTCAGGTTATACTTTTTTTCTGCTTGTAAAGAGGTTTACATCATGAAACATTTTTCTCTTCTCGGACTTCTGAGATGTGCACCTAGGCGTTTGTATGACCTCCAGCACTATGCGAATGAAAGGTGCATACCTATGTTAATGACAAAGTGCATGTGACTAAGGTGATATTGTTCACAACAGGCCATTCTGATGTGGTATTATTGTTACATGAGCTTAACAACAGCTTAGACATTTACCAGAAATTTTATTAATACAGGAATATGAATTATTGCATGACAGGAAATAGTCCTCAAAACCTCTCTTAGGGAGAAATGCTCTTCCTGCATAGGGCAAAGGTAATTTCAGGCCTGGGCTGAATGGCCCAGGCTGGACAAGGGTTAAATGCACATTACAGGAACTGCTGTGTTTTTTATTACCTGAATTAAAAAAAAAAAAATTACACTTTCAAAATATTGCTTTCATGCAAAAAGCCCAAGAAGATACAGGGAAGTTGTGCTGTCCTTTTAATAAACATATTAGGTCTGAATGCTTGTTCCTGCTATAGATTTTACAGACCTTACACAACAAGCACAAATCTGTGATTTTGAATTTGTATAAATGAGTGAGAATGTTTCCTGGAAATGTTTCTACTTTCCTCTAGCTAATAACATTATATTAGATAAATATAAATATAGCCTTTCCATCACTCTATATTGCTCAGCAGTAATGAGATAAGAAGTTTCAGTAGCCAGCCTTCCTGACCATTGTTATTTGTTGGTTACATACTATCTTCTTTGTTGCAGTGTCTATTTATAAAACTATTCCTCCACATTTTTTCTGAAGGACAAGTTTCTTAATTGTTTTGGCAAATATTCTCCTTTCAGTTTCATTGTGGAGTTCATTTAAAGTTTTGGTGTGGATTCACAGGGTTTGTTTTACTAGAAATAAATCTGCTGAAGGCTATTTTGTGCACAGATTAGGACTAAATGAAAAAAAAGTAGTCCTTGCACAGAAGTTTTTTGACTTTGTTTAGGGTTAGCTAAACTAGTATTAGGGTACTAATATTAGCCATTTAAAAGGCAGAAGTATAGTTTCACAGGGCTGCCCAGGCTCCCTCCATATGCAGTTGGAAAGAAAGATAAACTTCATCTGGGTAATTCACCCCAGTATAATCATACAGGGTGATCAGCCCTCTGAGAGGCCCACCGTTTCAGTCAGAAGCAACAGGAGCCCTCATAAAGAGCTTAGTAGAGCACCCTAGACTTTAGGTTACTAAGTTAACGGAGATTAATCCCATCATTTGGTTATCACATTTTCATTCTGTCTTTTGATCTCCTGCTTTCTAAGGCCTGGGAATTGCACAACCCCAGCAAATTATTATTCTTTACAGAGAGACAGTTTTTCATTCTCTGCTTCTCCTGCTGTTTCCTATATTAATCAGTGATTTGAAAATCTCCATCATCTTCCTGACTCCTGTATTAATTTCTAGTTTGTGATTTTAATTATAGTTCAAATCAATCCCTAGATATAACACTATGCATTTTGCCTACACCTTCATTTTCCTCTGTAACTCAATTTCTGCTGATGTTTTAGTTAACATAGCACATGTCATTACTTTAATTCTGTTTATGCTAATAGACAAATTCTACTCCCTTAACCTGCTATTTAGAATAGAATGCAGTAGAGTTAATTATATTCTGTGTGTAATGTAATTCTGAACTCCATGGGATGGAAACACCATATGAATTTTCTATATCATCTTTGCTATCTTATTATTTCTGAGGTTTAAACAGATTTAGTTCAGGTGACCTAGTGTTCAGAGATTTTATAAGTGAACTGTAGACATTGTGTTCATATGGGCTTAGTTTTGACTTATGTTAGCAGTCACAAAATGGCAATGAGATCTTATGTCACTGAAGGTGTAAAAAAAAATAAAATTGCAATCCCTCCAAAAATCCACAAATATCTGAGACCCGGTTTGTTACCCTATGGTCATACAGTAGTTTTAAATTTGCTTTTTTTATTTACTTCTTTTTTTTACATGATCAAGCAAACATGTTTGATCAAGCAAGCATTGTCAATTATGAGGAAATGTATGGACTCAGTACTACTTCTTTACAGCTGCTGTTTATGATATGTTGTATTTTAGAAAGCTAATGGTAGAAAACCCCATAATTTTCAATGACAGATTCTATTGCATTACTCTGGGTAGTGCCTTATGACCCAGGCAGGATTGTTCAAGGTTGAGTTTTTAGATGCTACAGCAACATTTTTAAAGAAAATTTTCAAATTATGCTTTTGCCATTTTTGACATCTTTTTAAATATAATTGGGACTATGAAAACTATTGAAAGACAGACTCCCGTTGGACCTGTAATTCTTTCTAGATGCAAAAGCAAATTTGTTCTAAAATCAGAGACCACAATTTGGCTGTATGTTTGTAACAAAAGTGTTTAATCTTTTCTCAGAGACAGGCATTCTTTTGTCTTGTTTTCTAGGCCTATAGGCTATATAGTCTTCTGCAGAGTAGCTGTGGAATAATAATGTTGGATCACACTGTCCTTGTTACAATTTTTAAATGCTTCTGAAAACAATATTAAACTGTTTAGAAGAGAGAAGAAAAGAACAGGGATTCCACTACAAGAACAATAATAACAACAAAAACAGTGAGCATTTTTCTCCCCCTAGTACAGGACAGGATAGGTAGGGGTGAGTGAGACAGAGTTCTTAGACTGAAATATATATGCTTCCTCATACTCACCTGAAGGACTATTAAATAAACTTTCCGCTGGGTTATTGCAAATGTGATTTTCCTTATTGTCATGTGCTGCATCTTTTCTTGCAATAAAATAGAAGTTTTCATAAATCATATTGTTTTCTTCTCTAAGAAATGCAGTATGTTTTTGTATCTTTGGCTGTCCCACAGAGCTGTAAATTGCTTCCATTAGTTTCCCTGCTTTTTACTTTTGTTGTCTTGGCAACAAAACATGATTTGTTCTTACATGTGTATTATTGTCAAACTCTGTAAGTTAACGTTGCAAAATTTTTTCAGCAATTAATTCCTATTTCCACCTGGACATAGGTTCCTGGAGAAGTCTAACTTTAAACTAAAATTTTGTTGACTGAAGTTTATGAGACATGTACTTCAAAAGTTAATAAAAAATAATTTGCTTCATTTGAATGATGCACACTGGCAAAAAATATCTCCCAAGGCAAAAGAAAAGATTAATAAAGATGGGATTCTTCTCCCCTAATTCAGGCATCTAAAAGTTAGCCATGCAAGTCTAATAACTTAAGGATCCCTCTCAGTGGAGAGAAACAGACACCTCAAGAGATCATTTCTTTCCAAATGAGGATTTTAAAATAAGGGAAAGTGGGAAGGTGAATTTCCCTCTGAAGGTGCCTATTTCTCTCCTTTAATTACAAGGAATACATTGTGAAATTATCTGAAATTCATCTGGCTAAGTTTTAAATGCCTAAACTGGGGCAGATGAATCACATTCAAGAATTCTGTTCTTAGTAGGGGCAACTCAAAAGCACGTGATTTTAAGAGTTTCCCCTTTTGCATATGGCTAGTTCTAGACAAAGCTTTTTTTGCTCCATGAGCTTGATTTCAAACAGTTAATAAACTGTTCATTAACAGACAGATTCTTTGAAGCGAAAGAAGTCACACGTCCCTGGCTATATGCATTATAAGGCTTCATAGAAGTGCTTTACTCACCGAAGACTGAGTGTCAACCATTCCATTTCAGCCATTCTGCCAAAATCATCTAATGATTTTATAGTGCTTGCTGGATACTTTTCACATTTGATCATGACAAATATAGAAAATGAGCCAGAAGATGGAAAATGCTCAGTTGAATTCCAGGCCACAGAGCAGTCAGTAATCTTTGAGCAGTCAGAGTCTATCTTTCTCTGTCAAATGGATCATAATACTGAAGACATTGCACTCATTACTTCTCAAACTGTTTGCTCCTTCTTCTTTTAATTAATATCCCTTTAAGATATAAATTGTCTCCTGTCTGTTTCTGTACATCACTGAATACTCTGGTCTTCTCCAAAATCTTTAATAAGAATTTCAACTTTTTATTACTTATTTAGAGACATTATCTTCCAAAATTTCAACTCTTTGCACATTGACAACAGTGTATGAATTTGGCTGTAGACTAATAATGCATAAACTCTAGTGACAGACATCCTACATCTTACTCAGGGCAATTTATATATTTCCTGACGAGACATGTTACAATTTTTTTATTCTTAGCTTTGACCAACTGCCAATCCTGGTCCTGGAGAAAAAAGTTCGGTTTGATTGCTTGGTTTTCTCTCTTTTTTTGTAGAAAAATCTGAGATAATGAGCCTGTAAAGGTAACTTTATGTTCTGTATACATTGCTCAAGAAAAAGCTACATTTTGTTTTATATGCAATACTTTTTGCATAGTCAAATGTGAAACTAACCCTTCTCTTGAGGATCTTGGTACCGTTTCCTTTTTTGAGCCTTTGAAGGGCTACCCCTTTTGAAATTTGCATATAGACTTCAAACCTGTCTAAGAGGTTTACACAGCCACACAATGATATTTTCTATTTTGTTCATTCTTTTCTAATAATTTTCAAAATGCAATATGTCTTCAGTGCAATTAGTCATCAAGCTCTGAGCTGGCAACTTTATAAATCTCTCTGCAGTGACTCCAAGCTCTCCTTTCAGAGTAGTAATAACAGCTAACTTCAAGCCCATGATTTTGCACAAATAGCTAATATTGTTTTACCCATGAGCTTTTGCATTATAATAATTTGTCACTTTGTTACACAGGCTACCCATACTGTGAGATCTCTCTGCATCTCTTTGAAATCAAAATTCATTTTTACCATGTTGTATAATTATGCATAATCAGCAAACTTTCTTGCTGCTGATACTTATCAAAAGCTTTTGGAAGTCTAGGTTGTTTAACAAATTGATCATCACCCTGCAAGCTTGCAGACTAATTGAGAGAACTCTAACAGGTTTGCGAAACATAGTTTCCCTCTACAAAAGCGGTCTTGATTCTTTCTCCATGATTGCTTATTTAGCTGAATATTTACTTTTTCTGTTTTTTGTTAGAATTTTAAACAATTAACCTATTTCTGAAATCACACGTATTAATCTGTAATAGTTTAACTGTCCCTGAAGCACTTTTCCAAAGTTGCTATTTTAGCCTTTCATTCCTTCAACTCTCCAGCTAATTTAAATGTTAGTCTATATAACACAGTTACTAGTTAAAGAATTTTTAGTTTTGTGTTCCTTTAATGCTTAGAATTAAATACTACCTAATCTTAGCAAGAAGTTATTATTTATTTTATTTATTTTTTCTTACATTCGCTGACACTGTAATTTGAGACACTTCCTTCAAGTCATTTCCTGTGAGGAAAGGCTCCTGCATAGGGCTCTTCCTTTCTTTTCCTGTAGCGAAAAGTGATGCAAATCACTGCTTCAGATTTTTTACCGTTGTCTTATTCCTTTCCTATATTAAGTATCCTTCCTTTTCTATGTTCAATATCTGTTGACCCTACAAATTCTGTGACAAATATTTTGCTTCCAGCATGTTTGAAAACATCTTCTTAATAGCTTCATGCCTTTAGCAAATTGTTCTTCGAAATCTTTTTTTGGCTTATTAAAGTTTCAGATTTAATTTGCCAGAGCTTATGTTCTTTTCCACTCGCCTTATCTGAACACCATACTAATTTTCTGAAAGATAACTCTTTGCTTCTGTTATCCATTTTATTTTTACTGTTTAACTATTGTTGTTCCCTATGGTTTCTATTCTTTAACCAGACTGATTTTATAGCTGCTTTGTCCCTCTAAGAAAGTGTCTTGAAGGAAGTTCCATACTATCTACAGAAGTTTTATTCTTTCGGTGGTTCTTTCAGGTTACTATTAGCAAGTTTTCTGGTTTTATTTAATTTCCCTTTTTGCAAGTGAACATCTCTGCAGTGGTTTATTTTGTGTATGTTTCACTCCTCCTGTAGTTTTGAACTGGAGTGTGTCACACTTAGGCTCTTTGAGAGATATGTTTTGGCACAAGTCCAATCTACATCTCACAAGAACTGTCTATGCACAAGAGTGGGCTTTCTGAGTAGCTGTTTCAAGAAGAAGCTGAACAAAGTAGCTTCTGTCATCTGAAGATTGATCTGCTACTACTTGTTCAGATGTTTAGCCAAGTCTTCCTGGAAATAACTACAGTTTCCCATCATTACTGTGTTTGTTGCTCTTCGAGATTTTCTGGTCTCTCTTAGTCACAATTAGTATCCAAAATTTGATATGAGAGTTGTAATATCATCATCTTCCTGTTTATGTAAATATTTTTTTTTTTATTTTTAGCCATGTGGCTTATTACTTTATTTGCTGTACCAAAACCTTTGTCTGATGTGCTCAAGTAAGTAGTAATGTGGCATGACATGTTTGAAAAATCAACTTCCTTCCTCCAAGTTCACAAGCCTGTTAAGTTACTGTTCTCGTTAAAGCTCAGGCAGCCTCATTTGCCCATTTTATGCATTACACTTCAAACATTTAAATGGGTGAAAACATCTACTTCCTCTTGGGTTGGTTGTCTCCTTATATATGCCTTCCTTAAAAAGAGTTTCATTTACCAAAGGGGAAACTGGCTTTTTAATTCCTCATTTCTTCATAGGATCGTCATCCCTCTTTACTTGAAGCGTTTGTTTTTCTTGTTTGCTCTTCTGCACCTGTGGACTTTCCCATAGTGCTTAGAGTATAAGTTCTCCATAAACATTTAAGTTCAGCATCATGGTTCTATTTTCACTTAGATGAAGCTCATCTAAAATAATAGACAGTTTCATAAAATAGACATTCCACATATTGAAAGAGATTTTTCCTGTTTCTAATGAGTTTGATTACATTTTCCCCACACAACTCTCTTAAATATGAACAGAAACTTAATCTGTCCAGACTGGTGCATAACTGGTCATTCTTGGCCTTTTACTTCTCACCCATTCTCTTAATTTTGGCACCAGAATCTCTATTCTCCTGTCCCATGTACTGCTACAAATATGGGCCATGGCCATTGTTTCCACCTTATCACTGTCTAGACCATAAGTTTCTTCACTGTAGGAAGTCAAGCATACTCTCATTATTATGATCACAGACATAGCTGTCTATCTGCCTGATCTATATCCTATTATTGTTCACTTCTTCACTTCACCAGATTGTTCTGGAGAAGGTTCAGGATATTCCTTTCTATCTAGTCAGCTCTTGTCTGATTAATATTTTCAACTGTTCAAAGAATCACAGAATTCTGCAACAGTTGAGGTGGGAAGGGACCTCTACAGATCCTCTGGAGATACAGGGCCCACCTCCCTGCTCAGAGTGGAGTCAACTAGGAAGTTGCCCAGTACCATGTCCAGTCAGGTTTTGAATTTCTCCAAGGATCGAGACTCTACAACTTCTCTGAGCAGCCTGTTCCTGTGCTCAGTCACTCTTGCAGTAAAGAAGCTGTTATGTTGAAACAGAAGATTCCTGTGTTTCAGCTTGTGCCCATTGCCTCTTGCCCTGTCATTCGGCATCAACAAGAGGAGTCTGTCTCTGTCTTATTTATGTCATGCCCATCAGGTATTTAAAGACATTACAGAATCACATAGAATCACAGAATTTTTGGGGTTGGAAGGGACCTCTGGAGATCATCTAGTCCAACACCCTGCTGAAGCAGGGTCACTTAGAGCAGGCTGCACAGGACTGGCGGGTTTTGAATATCTCCAGAGAAGGAGACTCCACAACCTCCCTGGGCAGCCTGTTCCAGTGCTCTGTCACCCTCAGAGGGAAGAAGTTCTTCCTCATGTTCAGATGGAACTTCCTGTGCTTCAGTTTGTGCCCATTGCCCCTTGTCCTGTCGCTGGGCATTACTGAAAAGAGCCTGGCCTCATCCTGTTGACACCCACCCTTAAGATATTTATAAGCATTTATAAGGTCCTCTCTCAGCCTTCTCTTTTTCAGGCTAAACAAGCCCAGCTCCCTCAGCCTTTCCGCTTAAGAGACATGCTCCAGTCCCCTCATCATCCTCATAGCCCTCTGCTGGACTCTCTCCAGTAGCTCCTCGTCTTTCTTGAAGTGGAGAGCCCAGAACTGGACACAGTACTCCAGATGTGGCCTCACTAGGGCAGAGTAGAAGGGGAGGGTAAGCTCGCTCGATCTGCTCTCCACACTCTTCTTAATGCACCCCAGGAGGTCATCGACCTTCTTGGCAGCAAGGGCACACTGCTGGCTCATGGTTACCCGGTCATCCATTAGCACTCCCATGTCCCTTTCCACAGAGCTGCTCTCCAGCAGGTCAGCCCTGAGCCTGTACTGGTGCAATGGGTTGTTCCTCCCCAGGTGCAGGACCCTGCACTTGCCCTTGTTGAACTTTATCAGTTCCTGTCCACCCAACTCTCCAGCTTGTCCAGGTCTTGCTGAATGGCAGCACAGCCTTCCGGTGTATCAGCCACTTCTCCCACTTCTAAGTCTTCAGCAAACTGGCTAAGGACACACTCTGTCTCTTCATCCAGGTCATTGACGAACAAATTGAACAAGACTAGGTTGAGTACTGACCCCTGAGGGACATCACTAGCTACAGGCCTCCAACTAGACTCAGCACCACTGATCACAACCCTCTGAGATCTGCCATTCAGCTAGTTGTCAATCGACCTCAGTGTCCACTCATCCAGCCCACGCTTCCTGACCTTCCCTATGAGGATATTATGGGAGACAGTGTCAAAAGCCTTGCTGAAGTCGAGGTAGATAACATCCAGTGCTCTCCTTCTCTGATCCATTGATCAGATCCCCTCAAGCCCTCTCTTTCAGGCTGAACAACCACAGGTCTCTCAGCCTGTACTTGTATGTCAGTTGCATCAGTCCCTTTGCCAGCTTCATGGCCCTCTGCTGGACTCGCTTTGGTTTGTCCACATCTCTCATGTACTGGGAAGCAAAGACCTGAACCCAGCACTCCAGACACGTTTCACCAGTGCCGAGTAGGGTGAAATGGTCACCTCCCTCACCCTGCTGGCAATGCTTTTTCCCTAATGGAACTACAGATGCCTTTGTCCTGCGTTGCTGCAGGGGCACCCCAGGTCCTTTTCTGCAAAAGTGCTTTTGAGCTCCTTGGCACCTCAGCATGTACGGATGCATGGGCTTATTCCTCCCCAGGGTCTTGGCATGGCATTTCCCTTGTTTGAACTTCATATCCTTTGCTAGGAAATGGTTTCCCCTAATGGGAGTATCTGCTAATGGCCTGGAAATGGGCCTACATAGGGTGTGTGTGTACTTTCTCTGTGGTTGATAGTGTCACAATTAGTTTATGTCACTTTAAAAATAAAAAATAAAAGGAAGAAAAAAGACAACAACGTGGTTTTGACCTATTGGTCTGTGGTAGGTATATTCTACATCACTATGTCATACTCTTTATTTCTGAATTTATCTTGGTCTTTCCGTACCTATGTTACTCAAATATGCTTTACCTTGGCCATGATATTATAGGTGGAACAGTTTCAGTAAGCTAAATGATTCTTATTCAGATATTCTTAATATTTCTAAGCATCCTAATTGGACCTATACCATATGTTACCAGAAGTTGGCAGCTGGTGCTATTCAGTTTCTTATGATTCCTCCTAGCCACTGTTGCTTAAGGTAAAGAAATGAATAATAGTGAATTCTTCCATAAAAAACTCCAACATTTTTTGTCCGATAAGCAAAATCTATGTATCTCCTTAGTCTTTTTTTTCCAACCCTCTCAGGGCTGTTCCTAAACACCAAGTGAAAGTCTTGCCACCACAGTACTGCTCAACAGAGCTTGAAATTAGCAAAGAGGAGCTCGGGCTGTCTGATGGCTAGTCCTACCACAGCCGCCAAGTCTAAACAAACAGCAGCAGCTATTTTGCTCACAGGAGAAATAAGGTTAGTGAAAATGTTAAAGAAAAGTGAATGCAACTGCTGGCATGGCAACACTTTGCAGTAATTGGCTTCTTGTGATTCATGCTGGCCTGACTCTGAGAGCCACAGATGGGAAGCTTAGAAGCTTCAGTTTGGAAGCTCTAGTTTGGAGCTTATAATCTCTTCTTAAGAAATGGGAAACAGATCAAAAGTTCAATGAAGTTAGAGGAATTCTGTAAATTCCAAGAACATTTTTGGCTAATTTGCTTTTGTTTGAGAGAATTAATCTGTTTGAACATGTAGGATGATAACTATTGTAACCATTGTTGCAAGTGCTGTTTTTCATGAAAAAATGTTGCCTTTGATCCTTTCCAGAACTAAACTCTAATCAATTCATCAACAGCTAGCACTGTCCATTCCTTCTTATTACTGAAAATAGATTTGTGTAACTAGATAAGAATTTTGAAAGATGTCACAAGTACCTTCCTGACAATTTAGTGTAAATATTTTTAAAGTGACTAATAAAAAAGAAATCTTGTGTTGTTCAAAAGTTGAATACAAAACAAACAATCGTTAACTGACACAAACAAGTGGTGAACAGAATTTAAAAAAAAATAAATTTTCCACTCAGATGTATATCCCCATTATTGAATGCAAATATGAATCTGAGCTGTCCGTCTTAGCAAATCAAGATGGAATTCTCAAATTAATTGATTAGAATCCCAATAATGTTGAGGAGATTGTTTGCTTTTCATACTCTGTTGCTTGGCCAGAAGGGTGGTGGTTGATAGAGTTTATATTTCTTTTCCCAGCTCTGCCTTAAACTGTGAAACAGATGAGAAAATTTGGAAGAAAACCACCCCAAATTTTCCAATCATTTTCCAAGTTTTAAGTTTAAATGTGGGGATATTGAAGATGTGTTTGAGTGAATTCACTTCTGTAATTTACAGAGGATAAATCCTGCTTTCTTTATCTGATCAAACTTCTACTGATTGACATACATGATAATACTACAGGTTGATAATGATAACTAATAGGTTCTCCAGAGAAGCTGTGGAATCTCCATCCTTGGAGATATTCAAACTCCAGTTGGACACATGGCTGAGCAACCTGCTCTAGATGATACTGATCTAGGCAGAAGGGTTTTACTAGGCGATCTTCAGAGATCCCTTCCAAGCTCAGGCATTATGTCATAATACAAAAATACCCCAAAACAAGAGCTCAATTAATTTAATGGCTGTGACATTTTTTCTTATATGCTTGTTTCTTGCCACATCACAGCAGAGCACTGATCCTCAGTCTTCTGAGTCTGCATGTGGTCTTATGAGGCAGGTAGCCATTTATATTGAGTGTTTTCTTTCTCTCCCAGTTTGTTTACGTGCAAAAGTATGTAATTAATCTGAAGATGAGTATACAACAATACGTCGAGAGAGAGTACTTTAAGGAATATTTCTGTCTTCTCAAAACTACAAATGTTAATCTGTAAATGTAAATGTAATGTTACATTTAAAGGAAAGCACATATTGTGAATTATGCAGCATGAAATATCTGCCTCTATAACCCCTACAGTTCAGAAAGAATAGAGAGGGAGAACAGAGTGAAGCTATGTGTTTCAGTCACTGCATCAGGTAGGTGCTACACCACCCATGTGGTTGGCAGCTACTGAACTAGAAAATCAAGCTTTACCATGAGTGAAACATTATATTCCACATGAGTCCATTTTCTAGTCTAAATGGTTAGTAGCTTTAGTGGCATTTCATTAGGACTACTCACATCATCACATCCCAGTGATCCTGTTCCATATCTCCTCTGCCATCAGTTAACAACAGAATTCGGCTATACTCTGTTTTGATTACCTGAAATATGAAAATACGTTCAAAGATGACCTTTTGGTGAGTTGTTTTATACATGATGAGGGCAGTGCTATTTTGTCAGCTGAATTAAACAGCATATAGAAAATATAGTTTGTCAAGGCTTCAAGCATATTGTTTTTAACATAGTAACTACAAATAAAACTGCTTTAATCCTCCACAACTCATTTAACCTCGGAATTAAATATGCATGTGAATGTGACTGTCTCACACCTCAGTTTGTGTATACTTACAACTATCCACTGGATTATTTGTGTTTCCAGCTGCCTTAGAAATTCAGGTTGCCAGCTCAGTTCCTCAAAGACCTGTCATGCCTACCCAGTAAAGTAGTATTACGGATGTTTCATTAATGTCCTGATATTCCACTCAAATTAGCAATGCCATTTTAGAGTATATTTCATCTCCCGAAGACAAAATGTAGCCTGATATTCAAGGGATTAAGCTGAAGATAAGACAATTATCTTTTAATGACATAGTTGGTCCTCATTTTCATGTTTTTTTTTCATTGTAAGGCAATAATATATTTTATAAGCAGGAAAAGTCTATGTAGCCTGACATATTTAGAGATAATGCATTTAAAAGACTACATTGTTTGTCTTACCAATCAAACAAAAGAAAATGTGACAACTCATTCAATCATACTACATTTCTGCAAAACCAGCTTGTATGAAGCCTGTAGAAATTTAGCAGAGGTCTGTGTCTTCCTAGAGATCCTTCGTCTTGTCATAAGATTATTTTTGAATTTTAAAATGAAATCTTGACAACCAGACATATCCATGATATATTCTGGCGAATAAGAAGAAAATATCTTGCCTAGAGTGGACAGTCTGACTGAGCTCTCTTAAATAAGCCAGGACTGTAAATAACACAGATTTTATTATGCTTGAAAAGGACAAGAACAGACACAAGGATAAATGTAATAGGAGAAAAAAAAAAAGGCTGAAGAGCATACTTAAAGGAAGAACATTACTAGAAACTCAATAATGAGTTTTAGTAATCAATAACCATTGATACAACAAACCCACCACATTTATTCAGGGTTATACTGATCAGAATAAATAAATAAATTCTATTTTTATCTCCATTCAGTTAATGTGGGACACATGAGGTGACTCTATATGAATCTAGTGTTCGTACTCTTACTTGAACCTATTCTGTGCATCAACCCAAAGAGGGGTAGGTGCAGTTTTGATCTGAACAAGCAAGATACTTGGCCTTGTGGCAATTTCAGATCCTGGAGTGAATAGGGACCAATGGGGCTACTGTGAACTATGTCAGGACACACAATGCTTTCGACATGGTAACAGGTCTTTCAACATTGGTCTTCTTTTGGTCCTTTCTGAAGAGAAACAGGTGATGCCAGGATTTGCCAGCAGTTGTTTCACTGTACTTTCCTTAGCCAATATTGGAAAAAGAAAAAAAATATTCAGTCAGGCACCTGCAAATGGAGAAGATGGCTTTGTCATTTCTTCTCTAGTTGCTAGTCTCTTTTCAGTGTGTCTAATGAAATTATGATAGGGTTAGCTTCTGTTAAATACAGGCCAGCCTTATCACTGAATACAAGCCCTTTCCTGAACTTCCCTCTTAATTGATCTTGTTTGCAATGAATAAAAGAGTGTCTCTGAAAGGTGTTTCTCAATTTAAGTAATTCTTTTGTTCCTTTCCTTCTATTTGCTCTACCTGAAGTTGGTTCAGGACTGGCCTGTGACGTGTGACAGTTTCTAGACAAGGAAGAATAAAGATGGCACATGAAGATGTGTGTTTATTCTAAAATTTCACAACTCTTTACTAATAAAACAGACAGCTCTAAAATCCTTTCACAACCCACTTGATGTGAAATGGGTTTGCATGCAATATGCTGAGTTTTCTTCTGTGTGCTTATTGTACTTTTCAAACTCCACTTTTTGAACTCACAAGACAGAATATTAAGGGCTTTAAGTAGTGTACTAAGGCTATCACTTCCTGCTGATATATGTGTACACAAAGGAAAAATGCAGTCCTATGAATATTTGCAGTAATAGACAAACTGAGGAGTACACTCTGAATAAAGAAATTGATGTGTGGTAATTTCAACAAAAAATAACAGATACCCTTTTGGAAAATACTGCTGTTCCTAGATACATTTTGGTTTTGAATCAATAACACCTCAGGTATTTGATGCTGTACTGTTTTGGTTTAGCCTGGATAAATTCCTGGTGCCCACTAAAACCACTCCCCCTCCTCAACTGGACAGGAGAGAGGAAGTATGATGAAAGGCTCGAGGGTTGAGATAAGGACAGGGAGAGATCACTACCATCACGGACAAAACAGATTGAACTTGGGGAGAAAAAATCTTTAATTTAGCACTAATCAAACCAGAGTAGGAAAATGAGAAATAAATCTAAATCTTAAACCCACTTCTCCCCACCCCTCCCTTCTTCCCGGGTTTAACTTCTCTCCCATTATAGTACCTCCTCCCCGCTCCCCCTCCCTCCAGCAGCACAGGGGGATGGGGAATGGGGGTTGTGGTCAGTTCATCATTTGTTGTCTGCCGCTCCTGCCTCCTCAGGGGGAGGACTACTCGCACTCTGCCCCTGCTCCAGCATGGGGTCCCACCCGTGGGAGACAGTCCTCCATGAAATTCTCCAACATGAGTCCTTCCCAGGGGCTACAGTTCTTCACAAACTGCCCCAGCGTGGGTTCTTTCCACAGGGTGCGGTCCTCCAGAAACAGGCTGCTGCAGTGTGGATCCCCCACAGGATCACAAGCCCTGCCCGAAAACCTGCTCTGGCATGGGCTTCTCTCTCCACAGGTCTGCAGATCCAGGAAAGAGCCTGCTCCAGCCCGGGCTCCCCATGGGATCACAGCCTCCTTCAGGCATCCACCTGCTCCGGTGTGAGGTCCCTTCCACGGGCTACTGTTGAATATCTCCTCCACTATGGACCTCCATGGACTGTAGGGGGACAGCCTGCCTCACCATGGTCTTCATCACGAGCTGCAGGGGAAAAATTCTCTGCTCTGGCACCTGGACCACCTTCTCCCCCTCCTTCTTCACTGATCTTGGTGTCTGCAGAGTTGTTTCTCTCAAAAAGTCTCACTCCTTTCACTTAGCTGCTGCTTCCAGCAGTTTTTTCCCCTTCTCAAATATGTTATCACAGAGGTGCTACCACCGTTGCTGATTGACTTGGCCTTGGCCAGCTGTGGGTCCATCGTAGAGCCATCTGGCATTGGCTCTATGAGTCATGGGGGAAGCTTCTAGCAGCTTCTCACAGAAGCCACACTACTAAAAGCTTGCCATGAAAACCCACAACATGTACATATGAAAACGAAATCTTGGTTTATTTCCTGAAGAACTAAATAAATATCAGTGTCAAATACACAGCACAAACACACACATGTGTGTGTATATGCACATAATCACACATGCAAAGACAAGGCATTAGAGAACATAAGGCAAAATAAAACACTGCAGAGTGTGGAAATGTCAGGTAATTTCCTTCACCTTCATGCTTTTTTTTCTTTGTAGAGAAGAGTACCTATGAAACTTTTGCAAGCTTTGCTTTTCTTTTCCCCAAATCCACAGCATTCTGGCTTCACGCTGATAGATTATCATCAGCAGCAAAGACATAACCAGACAGAAACATCATCTCCATCAATCAGCAAAGCGTACATTGTCACCCTAAAATAAGAATTGCTAAACATTCTCAAGAAAAATATACTAGGGCATTTTTAACATAGGCAAACAAAATATTTTTACTTCACTTGTTCTTAGAAATGTCTGAATCATTTTGGCTCAAATTTTCTGGTTGTTTCTTCAGTGACAGATGGATTACAGATCTGACAGATGAGCTAAACTTTCTACTACAGAAGAAACTTGCTTCTATGTGTACCTTTTGGGTATTCAATCGGTCTACATAAAAGGTTAGAATACATATTTCCATGTCTTTACACATGTATTTCTCAACAAAGTCACCTTTGGATTTGGCTTTTTTTGTTGTTTAATTATTCATCTATTTCTTTTTCCCCTTATTTTTGTCTGTAAGTCATTCGACAGTTCACTTCCTCTGGTGCTAGGACTATCCTTTTCACTCTTGTTTTTAAGAATTGTTTCCTTTTCTTAGATGCTAACACAGGCAACTACACAAAGAACTTTTTTTCTTATGAAGAAAGCTATTTCGTAAAAATAGATTAATCATGCAAAAGAAAGAGAGAAAAGAGGAACTGAGGAATGAGTTTTGTATTTTGTTGATCTAGTACCTGGAGCATGTCAGTGGCACTCAGGAGTATTGCACTGCATCCTGCTCAGGTGTAGATTTCACGTGTGACCTTGGTTTCTCTCCTGCTCAATCCATGTGCATAAGATAGGGACACTGTTTCTCCAGTATAACTAGGTAATTAGAGAGAGAGGCACCTCTGGAGGCCATTTCATCATATTTTAAAACAGATGTTTAAAACAGAGGAAATAAATCAGCAGAGGAAGTGATTGCCTGTCTCCATTGCCTTAGAGAGAAGTGGAGGAAGTAGCTTAGACTGGATTCTAAATTGACAGATAGCTAAAAGTAAATGAGACATATCACAATATTGAGGAACAAATTATTTTTGCTGTTTAAAGAGTTGGTTGATTTTTGACATAAATAATTAGAAGTAAAAATATTTGAGAAGCTTCTATGTTTCCGGGCAATAAAGAAAAAGTACTTTGCTTTTCTCTCTGTGCTTCCTTGAATACTCATCACATGACTTCCATTATGATTGGTTTGGGGCTTCTGTGATACATTGTAGCTCCTGAGTTTTAGCCAGTAGCCTTGAATCTTTGCAACCCTTTAAGTTGAGTTGCTGGTACCACCACTGTGAAAACCAAGTGATTTGTGCACATGGTCTTTGAATCAAACATACACTGTTTTCTGTATGCAACTCAAAACAGATCTTATTTTCTCAGATTTCTTGTATCCTCCCTTATTTTCTTGATTTTTATTTCTTTCTTTATTCCCTTCTTCTTGTTTTAACAAACTACTTTTTTCCTAAACTGTGTTTGGCAGTCTAAGAAATGTCTCTTAAATTGAACAAGAAATTAGCATCTATCAAGAAATAAGCTGTTTTAAAAAAAGCACTTTTCAAATACACCATTAGGTAGGAAAATAATTCCTAAATACACAGCATACGAGGTCCTAAACATTCAGTTACTTCCTTTAGAAATTATAATTTAAAAACATATGATCTCTCCAAAAGTGCATTATTTGTTTTAGAGACTACCATGCTCGCTTAGCTCCCACGATAATTATATAATATTGACGGATTTTCAATCCTCCATTAAAAGGGGAGATGAGAAAGAACTGCCTTGGTTAACTCTGTTTGTCAAGAAAGACATCCCTTTTCCTCTTTAATACATTTAGAAATCTCAGAAAAAATATCTCCAAACAGCTATTAAAATCTGACTGCAAAGATTTTGCTGCCAGAGTGCAAAATACAGAGCATTTATGGTAAACACAAGCAAAGTCTTCTATCATAATTAGATAGTTCTCATTTATAAACCTAATGGAATTCTGAAAACAGATTTTTAAAGCCAGAAGAGATATTAGACCCACTGATTTGGGGTTTTGCATATGACGGGCCGTAGAATAACTTCAGAATAAGACCCAATAACTTACAGCTGCCTAAAGCAGATATCCTAGACATTTATTTTATCTTCTGAAAATTTCAGGAAATGGAAAGTCTGATGGAAAACAGAACTCTCTACCTAGTTTCAAATGATGAAATGAGATTTGATCAAATGGAAACCTTTATAATAGTAATACAAACTATCTGCTGGGCTTGATCAGAACTTGTGGCACATCCACATTACATTATTGGTCCAGGGCAAGATTAAGACTGACTAAATTCTTGATCTGCCACCTATGTGTTCCAGTAAGTACTTGTGAGTTTCCACATGCACATCTGAAAGGCTCAAGAAATAAAGTTCAGGCAATAGCTGAAGTTTAGCTCTGCTAACAGCAAATCTTAACAAATCCGATCCTAGATCTTGCCGCATAACATAATTTGGGAAGCGTGGTTACATAGGAATTACCGCACTGAGTTTACTGTCTCCCATCTGATGCATGGTCTCAGTGTGATTGATTGGTTTTTTATTTTGGTTCTGCAATTAGAAACTTAGCAGGTTAGTTGAAATCACTAGTGAAGTTGGTTTTAGGAAACAAATAACTGAATTTAAAAGAACAAGTTCATGTAATCAATCCGAAAAGAGATATCTCCTTCTGGATCACTTTCCTGCAATAGAAAATATTACTTTCTTTAGCTGCATGTCATGCCTTCCTAAAAAGTTCTGACCTTTATTGATCTGTTAATGGCATAATTTGTATGAATACTCCCTAATTTTCTGAAACAATTCAACACCAAATTTTTGGTCAAAAATAATGGAGGTGGTTTTCATAATGCTGCAATGATAGCAGATTTGCAAAATACTCACGTGCTTCATGAAAGTATTCAGGAGCAATGTCAGGTACTGAGCCAGCTGGGTGAAGGAAGACATCTGTCCTACAGCCTCATTTGAAGCTTAGAGACAGTTTAAGAAGCAGATGACTAGTTTCTCCATAATGAGATACTGATGGTAACCGCTGGTCATTAACCATGTAAGCCGACCTTGTCCCTTTCATTGCAAAACCAAAACAAGTATGAAATGCCTTTGGAGATGACAAACTAATCGGTTTGACTTGCACAGAAATGGGCTGAAGTAGTTCACATTGTTAGTTAAAATCTCAAGGTGGTGTAAGGAGCTGTGACTCACCCACTTCTAACCCACTGTCTTCAGGACCCTGGGTCCACATGTGATAAGAGAAGGTGAAACAAGGGGCAATGGGCACAAGCTAAAGCATAAGAAGTTCCATCTGAACAAAAAGAACTTCTTTACTGACAGAGAACTGGAACAGGCTGCCCAAGGGGGTTTTGAAGTCTCCTTCTCTGGAGATATTGAACCCCCCCTTGAATGTAGTACTGTGCAGCCTGCTCTAAGTGAACCTGCTTTGGCAGGGGTTTTGGACTAGGTGGTCTCTAGAGAACCCTTCCAACCACTACCATTCTGTGAATCTGTGAAAAGTCTAGGATCCAGAGGTGTAAGAGAGTAGACAGCTATCAAGAAAAACTCAGGTGCAAGTTGGGCACACCTAATTGGGCACACATCCAGCTGGACTCCAAAAGGTAGAATCTCACACAGGCTTTGCCTGTTTTAGCAAACTCAGTAAGGTCATTGATTCAAGTGCCAGCTCTTGATTATCTGTATTAATGATTAATTACCACTTACATACAGAACAGGACCTTTTCCAATCAGCAATCAGGAAGGATAAAACCATACTGGTTTGGAAGAGAAAAGAATTTGCCTGTATGAGCAAGTTGTACTATGCAGTTCTTCCTCTGTGCCAGAGATGAGTCCTTGGCCTGGTTTTAATTTTTTTTTTTTTTTTTTTTGTTTTTGTATGAGCAGAGAAGTAACCATAAAGTTCTGTGTGTTTCTTTTTGATTGCAACTTGTTATGGCAAAACCCTGTATCTGCTTAAGCTTAGGTGAACTGGATCTTCTAGGACACTATAAAAAAATTCTTGTTACCAAATTCATGTACTAATTGAGGAGTATATCTGAGGCATGGAAAACACGTCTGTAAGACGAGCAGATTGTCACTCTTAGTGTCCTTCACTACTGTCTTTCACCGAAAGTAGTGCGTAGAGTTAGTATCATACTGATTTTACTATTACTACTAGTTAGCCAGAAAATATCCTTGCAAAGAAATTTTACTTTTTGTCTGCACCCTTCCAGGAGCCCTCAGACAAAGTCTTACCACCCCTGAGTGATAGTTTGACTGTTGCAAACTATCATGTTGCAATTTTTATATCTGGGTGTAGAATGAAAAATCAAATCCAAAATTAATCCAGAAGGTCACAGCCTACTCCCTAGGTGGGTTACCACAGCAAGATCACGTTTACCTGATAGATGGTATATATACTGTCTACTACACATAATGCATATTAAATTTTCTTGGTAGATCACAGTCTCAGATGATAGCTTAAGGTATCTTACTAGGACAAAAACATGCACATAAATGAGATGGGAAGAAGACAGTGAAATATTTAAAAGAATTTGCCTGTCATCAGTATCAGTATTCTTTCTTATCTATAGTTTTAAGGAAAAAAAATAATTTACACATTTATGATTATCTACTTTGTTCTGTTTCCCTCCCTCCCCCTCCCATAAAAAGGTATATTTGCTTGAATAAATCTTGAGGCTTGACTGTTCTCATGGTATTATGTTCACCATGATGTGACCTGACAGTCCAACTGAGTGTGAAGCACATTCTGTTATACACATGTGTTAGAACAGTGAGTTCAGCTACAGTTGCTTGATACATATATTTTTAGCTTTGGGTCCACTACTGTCTGCTGCTGACTACTTGTCATATTTTTCCCCATGTATTTGATCTTATACATTTAAAAATACGATTATACGTCTGACATGGTTAAGACATTTTCCAATTCTTGTGTTTCAGAGCTTTTGTGTAAAGTATGGCGATTTTTACATTAGAAGAAAATGCCCTTACTAGAGCATAAATACTGGGTTCCATCCAGCATAGATGAAGCCGTATGTATTTTGCATTTTTCAGGGAGTCACTAGGTGTTATAAATTTTCATTTCGCTGGGCTCCTCTTCTGCTTCACAGCGCAAAAGAGAAATGAACATTAGTTTTCTTGCATTTCATTATTACTCTGATGAGGTGTGAAAGGTTTTCTGCGATCTTTTTTTGGGAAACTTCAAAGCAGGATTTAAAAGAACGACATGACCTCTCTTTTCCATCTGAATTTCACATGGTATGGGATGAGAATGAAGTTAGGTGCCTCAGTTAGCCACACTTGAAATGATGAGACTGATTATTAGAGGCGTGTAAAATTAATTGCTTCTTGGAGCACCTTGTCCTGGAGGTCTTCATCAAGCAAGTGAAGAAAAAGAAGGTTATCAGGAGTAGTCAGCATGGATTCACTAAGGGAAAATCACGCCTGACTGATCTGATAGCTTTCTACGATGGCATGACTGGCTGGGTAGACGAAGGGAGAGCCATGGATGTTGTCTACCTAGACTTCAGCAAGGCTTTTGACACTGTCTCCCATAACATCCTCCTAGGGAAGTTCAGGAAGTGTGGGCTGGATGAGTGGACAGTGAGGTGGATTGAGAACTGGCTGAATGGCAGACCTCAGAGGGTTGTCATCAGCGGCGCTGAGTCTAGTTGGAGGCTGGTGACAAGTGGTGTCCCCCAGGGGTCAGTACTGGGCCCAGTCTTGTTTAACTTCTTCATCAACAACCTGGATGAAGAGTTAGAATGTACCCTCAGCAAGTTTGCTGATGACACAAAATTGGGAGGAGTGGTAGATACACCAGAAGGCTGTGCTGCCATTCAGCGTGACCTGGACAGGCTGGAAGGTTGGGCAGAGAGGAACCTGATGAGTTTCAACAAAGGCAAGTGCAGGGTCCTGCACCTGGGGAGGAACAACCCCATGCACCAGTACAGGCTTGGGGTGGACCTGCTGGAGAGCAGCTCTGCGGAGAGGGACTTGGGTGTGCTGGTGGACGACAGGTTGACCATGAGCCAGCAGTGTGCCCTGGCTACCAAGAAAGCTAACGGGATCCTGGGATGCATTAGGAGGAGTGTGGCCAGCAGGTCGAGTGAGGTTCTCCTTCCCCTCTACACTGCCCTAGTGAGGCCTCATCTGGAGTACTCTGTCCAGTTCTGGGCTCCCCACTTCAAGAAAGATGAGGAGCTACTGGAGAGATTCCAGCGGAGGGCTATGAGGATGATGAGGGGAATGGAGCATGTCTCTTAAGCGGAAAGGCTGAGGGAGCTGGGCTTGTTTAGCCTGAAGAAGAGAAGGCTGAGAGAGGACCTTATAAATGTTTATAAATATCTGAAGGGTGGGTGTCAGGAGGATGGGGCCAGACTCTTTTCAGTGGTGCCCAGCGACAGGACAAGGGGCAATGGGCACAAACTGAAGCATAGGAGGTTCCGTCTGAACATGAGGAAGAACTTCTTCCCTCTGAGGGTGACGGAGCACTGGAACAGGCTGCCCAGGGAGGTTGTGGAGTCTTCTTCTCTGGAGATATTCAAGACCTGCCTTGATGCGGTCCTGTGCAGCCTGCTGTAGGTGACCCTGCTTCGGCAGGAGGGTTGGACTAGATGACCCACAGAGGTCCCTTCCAACCCCTACCATTCTGTGATTCTGTGATTCTTCTTAAGTAGGGATCCTGTACTATGTCATACTGCAATTAAAAAGAAAAACTGCAGATGTAGCCAATAAACTACTTTATTACCACAAAAGAACCGCGAAAAAGATTTATTACCACCTTTAAATTTAATTATATTTTAATTTTTCCACACAGCCCAAACTTTCCTTGCATATCTCTGTAATTCTATAATTCCAATTAAACATCTTGGTATCTGACTGCTGTTATTTATTTGTTTAGTGATCGAAGAGAAATCAGAGAACGTAAGACAAATGAATGTTAGAAAAAAGAAGCCTTGCCATTTCACTGATCTCTGGATACATATATATGTGTCATGGTTCAGCCTCAGCTGGAAACTAAGCACCACAGAGCTGCTCGCTCACTCCTCCACAGTGGGACAGGGGAAAGAATTGTAAGAGTAAAAGTGAGAAAACTCATGGACTGAGTTAAAGACAGTTCAATAGGTAAAGAAAAAGCCACACATGCAAACAAAGCAAAATAAGGAATTCATTCACCACTTCCCATTGTCAGGCAGGTGTTCAGCCATCTCCAGGAAAGCAGGGCTCCATCACACGTAATAGTTACTTGGGAAGACAAATGCCATAACTCTGGATGTCCCTTCATCCTTCCTCTTCCCACAGCTTTATATGATGAGCATGATGTTATTATGCATGGAATATCCCTTTGGTCAGTTGGACTCAGCTGTCCTGGCTGTGTCCTATCCCATCTTGTTCATCCCCAGCTTACTGGCTGGTAGGGGGGTGTCAGAAGCAGAAAAGGCCTTGACTCTGTGTAAGCACTGCTCAGCAATAACTGCAAATTCCATGTATTATCAACATTATTTTCAAAACAAATCCAAAATACAGCCTCATACTAGCTACTATGAAGAATATTAACTCTATCCCAGCCAAAACCACAAAGAGCTGTTAAGCTCTGGAATGCGTTGAACAGAGAGTTTGTGGACCTGAGCAGCCTGACCAGGAGTAGCCGGTCTCCAGAGGTCCCTTCCAACCTAAATTACTATCTGATTCTATACTGGAATTTTTCAGAAGAATTATAAACTCAGCCCTAATTTCCTAAATGTATTGTTAACATAATCCTGTGAGCAGAAAAAGCCTGCTCTTTATAGCTTTCTTTGTCATGTTTGAATTCTCTTAAGCATAATCTGACCTTATAGCCTTTCCCCAAGTAAGGTCACTAACAGTACTATTCTTAAACAAGACTGCTGGTTTTCATAAAAATTGTAGGAACTTCATGGCCAGAAGGCCTTCACCGGTCTTTGCAAACCTGTTGAAGCTGACCAGTGGTTGAAAAGCCATAGACACACATATCCAGTGTGATCATATAAATGTAGCTTCCTTAGGGATCCAGGCTATTAGCTGATATGGTTATGTGCCCATCTGTCAGCTGGGACATCTTCAATTTCATGCACGTTGGTGCTTCTTCCTAAATAGCTTACTGGATGTAAGGACTCATGTGCCTGGATACAGACAGAACTTCTTGTACAGGACTTCGTGGACCCCTTCCTGCTCAGCTGTAACCTGGAGTTTCCATTCTCTGCAAATGGGAATGCGGGTGATTATGCTTCTGTGTTAATGCATTTTGGTTTATTTCAATGATTTCTCTGATGAAGAAAAATGAGTTCTGAAAATAATAGGACCTTGTCTGTTATAACTTTTTGCACCAAATTAAAAGGAAAAAGAGATCTTTTTTTCAGAACTAAAAAGCAATGATGTGTGTACATGTCTCTACATGCACAGTCATGTCATCGTGTAGGATCGCAGCTAGCAAGATTTGCAAGGCATCAGTGAAAGCATTATTACCAGTTCTTTTAATCTTTGTTTAAGAGTGCTGTGAAGTTTATGAACAAAGCTAATACTTCAACATTTTGATGCCTGGCAATTTTAAAAAACTAGGTGGTTGATGTAAGAATGAGAAGGCTCCTAGACAGGCTTGGATTCCTGTTCATTGGGTGGAGCTTAATTATTGCAGATCATTAGTACTGCAGAGCACAAGTAGCCAAGAAACTGGTGTCTGAAGCCAGTAAATCCTCTGGACAAACTCTGAGAGTACTAGTTACTAAGAACAGAAAAAAAGAGCATCCCAAAGAGCTCCAAAGATTAAAAGTGAACATGTGAAATGATCTTTCCAAAATTCATGGCTATGTGCTACAAAATAATGATTATTTGTAACATAAGATCATAAAATACTTTGCTGGATTGAAATGTAGAAGGTGAATTCTTAAAACCTTACATGTTAAGAGCCCCAGTTAATATGCATAAGAAGAAACAAATGCCCGAGCGGAACATTGTGAAATTACAGCTGTATCTGTAGGGTTTTTTTAAAACATATATTCTCTTCAGAATATTTTTAAGTAAGTCCCTTGTTAAACGGAAAAAACTCCAGTTCTTGCTGTTGTACAACTATTCATATCAGTTTACCTTAATTATCTTCAGACACAAAGAAAAAGGATGACATAATTTTACGGTACAGATTGAAATAAACATCTATGCTTTGTCAGAAGCCCTGCTAGTAAAATACAGCAAAAAAAAAGAAAAATAATGTTTTGAATGATACTGCATTTTCAGACCAGCTAGCAAGTATTCTTGCAGACCAATGTATTCTACTGATTTCTGTTCTATTTTTTCTCTTCCTCCTGGCACCATAAAAGCATATGGGTTCAACACCTTCTACCAAAAGAATATACGATCAGTTTTCCAGTTTATGCTAATCTCAACGTACTCCATAAGCTACCACAAAGTTCATAAAGCGCAGGCATGTTATTAAATTTTGTCATAGTATACTCAGTAGAATGAAAAACTGAACATCAGCCTGGGTCTTCAAAGAAACAAGCTCCATTCCCAGTGCTGACACCAGTTTTAGGTAATTTTTCTCTTGTCTGTAAGTCCACCATATCTAAAAACTATTCACTTGTTTTCTATGCAAAAATATTTATTTTTATTTCTTTTACACAATGCACAGTACTATGTAAGTATTGATTATTATTTCTGCTCTGGGTATTATGATGATGACAATGATGGTGAATCAGCTCAGTCAGATGAAATCAAATGCAACGTCATTTTAGCAGACATGATGGCTGACAAACTAACCTGGTAACTTACTTTAATAAACTTGTTTTCTGAATGAAAGAAACAGGGTAAATATCATTCTTCTAGACTTTCAGTAAAATATCTGTTCCATAGGAGAGACACAGAATATCATTACTTAAACCAGAGAAATGCGTAAGAAAGAACTAGTTAAAAGGGAAATTACAATACATAGTCATGTCAGCAGCATTACATTACTGTCAGAATTCCCCAAGTGTCATAGTAGGGTGAATGTTAAAATCGGGAAGCAGTGTTTGAATTTGCTGATATCCTAAAGTTCAGAGATACCACTACAGTTAAAGCTAGGTGGAATTTCAAGAGAAATTGTATGATCTTGAGAACTTGTCTAATGAATACGAATGAAATTGAATAGTAAGGATTTCAGAGGATTCTTAGGAATTAATAATAAAAATCCAAGCAGTTGGAATTTACTGAGGAAGAAAAAGAACTTTCAACATTAATTTATTACAGGTTGACTATAAGCAACATGTATCATATGATTGTGAAAATGGAAATGTGATCCTAGATAAAGTAGGTCTAAATATTTCCAGTCAGGTTTGAAAAATATTAACAAAATGTAGAGCCTACAATTTAACAGATACTGTGAGCAGTTCTGTCATCCAAGTCACCCATGCTGAAGGAAGAAAAATTCAACCTTAACAAATGCAAACGAGAACTGTTATGATGATCTGAAGTGCCTGAAAGTCAAGTATATAAGCATGGCATACAAAATGTAAATCTGTTTAGCAAAAGTCTTGAAAAAAGAAGGAATTGGGGGACATGGTAGGTCAGTGTGTATGGACAGGGGGGTGGGGAAAGAGTGATAATGAGGAAAGCAGAAGCATAGCTGCTTTCGTTTGTGGAGACTGATGGTACTAAATTAATTGTTATCCTGTACCATACAACACTCCAGTGGGAATACGGAGGACAAAATGTGATTTACAAATGGTGTTTCATTCACTAGAATATAGTCTGGGATGTAATTGCCTTCAGGGCACTGGATTCAGTAGTCTGTCTGGTCCCTTCCTATAAGAAGGTCCCTTCTCTCTGAGAAGTACTCAAGAAGTCAGTTGCTTTTGACTCTTTCTTAACAAGGTTACCAAGGCAGAGGAGGAGAGCTATAGAGTTGCAGCTTTAACTGCATGTAGATGGGAGAGAGGCCTCTCCTGAGGGCCAGAGTAGCTTTAGGATGAGTCTATATTAGTGTTTCAGTTTGGACTGGGAACATGTGTTTGAAGGAAATCTCACAGCTACATCTTGTGCTATGGTTTGATTTGTGACACAAAAAGATCTTGGGCACATAAGTTAGACTTATTTCCACTGAAACTAAAATAGATGATTCACTTTGGGAGCCACCTAATACACTTCATGCCCAATTGACTGCTTAGTCCATAAAGCAGCAAGTCATAAGTAAAATTTTCTGAAAAGTATTGTGCACACTGGACCCTTATCACCAGCTGCTCCTCTATATGGATCTGCTCCCATTGGGCAGCTGCTTGTTAATGCAGGTACAGCCCATGAGACTCCTAGGGCTAAGCATAATGAAGACTTAGCAAGCCCCACACTGCCTCTGGAAATCTGCCAGTGGATGGCAAAGGACTGGACTACCACTCGTGTGTACAGATGACAATCAGACTTGTCACAGAGATGCCAATATCTTTAGGAGTGTTCTTACATTTTGTTGCAAAAAGTGCAAGAATGCTAGCTATAGAACAATTGTTTATAGCACAGAGGAGTGAGTCATGTTAACGTTTCATTGGGTAGGGGGTTCCCACTATAGTAACCATTAGTTCAAACTTAAGAATGAAATGAGCTAAATTCCATTCTACTGTAAGCTGGTTCAGCAATAAAGACTTGAATTTGACTTGGAAGTGTCTGTTAGAGAAGCACTTGTAATCTCAGGATGGGTATTCTCCATGAGCACTTTTTTTTGTGTGTGTTAAAGTGCCTTTCTTATGTCTTTAAAAATAATACAATTAAAATAATAAAATTTAATTAGGTTTGGATTTTATTTACTGTCTTTTTCTCTTAATGGTACTCTATGTCTTTTTTTAAAGATTAAAACAACGGCAAGCTCCACTTCATTTGCTTTCTGCACTTTGCAAGACTGTATGAAGAGCATAAATGTTAGTTCATTACCAATATGCAATAAAGGAGAATTTATTGTGGTACCAGCATGCTTTCCTACTAAAGATGAGCTATTAAACACTGTCTCACACATGGAATATAATGAGTGATATCAGGCATAGATAAAAGTAAAGTAGCTGATGTAAATAATCTATTTTCATAACTGTAACTTATATCACGTGTTTGTAGTTACTTTAGAGCATATGAGAAGTAACAGAAGATAATGGTGACAGGTGGTAGTAAACATGTTGACCTGTTCTGTCATCTTTGTGCATTTTTGACTAATTCAAAGCTACAGGATTCACAAATAATTGTATCACAAGGTAAGGTAAGTGGACAAAAAACACCCCACCCCCCACATTATTAATAAGTTGCCTAAACCTTGGTTTACGCAGAATTGTATTTGTAAAGGTATATCTATTGCCAACATCTGCATCCAAAGAACAGCAATTGATAAATAGTATTGGCTATATGAGGGTTCCTACTGGAAAGTGTAATCTTCATTACTCTGCAGTGGGAGAAAAGCATGTCAACCAGGTGAGATCTTCTTGGGCGAAAGGCCGTCCCAGAAAAGTTATGCTGGAACCCTGTTTTCCCCTAATTTCTTTTTACTAAGCTTCTCACTTTCATTTTGGTAATCCCTGAGGAAATGTGTTTTCAAATTAGAAGGACTTGGATTTAGCTTTAACTCATCCCAGGGCTAGACTACTGCGAGCTCTGAATGACTGTATGTCCTTCAGTCTCTGCTGTGAAGTCATTGTGCATTGTAAAGATAATGAAATATTCACTGGCATAAAGAAAGATTGAATAGATACCTGGTTGATCTCTAAGTTTTCTCTTTATTTCGCCAGGTGAATATTTACTTAATTCAGACATTTACGGTGGATACTCCATAGCAGGAATAAAAAGAGCCCTTTTAGCCCCATACTTCATTCCTGGTGGAAAGGCTATTTTCTGTGTAGCATGTTGGTGCATAACTTCCCCAGACAGCAAAAGGTGTTGGGACCTGACGTTCTGTCACGATTTAAAGCAGGGCATCAATAGATTGGGTGGCAGAAGCTCTCTATTAACCCTCACCCTCCCACCAGAGGAAGGGAAAAGGAGGAAAAGGGAGAGAGACTTACTAATTGAATATAAGATGTTATACTAATAACACTAGTAATATTAATAATTAGACAAATAATGCAAAATATACAAAACCGATACTGAGTTTCCTGGAGTTGAGTGCCAGGGCACTGGCATCCCGCCAGCAGCTGCCAGACAGCACCAGGAAGTCCCGGACTGGCCTCGAAAGCAGACAGGAACTGGACGCAGGAATGCATGGAGCGCAATCTGGATCAGGATAGAAGGCAGAACAATGAGCAGGGTCTTCTTCAAAAGGTGGCCATGGATGAAGAGAATGAGACCCTCGTGATCCCCCAGCTTTAAACTGAGTATGGCATGCAATACCTCATTGGTCAATATTGAGTCACGTGTCCTGTCCTCAGCTCCCTGCAAGTGCGACCCTTTCTGACTCCTCACTTGTGGGACCTAAGAGATCTGTCAGTGACCTTGGCTGCTATAGTGATAATTATAAACTGGGGCCTTTTTCTACATTCCTTTCCTACCATTAGCTCAGTGTAACTATAAACATGAGGTGTTAGCAGCTTTGGAGCGGACACTGTCTGTAAAATATGCAGCCAGCTTCAGAAAAATGCAGTTACTTAGAAGAACTTAGTTGTAGGAAAGATTCACTAAAAGAGAATTGATTCTGTTTTAACACAAACCAGGACACATTCTTAAAACTTTCTTTGTCCAGCCAAAGGCTGCTTGATTACAAAGGGCTGGTGAAAACATACTGTCCTGGTGTTTGCTTTCTTATATGGTTGAAGTATCTTTCTTAGACTGGTCAGGACAGACAGAATTGACTAAACATAGGCTATTTTACACACTCTGGGGTATTCAAGATATCTGCCTGGAATTTAGAGCTCTCTCAGGCCCTGTGAGAGGCACACATCCTTCTGGAGTGGCAGCTGGAGTATATTTGTTTGGACAACTCAATACTATTGCTCTAACATTTTCTAATTCTCTATAGCGTTCTGCTCACTTGCTGTGATTATTGAATCTGCCAGAGTTGGGGTAATATCAGTGCATGCTCAGTGACAGAAGTAAAGGATCATATGCAATTTATTGATATAATTTGCAGAAATGTGGGCAGCCACAGCACTTCAAAGGCTCTAGGATTTGAATTCCAAGATTAGGATTCTAAAGTTGCTGTTTGACCTGATTCTGTATCTGAATCTGACTTCTTGGGCAACAACACAAAGAACAGTGATTAAATATAGCCAGGTTATCACAACATTTTCCTTAGGCTAGTGTTTCCTCATCTATACAGATCAACTCAACAGAGACTAAACCAGCTTGAAAATCATCAACTATTTTTCACACGTTAAAGCAATAAAAAACCCTAAACACCAGAAAATATAAAGAAAAGTAAGATTTTTTTCTGTTTCTGGCAAACCAAAACCCCCCTAAAACCTAACTTTATTTTTAAGTTTCCATAACTCGCATTTTGATTTTTTTATCTCCACTTAAATCCTTCCTCCTTCTCCAATAGAAATATTTTTGGTGTTTTAATTTTTTTTGTAAAGCAGGAATTATAAAATAAATTCAAATTTCAATGAAATATGTCTTTTAAGAAATTTAGACAAAACCAATTTTTCTTCAAAGTGTATGTTCATGGGAAAATTTCATCTGCTCTAGATAAAACCCTATTATTTGACTGCAATCATTTGTACATTTAGCATGTTTTTTAACACATATTTTTTTATATATAAATTTTCATAAATTACTTTTAAACTAGCTATTGGAAAATTGAGGGAACAGGTGAAATATAACTATCATCTTTGCTGTAGTACTTTCACAGAATTAGTAGGCAATGCTCTTTATTTCCTAGATTTTAAGGAAAAACCTCACACCTTCAAATTTAAGAAAAGCTTAACTTAAACTGTGGTGTTACTGAAGTACATGTAAAGATATATAAACTTTTTTTCATATCTCTGTAAAATGGTCATTCTGATACAAGATGGAATGTTTTGCCACTAATATGAATATCCTCTATTTTATTTTCTACCAAGATCTTGAAAAACATCAATCTCTGTATTTATATTGCTTTTAAAACAGTTTTAAATGGACATATTACAGATATCTTGTCATCTTCTTCACCTAAAAAAGGGCAATAAGAGAGAACTCTCTTTCTCTAATGATAACCAGTTTATATTTCAGTAGTTTTGGTCAACATTAAAAAAGGAGGCTTGTAGATCACAGTTGACAATTTCAAAATCCTGGACACCAACTCAAAGGAAATGACAGTGCTCTTTCTACCGCAGTTCTGATTTATAGGGAATCTGTAAGTTTATTTGGAAGCCTCAATCTAAGAACAATGGCTCATATTATATGGCTGAAAAGTAAGAATCATTATTGTGAGTTCAAAAATAAGCAAATACATCTAAATGAAACAACTTTGTGAATTTGTATAAAGCTGAACTTTGTCAGGCCAGAGCAAGAATTTCACGGTTCAATATTTCATCTTTGGCTTTGAAGCAGTTATTTCCTCAAGGGACTAAGGAAACCGGGAAAGCAGGTGGGGGAGTAGACTGGAAAAAGTGCTGCAACACCCTGCAAGAAAGTAGAGTACTGTCACCTCATAATAATGGGACAGGTATGCATAACATACTGCCACACCCAGACTCTTACATGTGGAAGATGTGTAGTTGTGGGGTCAGATGTGTCATTGTAGACTTTAAATGTTTTCCTTGTCATCAATCTTCCTCCCTTTACCATCTAAGAAGTTTTATGAACACAGGTAAAGGAACACTTTGGTGGACATATGGATGTCCTGTTGCTTTGCTTTGCGCTTTGTGCTTGTGTGGGGTTGGAGCTAATGCAAATGGGACTCAAGCATTATTTTCACAATTCACAGATGAACAGTCAGATTGTTACATTATTTATAACAGTTATATAGTATTGTGAAATGAGAAAAGCAACTACATCCCAGTTGCAGCAGTATAGCACAGATTGTTAATATGTTATCAAAGGGGTAGTATAAAAGTTCATTTTTAAATAATTTTGGTAACAAGTTAATTTCATTTACTACCAGATTCAATAGCACTTAATTTTATTCCATCCTTAGAGCCTTTTACTTTTCTTACCTTTTAAATATGTATTTATAGGGTGCATTTAATAAAAATTAATATTCACAGTTTGGCTAGGCTTGTGTGTTAAATGGCCTTGAGTGAAACTTACTTTATGTGTGTAAAGCTTGAGTAGCAGGGTTTGTGTCTTTTCGGTTGTGTGGGAATAAACCAAAAGCTTTATGTTTAACCTCACAGCTTTTGGCAATCTTACCTCTCTTTAGCAAAGTAGTTTGGAAAAGTGGCTCCAAGTCTTTTGACTGCTCATTTTTTCCCATATAAATATCTTGCCCTATTTTTAAAGTTTACTAAAGCCCACTTTTATTATTTTAGCAGAAAGATCCTATCCAGGAGAGAGCAAGTGTGCCTGGAAGAATTAAGATTCAAAAAAAGACCAGAATAACTCCTGTTTTTATGAGGAGTCAACTTATTTTTTCTGTTGATCACTTCCTTTTTTATTGACTCTCAGCTAATAAGTCTTTATTGGAAAACCTTGATGACCCTTGAGACTTATGATTAATGAATTGAATGTAGACAGACAGCTTATACTATAGCACTGTACTGATGGCATCAGGCACTGAGTAGGTATTCTGAGATCCAAATTCTATTCTGATTGATTCCTAAAAGATGTTAAATGAGTCACTTTGAACATTGTCCTTCTACGTTCGTAGTTTTCTATCTGTTAAGTCTGTTGTGTGTGTTGAGACATTTTAATTCATTGGGGCATGGGCAACTTATAAAGTGGTTGGGACATTGGAACCTTTATTTCCTTGAGACCCTGCAGATACTGGTGCATTGAAGAAAACAGCTGAGTGGTGAGTGGTCACCTGCACAGCTGGTAAGTGTAGACCCATTTGAAGTGCAAAAGTTTTGTGAATCAGCACGTCACCACTGAAGAAGTAGTAGGAGAACCAAGAAAAGGTGGACTCAGAGAAGGCAAAGACTAATGCTCAAGAGCTGTCAAAAGGTTGATTGTATGTGAGTATAATAGCATGTCACTAGAGGTATTGTTCATGAGGAGGCTTTGTTTGTAAAGAAGGCATCGTTTGTTGAATTGGATGAGGTAAAGAAATACAAAACTGTATAATAAATCTGTTTGGGTTTTTTCCTTTCTTTTTTAAAGGAAAAGAAGAGAGACAGGGGGAATTCGTTTAGTGTGCGGGTTTTTTTGCTTATCAAAATAATAGATATCTGCTGGCTTTTTACAATTAAATTGCAATTAAGACATTTAGAACATCAGTGTGTTTTGGATCAGTTTGGACGAAGGAAATTGCTATTGCACAACTATTTAACATTGAAAGGATAGTTATTTCAAAGGCTTCAGTACAATGAGAGGAAAAAGAGGTTTTGAAAATGTGTGAAGCCTATCATTATAGGTTTAATATTATTCAACAATGTACATGCTAAGTAAGACATCCAGACTACACAGAGGTTACACAAACTCACTGTATATGCTATTTATACAGGTCCCTTCACCTTGCAGTGTAGCTGATTAGAATCACTTGTAGCTATGAGAACGATCGTGTAATCAGACACATGTGTTTTTTTAATTAGTCACACCTGCACACATTCAAAACAACACACCCTGCTGTGTATTTTAGATGCTGTGAAAAACAAACATACTGTTCAGATTCACTGTGCTATTTTTAAATGCCCAGAGTTTGCTACTTAAAGATCAGTTGTCACATTTTTTTTCCTCTTAAGCACAGGAAAAAGCACTGTTTATCATGCAGAGAGATGTACAGTTTTATTTCATTTGGTGTTGAACACGTTGTTCCATTTGAACTGAAAATAAAATGTTTGGTATTGGGCTCTTGTAAGAAACATAAAGGTAAAGAAAAGAAGATTCATTGAATATATATTTTATCCAGCAGTATGGTAATTACAGCATTCCCCTATGAATGTGAGACATGGATTCAGCTCGCTACTTTATTTGAAGAGATCTGAAGCCATACTGACACCTGTAATGCTACCTGTAATTCTATGTTAAAGATGAAGAATGGTGAGGTGGAGGAAGGAAATGGGTTCATGTCATATAAATAGTTGGAGAGTCACTAAAAAATAACCTTCTAACTGGTATCACTGCCTTTTCTAGTGAATATATAAGATAAAAACCAAAAGATCATTCTAGTGCCTGAGTCTCTGTCTCACTGAATATTTAAACAGTCCTCACAGAGTGGACCCACTCTAACAGGAAAGATAGCCTTTGCAGTGCTCAATAAGCAGGTGTTTAGACTTCACGCTGATATCTAGACCAGCTCTGACACTACATACGTCTTTTTCTGATTCAGAAAAGGGATCTAAATCTTGGTTTTCAACCCTCCAGCTGAGTGTGTTAACTGCACTGGGATACTGGCCCCCTGCTATCTCATAAGAGTTATATATCTGGAGAAGAGACACTGATATTTTGTTTTGATGTTGACTGTGATTTTATATGAGCTGTCCATTGCTTCTTTTTTTCCTCTATGTCTTTTATGTTCAAGGAGCCCCTGGGAGTCTGCTTGGCCTGTCCAGGCACAGCAAGGTTTACTATTTGAACTTACTGAGCCCTAAGGAGGCTGCTGGACATGCTCCAATAAAGTTGTCATAGCCACAGAATCTTGATCTCTTTATTTGTATATGCTCCCCAAAGTCATTCCCCCCATGGTGGTAATTCACATTAGACCTCCAGGATGTTGCTGTTTCTGTGTCTTAAAATCTGTCTACATCACCTGTCATTATTTTACGTCAAACTACAGCCAGGTCTTTTTGTTTTATGCTCAGTTGGTTCTGCTGCTTTTCACATTACCTCATCTGGCTCCCTTTCTCTGAGAAAGAGCGGAGAAGAAACTCACAGCCTAATAATTTACTTAGTCTTTGCTTTCTCTTTTCCGTCTTCTCTCTGGGTGGGCATGTAAGGACCCTCCATCTTTTCTCACTTGTTTGTCCTTTTCCATTTCTTTCCAAATAGGGATAAAAAAATGAATAAGATAATAAAACTTGCTCAACAACACCATAGCACTGCCCGTACATTCCTCCCCACTCCTTTAACGTTTATAATAAAACTGTCTAACGTTCCCTCTACCCCAAAACATGCACACATTTACTTTAAAATCAATCTATTCAGTAAAACCTGTGTAGCTGGTGATGCCAGTCCAGCCCCGAGCAGGCAGCATCCACAAGCACAGTGGCACCATGCCATCAGGGCAGAAAGATTACTTTCCATTGCAGAAGGGGAGGAAGAGGGAGGTGGACAGTCTGAGTCACTCGCAGGGTCTGGGATGAATGAGGAGGTACATGGTCACCCATGCTGTCCTACACCAGGTTACTTACCTTGGTTCATCAGTCAGAGCCCAAAGGCTTCAAGTGTCACCGGTTTGTAGTCTTGCCCAGAGAGGTGGTCTAAATGAGGGCCTTTCACAAGCACTGGTGTAAGGCTTTTGCTGATGTGTCTGTCTATAAACAGCTAGGATTAGCCCAAGGAGGAGCAGTCTTTGACAAGCTTTCCACAAGCACCAAGATCTGTGTAAATTTTAACTCTCTTCACCTAATGCCAAAGAAGAAAAACCAAAAAGGGTACTGTTGAGCTCTTTACAATATTTTAACAACTTCATAGTTCCTTCTGGCAAGAAAGATTGTGTTAATGCATTTGTTCATAAAACCCACACTGATGGAAACCTGAATTCAGCTACATATGAGGAGACTCATGGCACGTTTCTGTTCCACATGTTTCCCTGCTTCTGCCTCTTCTGAAATGCATAGCCTGCAATTTCAGGCACTGAGCAATTACTGCATATGAAGCTGCCCATGGGGGCACCACCAGCCCTTGCTGTACCCACATTGCCCATGGCCCAGGACCCCACTTCAGCCTCCCAGGATCATCATCCCCTACCCCACTGATGTCATAGCAGGGCCCATCTCCACCTCCCCACCTCCTTGTCCAGGCCGTGGGCACACTGAGCCAGGCCCAGTCATGGGCACATGTCCCAGACTGACCTGGGCCTCTCCCCTTCCCCAGTAAGGTGACCGGTGCCCCCTGGCTGCCCTGCTCCTGGCCAGGTTGGTGGGATGGGCACTGGCTCATGGCCCCCTGGAAGACCATGGCCCTGACATTGAGCAGAAAACTGAAGGAAACTTCACAAAAAGGGAAACGTTGGCCATTTTGCAAGACAGACAAAATTAGTAAACAGCAAATCATGAAATATTTCTCTTAAAAGTTTCTTTCTTATCTTTAACTTCACACAGCTTTGTATAAAGAGCTGTAACAACATCTTTGAGCTACCATAATCTTGCTTTGAAGTGGCACTGGAAGTGTCCACCCCACTGTTGCTTTCCTTATGCTGACAACTTTTCTTTTTTTTTTTTTTTCTGCATGCAAGGAGTGGGAGGAAGGCATGACTGAGGGAAACTGCAAGGTGTGGGTAGTCTATCTTTAGTTGCAGCAGCATGGTTTTAAAATGACTTAATCTGCGTGAGATATCCTAAGAAACTCCGGGTTCATGCATGATTCTATTAATACATATTAGTCATGATTCTACAAATATAAACCTTCATGAGAAGATTCACAGGCAACTTAAATAAGAGGTTATATCACCTCATGGTAAGTGGGTATAAATGGATGAAAGTCACATACAGATAGGAGAGCAACACGAAGATCAGCTGAGAAGGTGTGTGTGAGTGAGCAGATTCATCATACTTCTTAAAAAACAGTGGAAATATACCCCGGGCTGTTTTTGCTCTACCTCTGAAGTGCAGAGCACCCAGTACTCAATGTGCTTTCCTTCCTTAGTGACTACTTAGTTGTACAACTACCTTTAACAAAATATCACTGCATAACTTCTTTTGTGGCATTGATAAGAGCTAAAAATCAGTAAGCTACGTAAAGATCCAGATGAAAAAGTAGGGCAGGGATGATGGGGGAAGTGCAACAGCACTTGACACATTCAGAGCAAAAGACTCCTTATGGACAGTTGTTGCAGTGCCATTGCCACCCCAAGAGTGTCTTCTCCAGCCACCGCGCAGTCAGGAAAACCTCCAATTTGTCTCTGGCTGTTTAAGTGTATATACCATACTCGTTCAGGTGGGTGTCAGAGTACTGACTGAATATTATTGCCTTTTGAAGTGTTCTCCTATCTGTTCAAACAGAAAATCCAGGCTTCAAGTTACTCTGATGCAATGTTACTGCCTACATCAAAGATAAACCGGGTAAGTATTACTGTCCCTCACTTTCACCCTCCTAAGCTGCTATCCCCAACACCACTGGTGCAGCAGATTCTCTTTGTGTCTTCATTTGCAGAAATTAAATATTTACCACATAGGAGAACAGTATTTAATGACAAGGAAAAAAGTTTCAGGTCTGAAAATGTGCTCTTTACACACAAGATGGTTCATATTTCTTTTAATTCGATGGTGCTCAAATTTCTTTGTTATTTAGTTTTCAGCTAGGAGAATATAAATCATTAGAACAGAAGCAACACATTTATCTCCTCTGGTCCCCACAGTCCTCTACTTTTAGGGCCCTTTGCATCACTGCATCTTCTTACTGGGCATTTTCTTCACTGAAGAGTTCCCTACAGCCCATTGGTTCATGTTCTGTTGGTGGCAGCCATCTAGGTCATAGCCTATTTTCTCTCCACTGTCTTCTGTTTAGAGGTAAATGTGAGAAAACTCTGTCTTTCCCTCAGGTTACTGTCGTTCCGCTAGTCAGTAAATGCGGCACAGGGAACTTAATTGGTCATATTTGCAAAAACTGTTGCTAATATTATTCCTGATAACTTGGCACCCTGCCTTTCTTCTTTATACTCAATGTGCTTTTGCCTCAATATGCTGTTTACTTCTGCAGAACAGCCACAGTAGCAAGCTAATGCACTGATAGTAGAAAAAATAATCCTCTCTAATTGGCTGTGGTGATGCACTTGGCTTTGTTGTACCATGTCTGTTATGACAAGACTTTCAGTACTGTTTTTTATTAGGTAAGAAATCAAATTAGTCTTTCTCCCCCAAAAAGAAGAGGGCCTGCAGCTGATTGTTGTGACATTATTTTAGTGATGTAGGGATCTAGAGGATCAGGAAAAGACCTGTGCACATGAAACTCCTGTATTACTGTTTTTTAAAGCTAGTATGGAGAATAGCTTGTCTTTTACTCTCTATTTTATTTATTTGTAAAATAAAGGTTCTTTCTGTTGTTTCATGTGACAGTTACAGCACTTTCATTCTAGAATGCTCTTGACTGTTTTTAAGGATTATGCTGTTTATTTCTGAGGAAACCTATAAAAAGATAGAACATTCAGTAAGTGAAGTTTAATAACGTCTAAATCACGTGTCCATGCACCAAATCCCCAAGTCCTTAATTAATGTAATTTGGCATTAGCCCTTATGGAGGTAAAATATCCTGCTCTTTAATCTCATGATCCTATATGTCATATTGGATATTACTTTGATGTATTTGCCATTGTCTCTAAGAATGATTGTTAGGTCAATAAGTAATTAGAGTGGTCAAAAGTTTTCACATTCTTGATTGTTGTTTTTTAAACGAAAGCTCCCTTTTTTTACAGACTGCATTGCAAAAGAGTTTGATTTCTTGAAATGCACCCTGATGTACGACAAAAAGGACAAAATGAAATTGACATCTTCTAATTCATTACTTACTGCAGAATTTTTGAATCAATCTAGGCAGAAAGATATGCTTTACTGTTGCTAAAACTAGATTTCTTTTGCTTGGCAAAGTTCCTTTTCCCCTTGATAGGAAGGAGGACTCAGCATTTCTTGATGAAATAATTTCATGGCTTCTAAACAATGGTCTGCAGTTTGACAAGGGAGGTAGCATGAAAAATCCTCAATATTTTGTAGCTTGACATTTAGTGTTTACAGACACCATATTAAAAAGGACTGTTGCTGCTTTGTCAGTGTCAGATTATTTTGTCAAATAATATATGAGATTTTGTTTTTTTAAAATAAATTCCTAAATAGTTTTCAAAGATGCATTTCTTTAATACATTCAGCTTCTGTGTATTGAGTTTACATCCAAAGTCTCAACAAATTTCATGTAACACTCATTATATGTGTTAGAATTATGTATGACATCTACTAATGATCAGTAGGTTAAACCTCAAGTGTTAAATGATTTGCAATTATAAAAGGTCATAGATTGCATCTAGAGTATAATTAGGCATTTGGGAATGCTGGTTCCTGAAACCAAACATAAGAAAAGGTTTTTAGTGAAAATTTTACTGAGAGATTTTAAGCTATCCTTCCACTGATGAACATTTCCTGTTATCTCCTGAGAATATACATCTTGTAAGGTGAATAGGGGATACAACATTTTTAGAGCTGAATAATCCTTAGGAACTATCTTTGCAGGGGTTTTTTTGTGTAGTGACAGAAAAATCACAAAATCTACTCATATTTATATCAAAGGTGTGTTTCGGGTATGAAACAACTTTAAAACTTTCTTTGCCTGTCTTAACGAGTGGGCAGAGTTCCAGAGAAAAATCCTGGCACACTTGGCAAGGATGAACTTTTTACAGGCAAGAAAATGTAAGAGCAAGAGAAATATAGAAGAAAATCTGTATCTTGTCATGGGACTACTGCAAGCTGCTGTTGCAACAGCAAAATCTGTATATTAGGCTTTGTTTTGCTCTATGAATCTATTACACATAAAGGCATCATGCAAAACAGAATAAATACAACGGATATTGACTCTAAGCAGAAGATTTGTGGCCCTTCTTTTACCTAAGTGTTATCTTTATTTCAAATATTGTTGTTTATCGTCCTGAACACCCATTACCACAGGTGCTCATCCCTGTCTGATTGGCTAAATACATTCTTTCAGATTTTTAGTATGCTTTAAAGAAATATATGACTAAAAATTATAAATTAAAAGAAAAGAATGAAAGCCTTAAACATTTTGCTGACCTTTGAAATACATTTCCTATACTAGAAATTGAGTCTAGCTCGTTAACACTGTAAATACATACTCACTGTGCTAAGTCCTTAGGTGCTTAATATTACAAGTAGACATTAAACATCTAAATACTAAAAAAAATCCCAAACTTTGAAAATCTTCATATTGTCACCATTTAATCTTCAAGTCTATGTCTTGGCACTATTATTAAAATATCCATAGTCAGATGAATAAGTAGACTTAGGTCTTCTGACAAGGAGTTATTAAGCTGTAAGTTACGCACCTAACTGTGAGACTATAATTCAGTTTTCTCCCTGGCATAATACAGGTATCCCTGTACCTACATCTCCAGGATGGGATGTAATTAGACTGAGGTTGCTGCAGAGAAGACTCACCAGATTTCTGAATCCAGGGATGCTTTTCTTAGCAGAAAGAATAAAAAGCATCAAAGACAGAGGTGCATCTGAAAGTGCCTTCCTGCAGGGTCTTGCTTAGCTGCTTCTGTGCAACTGGGATTTAGGGTTTTCAACTTTCACTTCAGTTCATATGCACAGGTCACTCTTATTGCTTAAAATACAAGCAGGTAAAAACTCTGCCTTTCTGGAAAATAGTTTAGTGTTAGGAGCACACTGCGGGCAGCATAGTACTTGGTCTCCTTAACCTGGGAAGGTCTGAATTTCCATCTCCTCCATCTATTCTATACCAGTAAATGGAACACACTAGAACTACAAGGGTAAGTGGTGTGGCACTCCTCATGGTGAAACTCTCTTCGTGGTACCATTCATAACTGTTTAACTGGAACAAACCCTGGTCTGGCTATGTCTTGAATCATGCCTGGGAGAGTACTAGTATAGTATGGGCCGGTATGGCCCAAAACCATGTGGAAAGCATGGTGATGATGGAACAGTATGGATGAGAAAGTGCTGGTGTTAGACCATCTGTCCCAGCCCTGCCCAATTTTGTACAATAGACATAGTCAATGAATACCATGATCACAAGGATATGGGGTGCTCCATGTCCTCATCGCTCCTTGTTTTGAAGCTGTGTCAATCTGTAGCCAGGAATACTTGAATCAGAAGTCCATAAAGAGAGCAAGTAAAAGACAAGCAACCTCGTCAGTGGAGTTTAAAACACCATGTAAACAAAGAGAAAAACAAATCTGTCAGTCTTACTTGCTTGAGAAGTGCTCTAAATGCAGTGTAGAACAAGCAAGCATCATCTCAATTTCTCTCCTTCTCATTATTTCAAAGAGAATAAGAACTGCTCAGTTACTTGAAAGCACACTTTACTCTGTGGATTCAAAGCAGATGAATTTACCTTCCCGTTGAGTAGACAGGAATAGAAGAATTCAAAGATGCCCATATCTCCACAGTTTCCTGCTAATCACACAGAATCACACACAGAATGGTAGGGGTTGGAAGGGACCTCTGTGAGTCATCTAGTCCAACCCTCCTGACGAAGCAGGGTCACCTACAGCAAGCTGCACAGGACCGCCTCCAGGTGGGTCTTGAATATCTCCAGAGAAGGAGACTCCACAACCTCCCTGGGCAGCCTGTTCCAGTGCTCCGTCACCCTCAGAGGGAAGAAGTTCTTCCTCATGTTCAGGTGGAACCTCCTATGCTTCAGTTTGTGCCCATTGCCCCTTGTCCTGTCACTGGGCACTACTGAAAAGAGTCTGGCCCCATCCTCCTGACACCCACCCTTCAGATATTTATAAACATTTATAAGGTCCTCTCTCAACCTTCTCTTCTTCAGGCTGAACAAGCCCAGCTCCCTCAGCCTCTCCTCATAGGAGAGATGTTCCAGTCCCCTCAGCATCATCTTTGTAGCCCTCCGCTGAACACTCCCCAGTAGCTCCTCGTCTTTCTTGAAGTGGGGAGCCCAGAACTGGACAGAGTACTCCAGATGAGGCCTCACTAGGGCAGTGTAGAGGGGAAGGAGAACCTCACTCGACCTGCTGGCCACACTCCTCCTAATGCATCCCAGGATCCCGTTAGCTTTCTTGGTAGCCAGGGCACACTGCTGGCTCATGGTCAACCTGTCGTCCACCAGCACACCCAGGTCCCTCTCCACAGAGCTGCTCCTCAGCAGGTCCGCCCCAAGCCTGTACTGGTGCATGGGGTTGTTCCTCCCCAAGTGCAAGACCCTGCACTTGCCCTTGTTGAACCTCATCAGGTTCCTCTCTGCCCAACTTGAACTAATTGCAACTAATGCAACCCTACAATGAAGATTTCATCCAGTTTAACAGCCGAGGCTGTTCCTAAACCCTAGGTCATTTGTACTGCAGACTTTGTACTCCATTCACCAGATCAGAAGAGAGGTAATCACTGAGATAAGGTGGATTCTGATGTTCTGATCAGAACTTCAGTAATAGAAAGATGCAAAGAATTCTTGAGGGGTGTTATTGATAGATTTTTTTTTTCCATCCTCCTCTAATGACACAGCTTGTGAAAAATATTTATAGGTATTTTCTGACTGTAGAGGTGCGATAACTGGAGAACGCTTGCAGGTTTTTTAAGTCAATAAGTTCCACAAAGCTGAAACAACAACTACAATGTGCAATAAAGCTGGCTAGGATGATTTGAAGTCCACTTTAAATCACACCTATCAACAGCACCCACTAGCCTCAATTATTTAATCCAGGCAGATGTTGTAGGTTGCATTCATTATTTAATTGTAATAGGAACAATTACTGTCTCAGGTTTGTGAAGTGTGCAGTGCTCTTTCACCGATTCACTAAATACGTTGACCACTAGGTGGGGGTAGTCAACCTTATTCAAACAACGGTACTCCTGGAAGAGGAGAATTTAGTCGAAGATGGTATAAAATCCACGGTAAATTTAGATTCTTTGAGAGATTTAGTTTTGGTTTTGCTTTGGTTTTTTTTTTTTCCTTTGGTTGTTTTTGTTTTGTTGGTTTTGTTTTGTTCTGTTTTCTTTTGTTTTCTTTTGTTTTCTTTTGTTTTCTTTTGTTTTCTTTTGTTTTCTTTTGTTTTGCTTTACAGTGGTGAAATGAGAATTACTGTTTGTCAGCTGTCGGACTTTAAAGGTGATAATGAACTGAGATCACAGGCAATCAAGTTTGAGTTGAGCTGGTGGAGAACTACAGGGTTGAACTTCCGGTATCACAAGTCAGGTCATTCCTATAACAATACAAACCAAGTATTTTACTGGAAAATAAAATAAGTAGGTGAATTACTGAAATCTCACACATGGGTATAATACTTGTGCAGACTAATGTGGATTAATTATTTTCAACTGCTTATTGAACATCAGACTCAGTCAATTACAATAGGTAGTCCGCAATAAGCAGATACAGGGTTTTTTTTAAATTTTAAAGGTAACCACAGAAACAAAGGCAAAATGATCTACCTGGTCAGAACACGGTGAGGCACCACAAGTCAATGTAAGTATGGTTTAATTAACAAGTTCACAAGACACAAGTATTCTATGTGCACCTCACACATTCCACATAAGTCTGACTTTAATTTCTAAGCTGCAACACATCTGAATCACACAAACAAGACTAGATATGTATATCACTGCTTTTTCAAGAGGACAGCAAGTAAAAAGGTATTAAAATAATACACTTAACATATTCTGAAAGCCTAGTTGGCAGGAAATGACAGCTGTTGCAAATTCTATAGGCCTTTTGTAAAGCAGGTTAGTGGGGAATAGGAGGATATTGTGAGATTAATGTTTCTTTTGTGACCTCAGCTTGCATTTAAAAAGTGTGCTACCTTGAATCAAAGGTTAGTAAATTAATCTAGTGTTCTCTTTCTTGTAAGTAGCATCTTTACTGTTGCACATGTTTCTTAATTGTCGTAACACATAATGTGATCTGAGACAAGAAGTTCATGATTTTATGAGGACATTGGTTTTTGCTTATTTAGACAAAGCCAATACTTTATTGGAGCACAGACAATTAAAGTTCAATTTCCAGCACTTTCAAACTATCATTAAAAAAAGAAAATTGAAGTAAAAATGAAATAATATTTTAAAATTCTAATAGCTCAAATTATTTGTGTGCTGTAATTACTGTCCCATTTTTACTTTAAGCACTCTTTTGTAATGAATTTTTATACTTTTCTTCCACAGACTACAAATGTGTTCCATCTTTTGTTTCAGTCTCTGCCACCGTTCCTTTGATTAAGTTGTTTCTGTGTACTTCTGGAGTTTATTTTTTTTTCTCATTTGAGGTAATAAAGAAGAGTTTTTCTATTTCACTACCACATTCCAGTTGCATCATTTTGTTGAACCTGGAATAGATGTGTAAGGGGAAAAATTATCATTGTATAAATGTTAAACTTACTTCTACATGTTAATATTTTCTGATAATTAATCATCACACACAGAGGAATTTTTTTCTATCCGTTAAAAGAAATATCAATCTCAGACTTGGAGTTTGCTTCTATACAACAGTTGTAGAAAAAACACTTTCAGCAGCTCTAAGTGCTATTAGTGGTAATCTGTTTCTTTCACTAGAGCATTTAATGAAACAAGAAAGGATTGAGAAAGCCGATGGATATGCTTTGAAATAAGAAACAAGACTTGGGAATATATACCAGTCTGATTTCTGTAGTATTCTGTGTAATAATATTGAACTACAACACACTACAAATACTTTTTCAATTAAGGAATGAACATTAGAAGCTTCAAATATGCCTTAATTAAGTATTGTCAGTGATGCAAATAATATATAAACGTGTATTGAAGTACTTTAGGCTAACAGCCACATCATATGCAATAGTACCTTATATTCAAATTGGTTTAGTAGAGTTTTAAAGAGCTTCTAAAGAGTATGAACATTTAATTTGTTATGAAAAATAATCTAAAATGTGTGGAAGTATCCAGCATGTTTCATTACTATCAAACCACCCTGAATTTTCTACTTTTATATATTGAAGTAGTTCCAAGTTATGTAGTGATATGTACTAATATTGTACACATGGTGAATATTTACCACTCTTTAGAGTATCAGCTTGGTTTTCATATTATATAGTTTCTTCTTAACTGATTATATACAGATTGGAAGATAATTATCTATTTCCCACTGTTTTATTCAATCTATTCAAGAACTCCTTAAGTAAACATATATGCCAGTGGCCATAGTTGTGTTTCACCCTCTTTGTGCCACAGCAAGACACTCTGGAGCTGCTCTGAGTGAAGAGACATCTCACCTCTTCCTCTGTGCATATTTTTTTCTACATTACCCCTATCTCCACCATTTGTCCTGTGGCATAGCCTGAACACTCTTCTAATATAATCCTTCTTCCACAATCTTCTTTCTTTTTTCCACAGTCAAGGCACTTCTAGCTCTTGAGCATATTCATGCAGTAACAGTGTTGCAACACCAGAAAGAGAGAAATCTGGGTCCCACTGAAGCCAATGACAGCTTTTGCACCATCAACTGGATTTCACTATCAAGCTTCTAAGCTGTAATCTAAATATTCAGGTCAATTTGCAAATACCAAACCTCTTTTTTTCTGTTATCTCCAAAATCTCAAGCAGACATATGAGTGAACATGCTGTGAACTATGCAATGCTTGATCAGTTGAACCTATAATATTCTGCACATGCCACATGGAGATAGAATAAGTGTGCAGCCAGTTCAAAAGGCTGTAGATGTGTCAGGTGTGTTAAACACTTATTGATACACTCTGTGAACAGTCCAGTGCATTCTTGATGATTTTGGCTCTATGCAAATGCAGAGAGTTTTAATTGCTTTTTGTTTTAATTTCTTTTAACTGCTCTTGCTCTGATGGAGCAGCTGTACTTTTGGGAATCCAATACAAATTGCCAAATTCCTCCTTTCCCACATAGATAGATTCCTTTTCCTCTAGGAAGAAAAAAACCCCAAACCACCATGTTCAGAGAAACCAGGACACATAAGTATATCAGTAGCAGTAAATTAAACAGTGTCAAGACCTGCTCTCTGGCTTTGAGGCCAACTGGCACAAATAAGCCATATCTAATTAGCCATTGCTAAATTTTTCTTACCCTTCAGAATATGCCATCTGCGTTTGACCTAGTAGCTGCAAATTCTCTTGGCCTCCATATTCACTTCAAGTCACGCCTAGGAGGTATCTGGGAGGATACTGATTTCATCAGGCCAGATCACGCCAAGGACTAATCTAACTACCTAAGGGTGTAAGGAAGGATTTGTCAAGATTTAGTTTATTAGAATGGAAGAGTCACAATGCCTGTAAGGGTGATGTTGATGGGGTGAAAAGATATACCTGGACAGACTTTTGCAGTATTAAGTCTCCACAAGCATTTTAGCAAATGAAATAGGATTTACTTTTGTATTAGGAAATTCTGGGTTCCTTGGCTATACAGCACAGTGCAATAAAGAAAATAGTTGGGCTCACCAAACTTTTTCTAGTAGCTGAAACTACTCACAAATTCAGATGGAGTATAGCAAATACTATGAGTTGAATAAAAATTAATTCAACATTCAAAAAAATCAGAGAAGATGACTTCAGCCATTCTTAGGTGGCCTATTCTGATTTTGGTGTGCAGGGAGGAAAGTTGGGATCTGGGTCTAATTCCACAAATTCAAGACAGAGCTACTATGAAAGGTGGACGGAAATTCTGCAAGGGACAGGCTACTGTCGAGTTCTGTCTCTGCCTAGATCAGAACAGAAGTCTCACCAGAAATTTTCCCTCTCTCAGCAAAATGCCTTAGTCTGCAAGTTATAGACCAGTCTGGAGTGTGAAGCTGTTCCAGTTTGTAGATATTGAATACTTCTTAATTCACAACCTACCCCTCTTCCCAGCTGAGTGCTTGAAGCACAAGGTTTGTGATTGGAGGCATGAAAAAATGAATGCTGAAAGGCATAATAATTCCTCTAAAAAATTCCTTTTAAAATTTGTGGACTTGAGACAAGTCTTCTCTTGAATTTGGTAATTTATGTGATTTTCAAGAAACCTAAATGAACTAACCCACAAACGGAATCAAGTATATTGGACTGAGTTTATTTCTTTTAGAACTGTCAGAACAGCACTCAAGTATCCATTGCATTTGAAATAGAAAAGAAAATCCCTCCAAACAGACTTCTGTATTTATTTTCACTGAAGTATTTGAGGGGAAAAAGAGTTATTGCTTCATGTTACTCAGTAATCTTTTTCTCCCAGTGCTCATCTGATGTTGGACAGTTATTTGATTTGATTTTGTCTTACTTTGTTTTTTGTGTTTTAGTCAGAAAGTCAGCAAGGACGCTAATGTTCTGCATATCCTGGTGTGCACGCAAAATAAAAGGCTCAAAGCATACTAATGACTGCCAGTTCACGCTGTCTGAGGAGGATTACTAAGGATTACATGTAATTATCTGAAATTGCACACTGTTTTTTGCCAATTTTTTAAAAAAGTGGCATTGATAGGGCTTCTAATTTCCTGCTAAGATTTTATTTTTATATTTTATATATAATATTTTCTCTTTTATGAAAAATAAAAAATGACTATAATAAATGAAAGAGTCCCTGAAAATCACTCAGTGATTAAACATACATAAGTCTGAAAACTGAATACAGGAAGTTAGAGACAATACCAGTAGTTTATTTTAAGTAGTACAGAATCTTGTGTAAAATTTACTTTTGAAATGTCACTGTTGGGACCATGGACCAGATTCTGATTTTTGTGTTAGTTATTTAAATCAGATAATGTCTGGAAAGTTTTGTAATTTTTTGCATTTTAAACACAAAAATTAAATTTCTATAAAAAAAGTCAACCATTACTCCTCGAAACTTAGGTTGGACAATGAAAATTTTAGGTTGAAGAGTTTTTAAAATGGAAGTCTATACTGTCAGACAGTCAAAGATTAACTGACTCTAACTCTTCTAATTAGCTATTTACTTTAGAAAGCATGCAGAAATATAATTATATTTAAGACCACTTGTCCTTTTCTATCTTTGATGAAATTGGACAAGGAGTTTAAAACTTATGCAAACAGTGGAAAAAAAATAAAGAAATACCAGCTTAGCAAGAAATTCAGATTTTATTGGAAAAGGAGAATGGAATTTATGGAAATTTATGTGTCACTTGAGATCCTGAGAAATATTGCTTCTTTTCTGTCTAACTTTTCAGATACCCAAAATCCTTAGGCACTTTAGTTTGATTTTAGTATTCCGGGGACATTTTTCAAGTCCTTGCTGTGTCATATGATTAAAGCAGTTATTTACCGTACCAGTGGAGAATGCATGACTATTCCAAAATAAAAGATCTTCTCAAGTAGAAATTCTTCCGGCTTATTTACTGGGGTTGACCTTGGGCAAAAAGCAACCAGACATGATCAACCAAAACAGGGCAGACAAGTGACCCCAGTGCTCTGTGCCTGTTACTCACAAGAGAAGACAAATCCTTGCTCTTTTAATACACCAGCAAGTAAAAGATGAGTAGGCTTTGTTGCTTAATTCTAGAAGAAGATTTAGGGACAAGGATCTTGAGCAGAGTTGGGCATTCTTTTAATTGTTGTGTCAGATACACAGAGCAAATTTTAATTATGGTCCGACAAAATATCCTCATCAGCCTGCCTGGCCAGTTTACACGGTCCCCCCTTTTCCTTCACTCCCCAGGTTTTTCCACTTTCTGGGAGTCCATGGTATAGGAAATTAGTGTAATGAAACTCATTGTAAGAATTTGTATTTTCACAAAGTTTCTAAGTTGTTTCACTTACTCATACTCTCACACTCTTCTCTTCACAAGACAGCGATTCAGACGATCTGGCCAGGACCACTTGTATGCCAGCTACTGAGTTCTCATCACATCTCTTGCTGTATTTTTGACTGGTGACGACAAACTCATTTTTCTGTCAGTCTTTTTGTACCCTTTAGATGCAAAGTTACTTATGTGATTCGTTTGCATCAGAATTTATCTTATCTAATCCTCCATAAATATTAGGCAAGGCTGCCAATCATTGCCTCTTTTTCTTTGTTTGGAATACACAAATCTTTATGGTTACAGCCTGTCTTCCTTCTGACAAACAGGAGAAATAATGGCGTGTGTCATGTGCTGTAACTGTTTTCATCCTCCGGTTGTCATAGCGCAGTGCCTTCTGCCAAAGAGTTGTCTGTGCTGTGTTCTTACAGACTTCAGGCCTTCCAGTCTTGATAGAAACAACACATCTTTCAATTTCATTGCTGTGAACGGTATTTTCTGTTCACAATACATGCCCCTCTTAGCCCTTGTTTAGCTGTTTCTTCTGACGTTCACATGTGTGCATTTCTGTTCATAGATTGCATCAATCTTAAAATTCCTGTTACAGGTCTCCTCACTGGCATCTTACTTCTTCTCTCAGAGAGTCTAAAACTGGAACACCAAAGGGCAGGAGGAGATCTGAGGAGCAAACCTAAGTGGCCTTGAGGATAGAGCTCTTTATGTGTAGAGCTTTAAGAGAGACTCTAAGTAAAAATGCTCAGTTTTAAACTGTAATGGTCAGCTGGTGGGGATGAGTCTGTGCTGGTCAGCGTTATCGCATATACATCACAACAAATGAGAAATTCTGTAGTCTAAGAAGGGAAACAGAAGAATCAGAGAAAACTATACAGGAGATGGAGCAAAATTACGATGGTTTTAGTCTGTTGCAAACACTTTCTTCACACCAGTCCTCATTCTCGCTAAGGTGTTAACAAAATGGAATGGAGATTTGGCATGTCTAGGTGTAGGTTAAATGAGCGCAGGCTGCACAGCCGACAGGTGACTCTTGCGTAGTATGCAAAGTTTATGCTGGGATAGGAGAGAGATTCTATTATTTAAAAATCCTTGGAACATATTTATTCTCATTGTTACAGGTGCTATGTGAAAGACCACTCACTCTTGCTGCAGCGTGTGGTGCAAGTGGCATTTCAGGTTGCTGTAGGAGTAAAAGTTACTTGCTATGTTCAGTTTTCTTAAGGTTAATCAAGAATTGTCACTCGTGCTTTTAAAGTTTGCCAGAGGAGGCATCTAACCATTTTTTCTAGTCATTTTGTTTGATCCCCCTATGTTTTATGAAACCCACTATGTCTGAAATAATAAAAGGTTTTCATAATTACAATGTTCAGATTTTCATCTTATATGGAAAGCTTTATTTAAATTTTTTTGTCATTGCTAATGATTGATTTGAGATTATGACTGGTACATTCTAATTATATTTCCTAGTCTAGGGAATTACCATTATTACACCTTCCAATATAATTCTGGTCACTTTACAATGAATCGAAAATTCTGGTAGAAATGTATTATTGTAGATTCCAAAAATTCATCAAAAACCGCATAAAGTTCCATCTCTACACCCAGATTACGCCTTCTTTAGCAAAACTATTTAGCAACACAGTTAAGGGAAAAGAAGAGGAAAGAAAGCTTCAGTTCAGTCTCAGGCAACTAAGTATTTGACAGACGAAAATCTATGTAAGAAGATTCTTAAAATAACAATGTTGAGTGAAAATCAAGACAACATTTAACAGAGGATTTGAAATCATTGAGTATATCATAAAGGCAAGCAGGAAACTACTCTCTATCATCTCATATACTAAGCCATGCTTGCAATACTATGATGATTAGAGACTTGTTCAAGACTTAGCAGATGAAATCAAAGTTTTCAAAAGTGTCAAAAAAGTGTCTTGACTTCTTATCTTCACTATTTGATAAAGTCATAAAAACTGCTCAGTCTTTTCCTTCACGTAACTTTTATCTGAAGACTATGCAGATATTATTGGTCAAGGTAAAAGCTTAGAAACATAATTCCTTTTTTAAAACCTTATTTTAAAAAATGATTTTCAAAGACTAAGGAGGAAGTTACATGTCAAAGTTTCTTTGATTTCTTTTGGGATCTGATGACATAAGAGCTGACTGTGCCCTTGAAAATATTCCACTGAGAATCAGTCAAAATTGGAGAACATCCCAGAGTATCATCTCACCAACACCCTTTGGCTGCCCTACATCAAACGATGAGGCCATGGGGGTGTGAATGTGTTATGTGTAAAGAAAAGAACAGAATTACTTTTTGAGGTCATCCAAAACTGGAAAGGCTGGTGCTGACTGAAGGAAAACATCTTTCAGTTTTAATATTTGTTAGGACTGTACTGAACTAAAATTTATGCATGAGTTTGGTAAGAATGCATGTACAATGGACTCATCCATAAAAAGCAGCATATGAGGCAGATAAAGTGAAACATCTCAAAATGCCCATATAATTCCACCTTTGTCAGCCGGTCTAAATTCATACTGTTCCACTGAAGTCTGAGGGGTTATTCTTGTTCATCCCTGCTGAGTGTATGGGCAATTAAATGTATGAAGTCCTGGCAGTCATGTCAGATGTCAAGGAAGACATCAGTTTGAATGAAAACTTGGAGTTACTGAAATCCTCCACACGCAGTTAAAGAGTGGGCGGCCAAAAGGTCAAACCAATGCACCTTCTAAAAAAAATACCCACTTCATAATTCGACACTCAAGGAGTTAAAAGTGGATCAAGAGCTCATTAAAGGTCTGAAGGCTAAGTCTGGGAAGGTGCCAGAGAGAGGTGCTCAGGAAGTTGTTCCTGTTGCAGGACTATCAAGGGGCTGATTAAGCTTCCCACAGTCATGACTTCCTCAGGTGGTTTGTAACCTGTATTAAATCTAAAGCCTTAAAATGTCTCAAAGGTCAAAGCAGTTCAGGACAGATGCCTTCAAGATTTAAGAGTGACAGTTTATAAAGGAAATCTAGTGCTAAAGTCAGGTCTGAACAATAGTGTGCTAAGCATATCAATCCACTTTGATTACAAAGAAGTTCTGAGATTTGATTGGATAGGGATTTTATACCTATGGGACACGATGACTGCCCTGTCAATAGCGTTGAGGATATCCATTATGCTTTGGAGTGGGCACTTTTTCTAGCTTTCTCTCATCAGACTCTTCAAGCCAGGTAAAAAAACACCACCATCACCACCAACAAAAAAATCCTGTGGGAGGGTTGCTTTTGAACAGGGAGTTTAAGAATGAGAATGATTTAAAATACAGATTAGAGAGGATCAGCAGCTGCCGTCACGATGCCAGAATAGACAAACACAGACCAATAAAGAAGAAGTAGATTGTTACCATGCCTAAGAGGAGCAAGTGACAGAAAGTAATTCTGCTCCAATATGTGCTTGTGCTGATTCTGCTGCACCCTGTTGATTACAGGAGGTAGATGTGTGAGAACCAAAGACTAATTAGGGAAAACAGATTAGCCTTTTGAGATGGCCACCTGGTATCCACCCAGTTCCTGCACAGCTATGGACCCATGCTGCTCATTGTAAGAAATGTGTGGGGTTATTTCTTTTCCTTTCTTTGCTTTTCCTTTCCTTTCTTTCAAAAATATCTCTACAAAGCTAAGCTTCACGAGGATCATCAGATCACAATCATATCAAAATTGAATTAGTAAAGGTGGACTCAATATAGAATTAAAATTAAAACATCAGATTAATTATAAAAATTCATCTTTGTAAATTTTAAGAAGATTTCTATCTACTTGGATAGAAATTCTTAGATAATTTGGTCAAGCAATACAATAGTTCTAATATTTAATGCTGAAACCAAATCATTATCCAATTTTTACATCAAAATTTCAAGAGTAATACTAAAGTTTCCTACTTAGAATTCTACTCTTGTGTGATAGTTAACCCTTTCCTGCCTAAGAGCATATATTAAATAGAAGTTCAATAACCATAATTTGTAAGAAATTGTCAAGGGAAATCTTAATCTTGGTAGAGCTCTGAATACAGAAAACAGAGCATAGTCATATGGTTAATTTTGACAGAAAATATTTAAGTGAGATTAAATCTAAAGCTTTTGCTTCTTGTGCCTTCCCCTATATAAGTGTTAAAGAGGACTATGAACGTGCATTCAGAAATAGTACTTGGAAAATTCAAGCCAGCTACATTTATTCATCTGCAAAAAGGAAAACAAGTTCAAATTTTTGGGCAACAGACTGACTTCCAACTCCTCTGAAACAGCACTTTCTGTTGATCTCTCCTTTTGGAGCTGTCAAATAGGCTGTCTTTGGGAACAGGACTATCAAACCTTGCAACAATTGCATTTTTTCAGTGTATTTTGCTCAATGTCCAGGAAAAAAAAATGTGCCTAATAATGTCATGTGATACAAGAAAAAAATTGTGTTAGGCAGAATAAATTAATTTTCTAATAAAAATGTCCCTTCAAAATGAAAAATAAAAACATTTTGCTTAATAAAAAATTCTAGAGTGTTCCAATATTTATATTTTCTATTTTTATGTTATGTTAGACCTCAGTTTGACCAAAGTTTATTAATGTGCTCTTCCTCTATCCCACAAAAGATTTTATTTTCTTTTTTTCGGATGAGCAGTTACAAATATCCTGTGCATCAAAGATTCTGACTCAGCTTTAATTTAAGATCTGTAACTGTTTGAATTAGTTCATGAAGGAAAAAAGAAGCAAAAACCTTTACTGAAAAAACAGAAGAGTGCTTATGACCCTCCTAATGTCAGTATATCACAATATACAAGTATGCATAGTATTATACAGTATACACTGAATGTTCCTAATAATTATCTTTAATGTATATTAAAAGAGAGAAACATTATTTATATTATTTCTTGTTAAAAGGCAGCATTCAAGTCCCGCTCAAGAGATTGGGCCAAAACCCAGGAGACACTTTGTTTTCTCCTTTTTTTTTTCATCGGTTTAATTATTTGACCTTTTTTTTTTTTTTTTTAGTGCTAAAATTGTGAAGAGTAGCTACTTTGTATTTGAAACCAAGAAACCAGTTTTCTGGTGCATTGACCTTATGCTAGGATTAAAATTTTTGAGACAAATATCACAAGACACTTAAAATATATTTTTTGGATTTGAAAACATAGGGCAGGTTTTGTAGTTATTTGTATATCTGAGACTATGTGTATGTAAGCATGTACAGGTTTGTATATATATGTGTTTTTTTCGTTGTGACTCAGAAGTCTTTGAAAGTAGTGAAACTATTCACAAGCCTATGTTTGTCTGGCTGACAAGGTACTTAGGCTTCTGTATGCAAATGTAGTTCTTTCATAGCTTAATCTACAAACAGGACAGTTGCTAAAAGACCTTGAGGTAACTAGCCTAAAAAACACCTTTTTTTTTTTTAAGAAATTTTTTTTTTTAATCCAAATTTCTTTGATGGTTCTTTTCCTGTTGCTTGCTCATTCTAATGAAATATGCAAGAATAAAGAATAAAATCCACTCAGTCTAGATAAAGGGAAAATTAGTGATGATAAATAAGAAAGTCTTGTGTGTAATCAACAGACATTCCTTCCTACCCTTTTCAACATAAGCCAGAGAAATAAGAGCAGCTCCTTAATAAACTCTAAGAAAGGTTAACAAGTCTGCCTTCAGTGAATCATGAGAGCGTGAGTAAAGGCTGGCTTTCTATGTGAGGGATCACACACAGAAAATGCCTTCCTTCGCTACTAACTTCTTTTAAAATTAGCAGACACAAGTTCAAACCCTTGCACTAAATGCAGTAGCGGTGCTGTCACACACAGAAAAAGTCTGTCAGCCAGACGTAACATTAAGCCTAAAATATTCTACCTCTAATTTGACTTCAGAATTTAGCACCATCACTCAAGCAATAATCACTTACAATTAGTAACTAAATCGAATGGTGTTTTCTACAACTTCTGATTCACGTTACAATGCGCAGGTAATTTTATTTGGATCAGTCTCTCTAACTTGATTTAAGACTTTAATTATGGAAATATTATTTTCTCTCCATTTCCCTTTTAAAAATATACTGAGTTCCCTGGAAGCTTTATTTTCTTGGTAATAGAATTTAATCTGAGGTTAATGACACATAAATTCTACCTGAGTACTTAATTCCATATTTAATTCACTTTTTTTTTCATTTAACCTGGTTACAAAAGACTATGGTAGAACTGAACTAAGCCACTGTGCTTTTTAATGTTATTTTACCTTTGATCTACTTCAAAAATAATATTCTTCTACCTTTTTCTGAAAGAAAGTGACTTTAATCATAACCATTCTAAGTTAATAGGTAAAGTGCCTTTCTTCTTGAATGGAGCACTACAGACGCTAGCAGGGTCATGTTTGTCCCTGCTTTGTGCCGAAGGTGGTATTTGGTTGTGTGAGAAGCTCACCATAGTAAAAACATAGCAGAGGAAACTGGATTTGGGGGAATTTTTGGCGGGGGAATGCACTAGCCCTAGCTTTTCTGCTCGTATGAAACTGCTCATATGGAGAGTTACAGTGAAGACAAGTTTGTTTTCCCAAGAAAACACTAACTCTCATTTGTCAGAGACCAACACAGCTCAGTGCTATGCAATACCACCTGACACCAGGGAAGCAGACACAGTCAGTCTGGAGAGGGCCAAGTTGTAAGAGGAAGCTCTACACACTTGCCACATGATCAGCAAGGGGAAAAACCAAACATGAATTAAAATTATGAATGTAGCCATGTTCAGCTTACTGGTAGGCAGAGAGCTGCCTATGAAGCTCACTGCTGTTGCTCTCTAAGGCTCTGTTGTAAATCTGCCGCTTGTCACAAGCCTCCTATATCATTATAAATTCTCTGGGGATTTTTTGCTGCTTAATTATGGTTTGTACAGAATCTATAACAAAATGGTTCCTTGATCCTCACTGTGTTCCTGGTTGTTAACATACTATTAAAAAAAAGTTGGAAATAATAATAAGCAGAGACAAGTGTAGTACAGCCGGATGAGCTGCTGCCTGAGGCAGCAGGCTGATGGCGGCACAGCAAAATCGTGACTTTGAGAGAGAAACAGCAGCAATTCCTCTCAGGCCAGGCCCTGCAGGAGTTCAAGGGACAGAACTGGTCCCCCAGACTTCGTTCTTCCTGAGCACCTCGGGGTGCTGCAGGCTTCCTAACCCCAGCCACAGGGTGCACTCGTGAGTCTATGCCTGGCCCTGCTCTGAAACCACTTTGACTCTGCTAGCTGCTGCTAGGTGTGGAGGTGACACGCGGTGTAAACACTGGTTTATTTAAGTAGAAGAAATAAACTGGCAGCTGTCCATACTCTGTCTCAATTTTATCTTACCCACACTGGCTATACCATTCCTTTTTAAGAGGGGTCAGGCAGGCTGTTCAGATGGGACTAGAGAGCGGGCACAGCCCCCATATGGGACCAGGCAGGTGAGCAGTATAGCTATTTGCTGAAGACTGTGCCTGGGACAATCACCATCCGGCATGTCTTGCTGAGAAACCTGAAACAAGCCCTGCATAAACAGCAAAACCCAGGAATCCCCGAATTCAGTCAAGGTCAAAGTCTGACACAAGGAGTCTGTGACATTGCTGAAACTGCTTAAGAAGTCTCTGAAACCGTGACGAATTCATCAGCTTCACTCTTCCCTTGAGAAACACCAACATCCTCCACAGAGAAAGAAAAAAATTCTTGAAACAGAAGTCTTTGGGGAGAGAGGTTAAATCAACATCAGACTACTCGTGAAGGTGATAACATCAGAAACAAGGAGGAAATGCTCAAAATGAATATGGGAGTCAGACAACAAAACATTCATGGAAGAACTAAAACAATATATCATTGTCTCAGAAAAAACAAAAGGCAGGCTAAAAGAATTAAAACAACACTCTTTACAGTGCTAGCCAAAATAGATTGTTTCAAGAAATCTCTAGAAGATCAGTCACGGAAAGCTCCAGCTCGCAGACCCAGAATATATTATCAAGATCTGGAGAAACATGTAGAAGAATCCGGCTGAACTGCACAACTTCAAATGACTTCAACTGGAGATTCAATAACAGGAAAATGTAAACACAAATAGCAAAAATGACTAAGACAACCTTTAAAAACAAAGAACTGGAAAGCATAAGGACCAGATGTCATCCATGGATTTGGATTAACTGTTTTGCTCTGCTACAGCCACTGTTTCTATGCGTTTCATAAGAAGAAAAATCATTGAAAGGATGACACATAGCAGAAGAGCACCAGTAATGAAAAACAAAAGTGATCAAGTGGTTTCGAACAACTAGTCAGTCATATATCTCCTTTCCTTTTCCTTCCTCAGAAACCGCTAAGGTTGGTTTTATAATGTCAGATTTTGAACTCTGACATTTAACCTAGGATCAAAATGTATACAAATGAAAAGCAAAAGACATGAAAGCTCTGCTTCTGATTGAGTTCTGGTTTCAAAGATTGTTCAGTCTAAGTCAAGAAATTATAGCTGGGAGGGACTTTTCATAGACCCCAGCAAAAGCTTTGATTCAGCAGTCACCAGAACTGTTGCAACTGTTCCAGCATGCACCTGACTGTGTATAATAATGCACCAGGGAGTAAAAAGAGCTGGAAGATGTCTTTTTTCACCAGATTAGGCAATGTCTTTCTGGGAAAACATTGCCTTGTAAACTGTCACTTTGTCCTTAAACTGACCCCTGCAGCAAAACTGTGAGCATACATATAAACCTTGATATTCCTAGATTCATCTCAGCTTGTGGGCTTCTGAGACATCGTCGGGGAGTCTCACTGCAAATATATCCTTTGTGTCTGCAAAAAGCAAGTGTTTCATGTTTCTCAGCCTCCTCAAATTCAGTCTTAAAAAATGAGAAATTTAAAGTCAAAAGCATGCAAGTTCAATCTGGAGATGCAAAAGTTGAAATTCTTGATTACGAAGCCGGAAATAACGTTACTAAACCAGGAAATTAAAACAGTAAAACAAGTTTCTTATTACCTTGCTTGCATGAAAGCAACCTGCCATTTAAGCTCCTTGAGATATATATGGGGTGTACAAAACAAAGGCACAATTCAGCTGAGCATTCCTCCATCTTCTGGGTGCCAGCATTCAGAACAGGACCTAAAATTACTTCAACAGCTGGTGAAACTATGCCCTTTCTCTCCATTGTTAATGATATTTTTCTGGGCTACTTTTTCTGTCTGTGTTTAAGATGTTCCTCTCTCATTTTAATTTTAAAATGGATCAAACTGTAGCTGCACTGAACTACAGTTCAGTACATTTTCTATGTTTCATACACATTGCCATACTTTTATTTTTGAACTCATATATTCTTTCTAGCTTACATGCTTTTCTATCAATCAGCAACATTTTCATGATGCAATGACATATACATTAAAAAGTATTTCCTGAGTATATGTCTTTTAAAATATAATGTTTCCAAGTTTGTCTTGAATTTTTTATAGCGTCATGACATAATATTAACCAAGCAACAGCCTGATCAGTGAAAACTTTTTTTTCAAACCACCTTTTCCAAAATTATAGGAATTCATGGGAATAGTATAAAAGCAAGACCCAAAATTTTAGTGCATTTCTCTATCAGTAACATTAACATGAAAATCACATCAGAAATCAAGAAAAAGCAGCATTAGCCGGCTCGTGACATCCAGGTGGATACTACCTTATTTGGCAGAATTGTGCCTTTTCAGCTGTGCCATAAAACTGGGCTCAGGAAAAACTGACAGCACTAAAGAGGATGACAGGCCATCAGTGAGTGTAGAGTTTTACTTCATAAATTATATTGGTTGAAGTATAGCTTTAGAAATGCTAGGCAAAACCCTCTTAGATGGCCAAAAGTGTTAGGAAGCTGAAAAGTATTCTGCTAAATGATCCAGAACAGACTATTTACAACTGTTCCTTTGTTACAGATGCACAAAGCCAGGCTCCTCACACAAATTCACTAGCACATGATGTTTTAAAACACCACACAAATACAGAAGACTCAATACACTGAGTGAGACTATGTTTCTGCATGGTGCTGGCAAATTCCATATGAAATATTGAGGAAGAAAACACAAGCCTCCATTGGGACCTTGTGAAGTGTGCACCTTACCCTTTGACCAGACTGCTGGTGGCTTGGTGCAGGCTCTGTATGATGTAAAGGCCTGAGCTGTAGCCAGTCCAAGAGCTCCTCTAGTTTCAATCTGTTTTCTGCAAACCCTCAAAGGAGCAGTGACACAGTGAACATCAATGCATATGAGCTTGGAACACTGATCATGTTATCAACTCATGAATAGCAGGTGGCTTTTCCAACACTGCTCAAGAAACAAAGTTGTGGGTACAAGGAGTCTCATGAATACCTTTCCCATTGCATGTAATTTGACTACAAGCCAAACACTTTATTCCAGAAATATCACAGCCTAAGTGAGCCTTTCTTTTGGTTTCAGCTGCCGCCGGCAACAAAAGTGCCACGCGGCCGCCCCTCCCCCCGCCGGGGTGCGGAGGAGAATGAAAAGAAAGAGGCAGAAACTGGTGGGTCAGGATAAGGGCACTTTAACAGAACAGCAAACAGAGGGAACAATCTACGTCATGCCCAGGTCCCCCATTGTCCAGCTGATCACCACTACTTCTCCTGTCTCCAGATATCAGTCCCTTAGTCTATGGATCATCACTCTAAAGTGTCCGTTGAGTTCATTTAATCCATGACTTCGGGCTCCACCTGTCGTAATGGTCTTCCGTGGCAGGAGAGGTGATGTGTGGTGATGGGTGGTCACTTGCTGCATCCGGAGCTCATGGCTGACGTATCTGGTGCGACCCGTGCCTACAGTCTGCAGGAGATGTTGATCTTGATGAAGTCGCTGGATGCCAGTTGTTGAAAACCAGGTCCAGTTCCATCATCGCTGTGCTCTGCTAGGTTTTCATCAAAAAAGTCCATCCTTCTTTAATCTGGACAATTCTTACTATGCTACTACTGGTACAAAATATAACAATTATAACAGTGATAACAGACAGTGACAGGGTTATTTAATAATTAACTTTATACAATTTATTTTATGGACTATTCTCGCCCAAAATCAAATCCCCATGAGGTACACATCGGACTTCCCCATCCTTCTGCATTACCCACCAGGTACACCCAGGTCCTTGAGCAAAAGCAATCGCGCGGACGGGCTTGCCTTTGCCCGAGGCAGGACTAACCCAAACTGTCTTCCCTAACATGTTCCGCTTGTGCACTACGGGGACTTTATCCCCTTCTACGGGGCACTGAGGTTTTGACTGGGCAGGACCAGCCCGGTAGGTGGACCCTCTGGTGTTAACCAACCAGGTGGCCTTTGCTAAATGAGTATCCCAGTTTTTGAAAGTCCCACCCCCATTACCCTCAAAGTGGTTTTTAGCAACCCATTGTACTGCTCGATCTTTCCAGAGGCTGGTGCATGGTAGGAGATGTGATACACCCACTCAATACCGTGTTCTTTGGCGCAGATGTCTATGAGGCTGTCACGAAAACGAGTCCCATTGTCCGACTCAGTACTTTCGGGGGTACCATGCCACCACAGGACTTGTTTTTCCAGGCCCAGGATGGTATTCCGGGCAGTGGCATGGGGCACAGGGTAGGTTTATAGCCATCCGGTGGTGGCCTCCACCATTGTGAGCACATCGCACTTGCCTTGGCGGGTTTGTGGCAATGTGATGTAGTCAATCTGCCAAGCCTCCTCGTATTTATATTTTAGCCATGGTCCTCCACACCACTGAGGCTTTACACACTTGGCTTGCTTGATTGCAGCGCATGTCTCACATTCATGGATAACCTGTGCGATGGTGTCCATGATCAAGTCCACCCCTTGGTCACAAGCCCATCTGTATGTCACATCTCTTCCTTGGTGGCCCGAGGTGTCATGGGCCCACCGAGCTATAAAGAGTTCACCCTTATGTTGCCAGTCCAGATCCACCTGAGCCACTTCAGTCTTGGCAGCCTGATCCACCTGGTGGTTGTTTTGATGTTCCTCAGTGGCCCGACTCTTAGGGACGTGGGCATCCACGTGACAGACTTTTACAACCAACTGCTCCAGATGGGCAGCAATATCTTGCCACAATGGGACAGCCCAGATAGGTTTGCCTCTGCACTGCCAGTTCTTCTTCCATTGCTGCAGCCACCCCCACAAGGCACTGCCCACCATCCAGGAGTCAGTGTAAAGATAGAGCACTGGCCACTTCTCTCGACTGGCAATGTCTAAAGCCAGCTGGATGGCTTTCACCTCTGCAAACTGGCTGGACTCACCTTCTCCCTCGGCCGTTTCTGCGACTTGTCGTGTAGGGCTCCATACAGCAGCCTTCCACCTCCGCTGCTTCTGCACAATGCGACAGGACCCATCCGTGAACAGGGCATACTGTTTCTTATCTTCTGGCAGCTGGTTATACAGTGGGGCCTCTTCAGCACGTGTCACCTCCTCCTCTGGCGATGCTCCAAAATCTTTGCCTTCTGGCCAGTCCATGATTACCTCCAGAATTCCTGGAAGACTTGGGTTTCCCATTCGGGCGCACTGGGTGATCAGAGCGACCCACTTACTCCACGTAGCATCGGTGGCATGATGTGTAGAGGGGACCCTCTCTTTGAACATCCAGCCCAGGACGGGCAATCGTGGAGCTAGGAGTAGCTGTGCTTCAGTGCCGACCACTTCTGAAGCAGCTCGAACGCCTTCATATGCTGCCAGAATCTCTTTTTCAGTGGGAGTATAGTGGGCCTCGGATCCTTTGTATCGCCGGCTCCAAAACCCCAGGGGTCGACCTCGAGTCGCCCCTGGTGCTTTCTGCCAGAGACTCCAGGTTGGGCCATTCTCCCCGGCTGCGGTGTAGAGCATGTTTTTACCATCTTGCCCTGACCGGACTGGACCAAGGGCTACGGCATGAACTGTCTCCCGTTTAATTTGTTCAAATGCCTGTCATTGCTCAAGGCCTCATTCAAAATCATTCTTCTTCCGGGTCACGTGGTACAGAGGACTTACAATCTGGCTGTAATTTGGGATGTGCATCCTCCAAAAACCCACAACACCCAGGAAGGCCTGTGCTTCCTTTTTGCTGGTTGGTGGAGACATAGCTGCTATTTTGTTGATGACATCCATTGGGATTTGACGGCGCCCATCCTGCCATTTTATCCCCCAAAACTGGATCTGTTGCGCAGGTCCCTTGACTTTACTTCGCTTAATGGTGAAACCGGCTTTCAGAAGGATCTGAACTATTTTCTCCCCTTTCTCAAAAACTTCCTCCGCGGTGTCACCCCATACAATGATGTCATTGATGTACTTCAGATGTTCTGGAGCTTCATCCTTTTCCAGTGCAGTCTGGATTAGTCCGTGGCAAATGGTGGGACTGTGTTTCCACCCCTGGGGCAGTCAATTCCAGGTGTACTGGATGCCCCTCTAGGTGAAATCTAACTGTGGCCTGCAATCTGCTGCCAAACGGATGGAGAAGAATGCATTAGCGATGTCAATTGTCACGTACCACTTGGCTGCCTTTGACTCCAGCTGATATTGAAGTTCTATCATGTCTGGCACGGCAGCACTCAGCGGTGGTGTGACTTCATTCAGGCCACGGTAGTCTATTGTCAGTCTCCACTCTCCAGTAGGTTTTCTCACTGGCCATATGGGACTATTAAAGGGTAAGCGAGTTTCGGTGATCACTCCTTGACTCTCCAGCTGGCGGATCAGCTGCTGAATGGGGAGAAGGGAGTCTCGGTTGGTACGATACTGTCGCCGGTGCACCGTTGTGGTTGCGATGGGTACCTGTTCTTCAACCCTCAGCAACCCCACAACGGAAGGATCCTCCGAGAGACCAGGCAAAACGTACAGCTGTTTAATTTCTTCCGTCTCCACCACAGCTATGCCAAAAGCCCACCGATACCCCTTTGTGTCCTTGAAATACTCTCTCCTAAGATAGTCTATCCCAAGGATGCACGGAGCCTCGGGGCCTGTTACAATGGGGTGCTTCTGTCACTCCTGCCCAGTGAGGCTCACTTCAGCCCCCGATACACTCAGCTCTTGGGAACCCCCTTGTCACTCCAGAAATGCAAATGGACTCTGACCCTTGGAAATCTGATGCCATTAAAGTACACTGTGCACCAGTGTCCACTAGAGCTTTATACTCTTGTGGATCTGATGTGCCAGGCCACCGAATCCACACCGACCAATAAACGGGGTTGTCCCTTTCCTCCACCTGGCTGGAGGCAGGGCCCCTCTAATCCTGGTCAGAGAATTTGCTGCTCACTTGCTGTAAAAATGACTTGGAGGTCCCCTCCAGAGGACCGGAATCAAGATCAAACTGCCTACCTGGCCTGGAGAGCTGGCTGCTGGAAACTGGAGCGGCATTTTTCCTAACAGAATCCCCTTTGGTGATTGCGTTACCTCGCAACTTACGCACTCGTGCCTCTAGTCTTGAGGTAGGTTTTCCATCCCACTTCCTCATGTCCTCTCCGTGGTCACACAGGTAAAACCACAGGGTGCCCCGTGGTGTGTAGCCTCTGTACTCTCCTGAGCAGAGAAATGCTTGCCCCTAATAGCTGAGATGCAGGCCTGCACAGGTGGGGAGTAGGACATATCCTCTTTGAATTGCTGGAACTGCCAGGACAATTTATTCACAGCTGAGACAAGGGAGGAAGAGAGACTTTCCTCATATTGCCAGAGTCTGGCAGCCACCTCATCCACTGCTGGTGCCTCCTTACCTTTCCAGTCTATTATTGCCAGTGAGTTGGCATATGAGGAGCGTGCGCTCCGCACAAAGTTCCTCCACATATATGCTGAGCACTGGACTTCATCTGGGTCTTTGGGTACCTGCTCATCGTCTGGTTCATAGTAAACCATCTCCCGCACAGCTAATTCCCTCAATTAGTGAATGCCCCTTTCCATATTGGTCCACTTGCCAGGATAACATACAAAATCATCACTGAAGGGGTACCTCTCCCTCACGCCTGACAGAAGCCTCCTCCAGAGGCTGAGGACTTGTTCCTTCTTCCCAATGGCCTTGTCAATGCCCCCATCCCTGGCCAGGGATCCCAGTTGCTTGGCTTCCTTGCCTTCTAATTCCAAGCTGCTGGCCCCGTTATCCCAGCACCGCAGCAGCCAGGTAGCAATGTGCTAGCCAGGGTGACGGCTGAAATGTTTCCGCATGTCTCGCAGCTCGCCCAGGGACAGGGACCCGGTGATGATCTCTGTCTCTGTCTCCCGTGATGACCCTGGCTCATCGTCATCCCTCCCGGAGCGATCTGCTCTCTTTGCGTCTTTCTTTAGTTTTACAGGGGCGACTGCTACTGGCACAGGTTGTTCATCGGGCTCAGCCGTGATGCCTGCGGCTGGAACTGGGGCTGGAGCAGCTGCCGTGCCTGCTGGGGAAACCGAGGCAGACCCTGCAGCTGTGGCAGCGGCAGTGTTGGTCGGGGGGGCTGTGACTGCCTGCTGGGCTGGAGGGGCTGCAGGGCCAGCTGGGGGGACAGTGCCAGTTCCTGCTGCTTCGTTCCCCCCCCCTTCCCCTTTAAGGCGCTGAACAGTGTTGAACACGGAAGCTCGGTAGGCATGGGCCAGACCCCAGCACGTTGCGGTGATCTGTGTCTCTCTGGAGTTCCCAGGGTGGCAGCACACTTTTTGCAGATATTTTTCTAGTTTGTCTGGATTCTGTATTTGTTCAGGGGTGAGTTTAAAACACACCGGGGGTGCCCACTGCTCTAGAGACCTGCCCATGCTGTCCCACACACCTAGCCACTCACAACTATCTGGCCCCGGCGCAGGTCTCTGCACGATGTTCTTAAGGACTTGTTTAACCCTAAACAAAACCTGCAAGCCATTCAGGAAGCATAGGAATAGAAACCCGCTGGCCTGAGCATCCCACGGGTACGCGAAATTCTCAAAAGCCATTAGGACCAGCCTGAAGGATAGAGGGGAGCCAAAAGAGTGGGGGAAGGTATCCCCTCCGGTTTTCCCCACAGGCTGGGTTCGATTATTAACAAATTCTAAGACATAGGATCCGAGGTATGGAAATGACCGCAGTGCCACATGCAAATTCAATCCTAATTTCATACACAGTGATGCTATCATGTCATAAGTCGACATCGTACAGTACAGTAAAATCATAATCCTGATCCTTTTCCCCGAGGTAATGAACATCACCACAGGGAACAAGTACAGCAAGTACGGATTCAAAAACCACAGCCATCTGATCAAAGACAGAAACATTTTTTACCGGCGACTAGTTAACTAACACAGAAAAATGCCTATAACAAAATATAACAAAATCTAAGAAAGCTATTTTAACACCCGCTGCTCAGTCCTGCCGTTATCCCCGCCTCACACCTGGGTGCCAAATTTAATGTTTTGGTTTCGGCTGCCGCAGGCAACAAAAGCGCCACGTGGCCGCCCCTCCCCCCTCCGGCATGCGGAGGAGAATGAAGAGAAAGAGGCAGAAAATGGTGGGTCCGGATAAGGGCAGTTTAACAGAACAGCAAACAGAGGGAACAGGAACAACAACGATACAGATAAGGAGAAAACACAACAAAAACAGACCCGCTCTCTCGGGCCGCACCACCGCCGCACGCTCCCGAGCCTTGAGTGAGTTCCCCCCGCGCCGCCCCCCCCACCGGAACCCAGCATGACGGCACATAGTATGGAATACCGGGCTCTGTTTGGCCAGGTGGGGTCAGCTTCCACCCCCCGGCTGTGCCCCTTCCTGGAGTCCGGTGAAAATTAACCCTGTCCTGGCCAAAGCCAGGACAGCCTTCTTTGAGCTCTCCCTGCTAGGCAGACTGGCTGCACGGTGATCTCGAGCTGGGACCCCTCAAGGTACGCTCATCAAGGCAGAGAGATCTGTCACCAGTGGCAGAACTTTGGTAAGAGACCAATACTGCACATAACCCTGTAGTATGATAATTTTGATTGTGCCTTGGTAACTTTGATTGCATACTGAATTGAAGCTGATGAAACATTCATATACAATCCTTTATACATAAACTGTTGATCAAGTCTGGGGCTAAGTCTGGATCCAGTTGCACCTATGTTATGGTTTGGCTGCAGCCGGAAGAAAAAGCGCCACGCGGCCGCCCCTCCCCCCGCCAGGGTGCGGAGGAGAATGGAAAGAAACAGGCAGAAAAACTGGTGGGTGGAGATAAGGGCAGTTTAACAGAACAGCAAACTAAGGGAACACGAACAGCAACGATACTGATAAGGGGAAAACACAACGCAAACCACACAACCCACAGAGCCGCTATCCTGAACCGCCGCCGCTGCGCGCTCCTGAGCAGCGAGAGAGTTCCCACCGCCCCGCTCCCCCCCACCGGAACCCAGCATGGCGGCACACGGTATGGAATACCCTGCTCTGTTTGGCCAGGTGGGGTCAGCCCGCCCGGCTGTGTCCCTTCCTGGATTCCGGTGAAAATTAACCTTGTCCTGGCCGAACCCAGGACAACCTAGATTCCTCTCTAAGAAGGAGTTTAGAAAGCAAGGGGGTCCATTCCAAACCTCGTGACTCAATGGGAGGGTCTTCCTTACCCTTTTTATCTCTGGTCTTTCTGTAGATCATTCTAACTTGAGTGTAACTCAATTTCCTTTATATGTTCCTTCCATTTAGTAATCAGTAGAGTCAACCTTGCCATCGAACTTGGTTAAGTCGCATTTTTACAACATCATATTAAAACCGCTTTTGCTAATACCTTTTGACAGTGGTTCTTTAAGTGGTCCTAAATCACTTATTTGTGACAAATTGGCGTAGTCTGCAAGATCCTAAATCAGGATTCGTGACAGACCCATATGGCTAATGCTATATCCCTACTAGTGCGAGGTAGTGGAGACACAGGCATGAAAGCAGTAAACATTACCAGAAATTTTCACCTGGTGACCACTCAGATTAGTAGAAACTATGCACTCTGTTGACTAAGAAACCAAAACAATCCATGTCTGAGACACTATGTGGGAGATTTACCTGCCCAGATATAGCTGTCCTGTGCTGTTTTAGACATCCCAAGGTATTTTACCTCACTGATAGCTGAAACTCCCAAGCCGCACTAGATGCTAGTATTTAGACATCTTAATCTCCACAACACCCTAACACATATGCTTATTCCTGGAATGAACACCCATCAGATAAGAAAAATAAAAAAACAAACAAACAAACAAGCAAAATTAAAAATCTCTCTTCCAAACTTTGATCCTTAAGAAGGGGAAAAGAATCAGCATTAAAAAAAAATATATATATTAAGAATCACCTCCCTAAGGTGGCATAGCAGCTCAGCTCAGGAGTATCCATGCCTTGGGTTTTTCCATCAGAGAGCAGAGCTTGCAGAGTAGTGCAGTTCTGCAGATATATCCCATATTTGAGGATCTTGCTGAGCTCCTAAATATCCAGCTGCTTTAACTTCCACATGAAAGATCACCAACTTGCACACAATGACATCATTACATGAAGGTGTGATTTGAAATAACAGTGATCGCGATGTAACAAAACTGCTTTGATTATATTTGAAATATTTATTTTAAAGTGCAGGAAGCATACCAGTTTATAACACAGTGTCATAACTCCAATATTTAGAATGCACTGACTACATCTAAATCTTAAACGTCTTTTCTTAATGTTAGGTATTCAAGCAAAAATGATAGATGTCTAAGTATTTTGGCTGACTTAGAAGCTATAGACACTGTAAATACCTACCCCTACCGAGGTGATGAGGCATACTGCTACAGCAAACATAATTAAAGTCTCAAAACAAAGCTTAATTTGGCTATTGAATTTTAACTTTTCAGTGGAACTGTAGCAGGAAAAATGAAATAAAACTTCTCTCTAGTATCTGAGTATACTCCCAACCTAGCTAAATAGAAAAGGTCATTCAATAAAGTTTCCCTGCTGCCAGTCACTGGAAAAGAAGAGGAGAAATCCTGTGAAAAGAATTCTTGGAGGATAAAGTTTTATCATGAAAACAAAAATAAATTGAGTTCAACAGTTTGCTAACTGCAACCTGCTAACATTATAAAAATATATCAATGATGTTAAAAATAAAAAATGCAGTCAAGGAAAACAACCAGATTCCTGAGGGAACAGACTGAATTCTAGCTGGCAATGGTTAGCCACTTACATTTCTCATCCTGATAATCAATTAAGATGCTATTCTGTTAAAGCCCAATGCCATCTACTTTTAGTTTGGCTCAGCTTAGAAGGATAAATGAGCATAGACTATTCCTTCGGTTACCTGCCTTTTTTTATGTGTTGTCTGTGTACAGCAAGTTGTCAGATCTTGTGCAATAAGTGTTAATTAAGGATGTTGACGTATTTTTAACTTTTTTTTTTTTTCTACAGTAGATATGTGGAATTCTCTATACTCTTTATCAGCCATCATACTACAGAGAAGCTCATATGGAGTACTCACACTATAGTCATGGGAAGATTTGAGTACTGATATGCTGCAGGAACATATATGGTTGATGGGGATAGCTTGCAAACCTTATGGATTTTTTTTTCCCTTAATTCCATCCTGAGATAAAACACTGATAATTTGTAGAATTTTTAATAGCTATAGTTATGGCTTATAGTTATAGTATTGATTTGTCTGATGGTAAAAGCATTCATCTGAAGATAGTTCTCCATGTCTCTGTGCTCTTGAATATGTATTTAGTGACACAAAAGGAACAGGTCCAACATGAGAGATACTCAAATCTCAGTGGATTTGGGGTTAAACAGTCACCTGCCACTGAGAGGAAAAACAAAGCAGAAACTTGAACTCCTTTCACTTACATTTCAACCAAATATCATCATCACACTCTATTATTTCTCTTTGTGTCCTCTCCATGACTCGTGCCCACTAACCAGCTGGCTTAGGAAAAATCTGCCTCTACAGAAGTTTCAGCAGAACTGGTATGTTCATGTTAAATAATCTAGTTATGATGAACATTTGTCTATGAGAAGAAAAAAAAAAACCACAACAAACTATGCTGCTGAGAAAAAGACAACATTTACATAACATTTCTTAGGAGTTATCATAACCCTAGCTTTTCTGTTTTAGAATTGAGCACAGACACATTTTATATCTCACACATATTTTGACAGTAAAATAATTTCTGACTTTACAAATCCCGTCATTTGTTTTAAGAAGGCTGCAGCTTTTTGTCATTTGTAGAATGAGAAATAAATGGTTTGGAACTTCATTTCCTTTCAGCAGAGCTGAGAGCCAGGCTCACCTAGCCAAGGACAGCGTGAGGGTTGTGTCAACACAGACAACTCAGAAATTGTCACCATCATAACAAAAGATTTGACTGCACCATTTGCAACTGACAGCAGAGAAGAGAATGCTTTTTCAAGCCCCTGTTGCTCTCAGAAACAAAGCCCTGTTGAATCTTGCAGAGGCAGCTGACAGGATTATTTTCTTGCAAATGTTTGCCCTGCCCACCTTCTGCTTCACATTTCCATCTAGCTTATTAGTGCAAACAGCTGATGAAGGCAGGTTGGTAGTGCGAGAGCATCATGTGAATGGGATGGATGAGAGTCAGGGAGAATTGCTATACTTTGCAGGCTACTAGGAGGATGTTTATGCTGGTTTTGCACCAGGTGGAGAAAGAGGGTCTAAAACATTCTGGGAAGCAATAAAGTTGAAGGTATAGATCTGCCAATCTGTGTATGTCAGCAGTTCTTAGTGCTGTTCTGAATTTCATTCTGAGAAATTACATTATGTTACGATTTGGATACAAGCCTGTTAGAAGTGGAGGTACTAACAGCAAAGGGGAGATTGGGAGAGTCTGTAAAGTATTCTGTTGATAAATCAGGATGGGTGACCACAGAGTCGCAGAAAGAGTTGCTGCCACAAAGTATCTGAACACTTCAGAAAGTCCCCTCTCACGTCTCTGTGTTCCTACATCAGTGCAATTACTTTAATAATGTTATAGTATCCTGATATATGTTTTACTAGTTTCTGTTAGAGGCAGGGAGGGAAACTGTTGAGACACACTGAATCTGAATCAGCAACTGAATCTGACATAAATTGATAACGCTGATATAAATTATTAATGCTTCTTCTGAATCTAGGATTAATAAAACTTAATTTTTTCTATGATAACAACATTTTCTTTTTGGATATTATGGCTAGACTACATTAAAAAAACATTTTAAAAACTGGAAGTAGAAAAACCGTCTCAGATTTTTGGCAAATTGGAGGTTTTTAGAGAACAGTTTTTGTGTCTGCGCATTATAGAAGCAAGAAGTGATCATCAAGTTTAGACTGAGCCTTCTCAGAGGCTTATGCCTTTTTGTTTCGTGCAGTTTTGCAAGGAAGTAGATATTCCATACGCACTCTGAAAGAGCTTTGTTTTTTCTAAGTGCCAGCTTCAAACTTTGTGGAAGATTCAGTCCACGTTTTACCACTATCAAATTTCATTTCAGAACAGTCCTTGCTCCTGGAACAGCAATCAGACTGAATCAAGAATTGGGAAATGCTGGTAAAAAAGGTGGTTTTGTAGTCTATATTCATCATATGGCAGCAGAATAAGGAACAAACCTCACAACTAAGCCTTATGGTTCTTGATTAATTGTGCTGCTGAATTTAGACCCCCAGGTGTTTGCTTAAATGCAGAGATCTAAAACAGTGCAACAACCATGAATAATATTTCAGTTACTAAAGTCTTTCTCTTTTCTTGGAGGCTAAGAAGCTTTGGATAAATGCCTAATAGAACTGCTGTCTAGTTGCCAGACACATTTCTTCCTACCTTTTGGAGATGCATTTATGACATACACTTGAAGACAGGAACTCCACTGTAGTTCAGCTGAAATCACAGTTATCCAAATAATGCATAACACTTACACAAAGCTTCTCTGTCTCAACTTATACCACTGTGTTTGCATATATTCCCATAAAATCCACACATTAAACTGCTTTAAAATACTGATTTGCTGTATTAGTCCTCTAAATAACTATTGTGTAATGTCTGTTTAGTATTGAGGATTTGTGCTCTGAGCAATGAGAAAAATTTCAAAACAATCAGATATTTTTTAAAAAGGACTAGAAGACAGAAAACCTCTCTGTAGTTACTTTTACGGTGAAACATAAAAACATTCTGAAAACCGTAACACACACATTTGAATTGATAATGTCAATTCTCACAATTTGTAACAAAATACTGTGACAACAGCTGCATGGAAACTTTGCCAGGTTTTATATGAGCATCAACCAAACTAAAATAAACCTTGTGTGGACTTTTTTCCTTCTTTTTGTCTTTTTTAATAATATTGAGACATGTAAGGTATCAAAGGTCTAAACATGCTTGATTTTGTTATTAGCAATGGCCACTTCTCCCATTTTTTCTTAAAGATGCAATAACCTGAGCTATCTATGAAATGTTCTTTATTTCTCCGATGTCTTCCTAAGAGCTGTTTAGATTGAGGCTATATCACAGCTTTTTTGACTGTGAATGCAAACTGTACTGGCTCTTTAGACTACTTAGTTCTTTCAGGTAGCATGCTACAATTTCAAGTGACTGGACTGCTGTATTAACTATTGTTCATATTATAAACACAGAACATGCACGTCGCTCATGCACTTACCAGGTAAACTTCTTCCCCAAGCTACTGCAAGAAGTATTGATTCTGTCTACTTAAGGGAAAAGTTAGATATCAGACCTCGTCTCTATAAATATAGCTTGCTTTAGGTTCCAAAGGCATTTAAATCTAATTGTTGAAGTCAGTCAGATGCCAGTCTTGTAGTATTAACAACAATGAGATAATAGAATAATTATTGAAAACGTGCAACATGTGTGTAATTTTCACATTTCCTGTTAATACCACCCCAGTATCTGTACTGTAATATTATTATGGAAATGTCTTAAAAATGAATATATTCAGGACAAGAGAAATAGTAAGAGAAATAAGAGATAAATACTAAGAGAAAAAAATCTTGAGAATAACTCACATCATTTGTGATTTATTTGCATCAAAACATTATTTTACTAGTTATTTTACTAATCAGCTTGTGTTTCCATCAGTCATGAACTCATGCTACATGTCAGCTGGAATATTTGCTTTCCAAAATTAATCACTTTCTTTCTTGAAAATCGGTTGTATAGTCAGGTACGGCACACCAGACAGACAAACTTTGCTTATCCTAGGCTGTGCTGTGAAGCAGTGGACAGCGCTGGGAGCATCTCTCCCAGCTGGGTGACTGGAGCTGATTTGCGCTGGCTGAGGAGGTCTATGTTCTCTAACTGTGAAAGATGGACCTTAAGGACTATCATTTAGCCTATTTCAAGCTACGAATATATAACTCTCATCAGAGTTAATTATTAGATGGTGTGGTTCACTGTGATGGGTTTCATTGCTTTATTTGGGTGATTTCCATGTGTACTAGCTTTCTTATCTTTCTTATCTTAAAGTGCACAAAATATTCACACTGATTATTGCTTATGTTTTTTCCCCTGGATTTCTTGGCTATTAACTGCAGTTCAGCCTCAAGTTTTCTCAATAAAACAAGTACTCTAATAGGCTCCAAAAAGCAAATAAAAATAGTAAAAATAATAAAGGTAATATATGTTATGGTAAGCAGCTGGTAGTGGAAATCCACAACTTACTGTTTCCGGGTGTCAGGTTTTTTCTTCCCTGAAAGTTGCTTGGCATTGTTATGAAGAGGTGAGATCTCACTGGAGAAATTAAACGTTTATTCTTTCTACTACTGTCCCTGCTTCCACTTATATGGGCTAATCTCTCTAACAGATAATCTAAAATACATAATTTGTGAGGTAATATTTAGTTCTCAGTCCTTTTGAATGAAAGTTATTTTAGAGATGCCTGAATCCCAGTACGTCCACTTGCCTGTTTTCAGCATTTGTGCATATTCACAAATAGGATAGATTTTATAACATGCCATGATTCTTCATTTCACAGACCTTACCTTCTTTGTGAGCTAATCAGATGGAAGAACATAACTGTATTGGGCATTAACCATCATTTGTTTCCTGTAGGAGGGTCTTCAGGACTTAGTCTGGCACTGAATTTATACTCTTGGTTCACAGCCAGACTTGCTTTGTCTCTCTAGTTGTCCATTTAATACGTGGAGAAAGTTGTTACCTGGTAAGCATAACTAATTAAGGAGTGATAATAGAGATCAGAAGTGACCTGTCTGAACTTTCTTGAGGGAATCATGGATGTTGTTAAATAAAGCTAATTTCCTTTGCATTGTAAGAAGCTGCATACATGCCTGCATGGGTGAGCCAGTGACAGAAGGGCTTTGAATTTTTAAGATGTAAAATACGGAAAATATCATCCATTTGATATCGTGGTGACCCATGCATTTAATGGAGTATTGGCTACTGATCTCTCTGTATAATTTTGTACAAACTATGTGTGTGAGGGGGGTCAAAATACTTTCATCACTCCTTTCTTTATCTCATTACAATAAAAACCTTCACCTAATCACTAGCTACTGCTAACAAGGTTAGTAGTTTAAGTAATCTGTATAATTTATTGGGAAAACTTGTTTCTTTGGAACTACAAGAATCCTTTCCTATTAAAATCTTTTGGACTAGAATGATGTATTTATAATATATATTTTAGATGTAAGTCTCTCATAACTTTCCACTTAAATTTCCTGACTTTATGAAGGCTTAGTGATCTATAAAATATTTTTTTGGCTATTTAGAAATTAAGTACGGGATTTGAAAGGAACCTTTCAGGATTCCTGTTCATGATGTGTACACAAAAGGTCCTGAATGGACTATACCCTCATGGGAGGATTCAGCTCATGTGACTTTAAGTCTCTAAAACTTTGGTATCTAGTTTACACTTAAAATCTGGACTGGCTCCACGGTCAAGGGGTGAATTCTTTCCTTCTTATTGAGGTGGTTGCTTTTCTTTATTGGTTATGAGAGTAGCTTCGATGATTAGCTATGATCATCTAATTTCAGACAATTGTCTTTGATGATTGTCTGAAATTAGACAATATGAAATCATGTAACGATTGTTTAATGATTTCATCAGTATTTCATCAGAATACAGTATTGACATGGACTAACTTTAAAAGAATATTTTAAAGTATGTAAAGAAGGGAGTGGATTTGAAATTATCTGCAACAAATATAATCCTGGGATTTCTGATTCATGAATCTTGGCAAGTAATAGAGCTAGTTACACTTAGTTTTTTAGACAGTTTTTCTATGAAAGAAGAAAATGAAGGGAGCAACTGTTATGCTGCTGCCATCATGGATACCTACTGTATATTGGAGTCCAAAGCCCTCCAACACTATAATGCAGGCAGTTTCTCATACGGCAGGAGGTTTAACTTAATCAGGCTGTCCCAGGGGAAGTTTCTAGTGGCAAAGATAAGCTGCCAATTCCCACGTTTAGGTGACAAGAAAAGTCTATCTTGTCTTAATCCTCTACCTCAGAGCATTATCCGGAATTTAAGGAGCTTTCATGACATCTGACACAGTCAAAGAAGAAAAGCAGTGAAGTCAGGGACTGAATGGCATTGCTAGAGTTTGTAAGAGTAAATGGGAGTTTGGAGAGCGAGGGAATGAGGAGAGCGGTGGCACTCAGCCATGTTCTCTTTCTGCTGCAGTTGCCTCACCAGTATCCCCCCCTGGCCGCAAAGTGTTTGATGTTGGATCAGATCCACAGGGTCCCAGAATAGTCAATTGAAATATGTCCACATTTTATTCTAAAGAAAAACTAAAGATGAAAACCATTTTAAAATGGTTACATTTGATCTTTCATTTAAATCTGAACTCAATTTCACAGGACAGAAGCAGGTGCTTTTCTAGCTCTGTAGATAAGCTTTTGCAAAAAAACTCAACAGTGAAGATTTAACAGCTGCTCAGAAATCAGCCTCAAACTGTTCTTTTAACGGAAAGTGGAATGTACTCTACAAGCACTGCTGTCCCTCTGGATTATACACTACAATTTATGCTATTAACATGTCCTCCTATCCAATCATTCAAACCAATACAGACAACACAAACATTTTTGTGAAGTTTTCTGTGAATGTTCTTCTAGACTTTCATGTTCTGTACACTATTTTGTAGACAATGATCATTCAGTCCCTCACATCCTGTTACTGGAACACAAAAAAACAGTATGTGTTTCAGAAGATATGAAAAAACACCCAGAACTTTGGATTTCAGGAAGTGAAACTAAATCTCGCAAAAATTTATAGTCAATTTTTCAACGGTCTTATCTGGTTAGCTGTAGCTCATCAGCACTATAGCACGCTGAAGTTAGCTGCTTCTCAGTCTGTCTCCTTCAGGAGGAAAAAAAGAAATGTAGTCATCCAATATTCCTTCACAGAGAGCAGGAGGATGGGGAAGACCATATGGTCTGAAAGGATTAATGAAAGTGTTATCATTCAGCACAGATATCCTCAAGCAAGCTCCAGAGCAATAAATTATTAAATATAAAAATATAGCACCTGCTGCAGCAAAGCTAATGGTGCAAATCTTTTAAAAACAAGAACTAGCCTGGGGTAGAATCCATTAATATATTCTGCATCTAGAATTTTAAGTTTAATTCTTCAGAAGTTCCAGATTGGACAGCAAATGTACTGATTAAAGTAAAATCCTTATACTTGTATACGGGATAGGCCTCACTGTGATTCTGTAATGCTGCCAGTCCTCTTGTTTATTTTTGTTCTGGCTGTGTGGCTCTAAATCAAGATAAAAAGCAACTCAACACGAAAGAAAATAAAAAGAAGGTCATTTAATCACCCCGTTAGCTTAAAATGATTATTGATTCCTGGAGGTGATGTCTAATTCTGCCAGAAAATCCATTTCAGTAATGATTACTGCCCTCTGCTTTATCTATTATCCTGGAGGTTATTAAAAGTGGGAGTCTCCAGGGAAGTATATAGCTTTAGACCACTAATATCATATTTACTATGTTTTTAACAGAACAGTGTTTCAGATTGTGCGCTTTAACCTACAAACGAATCCAGAGTAGACAGGTGGGAAAGTGTAGGTCTAATTATTATATATACTCCACTGGGATCTAGTCACAGGCTGCGTGATAGATAAATATCAGGCAGGACAAGGGCAGATTGAACTCTTTATCACTCTAAATTACCAGGTGCACAGAGCTCTTGAAATAACATACTCGTAGAACTTACAGTACCCTTTTGAAATAGTTACTCAACTTGCTGCTGCACTTCCCCAAAAAATATTCACATCCCATGACACTTGTATCATATTTTCCTTCTGGTTGATCTTTCAAAATCACCACAATGTAAACTACTGTGGGAATAAAGAATTGACTAGATACTGAAACATCTGTCCTGCAATTATATATATGCAGATGTCACTTGAGTGCCCCAGTCCAACTAGATTACATAATTAAACTGACAATGAGGGTAACCAGACAAAATTCAAAGATTATGCATTCATAAAACTAGACTAGATCACCTGATTTAGTCATCTTTGTGATCCTAATTTCTCTCCATATGTGAATCTCCAGCTAAAAAAAAACAGTTAACGTGACATTTAAAATAATGTATTAAAAATACATTATTTTGGTATTCTGTGGACCACTTCGGGTTAATCTTTGTACCTTTTTGAACCAAAGGACCAATATTAACACTAACCATTTTTCATAGACCATCATGTGCTTGTGTCGTGATTTTTAAAACTGGAAAATGGTATTATTTTCCAGGTCAGCTGCAGATCTTTTTCCATGGACTTTTGGACAACCGTTGATGTGAATGTGGAGACTACAAACTGAGACTCTCTCACACATGGGCTATTGAAAATTTTTCTCGTATTACTACCAGCTCCACAAGGAGGAAGAGACGAGTTATAGTTGTAGGAGACTCCCAGCTGAGGGGAACAGACGGTCTGACACGCCGGGCAGACCCTCCTCTCAGGGAAGTCTGTTGCCTCCCGGGAGCATGGGTCAAAGACGTTGCTAGGAAACTTCCTAGACTGGTCCGATCCTCAGACTATTATCCTCTGCTGCTCTTCCACGTGGTGCGGACGAAGTTGCAGTAAGTAGCCAGAGGGTAATTAAAAAAAATTCAAAGCCCTAGGATGATTAGTAAAGGAATCTGGAGCACAAGTTATCTATTCATCGCTCCTTCCAGTGGTGGGCAGAGATGTTGAGCGACATAGGCAGACTCAGTCTATTAACACATGGCTCCGTGACTGGTGTCACCGCCACAACTTTGGGTTCTTTGACCATGGGACGACATACACAGCACCAAGCTTGCTGGCATCAAATGGGAGCCAGCTTTCTCAAAGGGGGAAGAGGATCTTTGCCCAGGAGCTTACGGGGCTCATTGACAGGGTTTTAAACTACAGGCGAAGGGGGAAGGGGAACCTATCAGGCTTGTCAGCGACAGGCTAGGGGATGATACACAATGGTTAGAGGGATGGGGGGCTAGTAGGAGCCCTCAACCCGTTGCCCAGCAACATACGAGGAACACTGCAGCAATGTGGAAGTCTTGTGGAAGGGAGCTGGAGGTGCCTGAGGTTTAAGGTGCCAACAAGAAAATACCCATGAAACATCTCAAGGGAAAAAAGGGTTGCTCTGCTATGAAGGGTAACTAGGCCGACAGCTCAGATGAAATGCCTCTATACAAACACATGCAGCATGGGAAACAAACAGGAGGAGTTGGAAGCAATTGTGCTGCTGGAAAGCTATGACCTGATTGCCATCACGGAAACTTGGTGGGATGAATCCCATGACTGGAACGTAGCTCTTGATGGCTACAGGCTGTCCAGAAGGGACAGACGAGGAAGGAGGGGCGGGGGCATTGCCCTTTACATCAAGAAAACATTACAGAGTGAACAGCTGTCCCTGAAGAATAATCACAAGCAGGTTGAAAGCTTACGGGTAAGAATCAGAGAGAGAGGAAACAAAGGGAACCTAGTGGTTGGTGTCTACTCTACAGGCCTCCAGATCAAGAGGAGCTGACAGACGAAGTGTTCTTCCTCCAACTCCAGGAGGCTTTGCGCTCACAGGCTCTTGTCCTACTGGGGGACTTCAACCACCCCGACATCTGCTGGAAAAGCAACACGGCAAGCTGTAGGCAATCCAGCAGGTTCCTAGAATGCATTGAGGACAACTTCTTAAGCTAGGTAATAAGCACCCCTACCCAAGGGGATGCGATACTAGACCTGGTGGTCACCAATGCGAGTGAGCTCGTTGGGGATGTCAAGATCAGAGGCAGCCTGGGCTGCAGTGACCACGCGCTGGTGGAACTAATGCTACGGAGGGAAATGGGAATAACGAAGAGCATAGTCAGGACCCTAAATTTTAGGAGGGCAAACTTCCAGCTCTTCAAGGAGATAGTCAGAAGGACTCCCTGGGAAACGGTCCTCAGGGACAGGGGAACAGAACAGAGCTGACAGGTCTTTAAGGATGTATTCCAGAGAGCGCAAGAGCTCTCGATCCCCAAGTGTAAGAAGTCGGGCAGAGAAGGGAAGAGACTGGCATAGCTGAGGCAAGAGATGCTGGTCAAACTAAGGAGGAAGAGGGAACTGCACAGGCAGAGGAAGCAGGGACTGGCTTCCTGGGAAGAGTATAGGGAAGCTGCCCGCTTGTGTAGGGATGGGATCAGGAAGGCCAAGGCACAGCTGGAGCTGAACTTGGCAAGGGATGTGAAAAATAACAAGAAGGGCTTCTACAGGTATGTCAGCCGGAGAAAGATGGTCAAAGAAAGCGTACCCCCGCTCTTGAGCGAGACCGGCAAACTGGTAACAGCAGATGAGGAGAAAGCTGAGGTACTCAACAACATTTTTGCCTCAGTCTTCACCGGCAACTTCTCTCCTCACCCCTCCCGAGTCGATGGATGACATGAAAGAGACCAGGAGGGTAAAATCCCTCCAGCTGTAAGTGAAGACCAGGTTCGGGACCTCCTGCAGAACCTAAATGTACAGAAGTCCATGGGACCTGATGAGATGCATCCCAGAGTCCTGAGGGAACTGGCTGATGTAGTTTCCAAGCCACTCTCCATGATATATGAAAAGTCATGGCAGTCAGGGGAAGTCCCCAGTGACTGGAAAAAGGGAAACATTGTGCCCCTTTTCAAGAAGGGTAGAAAGGAAGACCCTGGGAACTACTGACCTCTCAGCCTCACCTCTGTGCCTGCGAAGATCATGGAACAGATCATCCTAGAAGATATGCTAAGGCACATGGAGGCCAGGGAGGTGATTCGAGACAGCCAGCATGGCTTCACCAAGGGCAAGTCCTGCCTGACCAACCTAGTGGCTTTCTATGATGGTGTAACAAGAAGGGTGGACAAGGGAAAACCAATGGACGTTATCTATCTGGATTTTTGTAAAGCATTTGACACGGTCCCCCACAACATCCTTCTCTCTAAATTGGAGACCCATGGATTTGATGGGTGGACCGTTCGGTGGATAAGGAATTGGTTGGAAGTTCGCAGCCAAAGGGTAGTTGTCAACGGCTCAATGTCCGGATGGAGACCAGTGACGAGTGGAGTCCCTCAGGGGTCCATACTGGGACCAATGCTGTTCAATATATTTATCAATGACATGGACTGCGACATCGAGTGTACCCTCAGCAAGTTTGCAGATGACACCAAGCTGAGTGGTACGGCTGATACAGCAGAAGGACGGAATGCCATCCAGAGGGACCTGGAGAAGCTGGAGAGGTGTGCCTGTGTGAACCTCATGAGGTTCAACAAGGCCAAGTGCAAGGTCCTACACCTGGGTCGGGGTAATCCCCGGTATCAATACAGGCTGGGGGATGAAAGGATCGAGAGTAGCCCTGCTGAGAGGGACTTGGGGGTACTGATAGATGAAAGGCTGGACATGAGCCGGCAATGTGCGCTGGCAGCCCAGAGGGCCAACTGTGTCCTGGGCTGCATCAAGAGAAGCGTGGCCAGCAGGTCGAGAGAGGTGATTCTGCCCCTCTACTCTGGTGAGACCTCACCTGGAGTACTGCGTTCAGCTCTGGAGCCCTCAGCACAAGAAGGACATGGACCTGTTGGAGTGGTTCCAAAGGAGGGCTACAAAAATGATCCGAGGGCTGGAGCACCTCTCCTATGAGGACAGGCTGAGAGAGTTGGGCTTGTTCAGCCTGGAGAAGAGAAGGCTGCGGGGAGACTTGATTGCAGCCTTTCTGTACTTAAAGGGAGCCTATAGGAAAGATGGAGACAATCTTTTTAGTAGAGACAGCAGTGACAGGACGAGGGGTAATGGTTTTAGACTAAAACAGGGTAGGTTTAGGCTGGATATAAGGAAGAAATTCTTTACAATGAGGGTGGTGAAACACTGGAACGGGTTGCCCAGAGAGGTAGTGGAGGCCCCATCCCTGGAAACATTCAAGACCAGGTTGGACAGGGCTCTGAGCAACCTGATCTAGTTAGCGGTGTCCCTGCTCTCTGGGAGGGGGTTGGACTAGATGACCTCTGGGGCTCCCTTCTGGCCCAAAACTTTCTATGATTCTATGATTCTATAAAATAAAATTATTCTGCCTCACTCTTTTCTTTTTGTATTTCAAAGTTCATGAGAAACATTTTAAAATGTTATTTTAAAAAAGAAGTGTTTAAAAAAATATATTACAGAACCTAATTTCTGAAATTAAATCCCCTGAAAGTATATATAATATAAAAATAGCTTAATAACTATTGTTTTGGTTTGTCCTGGATAAATGCCAGGTGCCCACCAAAACCGCTCTATCACTCCCCCTCCTCAGCTGGACGGAGGAGAGGAATTTTGATGAAAGGCTCTAGGGATGAGACAAGGACAGGGAGAGATCACTCACCAATTACTGTGACGGACAAAACAGACTGGACTTGAGGAGAAAAGGGAGTTTAATTCATCAAGAATCAAATCAGAGTAGGATAGTGAGAAATAAATCCAGGTCTTAAAACACCTTCCCCCCACCCCTCCCTTCTTCCCGGGCTCAGATTCATTCCCGTTTCTCTCCCTCCTCCCCCGAGAAGCTCAGGGGGACAGGGAATGGGGATTACGGTCAGTCCATCACACGCTGTCTCTGTTGCTCCTTCCTCCTCAGGGGGAGGACTTCTCACACTCTTCCCCTGCTCTGACATGAAGGTTCCTCTCACGGGAGACAGTTCTCCACAAACTTCTCACATGTAAGTCTTTCCCACAGGCTGCAGTTCTTCATGAACTGCCACAGCATGGGTCCCTTCCACGATGTTCAGTCCTTCAGGAACAGGCTGCTCCAGAGTGGGTCCCCCACGGGGTCACAAGCCCTGCCAGCAAACCTGCTCTGACATGGACTCCTCTCTCCACAGGTCTGAAGATCCTGGCAGCAGCCTGCTCCAGCACAAGCTCCCCACGAGGTCACAGCTTCCTTCAGGCATCCACCTGCTCCGGCGTGGGGTCCCTTCCATGGGCTACAGGTGGATATCTGCTCCACTGTGGACCTCCATGGCAGGGGAACAACCTGACTCACCATGGTGTTCATCACGAGTTGCAAGGGAAGACTCTCTGCTCTGACATTTCTGGCACCTCCTCCCTCCCCTCCTTCTTCACTGACCTTGGTGTCTGCAGAGTTGTTTCTCTCAAGAAGTCTCACTCCTTTCTCCCCATCCAGCTGTTTCACCACCGAGATTTTTTCTTCCCTTGCCTAACTATGTTATCACAGAGGCGCTACCATCACTGACTGGCTTGGCCTTGGGCAGCGGTGGGTCCAGCTTAGAGCCAGCTAGCACTGGCTTTATCAAACATGGCAGAAACTTTCAGCAGCTTCTCACAGAAGGCACCCCTGTACCCCGCTGCCACCAAAACCTTGCCATGCAAGGAAGAAGGGAGGTGTGGGGGGAAGGTGTTTTTATCTATAGAAGGTGGGGGGAAGATCTGTTTTTATTTCTCACTATCCTACTCTGATTTGATTGTTGATGAATTAAACTCCCTTTTCTCCCCACGTTCAATCTGTTTTGTCCGTGATGGCAATTGGTGAGTGATCTCTCCCTGTCCTTGCCTCAACCCTTGAGCCTTTCATCACATTTCCTCTCCCCTGTCCAGCTGAGGAGGGGGAGTGATAGAGCAGTTTTGGTGGGCACCTGGCATTTATCCAAAATAACATTAAATAGTAAAAAACGTATAGAAAAATTAATGACTGCCTCCTTTATTTATACTATGGCAAATACTTTCACAGTGCAAATAAAATAAATCATTACTTTATGATCTGCCATGACCAAGACATACTGTGGATCACATCAATGATACTGCGTTTGATATGACCAGATGTCCAGAATCGAAGAATGGAGCAAAAAGATAGCAGCAAACAGTAGTCCCAGGTTACTGCACACATTTTGGGGCATTACAGAGCATGGGGCACAACTACTTTTCGTTCTCTGGTATGCGGTCCCTATAGCATTGTGTAGACGATAATAATAGCGAACATATCCCAACAATAGTAAATAGGTGCAAGTAGGCTGTCCCCTGAGACCTTGGTCAGAAGTGTCTGTCACACAAAAAATAACCCACAAAAAGTTATGCAAACAATAACAATCACATGGATTTGAAATAATTTGTAAACAGAATTGTGCAATGTCACCACCTTTAGGAACTCAGCAAATAATTATTTCAATTAATATTTGTCAGAAAAATATTTTTTTGGTCTTATCGATTTTTGTAGGGTAATTTTGTTTTCTCTTGCTACTACTGATATTATTACAGCTTTCAGGCTTTTGTTAACTGATGGAAACTCAGAGAAGTTACTGGAAAGCTTATCACTGATTTTAAAGAACTTTTGTATTAGATCAACAATTTTATAGACCCTAACAGAGGCAAAGAGAGCCTGATGATTACATTTTGAGATGCAGTATTCATATTAGTGGCCAACCAGGCTACATGCTAATAATTATTAGAACTGTCATAGAAATTTGCTTCAAAGTTTTCACTTCAGTTTTTTTCCACGTTACACACAATTGATACGTGTGATCTATACTTCGCAAATCTAGTGTGGGAAATACTGGCACTATTGGTGTCAATGGATGTTCTATCATTAACTTTAATAGGAAAAAAAGGTTTCACACTACACTGTAAAATTAAAAATTTGTGTGCTCTTTAGCACACTATGTCTCACCATTTAATGATTATTTCATTTTGGGATTGCTGTTCACTTTGAGGGATCTGTGGCCCAACGAATTGTTTATTTCAACTGTGCCAGTGGAGGATTCAATTTTATGAAATTATTTTTACAGTAATGTATATAATTCAATTCTTTTTATGTACTTTCAGCAGTGCATTTTAATGCACAGTGAAATGTCATCTATACCACTTTTAGGATATACTGTATTTCCCCGCTGTATTGAATGATAGCTGGTTTATTTATTCATTCTGAGCCTTTATAAATGGAGTTGTATTTCTTACCATTAGGACATTTAGTATAAAAACTGCTGTTGGTTGTCACAGGGACATCTAGTAGAAAAAAACCCCACAAAACCAACCCTAGACTAATGCCCTCAACGTATCACTGTCAGAGAAGTCAGCCAAACCACAATGCATTCTTTAATGGCAGAAATATGAGTTATTTTCTCATCAAAATACAGACATAAATACAGCCACAACAATAAGGGGAAAAAAAATAATAATTCATTGACCAAAACTGGGGTCAAATGCTCAGCTGGTGTGAATGTGCATGCTCCATTATTATTGATTTGATTTATGCTCCCTGATGACCAGATGTCCCATGTTTCTCTGTGTATAGTTCTTTCAGAACAATAGTAGGTTTTTGCTTTGGTATTTTTATTTGATTTTATTACCGACTGGGGATTGTTGTATTTATTCTGGTCAGTCTTTTGCTGTATTTAATGTTTGTCATGGTTTAGACAGTCAATAATGAGGCTGCAGGCTCAGGTTTAACCAGTCAAATATTCTGGGTCTACACCATTTTTAGTAAAGATATTCTTCTGTGTTGGCATATGAGATTATTTATTTATTACATTTTCAATAGCTGTGAGAGAAAGTAAATAAGATTTTAACCCTCACTTCTAGTTTCTAACAGTTTAACACTGATAGCTTCTACCTCATGCTACCTCTGCCCTGCTTCATTCTCTCTGTCTCCTATTGGAATCTAGCCGTGTACTTAAAACATTTCTCTTCAGTAAAGTCTTCTATAATATCTATTGTGGTCAAGGGTTTTCAGTGGGGTTTTTTTGTTGTTTCTTTTTTTTTTTCCTGAGGATTAAGATTGTATTTAAACAAAGCAATAAGCAAAAAACTTACTACGTCTTTTTAACACAGTCCAAAAATGAGATGATTGCTTTTTTAACAACTTGATACTGAACATTATGTTCAAGATTTTATCAATCAGCAGTTTTTCAGTTTAGTTAAAAACATCCCATTACAGGTCTCCATTCACGCAAATTTCATGAATCAGAAGCTATTAAAATTTTTTTCCGTCATTGCCCTTTTCTATAGATCTATGGAAGGAAAACAAAAAGTTACTCCACAAGACATTCTATGTTTGTTACTTATTAAATGTAATGCATTATTATAACTTTTAAAGCATGCAATAGCTGTATTTTATAGAATCTTAGAATCATTAAGGTTGGAAAAGACCTCTGAGATCATCAAGTCCAACTGTCAACCCAATAGCACCATGCCTACTAAACCATATCCTGTAGTGCCACATGTACACGTTCTTTGAACACCTCCAAGGATGGTGACTCAATCACTTCCCTGGGCAGCCTGTTCTGATGTCTGACCACTCTCTCAGTAAAGAAATTTTTCCTAACATCCAGTTTGAACCTCCCCTAACACAACTTGAGGCCATTTCCTCTCATCCTATCACTTGTCACTTGGGAGAAGAGACCAACACCTACCTCACTACAACCTCCTTTCAGGTAGTTGTAGAGAGCAGTAAGGTCCCCCCTCAGCCTCCTCTTCTCCAGACTAAACAGCCCCAGTTCTCTCAGCTGCTCGCCACTAGACTTGTTCTCTAGACCCCTCACCAGCCTCATTGCTCTTTGGACACACTCCAGCACCTCACTGTCCTTCTTGTAGTGAGGGGCCCAAAACTGAACACAGTACTTCAGATGTGGCCTCACCAATGCTGAGTACAGGGGAACATTCACTTCCCCCCTCCTGCTGGCCACACTATTCCTGATACAAGCCAGGATGCCGTTGGCCTTCTTGGCCACCTGGGCACACTGCTGGCTCATGTTCAGCCGGCTGTCAGCCAGCACCCCAAGATCGTTTTCTGCCAGGCAGCTTTCCAGCCACTCTTCCCCAAGCCTGTAGCATTGAATGGGGGCATTTTGTGTCAGAGATACTGAGACTTTTGCTGTTTTATAGACAAGAAGGACTTAAATGCTTTTCATTTTGGAAATCTTATGAAACTTACTGTGAAAATAGAGTTGGTGTCTAACAAATGTCACTTGAAGAAAATACAGCAGATGTACAAATGTGAGGGAAGAACTATCACCTACAGTCTGATAAATTGACAAGAAATTTTATCGTACTGTTTTTAGCTTTATTTTATATAAACATACAGTTTCTTGTCTAACACAAAAGCACTACTGGAGTAGCAGCAGACCAATTATTATAGCTTTCTTCTCTCCGTCACTGTCCCCTAAAGTTCTCTAGTGTCTACTCTTCCAACCCATTTGCTTCTTACCACAATATTACAGTAAAAGAAGACACATTGTGGGAGTTATTCATAGCTCTCTCGTATCCATTTTACCTGTATGTCCACCCATTATCAGCAGCCAATATAGAACAAATTTGTTTTTCCACAGCTCCTGACTATCAACAAATGACCCAATGAAAGCTCATTGATGGGCTTTCTGGGGAGCAGATGTGTCAAAACCAGCTTCTTTTTTTTTCTTGTCACTTCCAAATATCACAGTGAAGACTAGAAAAACTCATATATGATGGGAAACCTGGTGCCTGTTGAGCTGTGAAAAAAGCTGCCATTAGGCAGCCCAAACGCTTCTGTCAGGCCAGCAAAGTATGAGAAAAGTTCCCATTAGGCAGTTTGTAACTATATACCTCTTTTTTCTTCCCTTCCCTCTCTCCTCCCCATCTAAGCTGTTGATAGCCAGCAATGCTCTTTGTTGGTACACACTGTGGCCTTTCTCAGAGTACAATTCACAATGTTTGTAACTGTCAACATTTCAATCTCTGTACTTTGTATTTTTCCATCTCATAATATTTCTCTTTTCCAGGTCCTTGTCACCCTGAAAAAGCACCAGTGTTTGTAACCTCTCTGGCTACATTTCCTTGCTTTGTCATCAGAGGTTTTCATAGCATCCTTATGATCTATTAGGAAGAATCTTGTAAACACTGTGTCATAGTAAGTGTTATGCTGAAAACCTTCTGTTATCTTAACTTCTATGCTCAGAACAGTGGCATATTAAGTGTTTGGTCTTTGACTGATGTGGTAGGCTCAATTTAGTAAACTATTCAGGTATTGTTTTTTCTGAGTGGTATTTATTATTGCCAGAAAATGGCCATCTTAATCAAAGAATAGGTGTGTTTCTCAGGCTGTGAATTGTTGGGAACTTTGATGCTAAATATTTGTAATTAAAAGATTTATCAAAACCCTGCAATATTCATCTAGAATCAAAAGCAAATATAATTTGAGATATTTTTTTTGAAATTTTGAGCAACATCCAAAATTGGATATACAGGAAATTCCAAGTATTATTTTGGCAGTGGAAGAAGGTAGGGAAGCCCCAATTCTGCTTTGTTATTGCAACAGTAAGAAGTATCTGAAGCATACAGAAATCTTAGCAGAAATTTGTGTTATCCACCACTCCAGACTGACTGGTTGGTTTTGTATAACCAGTTGTGCTAGTCTCGCAATAGCTAAACTTCCCAAGTCCTTTGGAATAGTTTTGTGGCAAAACTGGCTTTCTGTACTAACCCTTCATCACTGAGAACTAGGTATTGCTCAACTCAAAAATTGCACCAAAATATTGAAATATTATATTTATAATTTAAATTTCATTTTCTATTTCTGTTTCAATTTACCATTTCTGTCTTAAGAATCTGCAAGAACATTCAAATTTAAATAGAATTCTGGAAGATCACTGACCTTTAGCTATACTGTCTCAAAGGTACCACAATCTACGTATTCATATCTCTCTTAGATAGTATCCATATCTATAGAAATATACATACCCAATGATAATGTTAAATATGGTAAAATATGGTGAGGTTGACACTTTATGAAACAATGGTGATGATAGAAGGGAACGATTTTCATCTAACAGTATGTATGACATATATTGTATTATAAAAATATAGACTTCTGTCAAGAAAGTAGGTTAAAGTTAACCTCAAGTCCCAAGGAAGCACTAGGTTACCTATCTGTAATGGCTTAAATAGACATGGAGTAGTTTTGATGAGTGAGAAAACCTCAGCTATTATTTTGGCAGAAAATTGGGATGCAAATCAAAGAAATTAAGCGATCCTTTTCACTATATGGATTTGTATCTCCCATGGATTTGCAAGTCAGAAAGACAAGTATGCGTTCTGGCAAGTATTCCATTTTCCCTTGGAATAAGACAAAGGACTTGCTGCTAATTGATCACTAATTCACTGCTGTCAGGACTACAGACTGGGCCAAATGGAGAAGTCCTTTGAAAAAAGACTGATATTTATTTGAATGAAACTGTAAGTGCATGAGTTCTACTGGTACTGGAAAACTCAGTCATCTGGAAACCAGGAAATGAGTACCACCACTTTATCCAACCCTTTCCACCATGCTTAGAGATAACAAGGCATATTGCTCCATTTTGCAGGGATCAAACAATGCTTATGAATAATAGCATCACAGTCATGGTGTTCATGTCAAACAAGGCACGTACTGAATTACTTGAATACCAGGAAAGGCAGAAAAACACAGTGAATGCTGGAATCCATCCTGGAGAATGTTAAACCGTAGTAGCCAAAAAATCCTTAGATTTATTCCAGGAACCACTTCATACTTATCAACAAGAATGCAGAAAGCCTATCACAGCAGTCAGATGAATGAAGTACTAATGGGACAAAGCAATCTGGAATAATCAAATTTTTCAGATAATGTACAAAGTGTAGCCAAATGGATAGTACTGTAATAGTATGCCTTGATCGCCCAGTTTCGTATTCCTACCCACTATAATATCAACAAAAACACCCACTTTGGAAGATGATCACAGTCCAAAAATCTCAGTCATCTTCTTTCCAGTCTTTGATCTCACTGTAACTGATCAAGGTTTTAATTTTCTTCATGAAACTGTCCATGAAATGTATTTTTTTTCCAATACAACTTCTTCTAAATACTTTTTTAGTAAACCCCTGCAATATAAGAGTTTAGGTCCTTATTGCTAAACCCAAATAATTATCAGGAATTTTAAGAATATATTTAACTGTGAAAAAAAAATGCTGCCATACTTGCAAAGTTTCTGTTCATAGAAAAGTAGAGGAAAAAAAACAACTGACAAGAGGAGAATAAATTTAAGACCTGTTGCTTTGATTATCAGACATCAGTATTCAGTCATAGCATGGGAAGAAATATAATCTGGATAGACCATACGCCCGAGAACTGATCACTTGCATGTGGTTGCTTTTTTGGGCTGTCAGTGATATAATCAACTCTCTGGCTGGAAGAGAAGGTCAAATATACCTCAGGATCAGTAAGAGGATCAGCTGATAACACAACTATGCATGATATTTTTGAATTTGAGATATAAAAATAGATAGATCTTTTTTTATAAAAATGGTATAAACATGAATCAATCAAAAAAGAGAGTAGTTTTGTGCTGACCCAGTCTGGGAAAACTCTGGAATTAAGACACTGTTAGAACTAAAAGTTCAGTAATACACACAAGCTGGTGAAAGGACTCTGACAAGAATGCTGTTAGGGGAAGTAGTATTCAACTGCTCTCTCTTTAACGGTAAATTAGGCGTTTTGTCCAGATTAATCATCTAATCTATTCCACAATCAGCAAAAGTTCTTGCATTGGTTAGCTATAGACACCTAGTTTAGATGACTAGCGTAAATAAGATTTCTAATTTCCTAGTATCGGAGATATAAAGTTGACATAAAACCTAATTATAATCTCTATTTGTTTTTAAAATCACAGAATCATTGAGTAATATAAGCAAAAAGAATTCTCAGGAGGCCACATGGTCCAGCCCCTTGATCAAAGCAGTGCCACATTACTTGAGGTTGCTCAAGGCTGTGCCTGGTGAAGTGCTAAACAGCTTCAGGGCAGGTGTCTCCACAGCCTCTCTGGGCACCCGCTACAGTGCTTGACTATTCTTTGTTGCAATGTCTGGTCATTGCTTTTGCATTACCTCTCTGCATCTTTGAGGGGAGACAAGCTCTGACTCCCTTCTTTCTTTCCTTTTTTTTTTTTTTTTTTTCTTCTGCTAGAACAAACCCAGTTCTTTTGGGCTCTTTCTTATATGTCATGTACTTCAGCCACTCACCAACTTGGTGACGCTTCACTAGACTTTCTCCAGTGTGTTCAAACTTCTAGCCTTCCAGAGAGCTCCAAGCTGGTCATACTACTTCAGAACCTGTCTCACAAACACTGAATTGAAAGGAATAATAATTTCCCTCAGCCTGTTAGCTACAGTCCTCCTGATACAACCTAGTTTGTGACTGGTCTTATTTGCCACAAGGCAATGTCTCTATGTGCATAGCAGGTAGCCCATCCTTCAACCCTATTCCTCCTTGTGCTGCATTCAAAATATTTTAGTAGCAACAGGGAGCGCTTATCTTTTGTAGAACTAAGATTTTATTGTTTGTCTAATTAATGCTTTAGCAATATACCAAAATGAAAAAAAAGTTACTATTAGTCCAATTACAATATTAGCACTTATAGTTCAAATTAAGAAATTAATACCAAAAAGTTATTAACAGAAGTTAAAATTGTTGTATATTAACTATTGATTACCTACTCCCTCTCCCCATTCCAGTACCTATCCATATATGAGTTATGCTCACCCTTCCAGTGACCCTGTGGTCAATGTGTCAGCCTTCCTCAAGCAGAACGAAGCTGAGTGTTTGCGTGGGTGTGTGCCAAAGGGCTCATCTCAGCATCCTCACTTCTTCACCTGAAGCAGTGTGATTGATATCCGTGGTCGGTGGCTCCAGTTGGGGTTATTTGTGTATTTAGTTTCTTAAAAAAGTCTACATTCTTTCCATTGGTTTTCAGCTCAATTTTCGAAGTTTCACAATAGCCTACACCTGCCTCATTCAGTTAAAGACTGTTTCCACATATGAAAAATGAAACAGCTCTACCTGTTTAGTGTAATATCTTTTTTGTACCTTTCAATACCTATCTGATTTTTGATGAAATTGTCATTGAGCATGAGTACTGCAACTGAGACTTGAGATTTCTTTTTCTTCCTAAACTGTATTTTTTGATTGACCTCTGGAAAATTAATATATGCATACAAAAGGTCAAAATATATGTGCATGCATATTAGTAGTGCATTTATTTGAACATAGAAATTTACAGGGTAATGAAAAACCAATAGATTTTCCAAAGTCTGAACGAAAAAATTGTCTCACTTTAAAATAACAGTGATTTTTTAACATGCAGTATCACTGTCACAAAATGTTAAAATGAAAGGATAGAAAATACATGTCTTGGTGTAATACATGATTATGTTTCTCATTTATGTGTATTCTTCATGAGAGGATTAGAGGTATGTGTTGACTGCACAGGACTTCTTAACCCATCAAATAACCTCAGTCATCTTGATTCTCATGAATGCTTTTTATGACCTCCCTTCAATTCATCAGGCAGAAAAGGGGCAGGTATTTTTTTCACTGCTGAATGGAAATTTTAAAGATGTAGAAAGGTTTGGTTGGTGGTTTTTTTTTTTTGTTTGTTTTTTTTTAAAGTCAAGATATTGTGGTCTAATAAAAGTACAGAAAAAAATACAGCTCGTTTGTATCAGTCAGTATAAAGTGATTCCACCGAGTCCTTTCTGTTAAATAAGGATTTAGCGTTGTTTTCCCTTGGTGATTCAAAATAAGTAACAAGAGAGGACAATCAAAAGTTTTAGTCTCCTTTGTTCTTATTCTATCCCCATTAAAAGTATTCTACATAGCTCTTTAACACAATTAAAATCTGCAGCAGTGCACATAGAGACTTGGTCTAGAAAAATGTGATGATACACCACCCAAGAACAACTGGAATATGAAGAATTTAAATTTAAGTTTTATCTCTGATTGCTCAGTAATGCTGAAACCCTTAAAATACATTCAGTAAACATGGCAAGAGATAATTAAGATCGGGATACAAGTGAATTCTCCTGATATCAGCAAGCCAGTACTTTTGTTGGTAAGATCTTATTCATAAAACCTCAGCTTCTTGGGGATGTCTCGTTGCACTACACTCACCCAACATGTCTCCCCCTGTAAGATACCTCTTCCTTAACTTTTTTTCAATCAGCCTGTCTCCTCTTGTTCCATCTTGAAACCTTAGCGCCTAACTGCCATGTTCCCCTTTCATTCTGGCTCTGGCGAGCTGCTGGATCATCCTGGCTGCCTTCCCTTCTGAATTGTTGCAGAATGTCCCTTCCTCTTCTGCTACCACTTTCTTTTTCTAAAGGTCTGTGCACCATTGTCCCACCACAAATTTCACTTTGATTCTCAATTTATCTGATGTTCTCTATGTCACTTGCCTTCCTCCATGAACCCAAGCCCTTTACTTCTGATTGCTGAAAGTTCCTACATCCCTTTCTTCCTGGGGGTGATGCTTTCCCTCAGTTCTCTTGTCTTAGTCTCTTCTGATTAACCCTGTTCAAAAGCCTGTTGAGAATGATGTAGATCTAATTCTATGTTTATACAGGAATTTATACTTATAAATTACACACACATTAGAAACACACATTTTCTTGTCTTCATTCTATTTACAGGCTAAACAGTAAACAGAATAAATGACTATTACTGCCATTGATTCTGAAATAAAAATTATTAAATGAAGTACAAGAATAAATAAGACTGAATTTTGCAAACATAAAGTACAGGAATTACTATCTAATACAAAATTTAAGATATAACTGCTGTCTGACTCACAAAACTGGGCAGATCTCTTAAGGTCTTAGGACCCTCTTCTGTTCAGAAAACATTGTTTCTGGTCCTTTTCTAATAAGTCTACATCTGGAGTGTGATGTAGGGCAGTCCTACTCATTTCATTATGATAAAGGTATGACAAGAGGTTAAAGGGCAGAGGGGAGTGTCAGCAGAATGCATGAAGCCAGAGAAATATCAAAACTTAACTTGAATCAGGTCTATCTATGAACATCTATATTGTTCTGGGAGAAGTGAAAGAGTATTCGTTATGCAGTGAGAAATATTCTATACTTCTCCAAACATCTTATTCAAACTCATATGCATAAGTAATCTAATGGCATAAAAATAAAAGCAAAGATCACAGTTTCATAATATATCTTTAAATTCAGAGACCGACCATAATGCAAGCCAAAAGCTATAACTGTCATTCCTGATATGGACAGATGCATAAAAATGAGTTTTCAAATAATGGTGATGGTGTCATTTGTTCTGAACTGCACAATCTCCTTTTTATCCTAGCCAGACCTCTAATGAGAGGAAATCAAGCCAGCAAGGGAGACAAAGTGAACCTATAATGTATATACAGAATAACTTCAAGGACATGTTTTGGGATCAAAGTACTTTATGTAATGTATTTCTTGATCCTTTTATTTAAGAGTATTCAGCATTATTGTACTCTTTTTTCCTGTGAACATAATGCTTCTGATTAGTGCGCAGATGGACATGTCCTTCTCAAATACCTCTGCTTAGTGTGTAAGAATGCAACAAATTTTCATGAATTAAAAAAAGTGGAGATCCAAACCTCACAATTAAACCAACGAAACTGAATTCCATCTATCATTTTCTTTCCCAGCTTTTCTATGAATATCTACATATGAATCTTATTTCTCCATTTATATATGGACCTATAGCTTTTCTTTTCCAAACATGTTTTCTGTCCTCTTCCTAGAAACAATCATATTTATACTCATCTTCGTATATTGTCATATTTAAGCCAGCATTCTAGTTTATCTGGTGAATAAAAACAATGAAATGTAGCTTTCCATGGCTTGTAAACAAATGAAAATTAAACCCTCCCCCCAAAAAAACAGATTATGACAGAGTAGTCATATTCTGACATGTGGATATTAGTATAGTTATTCAAAATACATACAAAAAGACAAAATAAATACAAATTTATAAATTTAATCAGACAATTATTTGCAAGTAGCATTTATAAGATGAATTGTTTACTACAAATTATTTAATGGTCAGTGGTACCTGAATAAGTCCAAAGTATTTGGTGACTTATTCAGAAATGCAATGTCATTCCTTCTTCTCCATAAGCATTTTTTAAGAAAGCATGGTGAGTATGTGATGATGAGTACAGGCCAGCATATACAAAAAAGAAAATAGGTAAATTTCTCAGGAAGAGAATGTCACAGTGTCAGCCAGGTATATAACCACTTTCAGTGCTTGGAAAGAAATTTTCACTGATGATTTGTGTAACTAGAAACTGAAAATGAAGTGATTGCTTGCATTTATATACAGTGACTTTGAAAATGTCGTGTTCACTTTAAAACAGATTTCTGACTAACAGAGCAGCAGTAGTGCTAATTCTCTTTCAACTCCTCTTGAAAGCATTTCTCTGATTTCAGTGGCCACACACTGCTCAATAACTGACTTCACCAGAAATGGAGGGCACTCTTAATTCAGTCTGTACATTAAAGTAAGAACAAATTACTTTTTGTATTCCCACTGAGAAAAATACCTAATATCTGGTTTTTGTCATGTATGCAGAAAAAAGCAAAACTCTTCTATTTTTTTATTCTTTTATGTAAAAATTTTTTTATAGTTCCTCTTAATTAATTTATTTCAAAAGATTTTTTTTATGATTGGTCCATTAGCATGTTATTTTTAGCACATGTAAACAACTGCATTTGTTTCTGTATCTTCATACAGACTTAGCAGTACACAACTGAACTGTTCCTCATATCACCATTAGGATTGAACTTCTACGCTTCCATCTTGTCTAGGCTTTGGATTACTTAGAGAACAAGGCCTTGAGGATTATACATTTTCTTCCAGAATGCTCCTTTTGTCAGTTTTGGTGATCTATACCCAAGACCAACCTATTTGGAAGAGCCCAAAACTGTCGATATAGATCTTACAAGTCTGCATTGCATGGTATGCTACCATATTCATACTGCACCCTTGTGGCACATTCCTTTAAAAAATTCTCTGGCAAAAAGTGGATGTGTAATAATCTTAAGGCTAAAATTTCTCTCTTTCGTGAAGTGAAATGAAATGTGCTAATGTAAGCAGGTGAGCATGTACAATTTTGAAAATGTTGTGAAACATTTTGGTTGATAAAATGCAGAATTCGGACTTAAAAATTGTACTAGAGAGTAGTGAAAAAATATTTGTTGACTGTATTAGGACCACAGCCTGAGCTTTGTCAACAACAACAACAACAAAAGACAATGGGACACCTCCATGAAACAGGGGCTTCGCACTACTACTGGAGTTCTGAGACACGGATGTGATTGTCTAGAAACACAAAACACTTGCAATTTAAAAATCATGAATACAGATAACAACAATATCTAGCAGTTGTGGAAGATGAAAATGGATTTTCTTTGCAAGCTTGACCTGCGTTCAGAATATTTTTGTATAGTTAAATGTAAGGTTACAACAGCAGCATATACAGATGTGTCTACAGAAGCCAACTTTTGGACAACCAATTCAACATTAGCTGATGTTCAAATGCAGTGTCAAAAATGGTTTGTGCAATCCTCCGAGGAATAAAATGAAGACTAAGAGTGAGAAGTCAACTTCACCTTTGCACAGCACTGATGACTGATACTGAAATGCTGAATATAGCTCTGTTGTCTAACTTGGAAAATGGAGCAAGGAAAGAAACAATTGCAGGAATAGCTAAAATGCTAGAAAAAATCCTTTACAGAGAGCTCAGTATATCTGGGTTTTCCAAGGAGAGTAGAATTAAAGTGCGTAAGTACCTTCAGGGTGGTTGTGGATACTGGATGCAGAAGCACTCTAAACTAATGCAGAAAGGCATGACAAGAACCAATTGGCAGGAAGCTGAAGAAAAAGAGAAATAATAGAAATGGGGCACAGAATTTTGTTTCTGTATTTTGAAGTAGTTATTTATTATTTGTATTTCAGTGGTGTCTAGGTATCCTACTCATGGAACAGAACAAAAAGAATTTGTTTGTTTTTTTTTTTCTTTTTTTCTTACAGAACTTTCAGTTACAGCATTAAGCAAATGACAACATCTGAATGTAGGCAATTTTGTAAAGTATAATATCTGGCAATTTATGAAAGGGTGTCTTACATTCTATGAGATAAAAACCTTAAGATATCTGGTTTAAAATGATGTGAATTTAGCTTCATAATTGTGCAATGCCCGGAGTTTAGTCAGCACACTGCAAAAAGGAAGTATAAATGATAGTATGTAGACAAAGAGGGAGAGAGTTCTCTGGGACTGCCTTGAAAAAAACAATTAAACTCAAAGAATACCTCCCAGCATGTGATTTACAAACTAGCAGTTACATTTACTTTTGCTCTGCAGGGATTATTAAAAAACAAGTAAACCCAATGATCAACAGGCCATCCATCTTCTTCCCTTGCCGTCTTACTTTTCTCCCTAATCCTAGCTTAAAGCTACAGCTCTCCCTGCTTGGATGAGGCAGGCAGTTCATAGGTCTCCTACAGCCCTTGTGAGATGGTAAGAGAATGCAAATATTGCTAAATTCAGTCATCTCTGTATCTGATCTCTGACTATTGGTTGTATGTTAAAAGGATAAATGAGCAGGGGAAATGAGTGTTCGAGCCTTGTGTGCTTTCTTTCTTTCTTTTTCTACAAGCCGTCATTGCTCAGATGGTTTTCATAAGCGATATTTTTATGAATGAAATTGCAAAGTCTGCAGAGTTCAAAATAGAAATGATTTTTGCAAACACACACAAGTACATATATATTTATAAATGTATATTTAAATAACTTCAGGAATAATTTAGTCATGAAAGATGAGAGGAAAATTCTGAGTAGTCAAAAATATGACACCATCAGGAAGTTTTATGAGAACAGTTTAGAGAACTGTAGCTAGCATTAGGTCAGGAACTAAAACATGAAAATACGTGTTCTAAAAGGTGAGGGGATCATACTACTGTAATAGCAGTCTGAACAGCTACAGAAGGGAAGAAGATTTAAACTGACTGCTATATAAAATGATCTCCATAACCAGCGTAACCAACCTGTGAATCACAGAGAGGAAAATCACATTTTAGCAAGTAGATTATAGGTACTGTATAAAAAGACCTGTCCTACTTCAGAAAATCTACAAATTAAGGTTTCAGCAACATCGCTTCTTGGCCTTTTGGCTAAGATAAAGTGTAATCTCTATAAACTGAAAATGAACCTGTGATATGATCGTATATGAGCAGGGAGACTGGGTAAGAGAGTCAGGTTTCATTGATTCATATTAGTGGTTCAGATGGCCTTCATAGTCACACCTGGTTCCTGGACTAACCAAGGATAATGGTGACAAACCAATTTACCTTAATTTTATTGTAAAATGTTTCTGTGTTAGTCACTGCTCCAGGTGACTCTACGGTACTGTTTTTATAGTGAGAATTGAGCTGATACTTCAAACTTTCTCTCTGAGGTATTACTGATGTAATTTAATTAAATGCCCTTTTATGCATATAACTGAGATGGATCCAAGTTGAAAGAAATAACTTATAATAATGTAAAATTCAATCACACCATAAAATGAGCTTCTGTTTTCACAGATTTGGTCAAATATCGACTCATTTTCAATATCTTATTGTAAGATTTAGTCAGTCTGAAGTAGAGATATGTAGGAATTTTTCTTTTTGTAATGCTTTACTGTAGATATTCTTGTATTTCTGAATCCCCATCACTGAAGATCTTTTTCGAGTAAAGCAATTTAGCTTTGTATGACAGAAATGAAACACTTCTTAAATAGACTATAATGAAACATCAGGTCTGATATGAAAAATGACCTCAGCTGAGGGCTCTGTCTGACTGATGTTACAAAATATCTGACTGATGTTTTTAGTGATATTAGTCTCTTCTGCCTCTATATTTCCATAAGAACTATTCAGTACTATTTTCATTATGATACTCTCTACTTTAAAGATAACTTAATCATAGGTGCTTGGACTACGGAAACACCTATGTAGAGTAAACTTGAGCTGAGCTTCAGTTTAGGACAGTGCCAGATGGCCTGCAGATGCCAAATTAAATGGTTACCCCTGTTTCTGTTTGATTTTTTTCTCCCACTTGTGCATAAAACTGAGGTAAAAACTATCAAATGCTGAGGTACTAATCTATTTTCAAGTTTAACCAGGGCAAAAGCAGGAGTCCAACATAAAGTTCAGTATCATAGAACGTCAACCTAATGAAAGATACAGATCTCAGTCAAGATTTTTCTTATACCAGAATGATTGTTCATCATGATGAAGTGACATAAGCAGACTGAACATCATGTTCACCTGTGATTTCTGTAAAAGTACACTCTTATACTTGTTTTTCAGTTTACCTTCCAAGAATTTTTAGACCTCCTTGGGGCTTCAATAAGAGCTCCAGCTGAATTGTTTCTCCATGCTAGCCTCTGAAAGAAGCTTGAGGTCTCCCAAGATTCACCGTTCTTTAACATGAAGGCAAATGAAAAGTGGACGTATTGGGTAAGAATGAAGTTCTGGTAACCCTTTGCTGGTGTCAGTGCCTGGTGGTTTTACTGTAATGACATATAACAGGCCTACTGGAAACAATTTCGCTCTTTGCAAAAGCCAGATGAGAATTAACTGTCCCTCAGAGGGCCAAATGGAACCTGTTCCCTGCCCAGGGTGGTGTTCCTAACAGCCTTAATGGCATTCTGGCTACATTAGCTGTGAAGGTAATCTGTACGTGCCAACATGTGGCTAGGACAGATGTTCTTTTCCCACTTGTGAATACTACAGTAACCCAGAATGGGGTGAAGGAAATACATTATTTCCACCTCCCAAGTGTTAACTGGTCAGATGAAAAACAAAAAAAGAAAAATATATTATTCTGTTGAAAGATCAGGAAGCATGATATTGACACTAAGAACTGTTGTCCAGCAGCTCCTAAATCATCATGAGCAGATAGACACGAACTACATAAGGGAGCAGTATCAGTGTCAGAAGTAAGAAAGAAGAGTGTAAAGTAAGTTCACTAGTTTAAATGCAAAAATTCACTTGCATTAATTTAAAAGTGCTGCTATCATCCCTTTTATGGTTCAGAAAAGGCTCCTGAAATTAGAATAGATCTTCCAGTGAAGTGGACGGAGTCATTCAAGTGTCTTCTTTTTACTAAGAAAGAACTTTTCCTCAGGAAACACCATACAAATGTGAATGTAAAATTACCACTGCTGAGAGCATGTAAAGCTCAACAGGTTCTAAGGTTCCTTTGAATAATCTGGAATGTTCCTGATGTCACCCAGTACAAAGAAAGAATGAAAGATAAACATCTGGGTAGTTATCATATAACCCATGCAAAACCCTAGCTTCATGTCTGAAAAGAAGTCTTTGAATGGCTTTAATTCTCAGCTAACCGATGCAGGATCAGAGGTGGCTGAAAGAGAAACTGGAAATAAAACTGCAAGACTTATAGGCTGATAGAGACCCTGAGAAATTCAGAGGCCAGAGATATAATGGAGGAGAGGAAAGGGGTTAGGACATCTCAAATCCATGGGGAGAATGGATTTAATAATAAAGGAAAAGGAATAATAGCTTTTTTGTTTTGCTTTTAATAGCTGACTTTTAATGAGCTACAGCCATGAAAATCAGTTGTAACCAATTGAAATTGCTCTGTGATATTATGCTGTGCATGCATTTTTTTAGAGGCAATGCAGCTCTAATCTGAGCGAACTCTACATGCAGCTGAGATATGCTGGAATGTGCAGGCAGTGCCTATGGAGAATCACAGCCCAACTATCCCACTGTCCTGCACACTGGCACTCCATACTTAACGGCATGTAGAACTAGGAGCAGTGGAGCTTTTTAGGGTATATTTGCAGCTCCAAAAAGGTATGAAAAAATAATGATAGGCTAATTCATTTGTTATTTTTTAAAAATAGCTGGTAGCTTGCTTTCTTTAAATACTTTTGCATGTTCAATACTAAAATTAAAATGAATTAGTCAATACACAGTTTCATGCAATAAAAATAAAATTTCTTTTAAAAAAATGCATAATTTTCATTTAACACTTTCGTAATCTAGTCAGGAGAAATTACCAGAAATGTTTTGAATCAATACAAAACTGCATGTCTTGTCCATATCCAATAATTTCTTCATATTTTCTCATGTGTATTTGAATTAATTGATTTTTTCTCAAGATGCTGTAATTATTCATTAACATGAGAGGTTTTGAGCTTTGTCTCATTATTTTTCTAGATAAAATGTGAATTATCTTTGTTTCCAAAAGACAATAAATCCACAAATAGTGTTTTCATTGTTTACCCTGTGGATATGTAATAGTGACTATCAAGCATTGCAAAATATTTATACTGAACGAAATGTAGGGAAAAAGATGTTTCTGAGACAAAATAGGCACTCTCGGATAACATTAGGTAATTACATATACAATTAAACAAAGCGCTGTAAAATAAATTTCTTGAACCTGCGGGCCAGAAAAAATTAAGATCTCAAGATGGCAATTTAGCTAATAATTCAAATAGCAAGGTTGGATAAAGGTGGAATTAGTAATGGTTGCCCTCCCCCCATTCCTGTGCTATTATCACAGCTGGGTGTTCCAGTCAGTGAATGATGTGACATCTACATAAAAGCAGCCTTGTAGTCTTTTACCACTGGGTACTAAAGGAAAGAGCACAGTGAAGGTACATCTCATCTGGCCCCTGACTCCCTGCAGGTAATTTGCTTTTGCCCTCTGACAGGGTTCAATCCTTTAATAATACAGGCAAACACTGGGTGAACACCTCAAGTGGTGCAAAGATGGGAAGAATTACTCTAAATTTAAAAGCCACTCTGACACTAATGGCCAATTCAACAGTGCAGAAGGAGACGCCCTTCCTGCTTCTAATCACGCCTGAGCTCCTTGGCTTCATTGTTTTATTCATGTGCTTACCTAGAGATTTCTATCCTCTGTTATTTGGCAATGCCTGGCCCAGGAAATATAGCTAGCCTTGGAAAGGCAAGAAAATCCTTTCAGGAGTTCCTGGGGTGGGATCTTGTCTTCGCAGAAATCAATAACAAAATGTTGTCGGCTTCAGTGTAGTCAGGAGTCCACCTTAGTTTTGTGTGCATACAAGTTTGTCTATGTTCAACCCACAGAGATAAAAGGAACTCCAACACTTCAGTGAGAGAATTACAGGATTTTCCATAGAAATGAAGGTTTGGTAATTCAGCCTAGAGGAGAATGATGATGGGGAACTAACTCAAAGTGTTTAAACGACAGGAATCTGCTAACATCTGACATCCATTACAGCATCACTTCTGACACATCCAAGCTCATGATTCATACTTTCCTTTTTATGATGCTTTTTTAGACTATGTTCTGCAGCACAAAATTACCATACTTCAGTTTCTAAGTGCTATCTGCTGCCTCTTATGCCACACCATAGTACTTCTCAACAATGGCTCTTCAGCTGTTTTGTTCCTAAGGTGGCTGTTCAGGAGGGTGCAGTATAATTTTCAATCTGTTTTCAGGGAATGTGTTTATAACTACATATGTATCTAAATAGTGTCTACGTGTCATACAATTCAGCCAGTGCTAGAGATTTTCTGTGCTAGTGGGTTAAAACAGAGACTTATGTGCCTGTATAACGCTGCATCCCAATGCTGTAGTTATGTACTGAATCTGGCCCTTGGAGGTGGAGGAAATTACATTATTGACTGGATGTGTAATATATCAAAAAAAAAAAAAGAAAGCATGAAATTTGTATGCAAAAGCTGTGTATGACACTTATTTTCAAATTAGTGCCACATTGTCCGTTTTTTTCTTAAGAGAAAGGATTTTTTTCTTTCTCTCTCAAAAAATGAATGGGAGTATGGAAGAAAATCATAGGTGTTGTAACTGTTTCTTGGCAACATGTTTCCAAATCTTCCTAGAGTTCTGTACCTGCCTTGCTTGTCATTTCATCTTGAATTTACATGTTTTGGGCTGATGAAACATGAAAAATCTCTCTGTCTCTTTTGAAATAATTGAACAAGCACAGAAAATAATTTCATCTTCTTCAAAGAACAGAGTTCTTCAGACTCCAGGGGGAGCAACCTGAGGTGATGGGGTTTTTTTCCCTCTTCTCCAGTAGCTGGTAGCTGTTCGGAGAAATGACCCCAGACACCTTGGGTATTTAAAGCTACCTTATAAAACTGCTATCCAGTGTAGAAGCTGAACCCTTCCCTATATGAGTAAGCATTAGGCAAAAGGAGTGCTTCCTTTTGGGGTGGGTGGGGGGTGGCTCTCCACTAGGTGGCACTGCTAAAATGTGTGAAGATTCAAAAATCGGTTTTCGTATTCAGATTTTTTATTGAAGAAGCCTTTACAAAAAGAGCATTTTTCTTCCCCCACAAAGGTATGTTTGTTTCAGATGTCACAGATAGAAAACTGCGTGCATCTATGCAGAGGTTACCTTGAGATGTGTAGCTATGTATAGGGAAACACATTCTAGAAGAGAGAAAGAGAATAACGGGACCTCTATTAAATTCTGAATTTGACTTTTGTTTAGTTACATACTTCTAAATATTTATTTATTTAAGGCTAGTTGATCTCTACCTGAAATCACAAATCAGTCTTACCAGTTACTGGCACTGAATAAATCCTTTCTTTAAAGATTATCTTCAGTGAGCTTGCAACATCAGCGGACAGAGCAGGACAGAACTAAGAAATGAAATCCCCTGTGTTGTAGATGAGAAACTGAAGGAAAGTGCGTATTTGCTTGTATTTGCACAAGTGAATCTAGATCTTCGGAGTCCTGCTTCACTGACAAATCCAAATTGGTTATCTCCAGTGTGTTACTGTGGACTATTATTCACTATGAATCAAACAATGAAATATAGGTGACCTGCTCTGCCCTCTGGATGCAAAATATATGGTGACAACTGAAAAACTTTTTATATCTTTGCTTTAGAGAAAATTCACTTTGCTTCACTGAAGTAGGAACAAGCTGTTGTGTACCATAGCATTAAGCTTCAATAATATGTCTCTGACCTTACTGAAGTACTGGGTTTTAGTACTCTGTAGTATGGTATTGTTCAGAAAAATTTGATTTCTGGGTGTAACTGATCCATTTTTCAACACTGAACAGGATGACAGGAAACATGGTTAGACATTCAAAATAGCGCAAAATGAGAAATAAATATTCACGTTTTCTTCTCAGTGAAAAGAAATATTGTGCTTGTGAATACTGGTCACTTGCTAGACCAGCACAACCAGATCCTCACTGGTGTATCCATGCAGTACTTAACTGCTTGTTTAAAAAGTTCAGAAAAGTTATTGTGGTTTATTTGGAGATATCTCACAGTTTACTGAAGTCTCCAGGGCTTACTGACACTCCTGAATCTTTGTGAATGAGGCCTTTTTTTATTTTCCCTTCATTTGTTTAGCTCTTTACCTAATTGATTTTCTGTGCTAATACACTAAAGGTCTGAAGAAGGCAGAGCCTCAGGTGTGACAGATGAAATAAGGTGCTTTTAGTCATTGCTTTTATCTTCCATGTCTAATGTGTTGGTTACAGCTGTGCAGTTTAACAGCAAAATCAATACATCATTTGCTGCCGGTACCTCAAAGAATTTGGAAGCCTGTTGGTATTTTAACTATTGAGTTTCCCCTGATAGGCCTTCCTTCCCTTGCTCCCCACCACCTTGTCTGTCCTAAAGTTAAAAGTTGCAGGAACGCAACATTACTTTCTGTCTCCTGGTGTTTGTGTACGCATGTAAGTTTATTAACCATTTACCCTACTGCCGGTTACCTAAACTACCTTCTTGGGAATGGCGTCTCATAGTTGATTTATTAACTTTGCATTTACCTCTAATATGAACGATATGAAGGGGATATTTACTGCTAGTGTTTTGATAATACGGTTCATGACCATGAAAAATATGAAGGACAGAGAAATCATTTGCGGACAATGAGTGAACAAAACTCATGGTCCTGTAAGCAATCCTGGTTTGCTGATGCAGTCACAGAATTAGTGCTATGTATCTCCTTTGTCCCTATTTTTAAATAAGCACATTTTGACCTCAAAAAATAACAGAAAATGCTAAGAAAACATAGCTGTGCCAAAGAAAATGCAAGGTGGGAGCTTTTAAATACTCTGTTGAGTCATAAATCAGTTTAATCCCTTGTCATGATGTATGTTGTAATATTTTTTCCTCATCTCCTGTGGGTGCTTTGATTTGGGTGAACTTAGTCCTTGTCACATTAGTGCAGTGTAATTTACGTCTTGCCTCTGGTTGACGTTGTTGTTTCTGTGATCTTTCACACTGCTATACTTATTGCCATTTGCTAAGGAAACCCTCAAACACTAAAACTGCCCTCTAAATAACATAATTACCTTATTATTGATTTATTTCACAGTTTGCTGTAAGTGTTCCAGAAAGGATGTGCAGAACAGCACAGTCCTGCAAAGCGCTCAGTCATGTGCCTGAAATGCTACACACGTTTACCTGATGTGATTTTTGACCCTGCCTTATTTTGTCACACCCTGCACCATGACTGATCACACTCTGATGAACCGGTTCTGTGACTGAATTTTGAGAATTTTTTAACGACTCACCTGAATGAAATAATATCTGAGAAGGATTCATGAAGTCAACTTTAAAAGATAATAAATTGACACTATGATTTATAACGAGGATTGACCAAATTATTGTGGATAATAATAGCAGCAGCCTGAATGTTCATCCCAGTAAAGAAATAGATGAAACAGGTTTCAAGTTCAGGATAACATGAATTTTCTCTGTTTTTTCTCTCTATATTATTTTCTAGATATGCTCTAAACTGGCATAATCAAGTATTAAAAGTAAAAGTTTCAATGGTACTTCCAGCATAGCGGAATGTAGCAAAATTAGGTTTATTACTGCTGTTCAGATATCACCAACAACATCCTCAGCGACCTACAAAGGCATGCTTGTATTGAAGAGATCTTTTCAGATGTGACAGAATTATTTCAAGAGACTTTTATTACTGGGCGTGAATTCAGCTTAGGAGACTGAAGTTCCATAGCAAATCAGATTAATAGGACTTTATTACTGGTAAACCATTACTTGAGTATCTCCCCACCCCGGATTTCTGATATTCACTAATTGTAAGTGATATATAGACAAACTGTTACCAAGCAAGTCTTCATTTTTATTGTAGCTAAGAGACTTCCTGATAGATTTCTGAGGCCAAAAGGTATTGTCATGATCTGCTGACTGTCCATACAACACAGTTCACACAATTTTATCAACTGGTTCCTGAGCCAAGTTCGTGATTTCTTGATATCGTAGAACATAACTCAAAGAAAGGCACTACGTCTCAATAAAATGATTAGCATATTGGACAGTCACAAACTTCAGAAATTGTGCCAACTCTTAATTGCCCTCACAGTTTAAAAATGTGAATGTGGATGGTGTTGGCTTCCAGTCATTAGAGCTTATTATTCCTTTGTTTCCTACTTTAAGTAGCACACTTACCTAATTTCCATGCCCCTTGGATGTATTAATGGATCAAGCCATTTCCTCTTTTGGATAAAATAATAGACTGCAGGCTTCAGAAGAATTTCCCATAGACTTAGAATCCTTTTCAAACTATTAACATACTTTTCAACCTGTAGGCAACACGTGTGGATGTGGTGTCCAATTAATAGCCTTGCCAGTTAATGATCTCATTAAAACTGACAATAACAGCTTTTCTTTTGGTACGGTTTGTTCTTTTATTTACCACAAGTGTTGGATATCATATGTATTTTGACATTCACTGTGATACTTAAGCCCTTTCCGAAGTCACTGTTTTCAGAAATAATCCATAATAAAGTCTATGAAAGTCTATGTAAGTTTAAATGTAGTGAATATATTTTGATTTTTGACCAATGAGCTGAATTAGCTATGTTAAGTTCACCACTGAAAACTGCAGTGCTACACTTTTTTACAAAAATATTTTTTAAATGCAATACCTTTTACAATTTGGAGGAGTTTTTGGTTTTTAAATCTGCTATGGAACTTCTTGAATCTAAGATGTTCCTAGGAAGGTCCGTCACATGCTTTTCAACTGGTGTGGCAAGAATCAAAATTCTCTATAGCCCATCATAAAGTCAGGGCATTTTATGACTCCTTAATAATGCTTTCCTATAGTAACCATTATGTCCTATTTTTCAGGCTTTGCTTCACAGCTGAAGACCCCTGCCACATGGATGATTTTGGTGCTTTTGCACCACTATAGCCTTTCCCTCTCAGAGTACATTATTCCACTATTAGAAACCCTTTACTGCCTGAGAGGAGGAAAGTTGCTGACAATGACAGTGGAGAGAAGACATTTGATGACTTGAAGCTACACACAAAGGAAAAAAACAATCTTTCACCTCAGAGACTAGCTTTAGAGTATACAAGCACTAATCTTCTCTGTACGAGGATATATGGTAAATAAGATATACTTTTTGAGAGTTCCATACTATAAAGTAATACATTAATGTAATTCTTCAAAAAATGAGAGCTTGTTATTCCTAGATATAGAAGGCTCTAGTACAAAGTTAAGCCTCAGGTACTTGCATTGCAACTGTCTTTTCATCTGATACATGCCAAAATACTATGTTTTAAATGTTGATATGGAGAACTCAATAACACTTTTAAACCTGCAGAACATCACTCTTCAGTTGGCCACTGTCAGGGTGCAGTGAGGACCAAGGGCTTCTGGGTGGCCACCAGCCAGGACCCATCCCATTGCACCAACCAGTCCTGGGTGTTGCTAGTGGAGCACAGCGTCTGCCCTATAAGCAGATCACACACAAGCCTGTTGTGCCTCCTGTTGCACGTCTCGCAGGGGCTCCTACTTTCTGTGCCTGAGTGCCAGAATGCAGACTTTGCTAGTACATGGCCCGGCTTTGTAAACAAAAAAAAATGAAAGTGTGGTTTGCCATTCACAGGTGTCTTTACTGGGTTTACAATGAGTGTTGACAGGAAAGAATTAAGTTAGATGGTTTTTGGCTATAGCTATTTAACAAAAAATAAAAAATAAATCTATTTTGAAGAAAACCAACACTAAAAAAAAGAAAAAAATGGTCCTGTGTATGAACATGTCTCTTTTTCACCACTCCTGGTATAAAAGAAAAGAATATTTTTGGTGATTATCTCAGTCACCATCAATGAAAAGAAGTGAAGAAGCACCTTAAATTAGGTCAAGGCAGCCTTGGCTGATATAGAAAGTATTGGCTTTGGAGTTTGATTCAGAGAAAGTAGATTCTTCTCCTTCTTGTTTGATTATGAAGCAGCTTAGGTAAGGATACTATTTTCTGTGTTTCTTGGCTTCAGGTGGGGCTTGAGGTAATGTATAGTTCTTGTTTTGAAATAATTTCTTTAAAAGGGATAAAATAAATGTGTTAATTTACATGTCAATACACACTCCTCCCTGCACACTTCACCCCAGAGTTCCTCAGTTAATCAGCTTATCAGCTTCAGAGAGTAAAGACCTATTTCCCCTTAAATAGTGAAAGCATCCTCTGGGATGAGGAAAACATATGTTTTTAGAAGTTTGTGATGTCATGCCTCATGAAGAAGGTTTCAAAATAGTCACCCTTTTTTTTTAATGCAATTGAAAACCAGAAACATTTTGCTGAAAACTTGTTTCATGGTCATGCATTTTTGTAGCAATTTTTAAAGTTTATTTGGGGTTTGCAATCAGACCTTTAATTTCTATCTAAAAAATATCTCTTGGACAAAGAAAGCCATTGCAACCAGCTGGAGTTGTGTGACTCCTTCTGCCAAGGTTGGCAGAACTCACTGACGTACCATATGATTTAGCTACTCTCGGCCAGATGCTTCTTTTTGGTGCAAAATATGGAGGCGGTGTGAAGCGGTAGGGAAAAAGACAAGTACAGAGCTCAGACTCCCAAGTGGAAAAGAAGGATGGATCTTTTGGAAACACTTGTCCCTGGTCCAGAAAGCTCCATCTCTCCATCTCTCTCTCTCTCTCTCTCTCTCTCTCTCTATCTCTCTCTCTCTCTCTCTCTCTCACACACACACACACACACAGACACAGACACACGCAAACAGGAAAATGGTTGGTAGATGTGAGACTGGTTCAGGCAGTAGCTACTCTTTAAAACATGTTTTTTGTTACTGCTCAGTAGAACACTATTATGCCCTTTGCAAGTTCTATTATTCTCTTTTTTCGGGTTATTCTTGCTTTTTATTCAGTGATATTTATCCAAGATTTGTACCAGCATCCTCACTTTATTCCAAGCCAGCTCAGAAGTACACACTGAATGCCTGCTTGTTTTCCTTCTGAGGTATGAATATTGCATTCTAGTTTTCCTAAGGCCCATATACAGACGAAAAGGTGGAGAGGTGTACTTTTCATTGTGCTCTTCTAGGAGATGGAAATCTAAGTCCTTACCTCTGCTTTTAAGCCAGGGGAGGAAAAAGTGGTGAGGAGAAGAGCTAAGGTATCGTTATTGCAATACATACCTTGTGTAGTCATTTATAGTTTTTTATTACACCTGGCCTTTACTGACAGGGAGTCAACCAGGGAATGTTTTAAACACTTTTTTCCTTTGGCTGTAATGACATTACAAGGCTCAAGGGAAACAAAGAAAAAAACCCCCACTCTTCAGTGTATAGAGTTCCAACGTGAAATCAAAGTGGAATATTCTGCTTATCCTCTCGGATCCAAAATCAGAAATATTCTCCAGCTAGTCATATCTTCTTTCCTGATTCCTGACTAATATTTACCACTGATGTGCCGTAAATAACTTTTCCACAATTTTCCTACAAAAATGAAAGCAGGTGATTTAAACTGATGTGTCAAAAATGTGAGTATGCCTTACTGCTTGAAGATCCCCCTTCTTATTCATAAACTTTTGAAATTAAAGTAATCTAGCTATCCATATCTCTTTGTTTTTATTTTCTGAAAGCATAGTCATTGTTACTTTAATCACTTGAACTTCTTAAATTCTGAGCATGTATTTTCTAAATAAATAAAAATAGCTTTTGGCCGAAAGACTTGTACTCCTGAGATGAACCCCAGTGATCTAATTCGTGTTTCTTTGAAAACACATGCTCCATTCCAGACCCCATGGAGACAATTGCTTCCATACCATCCTCTGCAGCTCACAGGAGTCAGAGGAGAAGAAAAAGGAGAAAAGGACATACAGACGAACATATACATATTTTTTGATGAGAAAAGGTCAAAAAGTTTTACCCGCCTGGACAAGGTCCTGTGCAGCCTGCTGTAGGTGACCCTGATTCAGCAGGAGGGTTGGACTAAATGACCCACAGAGGTCCCTTCCAATCCCTACCATTCTATGATTCTGTGATTCTGTGAAAACTTAGTAATATTCTTAAATACTTGAGTGTCTGGCAATGTTCAGCTAAATTAAATTCAAGCAGTTGTTTGGAAATTTTGTTCAAAATATGATTTCTACTACTATTCCTTTCTGTTGCTTTAAAAACTCTCCCTCCCAAGTCTGCTCTTCTTACTTGTTCAAACTGTGTAGAACAAGAAGAATTCATGTCCTTCTGCTCCAGTTCCAATGCCAGTCTTAAGTAGAGTTGCCTATTCAACCCAGATCAAAGCTAAGATTTGCTGCATGTGCTTTAGTCTATTCACTTGGTTTTGACAGTGATTTTGTTTCTACAGCTGAGAAAATGGCAGAATAATCTTTTTGCTTGCTTACCCTGTCTCCTCTCCAGACTGAGATTTCATAAGAATATATTGTGTCATGTCCCTGATATCTGTGTCTCACTTGTTTTCACTGTGTGTGAACATTCAGGTGCTCAATCTTCGTTAGTGCAAATAATCGGGAAAAGGACAAGTTCATCTCCAATTTGTAAAAAGCAATTTTAAAATTGTCTATTTAATTGTAATACTCAGATCATGCTGCTTTGGTTAATTAGACGTGTTAATAGAGGCAAAGAAAAAATATAGCCGAACCCTAGCAATGTAACAGTGTGCTAACTGAGAACTGTGAACATTCATTGAGCATGTTTTGTACATACCTCTGCGTTTCTATAAAGAAAAGTTATATAAAAAGCTTATGCCATTTTTTGGATGTTGATATACTTTTTTTCCATATGATAAAAAAAGAATTACACGAGTGGAACTGTCCTCAGAAGAGACATTTCTATTTGAATTGTTAAATCTTCCTTTTTGGGTAAGAGCATTCTTTTTTCCCAGTCTTACACCGTGTGTGTATGTAATGAATTCTAAAGTCACTGGGTTCCAGAAGTACAGTGTTTAGTTTAGAGATGTTTAAGTGAAGCTGTGTTTAAAAATTCAAACATCAGGTTTGCTATTTCAGCTTGTGGCAAGCTTCTTACAGTCCAATGCTCTAGTCTACTGTCCAAAGGAGGAATGAGGATCAGATAATAAAAACGAAAAAAAAAAAGACAATAAAATGTGGGGACCAGTGAAGAAGAAATGAACTAATGTTCCTCAACAAAATGAAAGCCTGTGGATTTCCCTCCTCTGCAGAATCCCACTTCAGCCAGTCCTTAATACTCCCTTAAGGCAAAATTCGATTCCTGATGCCCAAGTTTTTCCTAGGTAATTGATGAGTGTCCTGCATCTGTGGTTCAGTAATAAAAGACAAAGGCACTTAACCTGGTCTTTTGAATGACTGTTTACTTGAAGTATGTCAGAAACTTAAATATAGTTCCCCTTTTTGAAGTGAAATAATAATCATTGATTTCAGTGGGCCCAAGCTCTTATTCTTCTTTTTAATAATATTTTCATGCTTATTTATGTAAAAGTTTCCATCAACACAGAACTAAATTTCAGTTCCGTATTTCCTGTTGGGGTTGAAACAGGATGCAGATTAAGGTTTGTCATAACATATTAGTGGTTCTTTGACTTTAATAATAGTAAAATATAAATTAAATACTTCTAGTATATGTGAGATCAAAGACTAATTGTGTTTGTGCTGCAATATTTCATAGTGATTTTTCATTATTCATTTGTTTTATTGATTTGATAAATCAATATTAAGCCTATGTATGAGAGAACAAAAGAAAAGGAAATAGACTAAAATGATATTTACAAGTATGAAATTAACAAGAGTTTCAAGGCTTATCAAGAAGTGATAATCTGGTTGAATGAACTGAAAATGGAGTACTTATCAGAGGCATTTGTTTTTTATCTTACAGTTAAAATTTTGTGATTATTAATGCTTTTATGCAGTTTTATGCATGTTCTAAAGGCTGAAATCAATAGAAAATTAGTTCAGTGTTATAATTTTAGATAATAACTGTTGAGATACTTTAAGAATAACACAAAACTTTTGCCAGCATTGATAATCAAGTATAAGAAAGAAATTTGTATCAGTCAGTGATGACAACCTCCTGAAGAATTTGATGATATTTGTGTTCTCATTCACAAGAACATATAATATATTAGAACATGATGTTACAGAAAGGAATTTAAAAGATCACAGTTATTACTGCACTTTAGCTGTACCTTTTCCTTTATTTCACTCTACTTCAACATATTGCTCCATCCCATAATTCTAAGTTTAGCTATGACCTCAATAAATAACTTGATTACAGTTTTTATTATTTGACATTTGTTTCTGAAATATTGCTAAGAGTAACATATTTAGAAGAAATAATGGGGAAAAAAAATCCAGGTTTTTTGTCTATTTTTAGATAGAAAATGTTTAAGTATTTTGAAAGCATTTTACATTTCTACCTTTTTCTTTCTCTGTTTCCTTCTTCCTCTGGTTTTGTTCCATGTTTGCACTGGTGAGGAGAAGCAAAGAAAGATAGAGAGATGGAAGAAAGAGAAAGTACGACTAATTCTACAAAAAATACTTTATAAAAAAATATTTTTTGAAAAAAGTTTTTTCATTGTTGAAGATTAGAAGGTATTTCTCAAACTCTTCACCAGATTAATATTTCAAATATTTTTGCATTTAAAAAAATATTTATTGTATAATCTTTCAAAGATTAGTTGAAATTGATTGCTAACATTTAGGGCCTCTCCATTCCTCTCCAGACACAATTTATGTCTTCACATAAGTAGATTTTGATAATTTGTTTTTTTCCCTATTTCCTTCTCAAAATTATACATATTTTATTGTTAAACATATAAACTCATACTTACGGAGTCAAAATATGATTCTGTCTTAACATTTTCACTTTTTTATTAATATATATGCTTTAATATGTTTCACCAGCTTTTACTCATTCTTTTTTCTTCTATTTCCTCACATGCCAGTTTTCCCGGGAGCCATAACTTCATTTCCTCTCTTATTCTTCCTTTCACCAGTTCCATGTTGTGCCTTCTTTCCCAATTCATGAATCTTGTTCTTTCTCTTTGTTTTTCACCAACATTTTTTTTCCTTTCCAATCACTTTCCTGTCCTGCTCCACTCACTTAAACATTTACTTATTCTCCTATATTATCCTCCTCTGAATCAGTCCATGCTGTGCTCTCATGCATTGTAACCAAACAGGGAACTCTCACAGCCAAACTTATCCCAGTCATTCACCAGACAGAGAGATAAAGGGATGAAGATTTTTTTCTTTCCTAGTTGGGAGGTCTCCAAAAAATAGATTGTAGATTAGAGAAGGGGGAAGGGAGGGGTGTGAAAATTGCTAGCTGTTGGCTGTTGCAAAACAAGCAAGTGGGAACAAATGTTTTATGAAGAGAGTCAGAGTCAGATCATTTTTCTGTGTTAGAGAAGAGTTTACACAATAAATCTTGTCTGTGGATTTCACTGTCAAATCAAGGCAGGACCAAAAGGATGATCAAATCTAATACAGGCATCAGGCTAAGAATGCTATGAATATTATTACAGAATTGAAGAATTATGGTACAACTGAAACAGGAAGGTATCTCTGCAGATCACCTAGTCCAACCACCTGGTCAAAGTGCGATCAGCTATCCAGGAGTTTGTCCAGTAAGATATTGCATGTCTCCCAAGACACTCCATAATCTCTTTCAGGAATGTGACCACCCTTATAAGGAAAAAAAAGTAAGGGTTTTTTCTGATGTTTGAATAGAAATTCCTGCGTTTCTGTTTGTCCTATCTCTCTTGTCCTGTTACTGGAAACCAATGAGAAGAGCCTGGCTTTATCTTCTCTACTCCCCCTGCATCAGACATCTGTACACATTGATCATATCCCTTGCAGCCTTGTCTCCTCCAGGTTAAACAGTCCCAGTTATCTCAGCCTCTACATATATCAGATATGCTAGTTCCTTAAGCGTCTTTGTGGGTCTTTGCTGGACTTGCTCCATTTTGTCCATGTCCTTCTAGTACTAGGGTTCCAGACTTGGACCCAGCACTCCAGGTGTGTCTCACTAGGACTGAGCAGAGAGGAAGCATAACCTTCCTTGACCTGCTGGCAATGGTCTTCCTAGTGCAGCTAAGGCTATGAACCACTCTTCTCATTTTTATATCATCTGCAAACTTGCTGAAGGTGCACTCCATCCATGACCAGGTCATTACTAAAAATTTTTAACAGTACTAATCCCAGTATTAACCCATCTGGGAGCCCCCTCACTACTAGTCACTGGTCCTCAGCTGGACTTTGTGCCACCAGTCATACCCATTTGATCCAGCAGTCCTGTACTTCATCAGTCGATGTCTAAAAGGATGTTATAGGAGAAAGCATCAAAAATCTTAGTCAAAAGTCAAGATAAACCATATTGACTGCTCTGCCCTCATCTACCAAGGCTCTAATTTCATTGCAGGAGTCTATTGATTTGGTCAAGCATGAGTTCCCCTGCATAAATCTATGCTGACTAGCCCCAGTGACTTTCCTGTTCTTTATATGTTTGGAAATTATATCCAAGACTATCAGTTGCCCTATCTCTGTCTCAGAGGTCAAGGTGAAGCTGATCACTGTGTAGTCTTCTGAATCTTCCTTCTTGCCCTTCTTGAAAATAGCACTGATATTTGCTTTCTTCCAGGGTCAGGAGTCTCTCCCAGTCACTACAGCATTTCAAGGATAATCAATAGTATCCTCACAATAACACTCTCCAGCTACCTCAGCACTCGTGGGTGCATCCTACCAAGTCCTATGACTTGAGTACATCCACTGTGTTTAAATGTGTCCTAACCTGAAAACTCTTACACCAAGAGTAAGTCTTACTTGCTCCAGACTTTCCCAATGGTCTCCGGGGCCTGAGATTCCTGAAGGCAAATCTTCCTAGTAAAGGCTGAGATGAAGAGAACATTGAGAATGTCGTTTTTCACCAGTTCCCATGTTCCATTCAGCAGTGGACCCACATTTTCTCCAGTCTTCCTTTTGTTGCTAATGTAATTGCAGCAGTCCGTCTTTCTGCCTTTCACGTCTCTTGCCAGATTCATCTCCAGGCTGGCCTTAGCCTTGCTAACCCTATCCCTGCATGATCAGACAACATCTCTATTACTTCTGGGTCACCTTTCCCTTCTTCCATCTCTTGTACACTTCCTTTTCTATCAGGAGCAACTCTGTCCATTCAGGTCTCCTGCTGTCTTTGCATGACTTGCTGTGTGTTGGGACAAACTGTTCTTGAGCTTGGAGGTGGTGAGCCAGCTGGAGGTCCAGTTATCCTTGGACCCTCTTTGCTCCAGGACTGTCTTTAATGGAATTCTTCCAAGCAGATCCCTGAAGTGGCCAAAGACTGCTCTCCTGAAGTCCAGGGTTATGATCCCACTTCTCAGGATCTTGAACTCCACCACGTCATGGTCATTGCATCCAAAGTTTTCATTCCTCTGACCAGTCCTTCCCTGTTTGTAATCATGAAGTACAGCAGAGCATGTCCCCTTACAGGACACTGGCTCACCTATGTCAGGAAGTTGGCATCAACGCTCGCCAGAAACCTTCTGGATTGCTGCTGTGTTGTACCTCCACTAGATACTGGGCTAGCTGAATTTCCTCATGAGGACCAAGGCCTGTGATCATGCAGACTCAGTTGCAAAGGCATAGGAAAATTCTTCTGTCAGAAAAAAAACACAAACTCATTCACCCAATATAACTAAACCTTCTTTAGAATGCATGTGTCTCCTACACAATCTTAATAGTTTGTTCTGAATGCCAATATCTCATCATAAAATAATTATACCTGTAATAAAAATTTTATTGTCGTTGAATATCGGGGTTTTTTTCTCCTACTCAGATTTATTTTTCAATGTAAATCTTGCACTGGGGGGCTCCTGAGATCTTCTTTTCCCTTAGGGTCTATTGGAGGAGCTGACCCTTTTTTAGGTCTGCTTTCAACTATTTCCAGAATCAATCTGTGGCATTTTTCAAAATGTAATCTGGAAATTAATTGTAGAGAAAGGTTTCTGTGCCTTCAAAAAGTGTTAGTAAGTGTGTGGGTGGTGTAATGTGGGAGATACATTAGTTGCTATACATAGGAATGAAGTATGCACAACAAGAATAAAAGGAGGGAATGTGATCAATGCTGCTACCCACACTGTTCTGGATTTTGGATGGATTGTAATTAGTTTGACCTCCATACTTTAAATGCTATTATCTGGAGAATTCTGGAAGGTGTAACTTGCTGTCATTAGCATATTTAACTGAAAATTTAAAAACCCCGTTACTGCCATTAAGACTTACACGCTATTCTATACTCTCAGCTACACCTAGACATCCCCCCACTCAAGTCAATACCTGATGTTATATCGTCATGACATTTTAGTTCATGTATACATATATCCACATTTAAAAATCCTAGAAGAGATCAGGTATTTTGTTGTTTTGATAACGAGTCTGGGTTTTATCGTTCAGAAGTCTGCGAAAAATAAGTACAAAATATGTGTTAAACTGAGAATGTACTTTGAACAACAAAAAAATCAATAAAAAAGCAACAAAAAATCCTACCCAAATAGGCAGCACCTAGTGAGTAATAACTTCATTTCTCTATAGCTCAGGGGGGTTGCAAGGGGAGTGTGAAAAGTTCATTATTATCAACCAGAAAAAAAAGCGAGTGCTAAGAAGAAAGAATCGTATTTCCTATTGGGATTTCTCTCAGACTACATGATTTGCATGAAGGGCGCCACATCAAACACATTGGGTGCCCTTTTTCAAATATTAATGTGAAGCTTGTTTCAAGTTCTTTCTTGACTTTGTGCCACCTTGTATCAAAGGAAGTTAAAAGTAGGACTTGGGAGGAAAAAATACTCTTCCAACGGTTTCAGCACTTAGCAAAAATCTTTCTGTGTTTGATCAGTTCTGCTTCAAACTTTTCTTATTTTGACAAACAGACACATTTTTATAGCTGAGGATTCTATGACAACCTGGTTTGGACTTTTTTCCCCCTTTATTTGAGATTTTCTATTTTGCAGCAATGGGTGTCATGACTGACCAACTCAGAACTTTTATGCACTACATAATTTAATTACCTACTTTAGTCTTTTCTCCCATGTGTGATAATTTCTATTAAATATTTATATATCTGAACAAGATTACACCAAAGTATGCCAGAGAAAATGGAGTCCTTAAAATTAAATATGCATTGTATGAGCTGTCTTAATCTTACCTAACTGAACTTTTAAACACCTATATCTAAACTAATCAACCTATGATCCTCTTGTATTCAAAAGGTAGAAACAGACACCTCCCCCGGATGATTCAGCTAAATTAGTTGTCAGAGGGAGATGACACGAATTCTGCTCCAGTAGTAGCACTTTCTTTTAACCAACTATTAAAAGAGCCTAAAATGCTTAACTTATATTTAAAATACTAACATTTAGACATGGTTAGGCAATTCCCAACAAGAAAAAACAAAGTGAACATATTATCTGTCTGTTTCCCCCTCTCCTCAGAAACAAAAGAGCAGGAGAGAAGTGGCAGGATTTTTTGCTGAGCAATTCAAGCATAAAGAAATTTCTCAGAAAAATGCAAGAGATGACACATACTATATAGCATGAGAGCAATTATTGTAGATAAGAAATGAAATAGTGCAAATCTGCAGAACGCAGCCACAGGAGAAGTTTTTCTTCTCAGGATGCACAATCCATGGTCTGCAGGACAAAAATGCGAAATTACAATGAAATAGGAACAAAATATAAGTTGTAATTGGTAACTAAGAAAGTAGTGCTGTCCTAGCCTGAGAACTAAATGTTTTCCACAAACCCTAGGGAGAAATCTTCACTGAGCTCTCACAGGTTATGGAAGAGTAAATTTTAAATTCACAATTATCAGCCAGATTTGTAGCTGAAATAATCACCACAGAGGTGGTGCAACTAAAGGTCCTGAAGCATTTTCAGCAAAAAAAAGTCCAAAGAGTTCTGGAGAATAAAGGTAAACAGGCTGTTTGATAGTAACACATAGATCTTCTAAGCCCTTTTCCTTACTATTTTTGATAAAAAAGAAACGAGAGATTAAAGAGAACTACCGTCAACAAACATGTGAAAAGTCTCAGTGCTATTGAAAAACAGACTAAAATTTAGACCTAATGGATTCTTTATGTGCTGCTTACTATACAGAGATGTCTTCACACTGAAGTCAATAAGGCTGTTTCTCTTGTAAGTCACAGAAGAAGAAACGTTTTGTAGGAATTTCCTGACAAGGTTTTTTAGTGTAAAAAAAAGAAAAGTAATTAACATTTTTCTACCAGTCCTAACTATGGCCATAAGCAAAATAAAATATAAAGATCCAGTCTTTAAAATTGTTACCTAGCCCACACACCAGTGAAAGATTGGCCTGATCATTCAGAGTGGATTATGTGGATAATGTTCTTCCTTTCTGCATAGAGATAAATATTTCTGATTTTAATATAGTTGGGGTTTTTTTGTCCTCATTCCCTCAGGATGAGTTTTTTGTCATTTGTAGGCTGGATGTCTTTTTCATGAGTTTTCATTTTCTTTGTTTTTTTCTTGATTCAATTAAAATATATGGACATTTTGCACATTTTAAAGCACTAGGGCCAAAATCTTCATTGAAAGAGAAAAGCTGAACTTTAATATTATATGGTAATCCTATTTAATGTATGTTGACACTGGTTTCTAATTTTAAGTATTAATCACTATTGAGAGACTAGATTCTGCTGTACTCCTTTGGCATCCCCATATGTATTGAATTAGTCCATATTTCTCTTGGAGCAGATAAAAGAAAAATCTAGATCCATTAAATTAGTGATGGAAAGTTTTATCAGATTGTCTAGCTGATGATACAACAAATCTCTATGAGTACTCTAAGCTGAGAAGAATGGCTGTAAGACCTTTTACCACTTAGCAAAGCATTATCTGTATATTTCCTGGTCATAAATGACAAACATGTAATATTAGAAAAGGTTTCCACTAGCAATTTTTGTTGGATATTTTCCAAGTAATATGTCTGAGGTATTTGGTTCTTGGTTTTCACTATTGTCAGTAAAATGAAGCAAGAGGAAAGAAAAACAGCACTGTGCCTGCAATTACCCTCATTTTCTTTCTACTCTACCAATGTTTCCTACTGTAGATTGTTTACAGAGAAAAGAGTAGCCAGGGTCAACTATGTTCCAGAGCTGACACAAAAGCTGTTTGCTTTTCCAAGCTTCCTCCTAACTCGCAAGGTAAGGCAGCAGTCAATGCTCATCTGAAGCTAGTAATTAAATGATTTTTAAAAAAAAAGAGAAATATTTTCTTCTTACCTTGATTTAGTGACATCTTGAAACAAAGATAAACAGAAGAGTGGGATCACTGTAGTTACATATTGCAACCCATTCAAATTTTAGCTACATCTTCCACCCAGTTTAATCAAGTTATAATTTCCTATCAGCTTGTTCTTATGGACTATATTGAACAACAACATCCTGAGCTATTATAGAGTAAATTGAAAGGATTAATGTCTTTATAGGAGAGAGCTTCCTGGAAAAGGCAGAACTTCATAAAGCAATATTCAGGGTAAGTAGAGGTAAACAGTAATTTCATTCCTTCAGTTTACATGCACAGTGAGCCTATTGAACTACACTTAAGATTTTGTTGCAGATGTTATCCCACTGTCAGAAGTCCTCATGTGTATCACACAATCTTGAATTATTATAGAACATGGTTCATCACCAAAGAGTTCTTAACAAACATACAGCCTTAAGATTCTTGTACCTGTTTCCATGTTATCTGCAACAAGCCTGCATCAGGAAAAAACCCCATGAACACTCCCTTATCCATGCCAGCTAGGCCCTATCTTTCAAAGTCACCAAGAAGATATGGCATGAGCCAGTATTCCCCTACCCACTGTCAACAGATAGACTTCAAGATTTTTCCCTGACTATGAAGTTAGAGATTTCTGTGCAGGAACATTCTGCATCTTTTGCTGTCATTTCTTTGCTATGAAATGCCCAAAGAATGTTCTCTTTCAGGAAGTCCTATTTCCAGAATGCTGAAACTGCTTTCAGTTCTCTTTCTGAGAGCAAAATCAAAATTTTGTCTTTTTGTACTATTGTTAAAAACTCTGGTTTTCAAACATTATTTTCTTTCCTTCTGCTTTTTCCTGAGCGGAACTTCCTGTCATTTCAGGCTTTATAAAAACAGGAAAAGGAAAGAGTAACATATAATTTGCTCTCTGCAGTGAGAGCGCAGCATTTGATAAAAACTTAGCTGGCAGTTTACTTTTCCTAAGTATTCAAAAACTGTTTTCCGATTAACACACATCCCTTTAAAAAGCACAGTTTCTGAGATGGCCAAAATTAAAATTGTCCTTAAAAAATAATTTCATGTTCAAGGTCTCTAAAACTTCATGTCACAATGCATTGTGACTGCCAAACTCTAAATCATCATTCTAAGAAAAGGAAAGAACCACTATTTACTGTCAAAAATTTCAACTTCATATCTCTCTTTCCAACTCCACTTTCAGTTCACACCAGATCATAAACTCACTTTCCTGGACTGAATTAGAGCTATGCAAGAATCTCCCCGACAGCAGTTCTGGCTAATAAAAGAAACCTCCAATTTTGTATAGCTGTATTATTTTTCTGTAGGGCTATGTAACCTTATGGTTCTGGCTAGCTACGTAGCCATGACATGTATGTTGTACTGCATTGCTTGGTATTTACATTATGCTAAAACTTGTAACAGAACATAGTTGTACTCATAAAACTATGCAATTAACTCTCAGGATATTTATCAAAAGCTTATGTGAACTAATTTTCTGTCTTGACTATTCTAATGGATCAAGCCTTTGACGTGTTTGAGAGCTGTACTTTACCACCTTTTTGTCTCAAATCACACTTCTGAAAATAAAAGCAGTGTTCTAAGTCTGGGTAGAAATATGATGGAAACTCAGTTTTCTTGGGGAAAATCAATAGACCAGGCATCTCAGTGCATATACCCAAGTCTCCACATACTGTTTTCTAGTAATTTAAGTTAGAGTTTATCCCTTGGTATATGAACTTATGATTTCTTCTCACTGAGGACTAATACAAAATGCATTAACTGCAAGTGGGGAGCTATAAAAATCCTGATAGTCGATGGTTTAATACATGGATTTCCAATTTAACTCATGTGGTATAAAGTGTTAGCAGTAAACGTTGGTCCACTAGGGGATTACCTGGTCATATTATACACTCAGTGTAAGATCTCAGCCATGCTTCTCTTTGATGCTTGCCATGTCGTTGTTTGTCTCCCCATGCTGGAAAGAAGTAGCACAAACAGTTATTTTTCACTGGTGTCTCTTTTTTGACCAGTATTTTGTAACATGAAAACATATATGGACAAAAGAAAGTTTTAAAGATTTTTTAGGAAAAGGAAACAAATACTCTTTGAGATTACCATAACACTTGTTTGGTAGTGTCAATGTATTCCACATGTCTAAAGAAAAGAAATATAAATATAAAAATTATATGAACACTTAAAAATTAAACTGATAGAATACATTCTGCAAAGGAAAGTATCCTAGAAGTAGCCTAGATTTACAGGAAGTGTGATAAAAGATATACAAAGATGGAAAATTAAATTGTAATGCAGTTCTTAACATCTTAAGGAGAACTGTAAGTTGAGGATATGAGGCCAAGCTCCTTTAATTGTGTATTGTTTCTTCAGAACTTTTAAACAGATACTTCATTTCTGAAAGTGGATGGTCTTATAGATATGTTACTCATTTGAGCTGCTCTTTTCATAAGGTAAGATTTTATAAATTAAATATTATTGGATCATAAAAAATTTTCCTAGAGTGGTAAGAAGTAATAAACCCGTAATTGCATTATCTGCAAAAAAGTTAATAGACATTTTAATTAAAGAACCACCCTAACAGGATTAGAATTCACCGCCCTATAAAGGCTGAATAGTGAGGTGTTTCATTATCATTTCTGAGAATGTACAGGTGCTAAATTAACTACAGAACACCTCATCTTTTGTTCCTTGCATAAAATAAAAACATATTGTAAATTAAAATGACAAATTAATTTGCAAGGTTAGCGCTGTAAAGTTCAGACAAAGCCGGTTGACTAGTAAAGCTGGTCAGGAATTTGCTGAGGTGCTTCTTTATTTGAGAATGTTGATCAAAGGAATGAACAATTTCTGGGAAATGGATCTATTTCATAAAATTTTAATCAGAAAAAGTATCTCAGGACATGTCAGGTTTTCTGATCGTAACTAGAGCACAAGAGACTTGAACATTTCAGTGGTCAGACATCTTGCCTTGCAATACAGGCAGCTGCTTTGTACAGAACCATGTAAATAAGCGAACTTGAATTTCCCACATGTCTAGAGCATGCCAGTGGTGAGCAAGCTGCGCGCAACACGGGTGGCCTGGATGACCACCAGCAGCCTTTCCCACGTAGGTGCAGAATAAACGCCATGCTGTGTGCCAGCTAGAAAGCCATGTATTCAGAGCAGTGCTTGACTTCTGGCTGATGTGCTTGCAGGAGCTAATGTATCTGACTTGTGCTGAACCATGTGGATATAATATCTCAGTTTTACAACATCTTGGAAGTTTCTACATGGTATCATAGCCTGAATTTCAAGGGAGGAGTAGGAACTTTTTTTCAGTTATTTTTGAACATATGTTAAACTCCTTTGACTTCTCTTTAAGCAGTCTTTATTTCAGTCCCATATAGAAAACGATTTAAAAATAATAAATCACAAAATTTTCACATTAAAGAAGAAAGAAAAAAAAGCTTACATTCAGACAGGTCTCTACTTCTTACCAAGCATGTGTACAAGCAAAGTATCATGAAATTTGAGTAAATACCATGTGTTGTTTTGGTACATGACCACCAATTTTCAAATTCAGTGCAGAGTATTTTTCATGCTAAAGATTACTGGAAGAGATTGCTGGACACTGAATGCATAATTTGTCAGAAAAAAATCGGTTGATGGAATACCAAATGCAGATGATTATTTCCAGTGGTTGTAGGAACAGACAAGTAATCTCTGCCTTTAACTTTACTAACAGCAATGCTTTTCTTTCAGTCTCTTGTTGGATAAAAATGAAATAAAACATCAGCCAGCATTCCTCAACTTGGCAATATAAAGCCAAAAATTATTTGCTCTATTTCTGTGATAAATGCACCATTCCATGCATAAATTTCTGTGCCTGAATTCACAGGCTTTATAGACCAGTTTCTGTAAGTTGAATGTTTCCTAGAATAGGAAGACTTTTACATGAAAAATAAAAATTCTTTTATGTAGCATTGAAGGCTAGCCTGTTTTAGCAAAGGCTCACACATTCATCCACTTTCTTATCAAAGGCTTTCTATACTGACACAGAAGTTCAGATTTATGTGATCTAACATAGATATCTTCTTTGTGAATGTTTGTATTTGAACTTGTCATCAAGGTTCCCTTCAGAGTCGATGGACTCACATTGTCCCTATATGTGCAACTCAGGCTACTTTAATGTTTACACATACAAAATACACAAGGAAAAAATCCTAATATATGTATGCCTATTTCTTTCCATTGGCTTTAAAAAGAGCCCAAAGTAATAAGATCTCAGATGTAGACAGCAAGATGTAGATGTCTTAGAAAAGATAAAAGTCTTGTTAATAAATCCATCTGTAAGACTTTATTCTGAAAGCTAAGTTCGTATAAGTTAGGGACAATATAATACACATGCACAGGTACGCTGCAATGGGAACAAGATTAATGACATATGATATTAATGATCACATTGATAATGAAATATTTCACTGGCTCTTGGAAGCTGTTGCAGTTACTATCTTTAAAAATGGCATATAAACAGATTTCTTATTCAAATCCATTCCCCTTTCCTTGCTTAAGACAGCAGCTGTAAGTTTTCCCCAATAAGACCAATACTACTACACAGGAATTATTTCTTAATGGTCACTATTACACAATCATTATGTTAATACTGTATCAGGTGCATCACTATAAAAATATTGTAGAGTTATCATTTATGATTTCCCAGAGCCACATTTGGATATGAATTTTAAAGAATGCATTTTGATTTCAATACATTTTGAGAAATGAATTCTCCGTCTGTTCCATCCCACTCTTACCTTATGGTTGATACTTAGTTTAAAACCAGCAAAGTCAATACAACCCATTATAAAAGAGACTTTAGTAGGCAAACATTTCTATGCTATACGGAATACACTCTGTATAATAAAAGTGATTTGAGCAACCTGCACTCTACTTCAAGGTTATTATTTTGCATAAAATATGGGCTTATATCAGGAAAGATGTACTATGCAGTTGCTGCTGTATTACAGGAGTGTGAACAAGGAGAATAATTATCAAAATAGGACATCCTGAATAATCTCCACATTTTATACTCTAAGTACATGAAAAGATAATTTGAAAATAATGTCTTCATTTTATACACAATGAACTCCTTTTCAGTCCCCTCCCCCTCACACACCAATTTCAATGGAGAAGGCCTGCAGCCAAGAACATTTTATTTATGCCTTTCATCATTTTGTGGAGAATAATTTCAATACAGACAATGAAATGAGAGGAAAACAGAATTTGCCGTATGTTGTGCTATATAAAGAATAAGCAAATGCTGACACATCATGGAACCAGCTCTGCATTTCCCAGGCTGTTCCCTGCACCCCATTCTATATACAAATGCGATCTGTGCCCCCTTGAGCTAATGGAGAACTTGGACTGGCCCTCAGTCCCTGTCAAGAGATCAGTGTCATGGGGCATACCATGATCAAGGATTATCTAATCGACAGTATATAATCTATACATACATATAGATACTTTGTATATAGAAATAGATAATCTATATATACTTAAAAGAAAGGCCATTATTCTGGTACTGAGCTTTGATTTTGTTTTTATGCCTTCACAAATAAAATACTAAAAGGTAAAAGATAATTAATCCCTTCATCCAAGTTATTCCACCATCAAAGGTTTTTTTGTATTAATTTTTTTAGCCATTTATATGCTACCTATTTAGACAAATTATAAATTGCTATTCTTAAGCATAATAATAATAATAATAATAATGATAATAATAATAACAAAATAAATGTAAGCCCATAGAAAATTAGAAAATGGTAATATTTCCTTCCAAATTCAGGGGACCATTTTCAAAATAAAACAAAATAAAATGCAAAACAAAGGCAAAAAACTCTGTGGAAAGTATTTTTAAATATTTATTCTTGACTTTTGTAATTAGCTGTTGTTATTCCACTTGATCAACTAGTAGTTTGTTATTCTTCTCTATTAAGGCCTCACACAAAATAACTTTAATTCTTCGAGTTGTTCTTTCAGGAACACAGAAAAAGCACAACAAATAAAATTCAAGTTATTAGCATGCTGAAAATAGCAATGAAATTTGGAATTTGGAAAATAAAAAACAGTGAGAACGAATTTTTCCACGCCTATCATTTTATACTGTCTATTTCTCTAAAGTAGGCAGGCAGCATATACAACCATTTCATTCTGCAAACATTTCTTCCTTGGACTAAGCATAAACAGACTAACAAAGAGTTTATAGTATGGTTTCATAATGATTTATTCAGTGTTTTATAACCTATGGGGGAGTCATCCAATGGACCTAACACCACACTTAATGTAATTTTACTTTAACTTCATTGTAGTGATAGGCTACTGCTGTCCTTTGTGACCTTAAAGATTCACCCCTTCAGGCTCCTGCCAATTTTCCAACTTTCCGGGAGCTCCTGGACACTCTGACTTGGCTCTAATGTGTACTGTAGAGGAGATGAGTGGAGTGTTTTTAAATATCTGTTGTGCAGCAGCTTTCTAGGCAGGACTGAGATGAATAAGTCCATTTATTTTTTTTATTCCCTCTGCTTTAAGCAGTGTGACTGCCTCCCTGTTTAAGCTGCTCAAGCAAGCTTAATAGTTTCATCTCCCATCTCAGACAGGGTTATCCAGAAGCTGCCTCAGATTGCTGCAAGTATTTGAAGTGACAAAGGTGAACGGACTATTTGATGTGAATATGAATAAAGGCTGTATGATGCTGCTCATGCACTATTTTCTTTCTTTTATTTTTCCCTCCAGATAGAATCTGGAGGAATACATGCAAAGGGATCTGTAGTTTGACATCGGATGCAATTCATAAAGGGTGGCTCTGATTAAGATAAGCCATGCCATTTTTTACCAGTCACAACAGCAGGCATAAGGCAGGACAAAGGGAACTCCCATTGGACTGGTCAAAATATCATCCAGATAGATGTTAGATCGAACATTTTGAGAATCACTATAGCTCTTGGCCAGCATTTGAACAGATCAAGAAAAATTATCTAAGGGCTTAATCAAGCATTATTTACTGTTCTTATGTTGTATATGAGGACTTTACTTCTGTTGAATTCTAATAGGTTTTAGGCACCTCAAATACTGTTTTGTATACAGGAACTTATTTTTTATTTAACAAGATTAAAACCTCTGTATATTCTCTATATGTTCAGTTTTTCACAGGCCATTGGTGTATCTAAGTTTTTCTTTCTAGTTCTTATGACGTGTCTATTCTAAAAGTCTTGAAGAGAAAAAATAATCAGCCTTCTCTAAGAATGGACTGTTAGTTTTAAAATTTAATGCCGCTGAAATCTTGGTTAATTTTAGAACAGCTAAATTATGTTTAAGACAATTTTAATTATTAGAATTGGTAGTTTACCAGAGTCATAGAAAATAGAGTTCTCAGGTTAATTGAAAGTAAATGTGTACTGAAGTGAAGGAGTTTAAAAATTCTGGGTTTGCATAGCAGATTCAAACAAAATACCTTAATCTTTAATAGCTTTATGAGTCCTAGTTCTGAAGTCCTGGATTTCTGACAGAGCACAGAAACCTGAAAACGCTGTTTATAAGTGTTTGGCTCTGCATTCTTAATTTGTGTGTATGACTAAGATTCGTGGCTGAGACCTGAGGAGGAATTTAGGATCCCAACACTCACTGAAGTTGAATGGAAAATTAGGTTCCTAGATACACCTTTAAATCTAGTCCCTTACCTTTTCTACTGCTCCGCAGAGTGGCAGATGTACTGGCTTCATTTCAAGTCTTCAACTTTCAAAAATTTTTTTTCAAATGAAAAAGAAAATAATTAGGGGGCAAATCCAGAAAAATTATATTTTAGTATTGTTACCCAGAGCTATGCATTAACAGGCAATACAAATATTGCACACATTAATATGAAATACCAAGTTGAAATGTTACAAAAGAAGAAATCAAAAGATAACAAGAGCTTGTTTACCTATATATGGCTTGAAATGTGCATAATATTGTCAGAGAAGGTTCTGAGATATCTAAATCTTAATTGATATTCAAATAACCTTTGAACACTGAAATATGAGTATATTCGAATTCAATTTTCTAGTTTAAGTTCAATTCTAATTAGAAAAGTATTGTATGATTGGAATAATTGGAGTAAAATTTCTGTTTCTAATTGTTTCTTAGACCAAGGCTTATCCATTTAGTCTGGAATTTTTTTTTTTTAAAAAAACACCTCTGCCCTTTACTACTAGTGTCTTCTTTCAACAATTATAATTGTGCGTAGCGGTGACTGACTTCCTTTTTTATTATGACAACATTGCTTTAAGGACTCATTATTCATAAAGTAGGAGGCAACCTTTGAAGATGATAAGAGCCATGCAATGTGCTCAGTTCATGTAGCAAAAACAGTACTTGAATTCAATCTCCTTTCAAGTTTGTTCTGCCTCTGAGAATCAGTAACTGTACAATAGAAATTAGAATGTGTATGAACTACCTACAAAAAATCTTTGTGCAAAGGGTTCTATCTCATCTTTCCTTGCTCTCTTTTGCTCTCAGGAAACTTTTTTCCAGTTTGTTGAATGATATATTAAGAATTTAAATTTGGCTCACTAGAATAGGCACACTAAAGAAGTAACCCGAGAAATAAAAATTCAGTACATTTATTTCACCCTTTTACTCTTTTAACCTACAGATAACGTCCTATGGCAAACAAAGCTGTCCTACATGAAAGTTTCAATCAGATTTTGAAAAAATACCCAGCCCTCATTTCTGAGAACTAGAAAAAATGAAGATATATATATACAGAAATACTGTGATAGCTGCCTAGATATCTTGATTAATATCACCCCGTGAAAGTGTAAACAGAATAGAGTGCCTTATAGGTCTGCTTGATTCAGTGAGGCAATAGCCTTGTACTTTGCTTATTTTTTATTTCTTCCATTTGCTGTCTTCTGTTTATTTTACATTACAGGGCATCTATTTTACAGGGGGAACTTTTCTTCTTATTCAATTTTTCTTTTGTGGTCTCATACTGCTCGTGTTGTGTTTATTCACGAACAGTAGAACACATTTCCTGGGCACTAAGGAATGTATTATTTTAGTCTCAATCTACGCTTAAACCCATTCCTGTTCATAATAATTTACTTAAAGGGGCTTAAGCATTCAAACAATTTTATTATGCTCTGAGGTGTTTTGTTTTATAGACCAGAGTGTTCCATTCATTTTTTTCCATTTATTAAAATAATATAGTTTTATAAACCCTGTTGTGCAGGTACTGAGGTTGCTACATTAGACTCACCTTATTACTAAACGTTCCTTACAAAATGATTATATACAGCTTCAGCAGAGACACATAGAGAAATCCTATGTGTAAGAGTAAGTTTTAATGTTATTAATTCAAGAAAGGACCAAACTATGAACCATCCATACTATCTAAATGCTACTCATTATTCAGTTAAGTAGATCCAGCTACTAATCTCATAGAGATGCCATCCCAAAAAATGTTCTTTATTTGTCTCTTCTGTTTCAGTTGTATGACATGAAAGTATGGTTATTTCATAGAGCTGATGAAGATTTTATTTCCAGGTTCTCCAGAGAATGGCAACAGAGTGCTCAAGAATCTTGTAAATGGGTGATCCTCCAAAATCAAATAATCTGCAGATATTTTATTGTACCCCCTCTGCAAATTATACACAGTATCAAATGTCACTGAGTACTCAATCAACCAGGAACCCCCTAAGACTGACCAGAATGGTCGTTATAGAAGATGACAGCTTAGAGGTAGCAAACAGTCACTGCTTTTACATACTTCCTTGATATAGTCATATATTCCATCATCCTGTTGTGGCTGATTAGGGTTATAGAGCAGCTATAATTTCAAAACTACAGACAGTTCAATGGGGAGCAGAAGAGTGGGTTTAGATACAGAGCTTTTATCTCTGGATTTGCCCAAATAAAAGCAGGACAAATTTGCATCATCTTCAGTGTAACTGACTTTTAATCAAAAGTGATTTTAACATAAATATTGAAAATTTTGTTCCTGAAGCAGCATGATTGTTTGCATTTCCCCTTGAAGCAGGATGTAAGTGCAGATGCCATTCGGCTGGAACGCTGAAAGCCAGCTGAACTCTGAGGGCCATGACCCCACGGAAACCATTATTTATGCTGAAGGAAAACATGTGAGTATCTTCCAATGCAGAAAGTAGAAAAGAAACACTTTGTAACAAATACATAATCTCTTCGTTACAAGCTAAGATAAAAACCAACCAGCCGAACATACCGATTTTTGCTTCAAATGATCATCCAAAGGGTTCCATCAGCAGCTAGAACACAGCCTTACTAATATAAATAATACAGCTAATATAAACTTAAAAGTGAGCGTGCAGCCCTGTACTGAATAGTATTGTTCCCCTGACTAGATCTTTGAGAGAAATTTAAAAGCTAGTTTGTCACATGGACTATCTAGGCACCAACATAACCAGGGCAGGATAAGGCTGCTCTTCTCACTCCTATTTGTGTCAGCAATACAAGTGCAATCAAGGTTATGTTCCTGCTAATTTACTGTCCAAAGTCAATGGATAGAAAGAGAGGAAAGATACAAAAAGAGTGAATTGAACAAAGACTATTTACTGTTGCTTGCTGCAGCAACACAGCTGAAACAGTACATGTGCTACTATAAACCAAAAAACACCACAGAAAGGGTGTTTTTTGGAGTATGGCAGCTAGGCTGTATTTTGTCAGCAGGTATGACTTCACTTTATTTACCTTCTGAAGTTATCATAAGCAAGACTTTTGCAGAATAAAAGTGTACCTGAAAAATCATAAACTCAGCGTGATCTAGCAAGTTTTCTGAGAGGCAGACAGCGCTAGTCCAGTTCAAGCATCAAACCAGGTCAGTTCATGGGCAGAGAGGAACAAGACCTAATGTAGTCATGGTCTGAGTCAAAATATCTCTGAGGGCTTTCTCTGGAGGAAGTAAATCTATCTCAAAGTTGTATTGAAGGAGGAAGAATCAAAATAATCCAAAGAAAACCCAATGCAAACAAATGCAAAATGATAAATTTAAGGAAAACCCACAGGAGTGGCACGTGAACTATAAAGACGTCGACATCACTTAGGGACAGACTGTGGCCTCATTGTGTATATGTACATTTTTATGACCATTAGCTCAATGCTCAGGGACAAATTCAATGTTAGGGAGTACTAGGAAGGGACTGAAAACAACTGAAAAGCCATGGAAAAAAATATTTTGCTAATTTATTAATCCATGATGCACTCATAGTATGAAAAACAGAAGAACTCAGGTCACAGTATGACAAAAATGATAGGCAAGAGCTTGAGAAAGACATAAAATGTTATCAGAGTTGAAGAATAACTTCATTACGAGGAGAGATGCACTAATGTAGTACTTCCAGGCTTGGAAGGAAGACAATTGGGGAAGGAGGGAGGAACACACAGAGAAAGGAATGGATAATAGTGATGAATTACAATTATTATCTACAATTTTTAATAGCAGAAAACCCAGGGGGCACAAAAAGGAAATTATCATGTGGAAGCTTTAGAACAAACAAAAAGAAGCTTGTTTCTTGCAGCACATAATTAAAATGTGACGCACATTGCCAAAGGATGTTTGAATGCCAAACTATAAATGTGTTTGAAAAGTGAGTAGGCAAATTCACAGAAGAAAAGTTAATTAAAGTCTACTAATCAGAATATTGAGGATAAAACATCCAGCTAAGGAAGCAAATAAACTGGTGATTTGTCACATTGTAGGAGGAATACAGTGGGTTCAGAAGGAGTATATAATGAATGAAGTATCATTGCACTCTGTTTTATGCACTGCCTTGAAGAATCAACAATTCATCTCACCTAAAACTTTGTGCAACATGGGGCAAAGAGTTTACTTAGCAGTCACTGCATATACCTGAAACAGTTATAGCATGGAGCACATTATCTTGGAATTGCAAAAGATGTGCAAGCTTACCTAGCATTATTAATAGAAATGTTAAAATACCAGTGTTATGGAGCAATTATATCAAATAATGTTCTAACTGAAAATGTATGCGCACATTTTAACAACTGGAGGATAAAAACAGTACAAAACCCTCTTGGATAAGAAAGAGAGAGATCCTCACGTATATATTTTCAAAGACTGCTAAGCTTAAGCCAAAAGTTTACACATAAAAGTATTTTTAAAATAATAGTCTTCCTTTAGCTTAAACAAGAGTTTTCTTCTAAAACAGTGATAATTATACCAAAAGTTCTTATTTGATTTTCTTATTCAGTGACTATATTAACCAATGCAATAGTTTAGTTTAGAAAAATATTTTACTGTAATGTAAAGGTCTGTTAAAAAAACGTAGAGGAAGGCAGGAGTTAAGGCTGATGGTTGTTAACTATTTCTTTTTCATTGATAAGTGAAATGCAGTTTTTTATTATGTGGGCTGTGTGAGATGCATAATGTCTTTAATATTAATTTTCTTACTTTCAGAATAGTGGAGTAGGTAACTTTTCTGGACTTGAACAGTTCACTGCCTGGTAAACCTTTTTCTAAACCTTTTTCAGTGATGAAATTTTAAGAGGGAATTATAGACACTTACACACAACAAAGACCTTAAATTATATATGTATATATGTGTGTGTGTGTACATTACATATACACAGGGCTTTTACAATATTCTCTGGGATTTATGTTCCCAGGGTTAAGCATGGGTGTAAGTGCTTTGCTAAACAAGGACCATCAGTGCATACAATCTTCAATCAACATTCTTACAGAACTATATTAGAAGTTTTGTCTCACTAATGTTTATATGAACACTGTAAAATATCCCAAGGAATTCAGACTCAAATATTGAGCTTAATTCAATCTTTTTTAAAATGTGTTGAGTCAAATCCCAATACCTGTAATTCCAATATAACCTAAGGCCCATTGAGCTAATGGACCTGGGAGCCAATCCTGAGAGCAAGGTTTGGCTCAGACTTTAGGAGGAGAAAGTATGGTGAATTTTGGAAAATCTCAGTGCAAAAACTTTCAATATCACAAAGCTTATAAGTGTAAGAGCATGAATCAAAGGGTGTATGAAAGCCATACTATTTGTAAAGAGGGGGTTATAGCTGTAACTTCCTATACGTAGGCCTGAAAAATTACTGCACAATTCACATTTGCATACACCAATTTTCTAATGAACCTTGGTTGTTTGGCAACTAGGAAATACTAAGCTAGGAAAAAATCACTTTAAATGCTCTGTCTTGCTAAATCTTCCTAATGAATACTGTAAGCCGAAACACAGTTGCAATAAGACACAAATCTTAAAGTTATTAGTATTTTAATGCAGGTTTTTATCATCTGGACAGAACATCTGAGGAGCTTAGGTGATAGTGTTTTTCCTGGCTATAGGTCTAAAATGCAGCTTGACATTGATTGTATAATTAAAATTCCATTTACTACATAGTCTTTGACCTCTGTCATGAAAGGGAAACACAGTACACTTGAGGTGATTCCATAAGGGAAATCCACGTACAGTCTTGCTGTTACTCCAATAAGAGTAACAAGAGCATGGTCTCCAACAGACTAAAAGTCACACCAGAGTGACTAGGTAGATTCTGCATTAATGGGATTACTATACGTTTTTCTTGTCGCTGGACAATGCAGTGGTCTCCCAATCTATTGTTCCCTTGGTAAAACAAGAGATATAGAGACACTTAGAGGCTGTGAACCTTATTTCATTTCAAAATAACTGCCATGGAACACCTTAGTTTAAAAATTGGCTTTAGCCAATTTGTCTTTTAGCAGAGACATGTCGAGGACTTGGCTGATTTTTAATTTTTTTTTGTCTAAGGCAATGTCCATACTAAGCCTTTACAGTTAGTACTGGCCAAATCCTTCAATTTAAAAATATACAAATTTTTCCCTTCAATACCTTAAAGACGTGTGTCCTTCACAGAAAACCGGTCTTTGAGGTGGCTGTTCACACCATGCTCCCCTCCGCTGAGAACTGGACCCAATGAAGTGGATATGGGATGTTTTCAAGATGTAAATACTAAGGATGTCATGGGTTTTATCTAATCTGTGTGATTTCAATGCCTTATTTCAACCAAAAATCACAAAAGGTTACTCACCCTCTGCTCGTTTTCCTTTCATGCATGAGCATTTGTACAAAGTAGAAAAGCAGCAGTAACTTATGATACTTTAACCACTATATTAGCTAATGGACTTTGAAGGGAGCATAACGGGTCAAATGCTGTTCCGCTAACCTACTCCCTGTCCCTGCTGCCCTTGACAGCTACATAGCTCTGCACCACAGCTGTACTGTGACTGAGCAATGCATTGCTGCATCCTTTGCCCTCTGTCTGGCTTTTCAGCTCGCCTTTGAGGGATTTGCATACAGCCCCCTTTGTGAATTCTTGTCAAATATATTGTAAGTACAGTAGAATTTTTTACAACTTGCCAGGAATACACAACAAAGATGCACTAATACCTAAAACTTCAATGGAATACAAAGGACTTGCCTTTGGGATGCCTGATTTACTTTTCCTTTTAAGGAAAGTGTTATACAGTACATCTTTCTAGCTGGCGTCACACTGGATGTCTGCCAGAAGCTACCTTTTTTAACTGTCAACCTGTCAAATTAATTGCTTTGATCTGAATGTTGGTTGGGTGATGACACACTGTTTTTTTTCTTCATTTAACCTGCTGATAAAGGAGCCAGATACTTGGAAGACAAAGTATAGACATTTTTGAGAAGGACAAAATGGATATTACAAGAACTGAAAAAGTAATCATGTTTATGATTACCTTATGAGTTAAGTGAAACTATACTGAAATGGTACAACAAGTGCAGGCATCTTGCCAGCATACCACTCAGACTGGAGTATAGTTCTTTTAAAACTTTGACAAATATTCTGGCACTGAGAAACTGCTGACAAATTAATATGTTTATATGTGCTGCATACAGCATCTATTTTGGACTGTAGTGCAGCACTAAACATATTTTCCCAAATACACTCACTTTATCAGATTTTTTATTCGTCTGAGAGGTTTCCTTATCTACCTTCAACTATGCAGGAAGATTTTTCTTTCAACAGTTTTTTATAAATATTTCAAATTAGTAATTCATTATTCAGTTCTGTAGGGGCTTTGGACACTACAATAATTGTATGCAATTTTACTATACAGCATATCATTTTATCAAAAATGCAAAACTCTTTAGGCAACTGGAAACTTTAGGATGGTGTTCGTCATGGATATACGAGACTGGTGCTCTACCAGTGATGTTTTGCTTTCCTTGCTAATTTAAAAAGTAAAACAAACAAAAAAACTTTTTTAGCACTGGACCATTAAAACTGTGTGTACACACAAATAAATACAAATATTTTATCTGTATGCATATATATACACACATATATTTGCGTGTATGCATCTCATTCAAAGTGAAAATGCTTTCAAACAAAATGTTTTATTTATATTATGCTAAAAGGTGTTTCTAATGAAAGAAAGTAAAGGAAATGAATGGCAAAACTTAGATACTATAAACGCAGTGAGAGCAATGCCCTTATTTAATTGAATAGCCTAGTACTCACAGCCCCTATCCAGACTACAGGAAACTGAATTCAATTCCTTCTTCTCCCTGATGAAACCTGAATCAAACTCACCCAGGTCAAAAAACTGTTCCAAATGTCCTGCAAAAGGATACAAATAGAGAAAGAGAAGTAGATGCATTCAGTCTCCTCTCTCCATATTGTTTCACCCTCTCTATACACTTCACACTTCCACTGTGTGAGAGCATGTAATGTGTATGCTGAACATACATCATTTGGTGTCTTGGGACATTTTCCCAGTGCCTTGAATAATCCCTACAATGAGAATAAGGCTCCCAGATCGCCACTGCCCTGGACAGCCCATGACATGTGCCAAGGTGTATGGATACCAATCCTCTGGGGACAGGAGAGACTTGCACTGTCTCCCAGCATAAACGGTATGATGAGCTGAAGTTTAATAAAAGAAAATGATTTTGTGACTCTCCTGTCTCCCCCAAATTCTGTGTGAAATTGTTGATCTAACACAAATAGTTAATATTTGTTGATTTAATTAAAACTGCATTTTTATTGAATAAATTATTTTTCAAAACAAAAACTTTAATTTCATTGAAGACTGAAGACAACGTGCTTCAACAGCATAGGCTTTTTTTCTTATGTCTGACATGGCAAAACATTACTGCTCTACTAGAGATGAGACTGATTTGCATTATTTAACATTTCTAAATTCTGAAGTTCAGAGTCTTCTTTCAATTATCTGGACAGAAGTACATTATAGGTGCTCTCATACCAAAAAACATAAAAGTTGACTATGATTCAATGCAGTAACTGACACACTGTATTGTCCCTCATTATAATGTCAGTCATTTATCCAGTGCTAACCTTCTTTCAGATTCTTACAAAACCAGCAGATAGGCATGTCAGTAGAAAGAGGTGATGGACATTCTGTCCTCCAGCCATACTATTTAGGATAAGCAAAGTACTTCACTAGTAAATGGCTGCACCCACATTCTGACAGCTCCTTGGGGTGACTATAACTATCTAAAACCTGATTGTCACCTTTACCATTTTACCCACCCGCCACTAAAGGTCGGTAAGATAATTAATTTTACTTTCACTAAATGACTTCAGAGAGTAGGTAGTACCTGTGTTTGGAAATGTTTAATGGGAGAAGTTGATCAGTCTTTTTTCCCCTTCTCTCCCAATCCTATGAATTCTAAGTCAGAAAAGAGTTGCCAAATCTATTTTTCTGATTCTGTCAAATTCTAACTAAACAAAATCTTCATTTGTATCTTAATACAGTTCTTGAAATGCACTTTTGTGAGATGAAATTGTGCTCAGAGAAGTGTCAGTATAAAGTAAAACACAGTCAATGGGGCTCTGAGGAAGGCAATTAATGTTATTTAGCTCCCTTTGTAGATGCCTATTCACTTCCAAGACCAACTTGTGTTAATGTCATAATGTTACACTGAAGATGTCATCCATTCATGTAGATACATTTACAACCAGTGAAAAAAAAGAGAAAGAAAAAGCCTGGGAATTTAATGTTCTCTGATAAATTGTTAGGTAGAGAAGCCCAAATAATAATATCAAGGAAGATCTAAAGTGTATGTTCAAACACAGTCTTATTATATCAAACAGGAAATTAAAAAAAAAAAACAAATGTTGCTGAAAAACCTTGTAGTAACTAAAGTAAAAAAAAGAGAAGCAGAAAATTGATAAGAAAATAGAACTGGCTTGATTAGATCAATTCTATTAAAACCTTTGAAAGACAGTAAATGGTTCAGTAGAGGTAATCTGCAGTTCAGGTTTAGTCAGTAATCCACAGGAGGTCTTTGTCAAAATTTTTGACAAGATAATTAAAAGGAGACAGTTATGCAGCACTGAGTATTTACCTCTGTGAAATGAATCAACCCATCTTCAAATTTCTATATCCATATTCTCTGCTTAGCAGTGTCACAGTGACCTTTCTGGATACCATTAATAAACTCCTTATTCATCATGATTATCTTCAGACTATTTGACTGTACTGTTTTGGGGAGGATTTTTTATGTTTTACTAAAAATATGGAGAAAATATTACATAGTAAAATTCTAGGTACTGTGAACATCAACAAATGGTAGAGTCTGCATAGATCTTTCTATGTTAACGAAAGCATAGATCTTACAGTTAACAAAAAGACCCTGAAACCAAAAATATTAAAACCCTATATAAAACTCCAAATAGTCAGAGTATATGACGAGAATACTTAAGAATACTTTAATACTTATTAAATTTAAGATTTATACATTTTATGTCTTGAATGATTCCTAATTTGACTGGAATAATATTGTTTCTTCATGTCATTTTTGAAAAGTCGTTTAGGAAAAGAACAAATAAAAAAATGCCATATCAAATCTTAGCACAATGATCCACTTGTTTTTTTTAAGGTTATAAAGATCTTAGATATTTTCATCCCCTCTCCAAAAGTTTTTGAATCCATCTCAGAAAGTATCTATGAAATCCTTCTCTGCTTTATTCTGCTGATGACTATACTGTGTATATTTCTGATTTTTTTTTTTCTGTGTCACATAAAAGGGTTGTTAGTCTGCGCAATTTTCCCCAAATTTCCAGACATTGTCAGTGTGAGCTGCAGTCTCTACTCAGTAATTACAGGTTGGTTTCAGTCATCCTTGACCAAGAGCATTTCTAAAGGGGAAGTAAGTTGATAACCAAGGCTCTAGTTACTGCTCTTTGATTGACTCACTATACAATTGTCCCTTTGCTGCACGTCACTTTGTACATCTGTAGAAAGAGGATTATTATGCTTGCAGTAGAACGGATTTTTTAAATAAGTGAATGGTAAAATACTTCCATGATTTAAGCTAAAGCTTGTTTTTCAAAGCTTGGGCAGATTTTTAAAAAATGCACTGTTCCAAGGGACTCATGCAGAATCTGTAAAACCATGTCTGGGTGCTGCAGCACTGAAGCTAAGGCCAATAAAATCTGCAAAGGAAAGTCTGTTTCTAAGAAGAAGGAAACAAAGGGAATAGTCTCCAGCAGGGACCACATATAGTAACTGTTAGTTTTTCCAAAAGAGACCTCATGAACACATCTAAAACTTCTGCATCCTTTAATAGGGTGGCTTTTAAGTAGCATAGTTCACAGCAGTATTTTGGAGGCAACAGATTAGGGTCAGTCTAGTTTCTTTCAGTTACCTGTTAGTTGTGTTAAGTGGCAGGTAAACGGCATTGTTTTGTGGAGTTAGTGACCATATTGGTTTATGCCACATGTCCCCTTACGTAGAGAAAACTGCCAGTGTTATAATCATCTCACACAAAGAACACATGCTACTCATTTCCTTAGAGTACACATTCTCTCACACAATTTGAAAAGCAATAATTTCATAGATTTACTGTAAAATAGAAATAGTGACTGAGCCTTTAGTTTTGCAACACCATAGAGTCATATGTGTACTTGTGTTAGAAATTATGCCCATTGCATCCTTGTTGTGTTTTTATTGATTTTTTTTAGAAGGACTTCCTCTTTTTGGCTATATAAATTAACTTATCTAAAGAAAAATCTTTGCATAAGACCATGAAGTAGTTTGTAACTTGTAAGTAATTTACTACTGTACTCATCCTTGCTAATTTTAGCTAACTTGATCTGAGACAGTGTATCATTCCTGTAAATATATCTGTATATTTTACAACAAATCTCAAAATTCTGAAAGAATGTCATTGTTATTTTAATTCCATCTGTCTGTTTTAGATGTTCTCAGTGTTACATAGATTCAAATTTGCATTATGCAATCTTCAGGTTCTATTCTCTAATAGTTGACTAACATTTGTATTTTCAGTTTTTGTTGACTGGCATTTTATTGGTATTTTAAGGTATGTTTAACACATTGTTGTTAGATACATGAAAAATTAGAACACCCTTATCATAGTGAGACATCGTAGTTTGATACACAGCTCTGTGCAGCAGAGAGATCATTAGCATTCCCCACATTTCTTTGCAGGGCAGGGGAAAATAAATAAAAAGTGAATATTATTCTCATAGAAAGTGGAGCCAGTCCTCTAGATATACACTTGTACTCCTTACTAATGCCAAGTGAATTGATTTTGTCATTGCCCCGTTCCCCTTTTTCCTCTGATAATGTCTGAAGGTACTTCCAGAGAGGCTTCACCTCACAGCGTAGCTGATTGAGACCAGGTACACAGCATGCTAACGTTCAGGGAGTTTATTCATGAGCTTAGCATTTACCACATTGCACATTCCAGCCTATGATCAGGTCTCATGCCGCATTGTCAAAAATATCATTAACTGATTTCCCCAACACAATTCACTTGTATGGTAAATCAGCAAATGATTCTTATTTCAACAACGCATCTAAGGGTGAGACTCTTCCCTACCAAGCTTTGTATTCAAAGAGTTTAATCAAAATGACAGCTGGTCTTTTTGGCTATTCCTCTGCTTAATGGCGAGAACGAAGAATTCTGAGAGGTCATCTGCTTTAGATATCTGTCCTAAAATGCGATAAATTGCTTCTGGAGATCTCTCTCTCTTTCTGCAGCAGAACATAGATGCTGAGGATGGGATTAATCTCGTGTTTGTTAGTCACTAAAAAGTTAGTTGATTAGATTTAATTACTCCAGACTCTCTGTATAAAGAAAAAAATAAATAAAAACCTCCAAAGAGGGAATCAGCCTAAGACATTGTGTTTGTGAGGTGAAGCAACTTCTGGAAATGGCATTTTCCCTGATTAGTATAAAGGAAAACTAGCTTTGACTACCTTATACAAACAGCTTACAGACGTGTAAATACACGTGAAATTAGTACTCTATTACGTGAATGCCTCGCACGACAGCGCTTATGCCTGTGGGTAAGTGGTTCGTGGAACAGGAGAGCCTACTATTTGTGTTTGTTCAGGGGTCTAGCCAGTGAGTGATACTCTACATAGATTAGATAAATGTACACATAGTGGTATAATGTCCAGTGCAGCTTCTTTTCTCTCTACAGTGGATAACCACAGATATTATAACTGGGTATAAAAGTATCAGAGTCTTTTCTGATTTTTGGCATAGATGACGTCTCAATGATTTTCTGTGACAGTGAATTTCCCTGGCTGATCACACACTGACTTAAAAAAAAGGTAAATTCTTATAATTGTGTTCCATTCTACTGACTTTTAATTACATTGAAAGATTCCCTGTGTTATGGGATCATTATGCATTATGTCACTGGTACTCTGCCACAGGATAATGAGGAGGGACTTTGCAGTTCTGAATTTTCAGTGTCTTGGCTAAGTCCCTTCTAATTCTGTTCAGTTCAGCATTAAATAAATTTAGGTTTTGTAATTTCTCATCAAAAGCTAGGTCTGCCATGATGCTTGCTAGACACCTTCATGGCTCATCTCCAAATTTTTCATTTGGTACAATACACTCTCTGATTTCAGGCATATAAAAGTGAAAACTCTAAATCCAGCACATGCAAAAATGCTATCTCTGTGTTTACTCTAGGTTGTTACCAAACACAGACACAGTGGTACTCTCTTGAGGTTAGAACACATAATTTTTCTCAAAAGTTTGCAAGATGTTACTTAGTTTTTATTTGGTTATTTTTCTTACTTTTTTCCTCCCTCTTCACACCCCTACTCCCCCTTGCTCCCCACCCCCCACTCGCTAACTTTCCTGATCAAAGCAGGACACAGTTTACTTTTCATGACACTCTGGTCAAGTTAGTGCCTTTTCAAAAACATAAGATAAAATCCTCAGTCTCTAGAGTTATTTTGATGTGGTAAAATATAGTTTCTAGCTTTTGGTCTTGTAATGTAGGTCTCAAGTCTCTTACAGAGTGCTTTGTTTTGTGGCCTATAGTACACAGGACATGTCAAACAGACACTATGCTCCACTTCTGGACTACGAATCTAAGCATCTCCCTCCTGAAATTTCAGAAGGCTGTGTTCTGTTGTGTTCAATTAACCAACTATGCCCCTCTAGTTTTCTGCTTCTTTGTATTCAAGCCCTGCTATTTTCTCAGTCAAGTCAATGTAAGTTTTTGAAAGTAATTTCAGCAGATTAAGACCCATAGGATTGGGACAAATGTTAATATAAAGCCTGTAGTGTCAAATCCTGTGAGATTGTGGCCACAGAATCACTCACAGGAGGTGTTTGACACTTGGGGACAGTGCTCAGCATCTTAATGAAGTGCATAAGCCCTCATCACACAAAAGCCAATATTTGCACCTAGTTTTCACAAGAGAAATTGATTCTGTGGAGCTGAAGCTGCAAGTAAAACTGTTTCTGTTAGAACTCCTGCCAGAAAAAAGATTCTGGTCTTTTTTGCTGTATTATGTGTGTACGTACACACTTGGCAGGCTTCTCCGAGGAAGTGTGTTTTCACATCAAGCAACTGTATCCACAAAGATGTCAATATACATCCCGGAGTAGCCTAGCATCTGAAACGTTGTAGCACCTTCTTCTTCCTGAACAGTATTTCAATATTTGTGGAGTTTCTGGCAAGCAAAATAAAAAGCCACTGTTAAATAAAAGGCTTAGTACCCAAGAAAAGCACATTAGCAATTCCCAGGATAGTTCATTTTTTTTAAATAGGTATTTTTTAAACATATGGCCCAGTTGAGGGTCTCAGTAAATCTGAAGAAACTTACAGGGAGAAGTGATTCTGGTTCTTACTACTTAGGAGACAAATGTACAGGTCTTCAAGGATAGTTCCCTGTGCCATGGTCCCTATGGCCCTACTGAAAGGATCTCCTTCCCTATGGGAATGATGACTCATGATCGTATTGCAGAAATGTATAGGAAGGTTATCTCTGCCAGGAGAGACAAAGCAGCTCTTTCTGAAGGGTGTGGTCAAAGCCATTACAGAAAAAAAGGGCTGAAATTGTGAACACTGACAAGCAGTAGATAATTGTGTGTATGCTCATGTGTTCATGTACAAAATTTAACTACTGAACTGTCAAGCACAAGTCTCGTACTTGCTAGCTGCACCTGGTACAGGCTGACTGTAAACTTTTATATCACCTAGACTGAAAAAAGTGGCACATCACAAACCATCCAATTAATAGAGACATGAGACAGAATCATCAATGAGGAGGTTGATCAAGTGTTGTAATTCTGCATGTAGATTAATATAGTTAGGAAAACAAAGTCCTTAGGACCTGAAAAGAGAGTGCTTGAAAAGAACAGGTCTCAGAAAGAAGAAAAGGTCTTGGAAAGAAGAAGGTAAATATCGTAGCTGGAGGAGAGATCTTGGAAGTGAAGGAAAATCTTGGAGAAGAGAGATGCATGGAGACAAGTGGCAGGGCATGCCCAGGGATCTTGGCCAGTGACACCTGAGATGGCAACTGTGAGGAGTGGCATGACAGGAGCCAACATAACTTTCTGTCCAACCATCCAAAACCAGCAGTGACCTCCCTGCTGATTGCAGAGAAGTTGAAACATAATGAAGGAGGTGGAAATGAGTGCGTGAGTAAAGCTCTCATCTTGTTGGTTCCTAAGTAAACACCAATATCCAGTCTGTGCTGCCATTCAGTGAGACCTGGACAAACTAGAGAGTTGGGTGGAGAGGAACCTGATGAAGTTCAACATGGACAAGTGTAGGGTCCTGCATCTAGAGAGGAATAACCCCATGCATCAGTACAGGCTAGGGGCTCATCTGCTGAAAAGCATTTCTGTGGTGAGGCACATGGGAGTGCTAGTGGACAAGTTAACCATGAACCAGCAGTGTGCCCTTATTGCCAAGAAGGCCAATGGTATCCTGGGGTGCATTAAGAAGAGTGTGGCCAGCAGGTGGAGGGAGGTTCTCCTCCCCTTCTACTCTGCCCTAGTGAGGCTGCATGTGAAGTGCTGTATCCATTTCTGGGCTCCCCGGTTCAAGAAAGATGAGGACTATGAAGATGGTTAGGGGACTGGAGCATCTTTCTTTATGAAGAAAGGCTGAGAGAGCTAGTCTGGTTTAGTCTGAAGAGAAGACAGAGAGGGGTTCTTCTAAATGCTTATAAATATCTTCAGGGTGGGTATCAAGAGGATGGGGCCAATCTTTTTTCAGTGGTGCCGAGAAATAGAACAAGGAGGAAAGAGCACAAACTGAAGCTTAAGAAGTTCCAGCTGAACATGAGGAAGAACTTCTTTACTTTGAGGATTACAGAGCACTAGAACAGGCTGCCCAGAGGGATTGTGGAGTCTTTTTCTCCAGAGATATTCAAAACCTGCCTGGACACAGTTCTGTGCAACTTACTCTAGGTGAACCTGCATTAAGAGGTGGTATGGACTATTTGATCTCCAGAGGTCCCTTCCAAACCCTGCCATTCTCTGATTCTGAGGTTCTGTGATTCTGTGATCTACTGCAGGTGGACTTTTACTCTGGACTTTTTCATGAGACAAAAGCACAAGGATCTTGACCTGAAAAATTTGTTGACATGACATGAGTGAAAAAGGCTTTTGATAAAATCAAATGAAGTCTGATATAAACAGAGAATTACAGACTGATTGCCTTTCTTTTTTTGTAAAGAGAACCTCTCAGCCCAGCAGAGACACCTCTGCTGACGTTTTTCTAACCCTGAATACTATGACAGCATGTTGTTCCTTTGCTTAGCTCTCTCCAAATGCAAGGCCAAAACAGTATATTTTTGACTGAATTCTTCCAATGAGGACCTAGGGCTTGATTCAGTTGCTCATCATCGGGAAAATTAAGATAGTATTTTTTTAGTTCTTAAAAAGACTTTGACTGTATTTACAGTTTACGTGATCTGGACCAGTACGTTTTTTATCTATATGTGTTTCTTTTCTGGGAACATGAGATAGATACAGTTATGTGTGGGATGGCTGTGTGGTCCCTTCATCCAGTAAAACATCCAGATCCACAGAGTAGTCTCAGATTTGGAGAGAGCTCTTTGGTCCCTGGTAGGAACACTCTTGAATATAGAATCAAGGTTATGCTCTCCTTGTAAGCAGACAAACAAGGGACAAATCAATCACTTTTTGGCTTACATATAAAAAAACCTTTGCTCTCTAGTGACATCAGGAGAATTTCCGAGCCTTACTCTAAAGCTTACTCAACTGAATTATGCCAAAGTAGTCATGACAAAATTGGGAAAGATCCATCACCTCCGGCATCCTCAGATTTTTCCATGTGAGGGAAGTCTGTCAGGCCACAGGGTTATCTTTGAGCAAAGATCTCTTTTTGATAATAAATCCTTCAAAATTTTAGGCTAACGTATGAGCCACTCCTGTAACTTCAACTGTTCAACACTTAGGAGGTAAAATAAGAGCACAGTCAGTAAATATATAATTTTAAGCTCCTCAGAATGCTATGTGACATGAAATCATGTTGTCCATAACTCCATACAAAGTGTAATACCCATGGCAGTAACAGAGTTGCTGATGCTTAAAAGACATTCGATTTAGTGTTCCTGTGTAAACTGTCAATGCAAAACTGTTGTTTTAGTCTGTACCTCTATCAGGTACTTGCAAGCCACATACAATTGTTTCATGAGTCATCTGAGTGAGGTCATTCCTGAGGTAGTAGACAGCACTGCCATAGTCTTGTAAACCTAAACAATGAGGCCTTTGGATCTTCTGTGACCAGGCATAGTGTCAAATAGTTCCACATCAGAAGGGAGAAGGCAATACAGAAATTTCTGGTTTTGGCTTATTCTTCATGAACGTGCACATACATATTTTTACACCGAGAATGTATTGTCCATACCACAATCAAAAAACAGATCTACTTTGAATTTCATATACTCGTGCTAATAAATCACTTATCATTTTTTAATGTTATCATCAAGGAATTCTTGAAATGTTTTAGACAGAGCCTTGATCCATAGTCACTGGCTTGACTAGCCAACTATTTACCCAACACTTCCTAGTAACAGTACAAAACCAGACCAACGTCTGCATGCAAAGGAAAACAAAAAAGAAAGAAAAACCTTAAATTAAAAAATCGAAGGGATTATAGTTATATCTAGGTAAATCTTTTTCGCACACACATAGCACATTTACCTGTATACATGAATTTATTATTTTGCCTGTCCTTGTGGTCCTTTAAGTTTAAGCCTCAGTGAAACTTGGAGGCTGCTTTGACTTGTACAAACGCAAATTTAAAGCATACAAGCTAATTCCTCATGGAGTTTTTATATAATACAGGACACTGACAAAGCATAGGACCCAATCCCTCAGCAAGATTTTAGCATGGAGACACTGAAAGAGCCAGCCAGCTCACAACAGTTACTGCACATGCAATTACTTTCCAGGAAAGTGACAGGAGAACTTTAAAATTTAAACTCAGCAAATAGCTAATAAATCTTTCAGATAAATAGTTTTTCAAAGAAAGGAGCCTGAAGCAAGATGTGGGTGGCCTAAGAAGGAATACATCAACAATCTTTCTTGTCTGCTATCCTAATCTAAGTTCTTACCTGCTCCAAATAGTCACCTCCTTCTAAGAGATTTAGATTCTGATTAGGCAAAGAACTTAGGCATCTGCTTGATTTTAACCTGAGGACGTGCTTTACGAAAGCATGTCATCCGGGTACTTCTTCCTCCATCCTTCTCTCTGATTATTCATCTAGTTGAGAAATAGAGGAAAAAATTATAGTATTGTTTCCACCTTTTTCATATCATGTTCAACTTGTAATTTCAACAGTCTAGCACCTTAACTAAATAGTTTGCATTCAGCTCATAAATACTTAGAAAGACATGAACAGCTGTGAAATTTCAAGTTATTGAGATTTGTTTGTGCAAATTTAAGTATACTTTCTTTTAAAACAAGAAAGAGGAAGTTATAATATTTTATATATTTGTCTAGTAGCAGGCTAATATGCCTTTGAAGTGAGAAACACTGTTTAATTCTCTCTCAAACTAAGGGTTTTCACATTCAGATCCTCCATCTCACAGGATAAAACTTCACCAAAGTTACCCTGTAACTTATTATGGCGAGAACATTCTTACACCTGTTGTTACGGTAATATTGACGGTTCAGTTAAATGACAGTGTTTCTACCATAAAGATGTACAATTAGAACATTTCTCCAATTTAAAGGAGATTATTGCCTGGACAGACAAGGTCAGCACAGTAGAGAAGAGAAGGGACAGAACAGACCAGTGACTCCTGCCAAAGGTTCAATGGTGATGAAATTATATTGACTCATAAGCAATGTTTCAGATACTTCTTTATTTTGTTGTTTTGCCAGCAGAAAAGGGGAATTGATAAATGGATAAACAAAAGAAAGATGAAGTGAGAAACTGAAGACTGAGAAATAGAATAGGAGACAGATTAGCTAGTTGGGAATAGGATACTCAGAAAGATGGATTTTACTGTTTTAATTACAGTGTTTGGACCCTGCTTGGGGTTCTCGCTTGTTTGTTCTACGTACAGGCCCTTTCCCCAAAGCCACAATGCTGAAAGAAGGGCAAGATGTCTGAGATCTAAAGCCCAGGAAAAAAAACCCATATGCTTCTGATCTTGGTCAAAATAAACGGATTGGGCTAGATCCTGTCACAGGGGACAACCAGTGAGTTCACGTGGTTCAAACTGCATTAGGTTTGAAGCAGCTCATTGATGTATTAGCAACCTGTTAACAAAGATCAATATCATCACAAGTGATAAATCACAGTATCAGACAGTTAGAGTGTTAAACAGCCATGCATTTCCCAGTGCTGTAACTAATCCCTAGGAGGACACAACATCCCCCGAAACCCCCTGCTCCCGGGCGGTCCCCCTCTGCCCGTGGGTCACCAGCACACCCCTCTGCTGTGGGTCCTTATGGCTGCCCGGATCCTGGCGGGGCTGGGGCTGCTGCCGGGGGTGGTGGGGGCACTGAGCCGGTCCCCTCCTGGGTCCCCTCCTCCTGGCAACTCTTCCTGCTGCCTCCATACTGCTTCTCAGGCTGGTTCCCTCTGTGTTTCTGTTTCTGGTCCTATACCTACAAGGCACATGTGTTCCATGCCCTAACTGCTGGGCATATCAGACCACCCCAAGTGTGGGTCATGCGAGCACCCCAGCAAACCCCTTATATTCTTCTTTCTCACTCTGTGAACAGTTTTTTACACGAGATTTTGAGGCTTTCATCCCTCTTCGCTCCCTGAATTTCTGTGAAAGGGAATTGAATGAACTACTTGATTCAATTATCTGCACTAGTTATTAGTGAAAATAACACACATGTACACAAAAATTAAAGTGATGTGAAGTCCCGTAGGGAAAATATTATTGATCTCTCAGACTCTAAGCTATGAATATTCAGGCATTCGATTTTATTGGAATATGGCTCAGCATTTTATACAGTAGAGATTAATGAGCCCTGAGTATTATCAAACTTTTATGAAGAGTATATAAACTTTTCTTCTTTGTAGAATTATCTCCAAAACAGTCTTGTTAGCACAGATATGTAATGCAACTAATACCCCTGTCCATGGCTTAAGTGATTTGATAGCATTGTATGTTTTTAAAAAAAGATTTCTTTCTGGACTTCAACTTAATCAGAGATTTGGTCAAATTTGAAGTCTTCATTACTCACATATTTAAAATGGCCAAATTAAAAAATAAAGAAAAGGATATGTTACTTTTTTAGACATTATGAGTGTAGACTAGTAAAATTGTCCATTCGTATTAGGGTACGAGCTCATCATTATCAGCAAAGTTCAGTTCAAGTGCATTTCAGTGTGTGACCCAACCATTCAGACAAATCTGGCAGAGATTGCCACCTCATTAATAAATTTGTTCAGAAGGTATCCCATTGTATTTGAAGGTATGTAATTGAAAGTATACTTGATTTTATTTTCTACTGATTGGATATTTCATTTTTAATACGCTCTCTGAACTTTTGAAAGAATAGCTGTCATTTGGCGGATTGGCTTTGCTACATAAGTGAAATGGGACATTTACTCTTTGAAGGCATTAATTTCATGTATGTATAAGAAAATTACAGCATCAAGTGTAAGTTGATCAGCTTGTCGTCCCTCTATATTTTATGGGAAAAATAGTACATCCTGCTCTAAATGAAGTGTCCCAAATAGAAGGATAAATTGCATTTTTCTCTTCATTCACTGTAAAAGAGAAAGAAGGCTGGATAGCTAATCTGATCAGTCTCCTTAATTTAGACAGAAAAAGTTACAGCAATGCTTCTTTCAGGGCATGATTTTCCACTTTGTACTATTTGTTCTTTTTATTTCTATTGTGCAAGTCCACAGATCACCTCTCTTTTCTGTCTGAAAAGCTGCTCTCTTGTTTATCAATAGCATCCTAACTTTGTGCCTGGAGTGAATACTTCGCTGTGTAAAAACTTCTGAAAAGTAGGAGCTAAAGATACTTTAAGTACTTTAACTTTAGGCTGAGGAACATGACACTGCCCACTTCATGACTTTCTTTATCTTCCTTCCATTGAAAGCTAATTTTCTTCATGAAGATGCTAAACTGAAATTAGAGTCTGCATATGGATTTTAGAGATCTTTATTATCTGCTTTTGAACTTCATCTAGACTAGCATAAACAGACCCTACATACAAAATAACTGATGTGCGAAACAGGTGTTGTCTGAAAGCTCCTGCTAGTAACACTTACAATACATGGATAGCATTCAGATTCTCAGTTTGTCACTTTGGGCATACCAGCTTTCATGCAGCCCTCATTTTGCTTTGCATATGTATTTTTCTCTCTTTAGCCCAAATGTAATTCCAAATTCTATCGTAATTATCTCTGATGGTATTATTTTCCTTGAAGGTATGTTCAAATCTTTTCTGAAAAGGTGAGTGAATTTTTACAGCCACTGCATGGTCAAAATGTGTGCAAGCACTGGGCAACAAGCAATAACAAAACTCAGCATTGAAAGAACCAGATGAATCTGTGACTACCAGGCTTCTTGTGTAATGCAGTATGTCCATTCAGAGACATTTATGTTTTCCAAACTACATCAGACTTCTGCTTTCTGTTACACTAAATATCCAAAAACAGCATCATTTTTAGAAAATTTCTTGGGAGTTAATGCAGTATAGAAAGCTTTGCGTGTTTTAGAGCAAGGCTTGTCAGGTAACCTGATAATGAGCCTAGGAGCTATACGTGAGATGTTGGGAGCATTCCCAACAGATAGACACCTGACCTATCACTGTAGGTTAATCTGTATTATTTATTTTTAAATAGCCTAGAATAACCACCAGAGGACTCAGACCTGTAGTTATTTTGTAAAGCTATCACTAAAGTTGCTTTTTGGGTGGGAATTTTTTTGAAATATCATAGGTGGGATGAAACAGAATATCTAACAGAATCGACAACAGAACGTATATGTATTTAGGTAATAAACATTTAAAAATATGTTAAATACACTTTTATTCTTTGATTAACAACTATGTTTCCATAATCAATTTAAAATAAGCACTCTCCCAAAACCACTAATAATTATTTAACCACTGTGTTTCTGTGTTTACACGTTGCAACCTTAAGAAAATTGACATTTGAAATATCAAATATATATAAGGTGTGAAGTATTAAGTGCCCTACTAGTCCAAACAAGGCATATAGGTCTGTTCAGACTCCCCAGACTTGGATCCACATTTGTGTAAAGCAGAATTCATAGTGACCTTTTTCCCCTCAAATATCCAGATTTTTTTCATTGGCTTTTATGATGTTATATCTGTAGAAATCATAAAGCATATAGAACTGGACTAGCAGTCCACCTGGCAGATATCTAGTCTTCCGTGGTGCAGTTTATCTGAATTAACTTATGTTATGTCATACTAAGACTTTAAGTCACCGTTCTTGTACCCCACTGAAATCAACAGAGCAAGCCAGAGGAAAGCATATCCCACCTCTCCTACTCACCACCATGTGCCTTTGTCTCACCTCCAACCTGAGCAGGAGCACAGCCAATAAGTCCAGCAGTCTCTTAACTTCAGACAACTGAATACCTGTTGCTGATGGCTCTTCAAACTGTTTTTTGCCATCAGAGAAATAAGACCTGGACCTTCCAATGGGAGCAATGGGCAAGGCTGAAGTATTATATGGGAAAGGTACATCACTCATGATGTGCTGGCCTGCGGTATCAAGGGAGCAGAACTGATGGTCTGGAAGGTCTCTGTCAATAATATGATCCTAAATATGATATCCATGCAGCTCATCTTTTTTAAAAAAAATCGTAACAAAGAGCATATCATGGAGTTTATTTAATATTGTTGTTGGGAATAATTAGCATACTAACGCAGTATAATACAAAGCTGTCTGTTGTCAGGAGAGGTAATTTGTCTGACTGGAATGTAACATGTTGAATAATTTCCTTCAAAGGACTTTGTAAGAGAGGTATTCTTAAAATTAAAACTCACAGTCACAATTCAAACATTAAGAATATAAATTAAGAAGAGAAAGAGCTTGAATTTGAAAATAATGTGGCAAGGTTTATGAAGATAATATATGAACTACTGAAATTATTTTACCTTTCTTAAATTCATTTTTTGGGAATATAGCAATAAGCAAAGTTCACAGATTTTGTGACGTGATTAGTATCTTCTGCTAATTCTCCACTTTTTGTCATTTCCGTAATGCTATTGTTTCCTAATTGTTTCAACAATTTAAAATGCAATAAAACTGTTATTCAAATATCGGAAGCACCAAACTGCCTTTTCAGCATTATATTCTGAAATTTGATAAAATAATGAGAAATTAAGTAGGCTTTAATGAACAGATTATCATCTTCTGTGAATAGAGCTGGCTTCAACCATTCATTGCAAACAATTTATTTGATGATTCTTTCAATTTTTTTTTCTACTTCTCAGTTGTTTGTGAAGAGAGTTTGATTTTTGCAAATTTGTTCATTTGTTCATTCTTGGACTATCTGACTAGCTTCTGAAAACAGTGAGTTACAGCAGAACATTTTATTGTAACATATTTTCTCCATAAAATGAATTTTTTAAACGTGTTGCATACTTACATAATCAGTTCCATTTATAAAAACAATGTTTTTTTAGTATATAATAGATTACATATTTTAAGATGAGAACTATGTGTGTCAGAGTAATTTTACCCTCCCTGAGGAACAGGCAAATGTCTTTGCTTTATAAACTTAACAGTTTGATAAAATGGCAGGCAGCAGTGGATTGAACTAAGGCAACAAGCAGGTCTGTGACACCTAGGTTTTTACATATGCATAAGTGTTTGGATAAATGGACTAGGTGAGAGAAAAAGTGAAGACCAAGGAACCTTATCATAATTATTGTTTCCCATTATAGACTAAATGAAATTGAGTCCATTAATAACATTCTAGGTTGTTCCTGTTCTTGCATGTCAGATTACAAGAGCAAATTTTGTTACACGGGTTTGCCCGGAAACAAAAATTTACAGTACACTGCAACCTGTCACTACTACTTGCTGTATTATATTTTAATTGCTGCTTTCCGCATACTCATCCTCTATCTCCCTAAGTGTTGTTTCTCTTGGGATACATTGCTAATATTTAAAGTCAGCTTCAAGAATGGCTCCAACTCTAACTTTCAGCTTACCTTCCCAGAGGAAGTTCTTCCTGTCTTAAAAGGGACTCTGTAAGCTTCTGCATTTTCCGTTGAAGGCTCTCTGGTCTGTTTTTTCTAAGTTTATCCTTCTAGCAGGGTGAAAAGACCAGAAGTCTCCTCTACTTGCTGTCATCTTGCTGGCCAAATTAGGCTTCTGATCATTTTCCCTTTTACGGTCCTTCTGCCAGCAGTTTCTGTACCCGTAGTAGATAATGGTGCATTGAATTTCCACACTAAAACCTGTTGCCAGAGTTAGTCCAGAGCATGTTCTTCATTCATTAATTACTGCTAGGACTTCTTCGGTTATTTGTCTTCTTTGACCTCTCTCCCATTAACTGCTTTTTTCTTCTGACTTAATTTCTCCTTGCATTTATATTTGTGCTGTCCATCCATTTCTTCTACCACTCCATTCTGGATGGATGGATTTTCTTGGTCCCCCAAAACCCCAGTCCTCTATGACTAGAGGAAATGACGTGTCTAGCGAGCTTTGACTCTTTGGCCAAAATGACTCAATACTCTCCAACCCACTCTTTCACTACTTACCACCCTGTAGCCTAAAGGCAACCTTTGTCATTATCAGTCATTGTCATGCATCTAGAACCCTAGCAAAATGCCTTTAACACACAGCTACCAATCCCTGCTCCATTACACCTGTTTCATTATGTTCTTGCATGGTTTACCATTTAAAGGCAGTTTTCTTTTTCAGCCTTACAGGCCATAGCTTTAGATATCAGTTCTGGATTTCACTGATGTTGCAAACTGAGAAAAGGAAAAAGAGTCAAGATAAAAAATGAATAAGAGGTGGCTGTTGAAAGAAAAAAATAGACATATTTATCAGACCAGTAATTCAAACTAAGGGATCTCCTGGCAGTAATTGTGGCTCTATCTGTGTTCATCTGCTTGGATTTGCTCATGTGCTGGCTTTTCTTCCAGGACTAGGGCACAGAGAATGGTGTGCGCTTGCACTTTGTCCTGACAGGCATACACGTGTTCTTGTATGCCAGAATCAATCCATGCACGTTTTAAAACCTCCACAGAAAATGTCAAAAGCTGAGGTGCAGTTTCTTCCCTTGAAGTCATGTATCTGGTGAGACAAGTAGCTTTTCCAGTGCATACTTTTCTCAGCACTGTCTAAATGGACTTGGTTCCACTGAAGTATTTCTTGGATCTCTGAGGAAAGCTTAAAAATTCAGGCTGAAAATTTAAGGCAGAAAAGCACCATCAGTGTTTTGTGTACAGTGTAGCCAGTTCTAATGTAAGTGATGATTTCTTTGTGTAGGAATCTGAAGTCCTTTCCTCTGGAAACTAGTGTGTTTTCTTTTTTTTTTTCTCATTGCCTGACTTGGAAGAGAAATATAATTACCAATACAAGATCACACAAGCAGAGCACTTTCAAACTCATAAACCTTCATTATTGCTTCAGATTTAATCTGAACATTTGGAAAATACCATTGTTAAAGATTAGTTTTGTCTATGACACTTCTAAACATGCAAGACACCAAGCCAAACACAGGTACACTCTAACAGAAATATGTTGTAGCAACCGTGATGCCTACCTTCAACCTGGAAAAAAGTTTTACATATATTTCATTAACCAAAGTACATATTTTTCCCTATTTCTAGTAGATCACATTTATGGTAAAGAAAAAACCTTTGCCTTCTTTGGTGTTACTTTTAAAAAGTCAGACTCTTCTGGATTCATATAGCTCTAGCTATTTTCAAGTTTCCTGGATAAGATCAAAACCAACACATTTCACTTGTTTAGGAAGGTCTTTCCAGACAACTTATTTTACAGCCTGATTTAACAAAATAGCTTCCCGAAAAAAAAAGTTTTATATCACAATGTATATCCGAATAGGAATTTTGATGTGCAAGCAGCATTTACACAGAAGAAACACTTGTAGGATATAAGGCAAGATTTGTACTAAGCCAGCTGGTCTAGAGAGAAAATGAAAACTTCCAAGCTCCTTGAAATGTATCTCTGTGGCAAAATATCTAAGATTTTCTTCAAGACAAACAATGTTCAATGGACAGCATTCATCAAGAGAGGAGAAAACAAACAGACATGAGAACTCCAGATCTAATCACACTTGTTAAACCTGGCCCTTAAACCATCTTGTTTTTCAAAGATTTTTTCTTCTTGTTTTCTTTGTTTCTTTTTTCTCATTTATTATCTTTGCTCCATGTAAAAGCTATTGGTTTTGTAGGTTTCTGCACTGAAAGAGTTTGAGATACTCATGCAGAATGTGTTATAAGTGTGTTTGCTGTATACACAGCAGATTTACACATATGTTTTACATTAATGCTGTTGCGCTGAATTTAGCAATCTACATAAGAGCAAGACGAACATATATTATATTCCAGCACCTGATCACTGGCACAATTCACTTCGAACAGACAGTGGGGTATGAAACAACAAAGCAAGGCACTCAACAACCAAACAGAATAGAAGAGAGGCAAAGAAAGACAAAGAAAAGAGAAAACAACAAAACTGTGAACAGAAGACATTGTATAAAAATCCCCTTTCTTTTCAAACAGTATAGCATATTTTAGCAACCACAAAAAAGATTGAAAATGCAGAATTTCTTTGTGAAAACCACTTGTATCTTTAACAGAGCTCACCCAAATGTATCTACAATACTGTACAGTCCGGAATATAGGACAGACAATGGGACAATGTGTTTCTGCTGATTCTGTTTCACAGAATACAGGGAAGTCAAAGTAGTCTTGGACATTTTGAATCTTTTATCCTTATTGTCCCACATGTTATAAATTTGGGGCATGTAAAGCTGCACCAGATGCTCCCTCTTTCCAAAGCCATTTCTGTATTCTGCCCTTGCTTAAGCAGTTTACATCTTCAGGAAGCCAAGTATGAGCTCAAGCTCTGTGAGGAGCTGCATCTGCATTGCCTTCCCTAGAAGGCTGCATATGACCTTTCAAATTTTGCCCACAAAGCTTTCACCAGTTTTACAGCTATGAAATATTCTCACAACAAAAGTAGCTTCAACCTATTACCTGACCTGGAATACCTGGGGACATTTTGTATAATGTAGTTGGTTATCTGACCAAGAGAGATGTTGTGCAGCATACCAATAACTAACACTATCGACGAATTATTGCTTTGTGCCAAGATAACACAAAGGTGGGTTTATCTTGCATACCACATCTGGATTGATAAGCCTAATTGATACAATATACAACTTTTTTCTCTTCAGCAAATTATCATGTGTGTGAGCTGTGCTTTTCAAATTCACTTTTATCAGTAGTTCTCTTTGGAGTCTTTTAGACTGACTATCATTTCTGACTCATTATTAATAAATATTTTGGGGAGTAATTTAGCAAAAATTAAAAAGATTCTCAATTAAAAAACAAACAAACAAACAAATAAAACACATCAGAAATAATTACATGTGATTATACCAGTGAGAAAGAAAAATCTTACAGACAAATTGCAAGAAGTATCACAGTTCTTCTCCAGTGTAACCAAAGTCATGCAACTCCAGATATAGAGGCTTCATTTTCTTTTAAAAAGATACTCTTGCAGTAGAGGCCAAGCACCCATTGAAGAACAATTGAAACCGCCCAACCCCAGCATGTTCTGTCCATAATCCTTCTTAGAGATTTAGTCTCAATGCTCACATGATCTACTTTCTGATTTTAGCATTACTGTCTTTTTTACAATATTTCATTTCCCTTCCTCTTGGAAATAAAAAAAGGTTAAAATAATATCTCAAGCCTTGCGTGTAGGTATAGATTTTCAAGAAAGAAAATAATCTCATTTTTAGGAATGCAGCAATCATTTGTATTCACAAAAATGGGAGTAGCAGATGGATATTTTTTAAACGTGTTCATTAAAAAGACCTAACAACAGAAAACCTACTGTCTTCCTGGGTTACTTGTTCCAGCACTTCATTATCCATACAGTTGAAATACATATTTTTTCATAATAACCATTTGAAATCTCCCTTTCTGCATATTAAGTAATTTATGATTTGTTCTGTCCTCGGGTAAAGTAGAGATTGTGATTTGTCTTTCTAATGATCTTTTACATATTTGAAGACTATTTTAACATCTCCCCTTAGTCTCTTTTCTAGACTAAACAAAGCTGTGCTTTCAACCTTTCTTCACAGGTTATTCTTCCTAAACCCCTTATCATAATTTTCCTCTTCAATTTAGTTCCAGTATTCCTACAACTTACTTAAACTTTGGTGCATAGAGCTCAGCATAATAATTCTTCCGAGGCCTTATCAACACTAAATTGATGAGAATAATTTAAATAATTACCTCTCCTGTTGAAGATAAAACGTTCCTATCTGGTGACGTCTACTTTCTGTGTCTGGTCTAGTGACCTTAGTGAACTCCTACTCCACTCTTGTTGTATCCTTATCTGGACGCCATCAAGCAAACAGCTCAGTCCATAGGCAGCAGGCACCATCTTCCTGAAGAGGTGTCAGCTCAAGGGAGATTTGGTCTTTGGTCTCGTATGAGGAAAACTGTGACCCTGGGGCTGCTTCTCTTTCACTCTCTCCGGGGTACAATCAGTCATTGACACCTGAAGAATAAATGACATGGGGAGAGGCTGCACAGTGGGGGGCTGCTAACCGGGGGGTGGCTGTCACTGTCCATGACATTCAGCTGAGATGGGTGCATGACTCTGTGCATGTCCCTACACCAAGCATCCAACTAATAACATGTAGAACTTCACAGTATGCACACTTCTTCGATCAGTCAACAAAGAGCAATCCTGTGCCTCCACTGTCAGTTTTCAAAATTGCCCAGAGTCTACACTGTCTGGGCATTGTACATTGCCCAGATGTAAGAAGTCAGGCAAGAAGGGGAAGAGACCGGCATGGCTGAGTCGAGATCTACTGGTCAAACTAAGGGGCAAGAGGGAACTGCACAGATAGTGGAAGTGGGGACAGGTATGTTGGGAAAAGTATAGGGATGCTGCCCAGTTGTGTAGCGATGAGGTCAGGAGGGCGAAGGCACAGCTGGAGCTGAACTTGTCAAGGGATGCTAAGAATAACAAGAAGGGCTTCTACAGGTGTGACAGACAGAAAAGGAAGGTCAAAGCACACGTACCGACCCCCCCCCCCATCCCGATGAGCAAGAGTGGCATCCTAATATCAACAGAGGAGGAAAAGGCTGAGGTACTCAACAAATTTTTTGCCTTAGTCTTTACTGGCAACCTCTGTCCTTCCCCTCCCCTACTGATGGACTGCAAGACAGGAACTAGGGGGCCAAAGTCCTTCCCACTGTAATGCAGGACCAGGTTCAGGACCACCTAAAGAACCCAGACATACGTAATCTGTGGGACCTGCTAAGATACATCCCAGAGTCCTGAGGGAATTGGCTGATGTCGTTGCCAAACCACTCTCCATGGTATTTGAAAGGTCATGGCAGTCAGGCAAAATGCCTGGTGACTGGAGGAAGGGAAACATTGTGCTGATTTTTTAAAAGAGTAGGAAGGAGGACCCTGGGAACTACTGACCTGTCAGCCTCACCTCTGTACCTGGGAAGATCATGGAGTAGATCCTCCTAAAAGCTATGCTAAGGCACATGGAGGCCAGGGAAGCAATTCGAGACAGCCAGCATGGCTTCACCAAGGGGAAGTCC